>NC_059472.1:138057795-138658704 GCF_018139145.2 Gymnogyps californianus
TCATTGTCGATGAGGAAACAGATTGGAAATGAGGTTTCGAAAATATTTCTGCAGTCCCATTCAGCAGTGAGCCCTCGGTACGTCCGAGATAATTTAGATGTTAATCTCTTGGGGACAGAAACTGTCTCTTTCACAGTGTGTGTCTACAATTCACAGCACATATGAATCAGAATCATGACTGGGCAGCATTAGCAGTAGTACTAACAGCAATAATAATGTTGTTTAGCTGTCCGTTTCATCCTGTGATGGTTAACTAAAGTTCAGGGCCTCTTGATAGTTTCAGTTAGGTGGAGAAATTGATAGTGGAGCTTTTTAGCCAGTCCTATTTGCTTACAGAGAAATGCATAAGTTTTGTTTCCCTGAAATAGGAAGCTTCAAACAGGAAACTATTTGCATTTTGCTCTAAAGTATTGTTGTAGTGATTTTTTTGTTTTTTCTTGGGCTCTTTTTTTTCTGCGTTTCTACTATTTCTCTCACAGAGACTTGTGCAAGCCCAGCTCTTACCTGTGATGCCTGGGGGATTGCCTGGATCCCTGGGATGTCTCATTAATGACTTAGTTTTCAGGAGAGGCCCTAGTTAATGTTGCTGTAAAGACCCCCTTTCTAAAAAATTGTGTCCTGACCTCATATTTTCCCTCTCTCAGCTTGATAGGAAAGAGACTCCAGCTTCTGGTTTTCAGATATATGCTGCTGGATTCTGTTCTGTTGGAGTCTGAACACATTGTTTTATTTGTGTCAACTCTGTGGAGTTAGTGCATCTTCAGCTTGAATGATTTCACGGGGATTTTCTTGCCCCAACACCATCTAGGTTTAGCACTGAAACAAAATAAAGATTTATGTAACAACACTGAAGGTACAAACCTGAAAAGATAAGTCTAGAAACAGAAGAAATTAAAATACTTAGTAGCTGGATATCTCTCCAGTTGCTTAACCTCTTGTCTAAAACCCCAGACTTACTTCCTCCCTTTAAACTAGTGTTTGTAACAAAACATCTTCTTACCATTGCCCTCTGCTCTGAATAATCTTTCCAAGCATTTCTTAGGTAGGCTCCTTTGGAGATAGGTTTTGGGATACAAATGCAATTGCCTTTAATTGTTCTTTGGGAAGCCATGCGCTCTGGTTTTGGGCTTCCTGTCAGTCCTACTGGGCTAACTGCTCACAAACAATATAGAGACTTCTGTTTATACTTAGATGTAGTTAACTTACGCATAAGTAGTCACTTGATATTTTTATATGTTCTGACTCTCAAAATCTCTGGAACAGCACTGGTACATGCCATATTATTAACATAATTGTCTGGCCTAGTTAGTGGTGTGTTGTCTCGTCAGGGTATGAAGAGGAAATCTACCTTTCCCAGCTTTTACTGCACGTTCATGTCATATAAACAGACATTGTGTTTACTATATTATGCTTCATGTCAGATAATAGCTTCTTGTGATTGTCCAAAATGAAGGATGATACCCTAGTCTGCCACTACAACCAATACTATTCTTCTTCCTCCTTTATATATAGTACAGTTCTAACTAAATTAAGTAGGTAAGGTGTCAAAAGCTATTATGCTCTCACATTTGTAGCCAGGTTGGTGAAGGAGAGTTCACCCAGATGAGCTCTTGCTGAGCCTTTACTTCCTGTTGTGCTCCATGCTTTTCCTCCTCTGTCAAAAGGCCAAAAAAGGAGTCCAGCATTTCTCTAAAGAAATAAATGTCATATCTGCCTCACACTGCCTGCCACAGACTCCCGTTTTTGAAATAGTTGGGGTGGTGCTCTACAAGTGTCAAAATTCTTGAGAAATACCTAGGATATAGTGTAGCTGCTTTGGACTTTCTTTGTCAAAATAACTGATCTCATAATGCATAGAAGATGATGTCTCAAGCTTACCTTTAATGGGAACAAAGAGATCTACGAAAGGCTTTTCCTTTGGTCAAGCTGTTGGACCTTGGTATGCATTAGTAACATGAAGGTACATAAATCTCTCTGGTCTTCTGGCTTATGCATACACTTTCACTGACTTGTTTAGAAATTAATTAAATTGATTTTTATACTGGGCATATTCTGGGTATTGCCAAATGCTTTGTTTCATTTTCATACATGCAGATGTTTGAGTCTTAGTGCCTTTTTGCTTGGAGCCAGATGGAACCTATCCAAGATACGACTAGTCCTGCAGAGCCTTGGCACCTGACTGCTCTTATATTGTCAAAAACCTCAGTAGCTCAAGGTCCTTCGAAGGAATACACTGCTGGATTTCTGACTTCCTGGCAGTCAGTTTTCTTCGTGTGGTCTGTGCCTAAAGAAAATGTTACTTTTTCTTCTCTAGGAATGGAAACATGTAGGTTCTTACTACCAATTGTAGTTGTGTGATTTTCTGATATTTAATTGTGGGATGAGATGGTGGACTTTTATAGATTAGACATGATGGGAAACTTTCCTATGGTGCAGCATTCCCCAGTTACTGAATAGGTCCAATGTGGATGCCAATAACTCTTGAGAATGTTTATATTAATGAGCTCTGAAAACATTCAGTTCAGTGCAGGTCAGACTAACAGATTGTCTTTTTCATAACTCAGCAAGGATTTGGGATTTTAAAACGAGTGCATAAAAGTATTTAGTAGTCTAGCTGACTCCTTCAGGTTTGCTTTTCCTCTATTTTAGCCATACCAAAGATGTATCAGGAGTTCTCAAGAGGGTACCCAGTGTGTTCAGGTCCCACTGAAACTGAACAGATGCTTTTCAGCTTTGTTGAAGCTAGGTTCCTAGGAAATTCATTAGCATTTTACATGAAAATCCCTTGCCTTTAGAGTTGTATCCAGGTGACAGTGGCAAACAATGAGGAATGTAGTCTTTGTTTTGCACGACTTATCTCCTTGTTTATTTAAAGCTATATTTTCCTTTTCAGATTTTCTATGCGTTGACGGCTACAGTCCTATGAGCTTCCCCATCGTGGATTGCAGGTAGATTGTATGTGAGATGGTTATGAAAAAATGTGGTGTGAGAGCTTAATGCTGGGTCTCAGACCTTTGGAAACTATGTTGCAGAGATTTTTAACTGCCCAGCATGGGATGCCTGTTGAATGCTAAAAGGAACTTAGTACCTTGTACATTCATTTCCTTATTTCTTCACAACATGATCTTAAATGTTCTTCAGATACATATGGCAGTACAGGTCAGGCCCAAAGGAACTGATCATTGTTGAGAGGAGTAAATCATGAGATAGTCAGTTTTCTGGAGAAAGTGGCAGTGCTCTGGCAATGGGGAATACTTTGAAGCTGTGAAAGCTTGTTCTGAAGTGACAGAATCAATGTCCATGACATAGGTTTGAATGCTTTCCTATTAGGCAGTCAGACCTGTTGCTAGAGTACCAAGGGATCATCTTAGCTAATCACTGACATTACCTGTGACAGGAGTCTATGAGGCCATAAATAACTTACCCAAGCTATTTATGTGGGAAATGTTGTCAGATGGAGTTGTTCTTTTAATACTTTATGCAGATTCAGAGTACTCCTTACCAGAGCACCAGAAATTCAGACAGAGCAGGAGCAGTCTGGGAAACCATTCTCACTGTTGAGACAAATGTTAGTCCCTTTGCCAAATGCTACTCTCAATAACATGGCAAAAACCAGAAGGAACTGGTGAGAACAGACTGGACCTCTCCTGTATGGTTAAAAATACCATAATGCGTTAAATGGTGTCTGAATGGTGTCTGACCTGCAGTACAACCTGAAAGCAATGCTACCTCTCCATCTCATCATGATGAATATACATTGCAGCTCATCTGCAGAGATCTATCAGGTCCAGTGCTTACTGGCATTGTTGGATTTACTGTACCTGCCCAAATCAGCTACTCTACAGTACATGTACATGTATAAAGCACATTCCACTCCCCAGCTTGTGCCTGAAGACCCGATGGGATGCCTGGGTAATGGAATGAGGGGCTGCCTCATGTAACCAACCCAATGTGTACAACCTGACAGACTCTTCTCTGAAAGGTGGGGAGAAGGTGCATGCTAGATAAATTGTTCTGGTGGTTGTAGCTTGCTGCCATGCAGCATCTTTCCTGAGAGCCCTGTGGAACTTCACCTGTTACAGAGAAAGATGGCCTGGTAGAATACTAGATGGATGCACAAACACATTATGGAAAATACACACGCACTAATCTGTATTCATATTAAATGCACAAACTTAAAAAAATAATAAAAAATCTGGCATCTTACTCCTATAGAAATAGGATTTTGTAAAACTAACATTTTGAATTTATATGATTTACAACAGAATGATAATGTTACATTAATAGAAAAAAGGAAAAAGAGGTTGCATACTATTTAACTAAAACAAGTTAAAATGACTCTAGGAACACTGTTGGATAGATTCCCAGTTGGGTTATATTGTTTAGTTCTATTGATATGAGTGGAATTATTCCCTTATAAACTGAGTGAATAATTCACTAGGATTTAATTTGTGCACTAAAATCAACACACAAAGAAATTAGCAGAGTTATGCTCAACCTTTTGCTGCAGTCATCCATAAGCCTGTGTAGAATTAGGAAGGTAGGGCCAGGTAAGAAACTTTCCTTTGACATCATTAAAGCTACATCTATGCAGCACAGAATTTATTCCATATATTCACTCCACATTTAAAACTAGATCTGGGTCATGCAAATCTGGTTATCTTCTTATTTACAGAGATTTTGCAATAGATTCCTGAAGTGCTACCATCCTATCTTTATCAAGTTAGATTTAAAAAACCCGAAAAGCCACAAGAAGTATTTATATCCAGTTATATTTATATAATTGTAATTACAGTTATAAAACAATTATATACTTTATACAATTAGTATTTATATAGTCAGTATTTATACTCGATGAATGCCTTAAATATTTAATTTAAAGTTTTTTGAAGTTTTTTAGGTTTTTTAAAAATAAACATACCATTCATGAAGTTTTTGGTCCTTTTTCTTCAAAGGCAAGAAGACTGTCAAAATGCAGTATTGACAAAAATATATTCAGTTCCTTTATTCTCACTACTTCCAAATTCATGTAACCAACTGTAGGCTAGATCTTTCTCTATCTCTGGTAAACTTTGGACTTCTTGGATTCTACCCTGAAGCCGTAAATACGGTTTCCATTCAAACATTCTGCTCAGATTTATGAGAACTTCTTAACTCATGGCAAAATCTTACTCTGAAGAGTCTAATTTAACTGGTGTGCAACACTCCCATGCCTTCTTCTGTGATTGGTTTTGTGGAGTATGTATTTTGTTCAGAAAAAACTTTCCTCCACTGGCTTCTCATGGTTAATTTATGTGTCCTGAACAACATGTATGATTCAGTATTAGGTGTTTTTGTGCTTAGGATACTCAGCAGTTTTTAGCTGTAAACTTCTGAAGGAAATCAACAGGAACACTAGCAATAGGAGCTGTGAAGTTTGGCTTTTGCTAACTGACTTTGTTCTGTCTATCTATCTGCTGTATTTGCACTTGAATTTGTGCGGTAAATTTAATTGTCTATTAAAATCATTGATAGAAAATATACAAACAAATCGTATTTTTAACAGTGCCATTTTTCAACGGAGTGTTCAGCCTCTGTCCGGACAAATGACTGCTCAGCTCACCTTTGATTCTGTGAGCAGCACTGTATTGTAGTGAAACTGCTGGAGAAACTCAAGAGAGAAGCAAAACTCAATGACTTAGCAAACTGCTTGCAGTAAACTGAGGACATGTACAACTTACTGTTCTGTTCAAACTCAAGGGCAAAATGGTTGGCTTCCAGTCCCTAATGTTTATGGAAGAAATATGTATTTAGGGGTACCAACAGTTAAACTGCAATGTACTTTTAAACTAATACATAAGTGTATAGTTTTATAACAAATGTGTTTAAGTAATAATTGATGCTAGAGCAATACCAGCTTACAATATGACCTTAAAAACCATGACTGATGAAATGTCAAGCCCAGTTCTGGACAGTGTTTAACACCTCCACTCAACAGAGTACCAGTGGAGCCATCCAGAGTGTACACTCTTAATATGCTAGCTAATATAAGCTAATATGCTTAATATGATAAAGTCAGAGGAATTTACACATACAGCTGCTCCTTTCAGTCCAGTGGAAAAAAATTCCAGTCTTTTTTCATGACTTACTTATATGATCATAGATTTATTATTTTCAAGTACTGATTGGGCTTTGAGGTAGTTTTTATTAGCTTGGAGAAACTGTCCTAATACCTCTAATTTCCTTGTACAAATGCATGGTTTTTTGTGCCAACTTCTCTTTGTATGGCCATTGGGAGTCTTTTTTCCTCTACTTTTTGACTTTTGCCTGACGTGTTGTGTTTGCAAGGCCTGTTGCTCTCCTCACATGATGAAGCCATCCCAGCAGCTGTCGTTTTTTGCAATTTCTTGCACAGACTCATGGGATGCAATTATTGCAGAAATATGCATTCTAATAGAGTTGTTAGTCCTATACAGTGTATGTTATTCATATATTTATTTGGAGGCATTTGAATGTACAGGCCTGAATGTGTCCATACCGCTGGAGTCCATGTTTCACGTATGTTTAGGCCTATGGCATACTCAATTATTCTGAGTTTTACCTTTGAGGCACTTGAGATATTCTTGTCTTGTTAGGTTCTGTTGGATTTTACAAGTGCTGCTATTACAAAAGCTATTCTACTTTTGATTTCTGCTTCAGACTTTCTCTCCTTTGTGATGGTAATTCTGAGATACCTGAATGAATCCACTCATTCAAGTTTCCCAACTTTGATGTAAATTTCTTGTTGCGTATGAGAATTTTCCATTGTCCTCTATCTGTTTTTTTTCCTCCTGTTTGATCACCAGTCCATGGGTAGTAGCTTTGTTGTTAGATCTGCTAGCTATGGTCCTTTTTGTTCCAACCAAGTTGATACAATCTAGAAAGTAAAGATTATAGATCTTTTACCACTAGCTGATAACTTTGTCCTACCAGAATTTTCAAGCACTTTGGACTTACTATGTTCAAGGAAAATATGAACAGAGATGCTGCCAGGAGAAATCTGTCTTTCAGTCAATTCTTGTACAGAACCATTTACTTAATGTGTACCCTGTGAAGATTATACTTTTCAAATTGCTTCTAAAGCTTTTAATTCAAGTTCTAATGCAACCTGAACTTGCGGTTTTTAGGAGGGAAACCTTGTGCATTTGCCTGTGCAGTTGAAGGAACTGTCTTTCTACCTTTTCTATTGATGGAATACTACTTTACATAAAAGTTTCTAATTTTACCTTTCTAATTCATTTATTTTTGAGGCCTGAAGTATTTAATGGAACTATACTCTTATGCTTACTACAAGGAATTTAGTGACTCGGGATATGCTGTGTGTCAACACTCCCTTCTGACCTGTATTGCTTTTTAGTGGAATCTATGTTTTTATCTAATATATGGAGCAGGTTCTGAGTTCCACGTCTGCTCTGGGAGCAAGACAATACTCTAATAAGCAGGTTATACAAACACTTGCAGCCTTTTCTGTGCCGGGGAATATATTAGTAATAAACCTACCTCACTAATCAAAGTTTTCACATGAAAGAAACAGAGTTGTCACCTCAAAATATTCCATAGTTCTGTGGTTAGGGCAAACTTGCGATGGTAGGCAAGGGATGTGATTTCTAGTCACCTGAGACAAAAAATGGTTTAAACCTGGATCTCTCAAATTCCAAAAGACTGCTCTAATTTGTGGCTGTTTGTTGGTAAATAAAGGAGGCATGAAAAGAGGGCAGTGATGCTATTTACTTTTTCTTCTTTCTTGCAAGGACTGACCTGATTTCATCTGATGATCTCAGGAGATGGTTCACAGCTGTGGTTCTTGGAAAGTGATGGACATCTAGCTTTAACCAGATGCTGAGTGTATAAAAAGTTTGTAAACATGCTACATATAGTGGAGTTCAAGCAGAGCTGGTACACAGAGTGATTCAGAGATACTTAAATGTTCAAAGTGAGATACTTGCTTTAATATAGGACTGCAACCAAACTGGTAAGCCTTGACTGTCAGCCAGCTATCCTGCCTAGTGAGGTGTACACACGCCTACACTGCATACTAACGTGGCCTAAAATATATGCCTTAGCCTGGTCTTCTTCACACTTATAATTCTGAGTCTGGACCTGAGTGCCCTGTTGCCCAGATGCTAGTATTTGCCATGTCCTTTAACGACTGTACAGCCAGGCAAGTTCTGTCCTGACTTTGGAGACCATGTAAATACACTTGAATTGATTAGTCTAATACTAGTCCAAAAACCCTCATTCTCAGTTTGATATAGGCTTATTTCAAATTTCCTCAGATTTTATGCAGCTGCTACCCAGATTAAACATTGGACAACAGTCTTTCTCAGTATCAGTCATGTTTAGCTCCTACTTCACAAGTTGTCATATGCCTGACCATGCAGTGAAAAACCCACAGCTTTTAAAATGATTTATTATTAGCAAATAGCTGAGAATTCGTGTACCTGTGGCTTGGGAAAAAAAAAGGAATTGAGAATTAACAATTTATTTGGCTGTCAACACTCAGCAGGGAGTTGTTAGTAATCATTAAAAAATCAGTGTACTGAAGTTCACTGCAGTCCCCCAAATCCCACTCCAAATTCTTACCTCAGTTCTCTTTCTCTAAAATTCGCTTATGGCCTATCAGTTTTACTGCATGTTTAATAATCACTAACTTCGTGAATTTAGTCAGTGATCTGTTAGTTGACATACCTGGAGCAGATGATGGGAAAAACAGAAAGGATGGGATTCGTCAAGGGTGGTGTTTGTGCCTTGGGCTCCATTCGTAGTCAGCGGAGATGTAGTCAATATAATGAGTAGAGTCTAAAGTGCAATTTATCTCATCCTAAAGCAGCTAAGAGAAGTGAAATGAATCAAACTTTGAAAGTGCCCGTTACTCTCCACTGACTTGAAAGGGAGCCAAGGGGGACTAGCTTCCACGTAAGCAGCCAGACATCAAACATGAGATGATTTGAGCCCCGTGCCATGCAACTAGCAGTATTTAACGGGTGTGTAAAAGTACCTGTGAATTTGTTACATACGTGCCTATTCTGTTTGAAGGCTGGGTGCCCAGGTTTGTAATCCCAGTTTGGACAGAAAGTGTTTATTCCAGCAGACTTGGTATCGCATATGCAATGTAAACTGCTCAAGTTCAGGCACACAATTACATTCCATTCTGTTCTCGATCCAGATGGTCAGCACTGGTTTGGGGAGAAGAGGTAAAGAAGGGGACAAGGTAGAAAAGAGGAAGATTATTCCATGTAGTTAAACATATCTGAGTTGTAGCTATGAGATTTCAGTAATACCTTATAACTAAGCTTGCTTAGCTAACGTTGCTTAACATTATGGCCGCTGTGAATCTAGTGCCGGAATTGTTAGGCATCTAGTGCTTCTCTTGCCATGCAAAGGAGTTTAAAGTTATAAAATTATGATTTTCTCTTTGTGACTGCATTCTTAAAACTTTAGTTTAGTTTAGTATTGAACTTTATGTATCTACTTCAAGTTCCTCATGTCAAACTTTAAAACTTATAAAATATGCTTTCTGGGTGGAAAATATTTTCCTCACTTCATAAGCAGAAAAGGAAAGAAAAGAAAGAAATATAAATGTAATTTATATTAAACCCTTTGCCCCTTGTGGTGGTCTCCTGTATTCTGAAATTTACGTCCTTTTCCTCCCTGTATTAAATAAGAGAGAGAATGGGAAAAAAAACCCAAACCCCTTGATTTTATGAAGCAAGGAAAGAATGACTGGAAATGGGGATTTTTGTTTGTTCTTTGGTGTGAATTGGCACAGGCATTATGATGAAGTTAAAATGCAGAGGTTAATTGAAAAATGCGATAAACAAAGCCCCTTGAAGGTCTCAGAATAATTTTGCCTGGCAGCACTGACAGCGTACTACCATCGGGCACTAAACCTACTCCGAACTGCTGGAGATAAAAAAAAAAAAAAAAAGAAAAGAAAAAGAAGAAAAGAAAGAAAAAACCCTAAAGTTAATTGTCTTTCTGTTCCTTCCACCTCATTTCAGCCCAATTATAACTGGGAAAAGTCATTCTGTCTAATTTGCATTAATGCACCTCTATGGAAAAATAGCTTAGAGAGTGAATTTGATCTCCCCCCCCCCGCCCCCCCACTTTATTATGGACATATTTAAAATAAAAAGAAACTCAACAGAGCAAATTGCTATGGAAAACTCATGGATAAACGTCTTGTTTTTTTTCTTCAGTTGTTTTGCTGCCAGATAAATTCTAAAGATTTAATGTTAGGTTAGACAGGAGTATTTCTTCAGTAGACATTCTTTAATCACAGGACAGAAAATGTTGAAATACCTGCTGGAACTCCATCATCTCTGGCTAACCCCCTGTTATTATTAAGGAAGAAAATGTTCTGTGGGTTGTGATAAACTTAGATCTTCGCCTGCACTTGTATGCTTTTCGTAATAGCCTTCAGAAAAGCTGCATAAATCCTCACTTATGCCGTGTTTTGAAAATAAGTCCAATGCATGATCCTATTGTGTGTACAGTTTAATGGTGTAAAAGAACTCAAAAGAGTGTCTGTCACATTCATATGCAGTACCATGTTTCCACTCAGCATTTCAATTCGCATTTTAATAAACACATTAAGGGGGCTCACTTGTTGTTGGACCCGTGTTACATCTAATTTCTTACTGAGATGGTGAAGAAAAACAGTGTGTTTTTCTCCAAATTGTCAGTCAGTATGTGAGCTCAGTCTGCCTCTTCTCAGTGCCATTTATATTAATACATATGATTATCCATGCAGGCCTTATTTTCAATGTACTGTGTTTATAGTCCCCATTTGTACATCTTGCTGGAGCTAACGTGTTCATAACGATGTGGAACAGCTGGCCACAAACTGTTGTTTCTCATTAAAAAGACATGTTTCCTGAGCTTTTGGGGATTCTTTATACTAAACAATACATACTATTGACATTTTGCCCTTTTCATTTTCCTTCAGCTGTTCACTGTAGTGGGATATCTAGGGTTCAGGATTCTAAAAGAAGACCTGGAGGGCTTTTGAGAGATAGAACCAAGGAGAAAGCCACTTTGGGTCATTAAAGATCCCAGGGCACTCTTTGCAAGAAAAGTGTGGGAGTTATTATTGTCCTGGACAGATTCCAGGTTGTATAGCTGCATTGTAGGCTATTTAATCATGTATTTTCAATGAGGTAATCTCCCCTTGAAAGGCTGCTGTACTGTGCTATCGAACCTATAATGACCACTGTATTCTGCTCCAAGAACGGCTTCACCCCAGAAGTGGATGGAGTGGTTCCTTCATAGTGATTTCAACTAGGACAAGATAAACGATGAATACTGTACTAATTACACCAGAAGCTTGGTTTCCGTTTATATTGCTCAGCAGTCCTAGGAGGTCCACCTGAAGAATCATTAGTTTTGTTTTTACTGGTTCAAAGATTTTATGCTGTGACGTAATAGTTTTTATGCTCATCTGCTTAGTTTAAAATTGACTGCTTTTAGTATTTTCACATTTTAGAAAGAAGCAGATCTAAACTTGAAAGCATCTTCTGTGATTTGAAGGGGTAAACATCATGGCACTAATGGGAAGGAGGGCTTGTGAAGTTTCCATTCAGCAGTTGATTAGAATCAATGGCCAATTAGCAGAGCTTATGGTGCTGTACCAAAAGACTAACTGAATTCTGCTACAAATTCAGAAGTCTGCAGCCAGCTTCTTCTGTGCTGTGAACTGTGTGCCTGCTGTAAATTTTGACAGTGATTGTTTAATATTGGTTTATTTAATGGGAATGGGAAGAAACAATCCAATGTATACAGAAATACGCTATTCTAATTTAGGAGCAAGGACTTTAATATTAAGCTAAAAATGGGAAAGAAAGGAAGACAATACTTTAACATAAAGTCCAAAACATGGTGATGGTGAATCCAGCGTATTGTGGTGAAATCCATAATGTGTGTTTCCTTTATTCCATACTTACAGAGAAAAGCTGTCTCAGGCTTTCCTCAGGCTTGTGACCATTTGCATGGTTATAAGTCTCTGTGAAAGGAACTAACATTCTATGTGGAGAGTCAATGGTCATATAGCACTGGCATGCACCATATAGAAATACATACTTCTGTGACTAACTTGTAGTGAAAGTGTTTTGTAGTAGCATTTTGTGTAGGAAAATACTTATTTCCCAAGTACAAATTTTAGAGATTGAATAAACAAAAGATATGCTTGAAATGCATTTCCAGCAGTATTAAACTAGACATTTTGCATAAATTGTAGCTATGCATGGGATCAAACCATGCAGTGTGCTGAGTGTACTTTGAAATAGGCAAAGATTAACTAGCATACATGTACAAAAGAGAACATTTCCATATCCATGCATAGCTTACATGGGACTCAGTCACCGTGCCTGCAGACTGAAGTCACTGCTTGATGCAAGTATTATGAATGGCAGTATCTACCCCAAAGAAAAATCATAGACATGAAAGAGAGAGCAAAAAAGAGGTAGGAAAATCCTCCTTGCAGCCTATGCTGTTCAAAGCTGCAAGAACTGCAGATTTAGCCAGAATTCTTCCTGATACTCCCTCTGCAATCATCACTTTCTTTCAGACTCTCCAATCAGGGCTATGACTTACACCCGTTGCAATATGTAAAAGCACATTCTAGTTTATTACCCTCTTCTAATCCAATATAACAATGTATTCAACCGGATGCCTAAAAAATGTCATATATATACATTTCCATGCAATTAAATATACAAGGTTTTTGTCTTGTGTTTAAGGAGGAGTAAGATTTAGCAAGTAACAAAAAATTCCATACAGATTTGTGCTCTTGTTATGTGGGTGGCTTTTGTATTCATCTCATTTTGTTTTCATTTTGCTTTCAATTTGAGTTTGGCCAACCCTGAAGTTCAGAGCTATGGCATTATTTTTGCTATTTTTCTGAAAAAAACCTCAAACAGATATTTGCGTTGATGTGCCATCATCTGAATAAATCTTTAGAATGCCATCAATAGAACACACTTCAGATATATGAAGGAAAGTTTATGAATTTTCTTTCTGAGAAGCAGTGTCTGATATTTTCTGATTTCAGAGAGATTTACTTGCCATAGTGATAACAGAGCGGGATTAACAGAGCAACGGACACATACAGAGCCTGACTGTCAGAGCCAGTTTTAGTTCCTTCCTTCCAGGGGTTCCAGAATGGTTGAGGAGCTTCTACATGGAGATTTTCTATCATTGTGTGTAGAGATATGTGATGGGAGGGATCTTTGGTGTGCCTTCCTGAAAGAGATGGGTTGAAGTCCTGTACATTGGCATAACTCTCACCACTTTATTTTGGCCCCTCACCCTGTGTACTTTGCAGTCAGAGGTGGTTGTGCCATGCCAAAGTGCAACTTCTTGTAATTCTTGTGCCATTGCCTTTGCAACACATGTAGTTGAGGAGCATGCTGATTCTTTTGCCATGAGGTAGTCTCATATCCAGCGAGGAGAAAATACGTCAGTGGTATTGTAGTTGATGTAATCTGCTGTCAGAGAATTTAGAACTAAAAATGGATCCCAAAGAAACCTTGCATTTTATGCATTGATTCTGTCTTTTTTTCAACCCATGAGTTTTCTCTCTCTTGTTATTCTTATTTTCTCCCCTGCCCCTCTGGGGGAGGTGAGTGAGTGAGTGGCTGTGTGGGTGGCTTGGCTGCTAGCTGGGACCAACACACAACAGCAGTTCCAGAATCCAAAATTAGATCATGGCTTTCTATATTCTGTTGTAGTTGTATGTGTTAGAGACAGTATGGCAAATCTTTTGCTTTTCACTTGTTTGAAGTAACTAGGAAGGTTCATTTTTGTCATTAAAACATTGCAAGTTCTCTATACATACTTGGATCTTAACACACTGCAGCTATAACAGCAAAGGGTGGCATTTTTTCAGGTAGACTAATTCAGCTACATTAGCTCTGTTGCCAAGAGAGGACAGTAGTCATTCAGGAGAGATAAGATTTAGGTCTAAAACTCTAAAATCTACTATATTACATAATCCTGAAATAGAATTCAGCTCCTAAAATATGCATATATTATGTATTATACTTTTGGAATCTTGACCATATTTTTTGCTGTGTTGCCTTCTGTTGCAAATGATTTATTTGCAGATTCAGTAACCCAGAACACCCAACTCTGCTATTTTTCTCTGTAGACTAAAGAGTTTTGTCCTTTTTATACAACGCTGCAGGGAATCTTAAGAAACACTGTGCTTTTTTTCTGTGTGTATTGTTTTTAATAATGGCAGACTGAAGGCTCAGGGAGAGGAGATTTTTCTGGAACCAGAGTGTGATTTGCATGTCTTATAGGAAGTAGCTCTGCATTAAAATGTTTCAGTCATGTCTGTTTCTCTGACTTCTCTCATAATTTGGATTATCTGAATACAGATGGCTGAGACTTGCTCACAAGAATTCTAAACAAATAATTCCACAAGATCATAGAAAAGTTTTTCTCTGTATTTAACTTCTTTAAATGTCTCTATTTTTTCTATTTCTTATATTGTCCTTTTTCTTATGTTCTCACCATTCAAATCCTCCCTCATGACAGTGCAGCATTATTGACATAATGATCATTGAATAGGAAGGCAAGCCAAGAAATCCTGCCCAAGACTCAATGAGTGTTAATACTATATGCTCATTGTTAATTGCTATACATTCATTTTATACCCCTTTTGCTCATCCTGTTTTCTGCCTTTCAGGCCGTTAACTCTTTAAAAAAACCCCAACTTTGGCACAGATATACGGTGACTGGAGACAGGCTTAATTTCCTCTGTAGGCTGGCCTCTAGCGCTAGCCAAGATGGAACCAACTGGTATGGAAATAACATGTGACCAACTTTGCTCAGTAGTTGGCCCTGTATCTCAAGTGTTCAAATGTTTTTGGTGTTTTTCCCCGCTGTAAGCAGTAACGTGAAACAGCCATAATAATGTTGTTTGTTGTAGGCCAAGCTAATAGCAAGACAAAATTGCCTCCCAGTGGGAGAAGTGAACTTTTTGGTGGTGAGCAAAACAGACATAATCAGTTAAAATAAAATAACAATATTTTAGCAGTCTATGATCCTATTTGCAAGACAAGCACTTTTTTAATATCCAATGATAGGAAAATAAAGAGAACACTAAGAAGAGTTCTGCTTTTAGTGTGTAACACAGAGAACTTAGAAACGTGTGCTTACAATGAAATTCCAGGTATATACACATAGAGGAATAAATACCATGTACCACAGGCTTGTATTTTTCTCGTATTTGACCATGCCTCTTTCATCAATAACACCTGGTCTTACACATTCACTTAAGCATGGGAGTCCCTTTGTCACCATTAGAATTAGTCCTGGACCCATTAAGCATGTACACTTGGTTATGTAGATGTGCACTTAAGAATTGACATGAGGTGGCTGAATCTTAAAAGGTTAATTCAGGAAACAAAGCATTCACATCTGGTCTGATTGTGTCATAAATATATGCACCTTAAGAATGGATAGAGTACTGCCTGTACATCTCCATTTTAGTTTCTTGACTAATGAATGTTTCTATTATACCATGAAGTTATCTGTGTCAGAGAGATCTGAATGCTTGCTGGGGTACTGGGAGATGTCAAGAAGGTTTCCATATTAGTAAGTTGGTCAAAGTGGAGGGGAGGGTGTCAGGGCTGAACAGAGGGCAGTTATGATAGCTGTGCTTGGCAAAAAGTCCAAGGATTGAGACAATTTCTGTTACCATCAGCCAGGATGACAGTCAGTGTGGCTATTTTGGCTGAAATGTCAGAATGATTCTTCCATCCAGGTCACTGTCCTCAGAAAGCTCTCTAATTGAATTGACAAGTTTTCAACATGTATTTTGGCAATTGCATCAGAGGTTTGGGATTATTTTATGAATTTCCAGTTGAAGTCCTATAAAAACAACAGCTAAAGAATGTTAATTCTTGGCTGCTCTATTTGGGGAAACTATTTGTAATTTAGGAGCTACATAAAATCTTTACATTGTTCATTAATGTGGCATTCAAACTCCTGTAATCATCTTTTACCACAAAACTTTTTGTGGTGATTCTAATTTGCTGGCACAGTTACATGAGATCTCAGTTATTCTTAAACAAATACATTAAGCAGCTTGGAAGATAAGAGGCATTATTGTCATGAGCAAGTCAAGTCATTAAATCAACATCAGGTTAGCAAGGAAGGTGTGATGTTTGTGATGACATTAAAGTGAGAAGGAAAGTAATGATAATCTGAACAGTGACTGTGTAAACAATTCATATTGTATACACTGTACTTAGGAAACCAATACAAATTTAATGTAATCAGTGATAAAAATGCAAACAAAAGCAAATAACAAAAAGTCAGATGTACTTCAACAGAAATAGAAAATGAATGTTGAAGTAGAGATGTGTGAACAGTAAGACTCTAGTGCCCTATTCAGTAAAGATTAATATTCTTTTCTTTCAACAGAGCTCTCTAGAATAACTCTCGGTATTTTATGTAATAATGCTGTTGACAGATTTCTTCTTTACAAATTTCCACGCAACAAGGAATTTGATGATTTTAAGGTGAAAATGTGTAGATGAATGATTAGAAGAGTGGCCCCAGGAGACAGAATTTTTGAGTTTAATCTTTCTCTGCTACTGGTTTGCTCTTTTCTTGGGCAAATCATGATGGAATATAATCCAGAGCATCAAGGTATTGAATTTTTAAGCAGCACAAGCTATAAACTCCTATTGATTTTGGTGAGCATTGGGCGCTCAAATGGGTGGGTCTGAGGATATCTAGTAAAACACACTTGAT
Organism: Gymnogyps californianus; assembly: GCF_018139145.2. Taxonomy (NCBI): domain Eukaryota; kingdom Metazoa; phylum Chordata; class Aves; order Accipitriformes; family Cathartidae; genus Gymnogyps; species Gymnogyps californianus. The sequence goes on from NC_059472.1 coordinate 138,074,578, forward strand.
TGGAAAAGGCAGGTTCTTAGAATATAGCTGGAAATATTAAACATACATTGGATGGCAATGCTGGATAATTATCTTCCCTCTACCTCTATTCACCCAACCGTAAAACATTTACGTGGAGTCAGAACTCTTGAATGGTGATCACAATGCTCAGAATGACTCGTGTGCTCAGTCACTAGAGTGCAGCGGTAATTTCAGCTGACTTCTAACATAACCTAGAGGAAAAAAATGGGAACTGATAGAATTACACTGATGTAAAACGGTTCAGAAGGTACAATTGCTTGGGAATTTTATGACAGTGTTTCCCATTGTTTGAAATGTCGATTTATTGAAAGTGATTGTTTGTTTGTTTGTTTGTTTGTTTGTTTTTTGGTATATTAACCTAACAGTTTCAAAGCAACTTTCACTTAGGAGGTGTTTCAGCCAAAATGTATTTTCTAGTCAAAACCGCAGATATGCTGAGTGTCCTGGTTTCGGCTAGGACAGAGTTAATTTTCTTCCTAGTAGCTGGTATAGTGCTGTGTTTTGGATTTAGTAGGAAAAGAATGTTGATAACACACTGATGTTTTCAGTTGTTGCTAAGTAGTGTTTAGACTAAGTCAAGGATTTCTCAGCTTCTCGTGCCCAGCCAGCAAGAAGGCTGGAGGGGCACAAGAAGCTGGGAGGGGACACCATCAGGACAGCTGACCCAAACTGCCCAAAGAGCTATTCCATACCATATGCCATCATGCCCAGTATATAAACTGGGGGGAGTTAACTGGGAGGGCGGATCGTGGCTCGGGAACTAACTGGGCATTGGTCAGCGGGTGGTGAGCAATTGCATTGTGCATTGTGCATCACTGGTGTTTTTTTTGTTGTTGTTGGTTGGTTGGTTTTTTTCCTTCCTCCCCCTCCTTTTTGTTATATTCCTTTTCATTACTATTATTATTATTGTATTTCATTATTACTATTGTTAATATTATATTTTACTTTAGTTATTAAACTGTTCTTATCTCAACCCACGAGTTTTACTTTTTTTTTTCCCTCTTTCCTCCTCCTCACCCCACTGGGAGGGGGAAGGGGGAAGCGGCTGCGTGGTGCTTAGTTGCTGGCTGGGGTTAAACCACGACACTGAGCATAAATATTTAAATACTATGATTAGGTGTTGACAGCCTAAATTCTACTCCTCCTTTTGTTGTATTTGGAACAGGTAAAATTTGTAATTGGGTCTCCCACAGAATGAGTGATTGCCCTAATCATTTACATATACCTTCTGTTACTCCTGTTGGAATTTTTCTTTCTTATGTACATAATAAATAGTATAGTTCAGGTGTCTATTTTAACAGAATACAGTAACCATTGGGTTGAGATTCTCTTTCTCTTGAGTGTTTAATAGTGTACATAAAGCAGATAAGGGACAAGATGTAAGGCATTCTGCAGAATAGTTGGGTTGTTGGGCAACTCGAATTCGACTCTGCTCTAATGTGTAGGAAAAATTCTATCATATCCCAAATGAATGCCTTAACAACTATCAAGGCAATGTGATCTTGTTTCCTGAAACTGTTCACGCATTACAGTTCTTGTGACAAAAATATAATTACCCAAAATACATCAGAACCTAGGAGAAAGATTCAGCCCAAATGGTAAAATCATCATATTTACCTCTTTTTTTTTGAAACTTACCAGTAAAGAGATTACATTTTTCACTGCAACCTTGCTCAGTTTTTCTCACAACTAATTTAGGCTGTTGATCCCTTTTTAAAAGCCCCTCATTCTGATTGCCTCTTTTCAATCTTTGACAGTTTGGAGGTCAAGGAAAAAAATTTTGAGGTGACCTACTCTATAGCAGCATACCTGTACAGGTGAAATTTTCACCAGCGTAATTAGTAACATCACTGCAATCTCCCAGTGTAGATGTTCTGTGCAGTTGTAATGTGGGATTTCAGTTGCTGACTGAATCTTAAGTGACATTGATATAATTATTCTATTGCAAATTCTCCTAATGCAGACATGCCTTAAATTTGTCAAATCAGTCAGCGGTTTCTGCAGGTTGAAAAGACATCTTTGGGAAATGATGGCTTGAAAAAGGAAAAGCAATCATTTGCCAAGCCTTAATGGCTATTCTGGTGGCCCAGACCAAGCTGACAAAACAAATGTTCTGAGAACAGGCCTTTACCTAAAGTTGAAGGTAAAAGTAAATGTTCTGAAGCAATATTTTTGCAGTTAAAAGCCAGCTCATTCTATAGTCTTTCATGCTAAGATGGAGTGCTAGCTTTTTTTGTAAAAATAAAATCTGAATATTAGGTCCACACTATTCGGAACTCAAGGACTTATCATTTGAAGTAGATTTGATTGATCTGTCCAAAACAAATACACTGTTCTGACAAAGTGCTAATAAACCCCTTCTGGCAGTCACAGAGTGCTTCTTTCAAGATCTTACTGTTTGTTTTTTGAAGTGATGAAATTTATGGAGAACTGTTATAAGGTTCTAATTGAATTTCACAGAAGTAGCCCTGGTGTGACCCAAAATGGGAAAAAAAAAATCCTCAAAGCTAGTCTCTGTGGAACCAATGATTAAAAACACTAAATGGAAAGAGAGGTCCAAGCTAGAAATAATCGTGAGACTTAATGAAGATTTTTGAGATAAGTTAAGGTTGATAATGTGTACAAGATATAAGGCGGATGAAAAGATTCACAACAACAGAAAAGTGTTTATTAAAACACCTTTTAAGAAACCTCGGGAAATAACAAAATCTGCCTTTAAGGTTTCTTATTAAAGTAAAGACTGGGTGAATTAGATAATTTTCCCACCTGCAGCTTTAATAGAACTTTTTGCTTAGCTCTTATTGCAAGGTTTAGTTGACTTTGAAGAACTTTAACAATCATTGTCATAAGGCTTTTTCTGAAGTTGGTGGCTAAAGAGCTACATAAATCCTATTTTCAATAACTTTAAACAGACCTGAAGTGAGGTAACAAACTCTCCTGGTTGTGTCAGAGCAATTTATAAGTCTCAGACTAGCTTTCTGATCAAGCTAGATAAAAGGTATGAAAGCTAACTTTGAAATTTCTTAGGCTATTTGTAGATTTTCCTAGTTTTCGGAGATCGATCATTTCAGTTCCCGGTCCATGATATGGCCCTTGCTATATTGTAAGTCCATGCTGGGGTAAGATCTGAACATAGGATAACTTTGTCCTCCTCCCTCTTGCCTTTCTTGGGCACATGAAGAGTCAGCACAACTGACTATACTAGCTCAAAGAGTAGGTGAGAGACAGAAGTTCTTTGCCACACCTAGTAAAGATTTTAACTTTATATTGGAACGTGAAAGCATTTGCAAATAAGACAAAGTCAGTGCTGAAGTCTGGAATGATTATTAGTTATTGGCACAACGATGGTGTCTGGGAGTCACAGCCTCCAGTTAGGTGTCTGCTGTACTAGGTGTTGGACAACGGGCAAACAGCCTAAACTATGCATTTCCTTGTGACTGGTACAAAAGTCTTTAACTCCTCTGATGTAATTTCAGTATACAAAATGCTTTATTCCCGCTCTTCATTTTGGTTAACAAAAAGGACACAGTGAAAGGTATTTCTTTGTGCCTAGCACTAACTGAAATATGAGATATTACAAAGAATTAGCTGTCTGCAGAGTTGAGTAACATGATTAACATAGCCTGGGAAAACAGGTAAGCAATGAAGTGAGAGGTTATGTGCATTGGTTGCCACTTTTCACTAAGCTTACAGGAGGTGAGCTAGCTTTGAGGCTGAGTGGCAGGAACTAGAGTAGGTAGGATTCTCACCAATGTACTTAAACATTGTACAGGCATGAGCTGGTTTGTGTCCCATCAATTCAGGGTATGGCTAAAGCTGGTACCACTGTGTGCCGCTAAGTATGCCTAACAAAGTCATTGCTTATTAGTTATCTTGTTATACATCAACTGTGTAAGAAAATTGTATTAAACAATTATCAGCATAACCTTTCTATCAGCCTCTGGTCAACTGTAAATTTTTGATGCGGCCTTTACAACTGTCATTCAGTCCTTGACTTAAGGGTTCAGCAGCTGCAGTACTCTGTTTTTAAGTCTGCCTCTTAAATTAGCTGGAAATTCATATGGGTGTAGAGATGGTGTCTGACTTTCTGAGCTACAAAGAGAGACGTATGTTCTTTTAAGTCTACAGGTTTTGCCTGGTGGTTTCTGACAGTAGACTGAGGAATTCGGTTTTCATCTGCAACATCCTCACATTTCTTGGGCCATAAAATATGGCTTGCTGATTTGAAAAACTGATTTTGGATTTTGTTCTCAAGATTGGCAAAGGAAATAGCTTATGTATGCTGACCTTTATGACAGCCTGTGAAGCCTCTGCATTTGAGCTGATGCCTGAGAAAAGCTAAGGTGAAGAGATGGCACAGGAATGGATTTTCACTCTGGGAAAATAAGCTTTGTGTGTGAGAAAGTGGAAAATGTATGTTTTTGAGCAGAGAATGCCTGTTCATTTGCTTTTTGTGCTTCTTACCTTGTCAAGGGCAGCTAGACCCTAGGACTGTCATCCTAAAGTTTGATAGGCTGACATAAATAAAACAAATAAGTACACCATTTTGTTAATGCTGTATTCTCTAGTATTCTCTCAAGCTTTGTGATGTCTCAGAGTTTTCTACTTCAGCAGCCACGGACTATCACCACTTATCATCTCAATTTGCATCACACCTACTGAAGCCAGGCAATTGGGGGAGGCTAAAGGGGTAAGCTTACAGTACTTTCAGCATCCCTCACCTTCATTTTATTACTTTATGTAGCTCTCCTCCACTCTTCTCCTGACAGTGCAGCATCAGTGAAGCTAAATATCTGACTGGATAAACTTTATTGGTGATTAAATGTTTAACTATTTCACTACATTTTGTGGCAGTTTGATGGAAATCCTATAGTTTTTTGAAGGCAAATGTAGTATGCTATTTGTGTGTGTGTGTTTTAGCAGATGGCAATATAAATCACAATCCATTGCTGCTGAGTTGAGATGCATAAATATTGTGGATATAGCTATGCTTTCATTACTCACACTGTAAAGCTAAAAGCCTTCTTTAGCAATTTGGTTGTCTTATAAACCAAGAAAGTAAATCTGACTTGAATTAATTAATGAAAGACTAAATTAATTTAAATACTTTTTGACATTAAGGAAGTATGCTAATTGATGGGTAATTTTCTCTATATATCTTGTTTCATGTTAGTTAGATACCCACATTTCATCGCTAATAATATATTAATATTATATGTATTGTTGATGGAATTTTGAGGATATTGTGATAGCAACTGAATTTTCTTGTGAATGGATTAAATCATAAAAAGGGTCCTTGTAGCAGTCAATTGATTCTTACTGTACAATAAATGCCTGTTAACTGAAGTGCAAATTAAATACTTATTTGCAACACATAATACAAAGCATTAAGTATAAAAAAAATGGGCTACATTATAGACTCACAAAGTGGAACCAAAAATAGGCAGCTTCAGAGCATGTTAAATATCCTTAGCAACCTACTAAAATATGACATGGGAAACAGTTTACGCTTGAGCAATTATCTGATAAGAACCAGTGCTCACAGTGAACCTATTGCAGTATGTGTACACAGATAGTGTGTATATATACTTGAGCACGTCTACAGACCCACAGAAGGGCACAGTATATGTCTGCTTCTATATGTACATAATAAAACAAAAGTTCAGAATATGTATGAAAATTCAGTAGGTATGTAAAAAATAGAGATGGCAGATAACAGAGGATTTGAATAAAGAATGTTTTAGTCTACCTTTACAGTGATGTAGATTTCCTGTAAAGTCAATGGAATTATACTGAAATGCAGCTGAAGAAATACGGTGGTGAATTAAGTCAAAGCATTATGGGTGATTGGGGTTTATTGCTTCCCACTCATTTAATGCAAATAAAATAAATATAAAATAAACAGACTTTTATATATAATAATTTATTCAGCTTGTTTTGTCTATCTTTTCAGACTCAAAGAATATTTTCTGTTCCTTTGGCACATTGGGAGAAAGGGTGTATGCCTTCCTTTTGAGATGTGTTGAAAAAGAAGTGAAAAGCGTATCTGCAGTGATTATTTGTCAGGTAGTAAGACACTATACAGATGAGGGAGTTGAATGAAAGCTCTTCTAAGTCTGTCTAGATTACACGAGCTGCCATTTAAGGAAAGTTTCCAAAGTAGACTGACATCTTTGATTATCCAGCTTTTTGAGCCGGGCCAAGTTCTCAGCTGGCATAAATCAGCATAGCCCCTCTGAAACACAGTGCTGTGCTGACTTTCATCAGCTGCAGATCTGGACCTGCAAGATCCATGGGTTTCTGCCTTTTTTTTGTTGTTGTTCCAGCTGTTAAATTAAGGGGAAAAAAATGCACCTTTTTTTTCCCTGTTTGTCTGATTCTTTATCTCCAAGTAAAGGAAAATAAGATCTTGTAACAGAAAGTAGGTGATCATAACTAGAGGTGGTGCTACCCACTTTCCTGCTACAATATTCAATATACTTCATTGGAAAGGTGGAAATGATAGCCACTGATTATTTGTTAAGAAATAATCAGAGGAATTCCGAATGGATGATTATACTTAAGAGGAGATAACAGCCTTTTATAAAAAATTAGAGCAGCCATTAGGTGATCTGATTATGTTAGCTGCCAGAAATCCACAGGGAAGTCCTTTCACTCCATCTGTGCAGCCAGAAAGATGAGAATTGGCATGGGAGCTGTTACTCCGGCTCAACATCACTTTATACTGAGAGAAACCTCTTGTGATTACTCATGAACATTTGAGAATAAGCTGGATGGGAAACAGTTTTCTCTTCCCAGTTATAATTTAAAGACATAGAGAAAAGTTGTCACACTTGGATGGGAATTTTAAAACCTGTAAATATCAAACTGGAATAAAATGGTAGCAGTCTGCTAAGCAAAGCTAAAGCAATGGCCCTAATTTATTTCTGTGTGGGTATAAACATATTAATCTACAACTGACAACAGTGGTAGGCATTAATGACCAACACTTTTCTCTTCCAAATTACATATCCTATTTTCATTAAATGTCCAAAAGGTTATAAAAGCAAAGTCAGATGAAGAAATCTTTCATTATAATTGTTAAATTCAAGATTTCCTCTATCTCCTTTTGGTACTGAGATGGAGGAGGACATGAGTTTGAAACAGGCAGGATGCAGGCCAATGAGCAGGGCTCTATTGCCATGTATTTAGAAGTTCCTGGGTACTCCAGGTACTTGAGATGAAGAATACCCCAGTTTGTATTCAGGAAAATCTAGATTTTTCCTGTTTATTAAAGCCTGACACAATACAGAAAAGCTGAGGGAGTGGCTATTAAAATATAATATATTGACAATAATAATTATTTTGCTTTCCAGAAAGAAAAGAAAAATTAACCAGAAAATACTGCTTTAAAACATAAAACTTGCTTGTTGTATTAACAGCTCTCTAATGCATGAAGTTTGTTTGAAATTTCTATTCTCTTTGGAATGCATCAAGGAATTTGCATTGACTTTATCTTCAGACAGAAACAAATAGACTGCCTGCAGGTTGAACCTGATCTCACAGATTTCATATGTCCTACCTACACTGTGGTTCTTTCCTGACCTAAATAAAGTCGCTATTTTATTTTCTAGGAAAATGTTCATAAAAAATAACATTTACTCTTCCTGTTTTAGACACATGCATTAGCATCAGCTTTTGGAATTCTCTAATTCAATGCCATGCACTATTTTCTGGGTGAATGCAGCAATAACTACATCTTTATTTGCATTTGCTTAAACATCCTTTCACTTGTGAAAAAGTTATCTGGAAGGAAGAGAATATGACAATGTGTTTCCTTTGCCATTTCTGATTCAGGAAAAATAAAACAAACCATTTTCGTTCTAAGGACATAAAAAGAAAGTGTAGTTTGGGTATCAGTTGTGGGTTTAACAGCGGCTAATCTCACCCATGAGGTTATCAGCTTCTGGGTGATCCTGTTTAAACCACCTTTGATACCACAGCAGGCCTTATGAAGCATACGCTGTGTCTAGCGTTGCCAGTGAGAATTAATATTATTCACAGCTATCAAATACATGCTAAAACAATATAGCTCTGTTCAGGCAAGTATATTTCCTTATTTCTGAGAATAATTTATCTTTATGTTTCAACAATGCAAAGACCTAAGACCAGAAATGTGCTAATTTGTAAAGGTTGAATGTTGTAATCCTTGCTCATGGGAGTGATCCATACTTGAATGCTTCAGCAGCTTCATTCTGAGTACAATTACCTGAGTTAAATTAGGAGATTCAGTACTTCAATAAACTAATAAGTAACTGAAACATATTCAAACAATAATGCTGTAAAGTTTGAAGTACATTTTGTTCACAGTTGAAATTTTCAGAGACTGAAGAAACAAAATTACTGGTTGAGTTTAGTTCTATTTGTAAAAACCACCCATTGCAAGAGGATTTATACAGCTAGTTAGAATATGGCGCTACATGTGCTGATCTTACCTTGCATAACTAATAAATGCCACAAGTGCATGTGGATGCTGTGCATCAGATCTCAGCTTTTCCCCATGGAAACTATGATAAGGAGTAAGCAGAGCTACTATCCCTGCAGCAGCAGTCACCAGCAGGATAAAAAGAATGCTGCCAGAGGGCTGCTACAAAAAGGGACAGTAAGGGTGCAGCTCTCTACTACCACAATGAAAACTTGGTACAGGAATTTGTCCTTTGGAAAGTAAATAATATTTTGTTTTCATAGTTTCAAAATGAAATAATCACTCTCTTGGTTTTGCATTTATTATTCACTTATTGGTAAAATTTTAGCTATACAGGTCATGTCTGATGAAAAAGATTACAATGTAGCATAACATTCTTGAAAAGACATCAAAAGTTGAAGCTCTGGCCTCATGCTAAATAATAATTTTGGGGAAAAAATACAAAATAATATTAAGTGGAGACATTTAAATTTTTTTCTTGAAATGGAATTTCAAGAAACATTTCTCTTCAAACACAAATGATACCTTTAATATTTGTTTTGAAATTTTAATTTTATGCTTAAATTCAAATAAAAGTATTTAAGTAAACAATTTCAATTGAAAAAATGTCTTTAGAAAAAACAAGCTATTTCAATTTGAGTGCTGACCATGTCAGAAGGCTTCATTCCAGTCATTGTAAAGATAGAAAGTTGTTAGAATTGTAACTTCTCATGAATATTTTTATTTCATAAGTATCTCGCACCAACAAAACCCACAAACATATGAGAAGGTTTTGGCCAGTCCTGTTTCAGTTACATATGAGTTTATATTGCCCTGGAGGAAGAAGGAAACATGATGTAAATCAATGCAGTTCAGAAATTTGGTGCTTCCAAATGTCATCTCTATACTAACATATCAGTCAGTCATAGTGAGAAGTTTAAACAAATTTGAATGATAAGTGCTTAAGATGTTGGGCAAAAGAGAAGACAAGCTGCCCAGCTTGGCTATTGAAACTGCAAAGCAATATGACCTTGCCCACACTGTCAAAATATGACTTCATTGAATCTCATCCTCTAGCTAGGTCTTGTTTCACCAAGAGAGTTGATGGATAATTTTTCAACTCCCATATTTCTGGAACATTTGCTTCTCTGACAACTATAGAAAATGAATGTATTGCCTAAAAATCCCTGTGCTCAGAAGCAGTCACATCTCATTTCACTCTTCTTTCCTCTTTTTCATTTATAGATGTAGACAAACATTTCTTTTTTTTTTCCTTTTTTTTTTTTGGTTCAGGATGCTTACTTTCCAGCTTTAGGAATTTAGGGAGCATTTGTGTTACCTTGTGTTAGGAAAATGCTTGATTTATTTTTTCTATGCAGAAAAAAAGAAATAATTCTCTTTCTCACTTCATACCCCACTCCCCATCAAACATTTTCATAAAAACATGAAAAATCATTGGTATTTAAACTTTGTGTTTTATCTGTCCTGTACACAGACATTTTGCAATGTATTTGCCTTTATATGACTAAAAGAAAACTAAAATTTATTAGCGTGTTTGGTTTGTTATAGCTAATAACACAGTGACTTTTTATGAATGCCATACAGGAAACAGTAATTAAGAATGCCAAGTTAGACATTCAAGAGTTTAGAAATAACAGATGTAAGGTAACTTTAACAGGTGCAGCTTTTTAATATAGTTTTTAATTATGAGATTTTACAAGTTTTGTCCCCAAAAGTCCCCTGATTTATTCAGTAATTCTCACCCATGGGGAAGGACTGTTATTACCCTTTACAATCCCTTGTAACTGGAGCATCACATGCAGCCTTTAGATGCATTGGTTCAGAACAGCTCCTAAGTTCATGCTATGTACTTACAAGCCATCAAAAACTCTTTTATACCTTGAAAAGAAACTCCAGGCTCAGTTTGACTGGGAGACTGCAGCAGCAGCTTTCAGAATTACATTGAACTGCTTGTGCATATGGCAAGATGCTTACATCCCACATTACATCGCCGCTACTCCGTGCTATTTATTCTCTGACACTGCATATAATATATCTGCAGACCCCAACCCTATTTCCCTCCACCATGTTACTGCATACCCTTCTACTTTTCTCAGCCCAGTTTCCATCCCCCACCTTATGGTTTTTCCCCTTTCCCCCGCCCCAACTAGACCCTCTGCATCCTTCAGTACGTAGCAGAACTGAGGCTCACTGAAAGTGTAGCTATTGTTTTTCTTCTGTATTGTCAACAGTCAGCGTGAGGTTTCTAGCCTTTTTTACTACATAGTAGATCAGCACTGAACACAGAATGAATTTCTTCATGGGCACTTTTGTGATGCTTACTAACGTAACCCAGAATTGCTGCACAAATAACAATGAATTTATTTTCATACCCCCCTCCTAAGAAAAGGAAATGGCGTTGTGCAGAATAATTACTGATGCCCAAATTGAGATGGCTGGGCCTGTTTTTCCATAACACAGCTGAATAATGCATCTACAGGTCATTGGGAAGGTGGGGCAGGAGTGGGGGAAGAGGTGAGCTGAATAAGGATGTGGGACTCAAAACAAACATCTCACCAGGAACTGGTACCAAGGTGGTATGAAGAGGGCTCAGAGCTGAATCTCTCCTGCAAGCTACCCTTCATGTTACCTTGCAATGCAGCATTTTTAGATGCTAATGATATATGTGGACTACACTTACAGTTGCAAATGCTTAGTACTTCTGTTCCTATGCGTTCTCTGCACAGATTCTTATCTTTGGGGGAGGGTAAAGAGGATACCATCTGCCTCCTATAACTTTTGGAGAGGGAAGGTATATTGCATAATTAATCTCTATGCTGACTAATGTTCAAAGACATGATGCATCTAGTAAATATCGTAATATTGTAATAATAAGAACTTAGAGACTACAGATGCTTAATATGAAAGAGTGGTCTGAGAGAGATTGCAGGAAGGAAATTCTGAAAGTATTTTATTACCTTAAAATACTGCATGATTGAAATGTTTGAGTTTCCTGTTATGTTAAATTCCTTTCCTTCTAGTGAGAGATTAAAGTAAAGACAAATATCAACTGAGGTTTTTATTTTAGCCATTCAGTCTACCTGTAACAACTGACCAATTGTTGAGCACTGAAATCAGACATTCCTTTGCTGAGGTCATATTGATGTTAAAAAAAGAAATACTAGAAAAATGTTCTGAATCATCTTTAAATATATATGTGCATAGGTATACTTACTCATACACAAATATATATATACATATTTTCAAATGTTGTGTTACAGTCTTCACCAGATTTGTGTATAATCACAACAAAGAGTAAGAGCAGACTAATTGTGTAGCTGTACACAACATCTTGAGTGAACTATTGCACCCATAGCTTAGTTTGGAGTCAGGACTGCCATTTGGTTTTCGTATTTCTAAACATAATTCATGTCAGGCCTATGTATAGTGTATAAATGAACTACGAAGGAAAACATTGTTAACATGGAAATCTTGTTGTCTGGGATGTTAGTCTGGGAAGGTCTAATATGTAGGCCATTAAAGAACACACACACTCTTTTCTAATAACGTTTCCCTTCCTTTCTAACTTCTTGCACTTTGTTTGGGACTACTTTTTCACTGGGGTAGTGCCCTCTAGGATTCTAAGGGATATGGTAACATAGATATGTAAGTAAAACATGCAAGTTGACAATAAAGTAATAAACATCAGTCTGAGATGTATCTGGAAGCCTCAAAAAAGTGTTGTTGGGATAAGGAGTTGTAAGCAGGCATTTTGTTCCCTGACTTATCAAACTCACAATGTTGTGATACAATAGAAGAAAGAAGTGCCATAAAATGATAAATTGATAGAAATAATATATTTGATGATAGTAATCTCATATTTTTTGTGTTCTTTTAGTTGCTTTTATCTTAGGTAGGTTTCCGTTACTGAGCTTGCTGTCAACATCTGCTTCCATCTAATGAAAAAGGTATTGCTTGATGTAAAATTCTGACACATTTGCATTCAGAGTATAAATTCACTTTGATTTACTTTTAATTGTGAGACAGTGATAAATTACTGTGCAATTATCACATTTGAAATGGCAAGCTGAAGCAATGACAAGTCTTTTTAGATTTTTCTTTCCACTTGTACTAGTAAGTGAACATGCAATAGTTCAAAAATACTGCTTCATTTTGTCACTGTCATAACACTATTTGTACACCTGCTCTTTTTCTAGTTTCTGAATAGCTGCCTCGTTCTTTTGCCCCTGAACTGGAATTTTTTAGTTCTTTCATTTTTGGTCTTTGTCTGCATAGTTACACTTAAGAAAACTGATCTGAACTACTGCAACCAGATTAAGCTCCTCTGCAGACTCGTTCAGAAAGATTAGCACTGTTTAACTTGTTGCTGAACTAAATAATTTCAAATTTCTAACTTTAGTTGCTACAGCTGTGCTGAGCGTCCTCACATTTACAAGCTCTTAGACTGGGCCTTGAGCTGAATTATGTTGCATTTTACTATATAAAATAGCTACACTGCTATAAAGTAGCAACTGGACAAGAGATGCCCAAAAAAGCTTGAATGTAAAACTTTCAGCTTCTACAGCTTCCTGGGGTGAGGATATCTAAAACCTAACAGTGCTGAATGAAGACTTTTTTTGTTCCATCTTAAGCTCCTGCTGCCTCTTGCCTGCTTGCACTTAATTGAGAACTGTATTTAGGAATTTTTAAAAAAGCAAAAATCTAGGTAAAAATATGTCTGAACAGAACATGTTTAACATATACTAAAAGATCAGCATGTGCATGAAATGTTTTTCTAGGCTCTTTTAAAACATGTCTGTTAGCTGAGGCCATAGTGGGCATGCTTCCCTCTTTCCCCCTTTAAATGAGATGACTAGTCCTTAAAGCACTTGTTCAGAAATTAGGAAACAAACAGACTCCAGAACCTACTGGATTGAAACCCCTAGGAGATAATCAGGGTATCTCTGGAGTGAGATATTAGTTAATCTTTGTCCTTTTTGCTGAAGTGATACCGATGTGTAGCACACCATTAATGGTGGAGAGAAAGAGGATTGTGATTCTGTAGTCTGGGGACTCATCTGGGAAGAAGCACCCTTACTTCTGGTTGCAGGACTTTTTATCCACACTATCTAATGACTGTTACTGGAAAATAAGTAAACAGAACTGAGTGTTTTAAATAACAAGAAAACTAGGCATAAGTCTGTTTTATTTAAAGACACAATATTATCTCAGATTTAAGTTCTTCAGATTTAGACTTAAATGTTTTCCCAAGCAATTGACCACTGATCCTGAGAGTGCGCTTTTAAAATGGGCCACAGTACTTTCAGCTTATCTTGGGGACATCTTTTCTTGATCTGCCATTCCTTAACAACACTGAAGTTTTCTGCCAGATAATTCTTATCTTGGTTTATATCTAGAAAGCTTTATTAAAGGTACAATTATCACAAACTTGTTAACTATATGCAGTATTTATTTACACATTTATAAATTGTAGGAGTATGCATAAATGTACAGTATTTAGAACACATTTATAAGTCCTGTTGCAAATCCAGCATGCTTCTCTAAAACAGAAACAAAGGGACAAACCCAGCATTAACAGCTCCCTGCCAAGTCATGGAACTCTTGCTCTTCCAGCTGCCAAGTGCTTGTTTCAAGCACTAAATGCTTCCGAAGAGAAGTTGTGAAGTCATGGGAAAGAGTCCCATTAATGGCAATCAAGTTTTCTTGCAGATCATGAAAGTCTGTTGGTGGGAAAAGTCATCTGTACTTGGAAAGTGTCCAGCACTTCTAGGATTAAGCCTGTAGTATAACCAATAGGACATGAAATAGCAGACACTAGTAGACACAGTCAAGTCCACATACGTTATTGAAAAACTTTTCCAGCACTTACTCCCTCACCCAAACTTTACTTCTGTTATTGCAGTTCTGACACCCACAGAGAATGAGAAACACCTGCTCATGCTGATAATCTAAGCATAAATAAGAAAAGATTGCTGTGCCTATGGGAGATGGGATAAACTTTCCTGAACAGTTTCCCTCTCCCACAGGAAGTGTCATAAATTCTCTAATATAGTCTAAAGAAATCACCAGCCTCTAAGTTTCATATTCAAGGTTACGCCTCATTTACTCAGGAATGTGGAAGGCTGTCAAATTATTTTTATGCTGATTGCACTCAGTCTGTATTATAAGACTTTTAAATTAAGAATCCTCTGTTTAAATGTTTGAAGTAACTGATGTTAAAATATATGGATATATATTTTAATAAAAGAACTCATGATTTGTGTAAGAATTTCAAGACATGCTGGATGCTTCTTTAAAAAACTTGCATTTAAATGCTGAAGGAACATAAAATGTTGTTTGTATTAATTAACAGCTCTGTGAAACAGTTGATTAACCAAGACTTTTTCCACTGGTCAAAGAGAAAGGAACATTACAAATCTGTGTTATTATTAGCAAGTAACTGTTGAAATGTCTACATTTTTTTGAATCAAACATAAATGCCCTTTAATAAAATGATTTAATTATTTTTTTTTTTAATTGAGGCTATACAGATAAATAATTAATTTAAACATCTGCAACCATTTCCTGTCTAGCAAAAGCCTAGGATTATTTTTTCTCTCACTTTTGTTATGTCTGTAAAAATTTTACTGAAGTCAATGAAGTTACACTAGTATAAAATCAGTCCGAGAAGAATGTCAGGCCTCTAGATCAGAAGAAATTTAAATTCAATTCAAGCACTAGTTCTAGTTTTCTGAATGTTTAAGATCAGTTATAAGGATTTACTTCATATCATATACAATTCTGAACAAATAATCTTATTAAATCAGTGACTAAATAGAAAAAGACCATTGATTTATTTCTATTACAGAGGCCTGAAAAGTGAGGCTTCAGACATCTCAGAAGTGAAAAGAAAATCTTAAGAAAGAATAACAGCTGGATGAAACACAGTAATTTTATAATGTGTTGTGGCTGTTATCACCGAGGCATCTGTTTTGGAAGGCGAAATATAGAAAGGTTACAATGATCTTGCTATGAGTGAATATTTTTAATGAGAAAATGAGTGAAAATTAAAGGCAGTAAGTGCTTGTGAAGAAACCAACAACCCAAAATAGAATCCAAAAAGAGCAAATGAGGAATACTTAGAGATGAGTTCTTGGGTATTTTATGAATCTGAAAACAGCATGAGTGATTAAGTGTGGAAACTGAACCTTACTACTACAGTGACTGGGATATATCTCTTCTAAATTACATGTCTGAAAGTCAGAAGTCTAGCACTGAACTGCTTGCCCTAGGCTCCCTTTATAGTCAATAGAGAAATCTAGGCATCTCTGGAGGATGATACATCTCTGACTAAAATAGGCATCTGAGATAGGTCAAATGAATTGCCCTCTAGAGATGCCTATTTCTCTCCAGTTCAGACTTAGAAGTCTAACTTTTAAATATCTAAAGCTAGGTGAGATGAATCCCACTTCAAATCATCTTGATCTTACATTGTTCCTCCATTGAACAGTTGAATAGGCATTAGTAACAGAAAATCCCTAAGGCATGTCACAATGTAGATACCCAATGCTGACCAAGAAGTGAATGATAATGCGGTTGATTGACTCTGCAATTAACGTTTTTAGCCAATGTTTTTAGTGTAGAACTTGGCCAAGTCTCTGTGACTTGTAAAGCCTCTTACATATCACTCACAAGAGGGCATTTGGATTAAATGTGCCCTTCTTGATGCCCATTAAAGTGGTGTGAGGTCCTGGGTTAGCGCTAAATAGGCTGTGCTCCTCTTGCTCGATATTTGAGATTTGACTACATTGCTGTGTGCAGTGTTATGTCAGTAACTAAAAGAGACAAATTCAGTCAGGATTTCCTTCTCTGAATATTTCTAATTCTTCATTTTATATCCAGAAAGGCTGTAGAAATCATACTTCCAGGTTGTTCCCTTGTAATTTTTGCATCCTTTTCTGGAAAAGGGAAAGCAGGATCTTGTAGGTAAAGTGTTAGACTGCAACCCAGTTGCGGGCTTAATCTTCTTTTTCATTATAGTCAGAGGGTGAGGCTTATGATTTGTTTGTTCCTTCCTCTGGTCTCTGTATCTACTCAGAAAGTAAGTTCTGTAGTACAGATTGTCTAGTATAAGGTGCATGCACAACACTGGAGTCATGAGTTTGGTGGGAGCCTTTATTGTAACAAACTGTATTTCATGGTAATTAAGATTACAATCCTAGGACGTAAATATCCTTTACCAATAAAACCAGCCCTTCTCTGATTCTTTTGTTACTTGTATAACTTCATGTGATTTTATTTTCTAGCATACAGTTTGGTGTGGAATTTCCTTCCTTTATTCACTATTTTACTTGCGGTTAATCCAATACAAAAACATCCCTTTTCCTTCATTGTCCTAGAGCATAAAACCAAAGCTCTTCATGAGACTGTAATACATAACAAAGTTATCCTTGGAGTGCCTTATCTGCCTAATATAATGAACATATAGATTGCTTTCTGTTGGTTTTCCAGCATCCTGGTGATTCTTTTTCATGACCACAACATATCTTATTTTAACCCAAAGTCAAAATAAAAAAGAGGGTTTAAAAAGTTATTATCTTTTGCAATTTTTCTTAGAAATGATAGTATATTTGTCTAGGTCTTCTGGGAAACTCATTATAATGGATGAAACGACAAAATTAATTAAAAAAAAAATTAGTTGGTAGAATACTTCCATAGAAGAAAAATATGTTTTTAGGAATTTTTCGTAACCTATTCAGGATTTTATTTAGAAATGGATAAGCACACTATATCTTGAATGTGCATATCAAATTAAATATTATTAAATTGTATACATAAATTAATTAAACAGTTGGGAAATTGAATTTAGCAATGGATCACTGGCTCTAAACCACAGCATTCTACCTTGGGCTAAATTAAAAAGTAACCACTTGGTGTTTTGACATCTCATTAGCAAAACTGCCTTTACCACACACTAGTCTATTTGAATGATAGAAAAGAGTGAATGCTAAATGGGTGTGTAAAAGATTTACTGGGAATAGAATAGACGTAATCTGAAATGAAAATATAACTGGAAATGATGGCTGGATTTGTAATTATTGGGATGAAAAATAAAGAAAAGCTTGGTTTTTCATATTCTTTCTGAGAAATGCTGATGGGTCATTTATTCAGGGAATGAATATACTATTGGCAGTTCTCAATATTGTAATGCATAAAAAGAAATGGAAGAAGAAGGAAAATTAGAATGAAGAAGAAAACATAGGTGCTTTATTCAGTTTGCTTCTTTGTGCCATTAGACAAAAAAGTGTTAGAGATAAAGAATAAAATCAATTGTTGTTATTTGCTGGCTTACTGGTTCAATATATGCCAGGCACACATTCAGATCCTGTTTGCCTTGTGGAAAATCCACATGACCAAGATGCACAGAGAGGGAGTTTGAAAGGAATTACATACTTGATACAAAAAAAAATTAGTGCATGAGAACAGTACAATAAAAATCATTTGCACAAGCTGCAGCTGCAGGTTCTTGATTTTTCTAAGAATCAGTCCTTAATTTCCACACTGTTTTGTTGTGTTCATCCCTATAATCTGGCTTCTTCCTTGAAAAGCATCTAGAGTTATTTGTAAGGATGTCTTACATCAAATTTAATTTACCTTTGTTGCCAAGTCTGATAGACTGTGCTCCATCTATACCCTCAATTACTGCTCAGTTTATTCTAACCCAGTTGATCACATTGTCCTTTTTGACTTTGCTTTTTCTAACTCTGACCATTTGGACACCATCTTATGTTCTGGATCTCTGCCCTGACCTGAAGTAGTGAGTGGAATCTTCACAGACCTATATTGTAGGACTTCTCCTCTCCCTGAAGAGCCTTTGTACAAACTTGTCTGCCTACAATGAATCCATTTCTATTGTTACATTGCTGATGTCCCTCTTTGCTCCTGACTGCTTTTTTTTAATCCAGTTCTGCCCTTTAGACCACTGTAAATCCCCTGAATGTATTAAATGAGAGCCATTTCCTACAGATTCCCATTTCACCTAGATTTTTGAGTGCATGTGTAAACAATGCAATCAATATTGATGCTAAAACCTTCTCTCTACCACTTCAAGAAAGTGAAAATCCCAACAAAATGGAAATATTCCAAGCCTAATGTTCTCTGTGGGCAGTCACCACTAAGATAAATTTCCCTCACATTAGATGCACTTCCCAGTGTTTTCCAGCTATATTTTTGAATTTGCCAAATGACATGCCAACATGTGTTTTGAGATTCATACAAGTACAATTTTGTAGTTAATCTCATTTCTCAGAAAATGATAAATTCTATGTTGGTGGCTCTAAATTCTAACACATATTGTTTATCAGCACAGTTGGACCCATTTGTCGTAGTGACTAATGCTAGCGCCAGTCCAATTACACTGGATCTCTATGGTATTATCATGCCCTTTCATATTGAGAAGTCACAATGAGGAGAAAAAACACTAGCATGATTCTTGAAGACTCCAGTAATGAAGCCCCATAATCAGTTGTGATCATGCTAGACTGGGTAAATATTGAAAATATATTGTGGAATTCTTTCATCTGGGATTCAGCTTTGTGAGTATTGACCATTCCAAGTGGTTTTAGTGGTTCTAGTCCTGACTTTTCCCTGACTAACAGAAAAATAAATAACAATTCAGGTATCGACACATAACAAATTACAAAGATAGAGTATTTAGGCTACGATTCAATGTGCTAAATTTCAGTTGTTTACATGATAAATTTATAATTGAGAATTTTTCTTAGTAGTGAAAGAAAAGATGAATCATACCATAAACCTACTGTAAGATACATATCTCAGTGAGCACATATCAGCGGAGATGCTTCTTTCTTTCCATTGATTGTCACATAAGTGTACATATGTAGCTTAGGAGATGCTTGGAATTATTGAACTGAATTTTATGTGTAATGCTTAGCAACATGGGACAATTTTTCAAGATTATACTGTACATGCAAAGAGTAAGAATTTCCACATAAAGGAAACTCATGTAAATTAGTGTCCAATATGGATATTTGTGTAGGTCCTTATTTTAACTTCTACGAAAATCTAGATATCTGGAAATACCTACCTAGTACACCTATCCATAATAGTCACCAGACTATCTCATAAAAACCATTTCACAAACCCTGACTACTCTTTACACAGGGAAGGAGTAAAATACGAGTAATCACTAACACCGATATTTTGCTGGTGACACTTTCAAGCATATGTGATGAACCAGTTACTGCATTCTGCTGGATGGTAATAGTAATATTCCCACTTCAACTGAATATCTGGCTCTATTTTTTTGGCTCCCACATAATAAAAACCTGGCGAATTAAGGCATCTACTGAATCAGTAACTCTGTGAGCATCTGGTAAAGACTGAAGCAAGAAAATTCTGAAGATCAAGATCTTTCCATCTCTTGCAGCTTGGCCCTGTTATTTGCCCTGAGTGAAATATCTGTACATTCAAGAGATATATTGACTAACATTATATAAAACTTCAGAGAGGAAGAATACTTTTAGAAATGAAAGCAATTTAAACTCTGCTTTAAGAATATTACGTATTGTGACATTTCCAATATAATGGCAAAAACTGTCTTCAAAGTTGGAAGTTTACAGTGCTTTACTGGTCAGATACTTCAGTCAATTTTCATTTTATGCTCTCTGTTGATAGTTGTGTGCACCATTTTCTTTATACCTCAGCTTTACTACTTTTCATATTTACTTGTACATGAAGGATGAACTTTTAAATTTGAACCTCTTTTCTGCTGCCCAAGAAAAAGTCTGTATTTAACTGTACATTTAACTGTCACCCTTCTATCTTTCATATACTGTATATCTCTTTGAATGCAAGCTTTACTGTGCAAGAGTTGGACTTTCCTACATGAATGGATAGTAGCTAGAACATTGCAAATTTTTGCAGTGGTAAAAATTAAGTAGTAATAAAAATAATAATGACAGTGAGGATTACAATAATGAAAGGACAAATCTTTTATTATAGAATGGTTATGTTGGCATTTAAATTTACATGCAATCTTACTATGGCTTTGAAGGCCAAAATCAGCATCAAGTGACAACTACTCATTATCTTGACACTAACATAAAATTGTACTGACATAATGCAAGAATAAAAGGTATCTTGGGGCATACTGAAGCTGGATGGGAAGAAGAAGGGCAGTGCTAAATTAGCCTGTGTTTCATTGATCATAAATAGCCCTTGGTTGTTAAAACCTGGCAAAATTCAGAGCAAGAATGAAGATTGCATTGCCATGCAATTTTCTACATTGGATCGGAATATTCAGAATTATGTGCATAAGATGTATAGATCCTTTTGAAAGCTAGCTGTATTTTCAAGGGCCTAATCAAAATAGAATGGCAACTGAGCATGTATTTAAAAGATTGTCACGATTAACATACTGCTGAACATCAAAAGAGTTAATGGGCTTTAACTACAGGTTAGATTAATTTAGTATGAATTTGGCTGTCTTAAATCCAGGAGACTTGTCAGTGAAGACAGGAGTCAGTGAAATGGCCTAAAAGGTATTTATTACCTTTCTGTGGTCCTGTTTTAGTCATCAAGCTTAGGCTGGAAGGAGTGGCTATAAAGGAGATATCTACCTCTCTGCAAACAGGAAAAAGTGATATTAATCCACCTAAAAATATGAAAAGAATTTTTTTTCCAAATAATCTTAGACCTATTTTTGGGTAGTCAGATTTGACCAAACAAATATCACAAATTGTCTTGTCCACAAAGCATCCAGTGATTTCAAACCAGTTAAATTATGGAAGAAAAAATTTTATATGGGTTATACTTCCATGTTTTCCTACAGTGATTATTGGCTGGGCAAACGGAGGGTCATACTGTGAACGCATTAACGCTGTTAGGTGAAATAAAAGACAATCTTAACTAAATAGGTTGCAAAATGCTAAGAAGCCAGTAACACTTCTTATACTTCATATTATGCCTGAAGCTTTTAAGGTGGATTTGGCAACATCTGTTAATTAAATCTTTCACCCATGAACTGGTGAAGCTGGTGAAATCTAAGGTAAACTTTTAATTGTGCTGAGTAAGAGCAATTAATAGTGGTGTATCAAGGAAAATTCTAAATCAGTGGTAATTGGAATGACAGGCAGGACTTTGCTCCAACACTTCATTAAACTTCTATTTTTATGGGGATTTCTTCATTTCCACTGGAATGAACAAGTCAGTATGCATGACTTATTCTGCAATGAACTTTGATGAATTTTTCTAAGTACATTAAAATGAGCTGCATCTTCTGTTAATCCAAAGACACCCCCCCCCCATACATATGGCGATAAACCCTCTGATGCACATGCAAGAAGGCAGGATAATGGGCATGAAGGACAATCATATATGTACGTATATAAATATATATTTTTTCTTGTCAGTAATAACTCTGAACTGCCTACAGCATTCATAGTGCCTCTTAAAAGTCAGGTATTGTATTGAATTTAAAATTCTCTTATGTTGAGCAGGAAAGGAAAAAAATCAAACACTTTCTGAATTGGGCCCAAATATCCAAGGTTAATTTTCTGAGAAAGCTGCAGCAGCTAGATAAGGCCATCCCCTGCAAATTAGTTTTGCCTGCCTGGATTACAGCTAAATTTATGCAGCTTGCCTTATCCTTTCAGAAGCGCCTCTGAAGTGTCGTAATTAACTGGCACACATAAAGTGAGCAAATTTTCTGCTTGGTGGCAGCCATTCCTCATTTCATCTTAGTTCTAACCCAAATGGAAAGGTAGTTTCTTATTTTTACTGTGAAAAAACCCCCACAACGCACCAATATTTTACAAGAAGTCTTTGAAAACAAACATGAAACAGCTTCAGAACAGAGTTAGGGTTTTAAAGAGCACAAATACTGCTGAGGGAGCAAAGTGGTGGTTTTGCATAATAGTAAATAAAAAACAGAAGATGGAGATTGTGTATACATATAAATATATATGTGTGTGTATATATAGGTATACACACACACATTTAGCTTCCAAAATTTTACAGTTCACTAGAGAATTTCTGTCTCCTTCCTTTCTGTTAAGATCCACATCCAAACTATAGGTTAGGAAGAAGTAGATGTGAAGTATACATGTTTTTATTTTAACATAATAGTAGATATTTCCCGGTTGTCTCTGAATCATGTGTGAATTCCTGTGTCTTTTGTTAAGAAAAGTCAAGAGCATATTTAGTATTTTTCATGTAATTTTCCTTCTTGCTGATTAAAATGTTTTAATACTGTAAAAAGAAAATAATATAATTGAAATAAATCCCCATTGTTTATATTTGAAGTAAAACTGGCACACATATGTAAACTTGGTGAAAACAGTGTAGACTGTAGAAAATTAATCCCAGACTATGCTAATTCCTTTCCTTTTCTGTATAGATTTTCACCAATCTTTTTGTTGTTGTTGTTGTGGTCATCAAGATTTTCTGCTGTTACAATAATATTTTATACTATCTTGCTCTGTTTTTCATATGTTTCCCATTTGTCCCACTATTTACTCATTCATAAAGCCGGTCAAATAATTTGACAACATTTAATACATTTTTTGTAATAAAATATTGGGTAAGTACTTTCTCCTCTCATCCCCCCTCAAATTCTTGTGTTAGGAAAACCTGTGGAAGTCAGTGAGAATGGCTGTTTGCTGAGAATTCTGATGATGAATTGCTGCTGTGCAGTATCCAACAGTGTTTGGATTTTTTTTCCCCTGTTTTCCCATTTAGCAAAAGTAATTCTTAGGTTTGCTATCAAATCTTCATGTTATCCATTTAGAGTGTTGCAGACAGAGTATTCAGTGTATTACAAACCATTGTGCACTAAACTACCTCCATTTCAACTAGTCTAGCTTGGTGGAAAGCTGTATTTTTGCTTCCTGAAAATTGATATTAGAGCTCAGCTGGGAATTTTCTACAATCTATTTTTACTCAGAAGTTTCAGCTATGTCAAATATAAAGCTCTTACTCTGCTGGTAAGTAGATCAACAAGTATGCTGCAGCGTGTTAGTTGTACAGAGCATACCCCATATAGTAAATCTCCCAACAATTGAGTAATGGCAGCAGGAATCAAAGGGCCAAATTCTGCTTTCACCCAGGCTGGATTAAATCCAGAGCAAATCCACTGACTTCAGTGGAATTACTTGGGATTTAAGCTAGTGTTACAGTTAAGCAGAATGCATCCCTTCCTATTTAAACTACAGTTCTAACAGCTACTTATAGCAGAGATTCCTGGGCAGCGAAACGACTGTCAATGGACTTGCACAAGAAGAGAACATGACATGAGCTCATGGAATTTTTATTTGCTTAATCTTCAAGTGATAAAAATGAACATTATCACTGTCTTGACCATAGTAAAATATCTTGCCTGCGAGGGCTGCCCTGTGGAGGCAGGGAAACGCTAAGACCATATGCAATTGGAAATATCTTTAAAAGAGCTGAGTGAAGCTGAAGACAGCTGGGTTTAAGCAGAATCTAAGACTTCATCAGCAAAAGCCTAGTGAATAGAAGCCTAATTATTCATAAGAATTTTACAGGGATTAATTGTTCTTTAACGAGGAAGTCCATCAGAAAACACCGAGAATTAATTTCTCTGTACTTCAGGATTAGAAACAATTGACTAAAGGACAAGTTATAGGAACCTAAGAAAAAAGAGGTGGAAACTCTGAGGTTCACCCATGCTGGCATTTATCCCACACACTTGACATCCCAGTAAATTGACTGGGTAGGTGTCTAAAAGATCTCTCATTGCTATGAAAAAGCATTTCGAAACTTTTTGAGTCACAGGTAACATGTAGCCAAAATCATTGTGCAAAGACAAGAGTTGGAAGGAAGGTACAGCTTTCGGTAGTCAAACACCTGTTTTCCTTCCCACCAGTGCACTTGCAGGAGACATCTGTAGTGGAGAACAGACAATTGAACATTAAAATTTGGACATCTGTCAGATGAAAACTGCATTCATTTTTATAGGACAGCAGTGAAAATTGTCTATATATTTACTAAAATTATTGGATGGTTTTGACAAAATGTAGTCTTCAGGTTTTTTTGAGTGTTTCTTTTTTTCTGTGTTTTTCTTCATTGTCTCTAACTTTATTTACATTAACTTCTCTTCTTTAGAGGTATTTTATCTCCTATCTTTCCTCTTGCCACTTTACACCAATCTTTGTTCTTATTTTCCAAGTGTGTATTTCTCGTCTTTATTTTTTCATAATTTTCATGTGTCTGTTTATATTTTGTAATTACCAGCATCACTATTGTCACTGCCAAAAGGTTTCTTTTCATCGCACATAGATGTATATGGTAGACTGGAATCAGTATCTTCTCTTAACATGTTCACTCATAGACACATTTATTGAAAAGGGAATATGTCTTTGTACTGTTTCATTTCAGGAAAATGATGAGTGGGAATGGTTGGACAATTTATGTTGCTGATAATCCATTATAGCAAAACATCTTTTCTGCTAATGCATGTGCGCTTTAACAAAAAGCACAGAGAGGGGTACAATCAGAACATCTCTGATTACAGCCAGATTCTTGCCAAAATAAATAGGAAGGTCTTAGACTGTATAGAAGAGAGCGTGCCACCTATGCTTTCATAGTGTCTTTCATTTTCCACTGCCCCTGGTTATAAATATAGTAAAGACAAATCTGAAAAGCCTTCTAAAATAATACCGAAGTGGTGTTGCATTATCTGTGGGTTTTACGGAAATTTGTGCGCTCAGTTCATGGTTCAATATCCCATATCTCTAATAGCAATACTTCTGTTGTAGGAAATTAACTGATGCTTTGTGAATAATCATTTATTCATAGTCATAATTATTCTTTTAAGTTGCTGTAGTATTTAAACGCTCTTCCATATTCTTTTGCAAAACCACGGGAATAGTTTATAGCAATACAATTATTTGTTTCTTACACCTTCATTTTTTTAATATAAACACTGTTTTTTGAATTGGTATGTTTCTTTTCTCAGATTTGTTGTACTTTATGTAAGACTTGATAAACATCAAATTAAAGGGCTCTTGCATTTCTTTTCATGTTGATACCAAAATCCATAGGATGATCCCTTAGAAATGTGTATTTCAGATATTATGATTATACATATATATAAAAGTAATCAGATGTAATAATAAGCATCTTTAAAAATACCAAAGTGAAGAAATTGCTGTGATTTGTCAAGGTTTTTCACTGATTTATTTTTTTTTTTTACAAATCTCAGCCATCCAGTTGCTTACATTGAATTTAAATTAAACCTTAAATGAGGAACTGATACATGTATAAAACTAATGAATAAAAATCCTGTTTACCAATTAGTTAAATCCAATTAAAGCTTAAGCTGATAATTGTATAAACCTCTGGTATGAAAAAGAAAAGAAGTGCAGAGAGCTGTTGTCTACAGTATGTGTTGGAAGATATTTTTATTGGGAACTTGTTACTGTACTGAGACATTGAGTAAAATGCTAATTTAACTGTGGTAAATCAGTGATACCTAAGTCAAGACTAGCAGTTGCCTATTGTCGATGCTGTGTTTTCCAACAAAAGAACATCCACGAATCTAAGGGGAGATCTGGCGTTCAAAAGTCAGCGTGGGTACATCTGTTACTCACTAACAGGTCTTACTATGAAAAATGTGTTATTTTCAGAAGCTGCAATTCTATGCTAGTTATCCAGAAGATATGTCTCCTGAAAGGCAGACCAGATCTGGATAGTTTGATGTGTTGTAGCACAGTGCAAAATCCGTATTTCCTCAGTTGTGATTTGATCCTTTCTTACTTCCAGAATGTTTTGACAAAAGAGAAGTTCTCTTCTATTTTCACAAGGCACAGAGCCCAGGCAGGTAGTAGGCTTTTCACAGAGCAAAGCTCATAAGTGGTAGTTTACAGATGCAGGGTATAAACTCTCAGTTGCTGAATTTTGGACTGGTTTTGAAGGCTTTCCTGAATTATACAAAAATTAACTCACAAAGGCATATCATAGCTTTGTTGCTCCACAATATCTTTCACTCAGCAATAAATAGTCTCTATGCTTGAATATCACCAGCATATCTGATATTTTTTGAAGTTAAAAAAAAAAATCTCAGTAATAGAATTATTACAATGGCATTAGCGTAAAACAGAGAAGCAAAGTAGTAAGTGCAATTATTCCCTATCTGCTGCATCCTCTGTTAATTGAGGGGTGATTGAGACTAAAATGAAGTGTATTTTGTTACATCTGCACCATAATCGCAGAGCTTCTCCTTTAATTTAAATACTGAATGAAATAACTGCCTGAGAAATGTTATTCAGAATTATTGCTGTTCCTATATAACAGAGTTCACACAGTCATGGCTTCATTAGTGAAGCGGAATGATGTCACCTTATTGAATGCATAATATTAATACTAATAAAAAGAAAAACTGGGTGAATGAATATAGGACCTTATGCCACTGTTTGCATTAGTTCTTTTTCCTTTGTGATTGCTCTCATTTTCATGACCTAAACTCCTGTGGGCTGGGCTACAGGACCATGAATCAGGCATTGTAGGAAAACTTTTTGCCCAATTTGGCAGAAAGGTAAGGACAACAGAGGGCTGCTAGTGCATTTTGCAGGTATGGAGAAGATGACAGTTCTTAGAATTCAGGGTAGTTCTTCAGAATTCATGGCAAGAAAAGAAGAGTCCCTTGAACCTACAATGGCTTTTCCTTTCCTTACTTCCCCCTGCCATGGAGTGAAAGATTTTCTTTCCCCACTAATTTACTAGTCAACGCAACTGATCCGTAGCAGGAATTGCTGGAAACTGCTAACTTGCCATAGCTACATTCGGTGTATAGCAAATCAGACAAAGAAGTCCTCTTTCTCCACTGAAGGGGAAGGGGGGCTCACTGTGGGTAAGCTGTGGAGTTGAACAGGCAGCAGGTCTGCAGAGGGGCCAGGGGTGTCAATAGTGGAGCAATTCCTCTTTTTGTTCCCATTCTTGTAGGGAGTATAGCTTGCTTTTTTACCTTACTCCTATATCTCCTTTGTCTTTACACCACATATGGGCTTTTTGCGTGTTAGATTTACACTCTTTGTTATCTGCTAAAGCCAGTCCTATTCAGCTCTCAGTGCTTCATTGCTTCAGTAAACTGTACTTAACCATTTTGTATCTGTGCTTATAACCCCCAGGCATTGTCCTGTTCTTTTACTTTCATGGCTCCTGCTATAATCTTGCTCTTTATTTTGGGGGTCCCTGCTACTAAGGGAAAAAGATGATGGCATGGTTTCCTAACAAAAGATTGCTAGTCTTGAGGAAATTCTATACCCTGACTCATGCTCAGGACTATCCACCTAAGGCCTCACTTTGTTATTATTTAGGCACTACAATTTGGACCAAAATTTCACTATTAAAAACATGGACAGTTGTCAAACAGTGGTTATCTCTTTTGCTAATTATAAGCCCATGCCTTAATCTATTAGATGATCAGATATCATGTAAATGTGTGTTGTTTTAGGGGATTTTTTTGTTGTTTTTTGTTTGTTTGGTTTTTTTAAAGAAAGGAAGTTAAAAGAGTATACTAGGACTTGGGAGATTTGTGTTCGGCTCCCAGGTCCTGGGCAAGTTGTTTAAAACTCAGATATTCCTCAGTTACCTGTTTATATATACCCTGTATTGTCATGTATATTTTTAGTGTTACATTCCAAGCTTTTTCATACAGTCAGTCATGCACTATGATAGTACAACAGGGCACCGAGATATTATAAGATAACGGTAACAATAAATATTCACCAACTAAATTAAAAACTCTTTGACTTAGATATAGTCTAAGAATCTTTTTTTTAACTAATATCTATGAAGTACCAAAGTAGATCTTCCTCCAAAACCATTTTATTTTAACAAACTAAGTCTCAGATATTTTTCTTAGATCTTTTCTTAAATCTTACCTTAAATTGGTCTCATAAGAGACCGATATTTAGGTATATGTTCCTCACACATTATGACAGAAAAGATTATCAGAGAAAGAAAGTGGAAATAAATAGTTCCATTACTTGTAAGTGTTTGTTTTCTTAAGTGGGAAAGATATGAGTAAATGACATGAAAAAAAAAGAAAAAAAACCAGGACCAATGGCACTTCCTTTTCATATTAGCAAAAGACATATATGCTTCGTATGCTATTGAAATGAAGATATATTAAGCAAAATGCTATTGCCATAGATATCAATGGCAAAACACTCATTTCTCACCTGGAGTCAAGCTTTTGCCCATCATTTGTGAATACTGAATGAAAACAGTAAGGACAGAAATTTTCGCTGGAGTTTTCTTTGGAGTTATATTTTTGAAAGCAAGATGAGTAGTTTGACAATTCAGAGAAGCCTTAGCAATATTCTATTGTGTACAATTCAGTCTGATAAATAACTTGAGCTTGCAATGTTAATATAGATAGTTTTGATTATGTCATGTTGTTTCAAGATTAGCTATCAAAATGTTTGATTATATGACAGAAATATTTAATAAACCAAAAGGCTTGAGAATGTTCCATTTGAATATTACACATGAATGTATGTTATCAGTGGAGAGTATATAAATGTCTTGGATGACTGCTGTGCAGAGAAACTCTTTATTCCATTCTACCTGTTTTTCTAAGAGACAACTTGTGTTGTGTCAGTGCATTCATAAGTATAAAAACTTAAGCCGTTCTAAAGTTATTCCAAACCTTTAGCCTCTGAGGAGAGAGGGCAGAGTAGGCTTAGTTCTTAGACAGAAAGACTGCTGTTATCTAGCTGCAGGAAAACATCCCCAAACAAAACAGTATTCCAAGGGGACAGGGGTCCTATTGCTGCATAACAGCTCCCAGAATTGCTCCTGCAATGGTCAGGAGTTTAGAACAGCTCCCTGCCATTCCCTCCCTCCTTGAGAAGGAACTTGGAAGAGCCTAAAATACCTGGCTGGCCAAGAGTCCATCTTTTAATTTTCATCCTGAGGGTCACGGGTTAGACCCTTCTTTCAGATCCCTAGGTATTTTTAAGAAGACATTTATATATGAGCTAGTAGCTAAACTACTGTTATGGTTAGCCAAGAGAAATAGGCACTTGTAAAGCACAGTTCATTTGACCTGTTTTAGATGCCCACAAGAGTATAAGATTAATTACACTGAGAACTGACTATTTATCTATAGAGACTATAAAGTAATTCAGATGCAGACATCTATATGGTAAATGTGTAAAGTTCAGTGAGATGAATCCTACTAAAGATTAAGCACCTAAATCCTACGAGAGATAGTCTTTAAGTTTTGTACTTGATATTCCATTATCATCTCTAGAATCAATGTCCAATGGCCAATCCTGTTGCTTCATAAGCATTACACTACTATTGGATCATTTCTGGCTATCTAAATCCACAGAAACTTCCAACATTTATAAGAATCATTACAAATGTACACCAACAGCCAAATTTCTGAATTTTTTAAACAAGTACATATCTCCAACAAACAGAAAATCAATAGGAGATCACTATGGGGCCACAGAATAATTATTTTGGATCTGGTGGATTTTTTCTCTAAGCATGTAATTGAAGAACAAAAATCTGTGGTAGCTCACTTTCTGCAGATTAATAATTGTGCAGTTCAAAATGAAGGTCCTGGATGGCACAACGAATACACATATTTCCTTTATAAGAAATATTTGAGCAGAGGCAAGATGAAGCAGTAAACATAATTAAACAAACTGAGATTATCCACTCTTCTTTTACTGTAGAGAGGACAAATGACCTTCCAAGCCAAAGACCTGGACCTTTAGCTGTTAAGCAAAAAAGGAGCTTGCCTTTTATAATTAAGCTACAGTGTCACAATCCATTGAGGGCAAAGATACATTTGTACACTTACTATAAAGCCAAACAGTAATTAGAGGTGTGGAAACCATCAAAAAAGGGAGGAAGTGCTTTCACGATAATTAGAAATATTTCTTTTCCACTCTCCTTTCTCAATAACTTAATCTACTCAATCTATAGTTAAATAAAACCATTGCGTATTTGGAGGGAGCCTGCTATGAAACGATGGTATGCAACTAAACCATATTGGTTTGGTAGCCTTTTAAAAAAATGCCTCTCTCAGATATTTTTTGCTTTATCTCTGATTTTTCTTTTCTACAGAAGCCATTAAATGAAAGTCTGAGTTCCAGCTAGCTTAAATGGGACATTAGAAATTTTCAAAGTACTTTTATAGCAACTTCAGGTCAAGATAAAAAACAAGACAGAGATTTTGTATGTCCAGGGATGTAACAGCTTTTTTACATTTCCTTGATCTATATTTTTATTTCACATTGGGAAAGAAGTATTAGGAGAGGTTTTCAAGGTAATGAATAGGAATTAGGACTTATATGTCTCACTATCCTTTGTGCTTCAGAAAATATCTCCCCCAGTGTATTTGAGGCTTGATCTAGCTTCCACTGAGATCAGTGAGTCTCATATTGATTTTTAGGGACAGCTGGATCAGGCCCCTGTTACATTAGCTAAATCCTGACTAGACCAATATGTGTATGAACTGACAGTGATCACCTGAAGATGAAATGCTAGCTTTAAAAGCCTCTATGCTATCTCTTCTATGGCAGAAAGGAAAAACAAAAAAGTGTGTATGTGTAGGGGAGAAATAAGGTGCTGCTGGCAGTTCTGAGCCTGTACAATTAGAGTTTTGATCATCACTCCACCAGTCAAACGAAGATATAAAACCATAGTTAGTGTGTTTCTGCACGTAATGAGATAAGTAGAAGTTTTTGTTAGCCATTCAGAGCAGACATTTCTACTGACATCCTGCAGGAAATAGGTTCTTGATGCAATCTCATATTGATTGAGCTGCCAGACATTAACTGATGGCCAGCCTTTGAAGGATACTGTTTTAAGAAACCTTGCAATGCTGTTTCGCAATTCTTTGTCAAGTGCTTAGACCTGAGGTATCATGAAAGAGAAAAAATGATGGAAATAATTGAAGTAGTATCATACACATTTCACTTTCTCATTAGGACCAAAATGAAACAAGTGGGCTCAAGATGCTAACGTAGGGCTTTGGTTTTCGAACAGGGAGGCCACTGACTACGCATTAGGACAAGGAGACATTTATTGTACATTGATCTGCATCTAATCTGTGCTGTTTGTGGAGCAGGTTGGCCAGATGCCAGCTCTTATCTCTGGCTAATGACATTTTACATCTTAAAGACCTAGTGAAGTTTTGAAATTGTTCTAAATGTTCTGTATTGAAAACATAAGACATCCTAGTGAATATTCTTCATAGAAGTTAAAAAAATTAGGAACTGGAAGAAATAAAAATTGTGCTAGCAAAATATGACGTCAGAGTTTATATGTCCCATATATACATATATATATATATATATGCCTGCACTTCTACTGACATTAATGAAAACACATCAGTAGAAATTATTTTGGATCTTGATTGGAAACTACTTATACAGATACATCACAGTACCCAAGGCTTCTTAGGATAAAAAGAAAAAACTCTGCCCAGTTTTTAATAGAACAGGGACTAGATTAGAAGTCAGAGATATTAAGTGATGCTTTCAAGGGCAACTTCTCAGAAATGGAATTTTACCAGAGGAAGAGTGGATAAGAAATAAAATATCATTCAGATTCCACTGTGATTTCATACAGAGATTTGTAGTAATTCTCTAAATGTGTTTAAATTTCCTAAACACTTTTATTTTATTAAAAGGGTTTAATTTCTGAGACATAAACCCTGGTATATGCCAAAATCTAAGTGCAATTAGCACGGCAGTGATGGTTATAGAGAATAAAAGCAGAACACAAACCTTAATCTTACATTGAAATAGACTCCTTATAAGCATTTCAAATTGGTCAAAAGCAAAAAGAAAAATGCCTACTGTGCTTAAAAAAAGAATGCTGATTTCTTTACTTCACTCTGATTCTCAGACTGATGCTTTTTATTACTTAAATATATTTAGGAAGTCCCATTAATATAATAGCGATTTCTCTTAAACTTTGCTATTCTTGAAAAATTTCATAAATTGCAGCTTATGTTAGCTATATTAACTCATTTTTAAAAAAATTCCCATAATACCATTGCATTACCAGTGATTCATGACCCTTCTGCATATTTTCCAAGGAGAGAAAAGTAGGAAGCGGACGCTGACCAATCCATTAACAGTTATTTAGACAAATAAGATCTAGGAACCACTGTATTTGAAGGAAGAAATCTGTGGTAAAAATAAATGATTAATACATTGGAAGAATATATTAAAAGGTTTGTAGCTGATTTCTAACCCAGAAAGGGTCCTGATCCTACAGTCTGTTTAGAACAGATAGATATTATGCCCATATGGAACAGCTTGCAGTATCAGGTTAAATTTGTAAGACTGTCCTGGTTTCAGCTAGGACAGAGTTAATTTTCTTCCTAGTAGCTGGTATAGTGCTGTGTTTTGGATTTAGTGTGAGAATGATGTTGATAACACACTGATGTTTTCAGTTGTTTCTAAGTAATGTTTATACTAAGTCAAGGATTTTTCAGCTTCTCATGCCCAGCCAGCAATAAGGCTGGAGGGGCACAAGAAGCTGGGAGGGGACACTGCCAGAACAGCTGACCCAAACTGGCCAAAGGGATATTCCATACCATATGACATCATGCCCAGTATATAAACTGGGGGAGATGGCTGGGAGGGGCAGATCGCGGCTCGGGAACTAACTGGGCATCGGTCACTGAGTGGTGAGCAATTGCATTGTGCACCACTTGCTTAGTATAGTTTAATTCTTTTAGTATTACTACTGTCTTATTATTATTATCATTATCATTGTTTTTCCTTCCTTTCTGTCCTCTTAAACTGTCTTTATCTCAACTCACGAGGTTTTTTCTTTTCCTGATTCTCTCCCCCATCCCAGGGGTGGGGGGGGGAGTGAGCGAGTGGCTGCGAGGTGCTTAGTTGCCGGCTGGGGTTAAACCACGACAAAGACATATGATATACTTACCAGTTTGAGTAGGCAGCTCTAATTTGAGTATAGGCCAGAATGAGCAGCAAAGCATGGTATCATTTTTTGCAAGGTGGTGATATTGAGGAACACCATGTTGTGGTTTGATTAAATAGCTTAAAAATGAGGACACTGGTAGAAACACTAGCAGTTCAGAAGTATCAAGAAAAGGCAATTTGTCCCATCCTATGACATGCAGTTTCATTTCAACTAAGCAGTAGTTTTGCATTCTGTATTTTGCAAGGAGCTAACTAGTGATTGTGCACCATCAGTTAGGATCATCATGGTCATATTTGCTTGCAAGACAGACAAAACTAATTTTTAGTTGTTTCTAGCTAATTTCTAGCTCGTTCTGTTTCACACTTTTGCTTTTAAAGTAAGCGTGTTGTTCTGTTGATGAGTTTGGTACCTGGCTAGAGGCAGCTGCAACTGGGAATTCTGCACCCTTTGTGTAATGTGGAGTAGTGTTTGGTGGGTGAAACACAGATGACTGCTGAAGTTCTCTTCAAGACAGGGCAGGAGACAAGCAAGACCACTGGAGTGTGACTTTGTCGATGGCCAGGCTATTCCACATCTTTACATAACAGGTGGCATTAATGGAGGTCACTGTTAGCAAACAGGATAATGTAGCATCTGTTTGGTATCTTCAGATTTCTGAAATAATTCAGGTTTGGAATGAAGATGACCATTTGACTCAGATGATGAAGGACCCAGTGGAACTTGTTGCTGAACCCAAAAGCCAGTGGCCCGATTAATTTCTGCTGTGAATTTGTTAATTATTCATCATTTGGTTTAAATGCCACTCTCTGCTCACAATCTCAGGCAGTGCCATAAAATATAATCCCATGGACTAAATCTGAAAGCCGTCCAGTGCCCTCTGTGGCATGCAAATTCTAAAGCCATTTACTTCCTACTATGAAGCATTGAAAGTAGGACAGAGCCATCTGGAATGCTGATTCTCTTAAGAAAAGATGAACAATGGAATCTTTCTTTGTTTAAAAAAAAAACAAACCACCACCACCATGAAATAAGCACTTTAGTATCAGCTTTTGCCCATTAGCTCAAAACAAAGTGTCAGTCGAGAGGCACAAAATGGATTAACGGATTCAGAAGAAGACAACCCATTGGCATTCTCATATTCCTCATCTGCTGTGAAAGTAACACTCAGTATTAACTTCATTTCATAACAGTTAAATGGCATTTGTCACTGTTAGATGTGACAATCATCTGTTCTGCTCCTCTGCCTTTTTGAACTGTGAGTTCATTTGCTAGTACATGTCAGTGAATCAATTATTTTATGACTCCGTTTTATATTTCCTTTTTATATTACATTACAAGCAGTGGGAAAGGAAAAGGAAAGCTGCTCCATAAATCAGCTTGGCTAACCAACAGCTAGAGTGCTACAGTATACCTGCAGTGATCGTATCCTTGAACCAGAGGCAGAACAGAAATGTGCTGTGAATTAAAAATAAATAAACCAAAATGAAAAGAAGCACTACCCAGAAAGAGTGGAATTTAGTTAGAGATGTAGCAAGCATTGCTGTTTACAGCCAGTTGTTTAATTACTGACCCATGTACAGGACAGAACCCGCTGCGCTCCCACCCCTTCATGCTGAATATGATTCACAGAAATTTTTAATGTGCTGTATTTCTACAAAATCAAGTGGTTTTTTTCTCTCCTTTTTCCTCCAGTTGGTAAACAGAACAGTAGGAGTATTAGAATCTCTGTATTTTCTCCTCTTCTCAGCATTTCAGAAATGACATAATTGGCTGGGGGAAATACATTTATTTTCAGGTGAGAGAATCTTAGGGTACAGAAACAGGCAGGATACTTTCTCTAACCTATTCTGTTTTCAAGTGTTATGAAAAATCCTGGGGAATGCTAACTGAGTTGCTGTAGCAGGTGTCATGAAGGATCTGGAGAGTAGGAAAATGTGTCACCTGCAATGTGGAATTCTTAAGAGGAAACCCAACAGACTACCAAGGATGAGGAAAAGCCTTGGCTGTTGCATTCTGTTCAGCTTCTTTGCTGCTAAGCTTCAGCCTGTACCTATGGATTTTGTTTGGAGAGGTCTTGCATGGTGATACTCTGTAGGGAAAGCAAAATACCCTTAGCATGCTACAATAGTATAATATGCCTTACCTGCTGTTATAAAGACCATTGACTTCAGGTAGGTCAGGACAAGAAATCAAATTCTCTTCATAATTTTGAGGATGCAAATTCCCAACAGATCACAAATAAAAATGTCAGCTGAATTACTCCAGTCTTATACCAACATAATAATAACAACTATTTTTTTACGTAAGGTATTGATCTTCATTCTAATAATTTCCATAGGGACCCATTGTCCTTTAATATTTCTATTGCACAATTTTTGGTAAATATATCTGTAGAAATATACATTAACAGAATATGTGTTGATGAAGAATATGCTCCACTGATCAAGAAAACAGCCATCAGGAAATAATTTTTACTTTTAATTTGAGAAAATGTACTAGTGTATCTGCATAGGTGGAGCTGTGCTGTGTCATTCGGCTGTTCTGCCTAGGCTAAAGTAACTCTTCTGTTTCTGAGACTGGATTTAGTAACCACTTGTCATGCTGTGCTTTGTTGTACTGTACTATGTACACAAGCTGTATGCAGTCTCTATGGTTGTAAACTCCATCCTTCCTCAAAACGTGCAACTGTTTGCTGGCACCTTCTATGCAGTTCTACCACTAACTATTCGAAGTAAGAACTTTACTCTTCAATGCTTTTTCTTGGAAGCATAGGTAAAGCGTGGGAAAATGCATTTGTGTGTGAAGGTAAACTACAGCAACAATTCTTCTTGATAACAGGAAACCAAAGCTAAATCCTTAACTGTTTTTTCGCCAGTCATTGATGAAGTAAAATGATCACAAAGACTTCATGATTATTACTTCTCCCTGGCTAAGAATGCTGCAGGATGAGAGTTTCCCTGAGCTTCTGCTTTTTTCTGCACAGCAGCAATAGTCCACCTTCCCTTGTCTCCTCATGAGACAATGTCTCCTCCCACCATAGTAACGACCCTCCATCGACTCTCTCCTAGTTTTTGATATTACATTTACACTGGAAATGGGACGAGACCCAAACCCAGATACAAGACTCCAGATGTGACCTTCTGAGGGCTGAATAGAGGGAAATAATCACTTCCTTCAACCTGATGATTATGCTCTTACTAATGAATGCAGGCCAATATACAGTTAGCCTTCAGTGTTGCAAGAGCACACTGTGACTTGTGACTTTGTAAGGATGACCAGAACAAGGTGGATTTCCCACTGGCTATTCTAGCACTACATGGAGCAGGAGCGAGGCATTGTGGTTACCCCAGGTAATTAAAAGGAGCTTGAGAATCAGCTTATTCAGAGGTACCTAGGAGCAATAAGATACCTCCTGCCCTTGCCATGACCTGTGCAAGCTCCAGGCAGAACTACAGTACTTGCAAGAAGAAGGAAGTGATGGGAGCCATTTTAATGAGAAACTGTTTAAAGGGCTGAGGCAGTAAACACTTTTGCTTGAAAAGATCAGATAGTACCAATGTCTTGCAGAGAATAAAAGTGAGGCATCAGAGGAAACTTGCAGGAGGAACTGCAGTGTTAACATCCTATTCTTATAAAAAAGATTACGGTGCAAAGACAATGACATACTATGAATCCTTTTAATTGAATTCATAAAATTCAATTAATTTTCATTTCTTCTGGACAGGTGCAATATATTTTGAGAAAACACAGGAAATCAGCAAAACATCCACAGCTGATAGGTAGTTTTTTCTTATATTTTAACAGAGGAAATTGGTCTAATGTGTTAAAAGCAGCTCTTAGTGAGACTTTGCTGTCAAGACTAGAGACTCATGAGCACGGTGATCTCATGATTATGTGCAAGGTAGGTTGCTAACTAGTCTTAAGATAAAAAGATTGACATTCACGAGTTGGAAGTGAGTAGACTAATGCCTAATACAAACTTAATCAAAAACCACTCATCCAAGCAGCTCTGGCTTTAGAGTACTCAAAACTGATAGTTCAAGACCTTCTGTCCTTAAAGGTATGCGTCCAGGAGCAGCAAGGGCCAGCTGCTCCCCAAGGGAAGGGGAGCTGGGAGCCAAGGGTGACACCAAGGCAGGCAGGGGCAGAGACCTGACTGTCAAGGGCACAGTCCCATGGTACCCAAGTGAGGGGAGCAGGGTAGGCCTGAGTATGGGAGCCACAGTCAGCTGCAAGTCCAGGAAAGGCAGGCAAATCCCCCCCGTTGGGTGTAGTGCATGCAGGATCCTGACAGCATGTGCCTAATGCCACAGAAGAAAATCTGGAGCCACATAGTCTCCAGGAGTTTTTAGAAGACATTTCTGTGTCAAAGAACTTGGAACATGAAAAAAATTAGCTTTGCATTGAAGGACAGAAAGAGCTAAGAAGTTGATGGAGCTGGAAGTCTGGAAGAAGAATAGGAGAGTTCAGGTAAATCACAGAAATCTTTGTTTTTACTGGAAGGTCAGATAATTCTCATGTGTGAAATGCAGGAGAAAGAGAAGTTTCAAAATATTTTTGTGTATACGAATTTTATTTTTAAAATATATTTGCTTGTACTGAATGTTTCTGGATGTTGGTGTATTATGGTCTTAGTCCCTTAAGGTACTGAATATCCTTAACTTCTGGCAGTATGGCATGAAGCTGTTTGCTACAACGTAGTCCAGCCTCCTCAGCATTGTAGCCCAACAGTCTTTGCTCAATTATTACCAATTAAAAAGAGATGAATCCTCTTCCTGCTTCCAATCTGGGAAATAAATTGAGCTCACGAACTGCAGAACAAGCACCTTGTTTTCTCCTTGCAATCTGGTTTATTCAGATACTTAAAAATGAAACCTATTCCACACACAATCAAACTGCAAGCTGCATTTCACCCATGTCACTTTGTCGATTCTTCCATTCTAATCTCAGCCAAATGGACTCAGAGATTTATACAGTATATGGACACACAGAAGTAAACAAACATAACGCTGATAAGGTGTGCTCTTTGACTTGCATTGTCTGTCAGGCAATTGAATGAGATAAGAACCTGTTCTGCTGTTACACGGGCATGGAAATGTTGTATACCCCTTACTGCAGAACTAGATCCCACTATGTGAGGAGGAAGAACCTACCCTCATACAAATCGTGTGTATCCATGATCTGCCAGTCTGGGAAGATACACTGTCAGAGGAAAAATGTTTCCAGCATAGGTAGTAGGACAGTTTTAGAGGAAGCGGAGTTAAACATGAATATAATTTTGCTTATAACTTTGCCTCACATCGGGTTCAACTCTCCCTAATCTATAAATCCATGTACTTTGCAGCTTGGTACAAAGCCGGGGATATTACTATTGAACATAGTACTTGATACCACAGCTGCTGGAACTTGGCAAAAGAGTTCGCCAAGAAACTTTAGCTGTTGGCAATACAACAGTCTGTGTTGCAAGTAGTCAGAGGGATGCAAACACACAAGGATATGGAATTTGCAAGTACAGCTGCAAAACAATATGTGGTTGAGGTGTTCGGCATTATAGAAACTTGTCAAGATCTACATCCAGTCTCATTAGCTACCTCCAGATCTGTTAGAGAACCTGAATGTCATGAACACAAACAATTTGCATAAGAAATGTCCAAGCTATGAATTGGAAACAAGATTAAAAGAAGAAACAGCTGTGTGTAATTGTCCATCCCCTGTGGAGATTAATATCACACATTACATGAAAAATCAGATTTGGAAATGAGGTTAACAGAAGAATTAACCAGGAGACGGAGTGAGCAATACCTCCTACATAGTACTGTGTTCACAGCCATGTCTTTACTGCCTTTCAGAGGGTACTCTGTCTTGAAAAATCATCCTCGAGAGGGCTGCAGAATTTGTTACCTTGCTACATTTAACACATTTACTAACGACAACAAATTGATTTTTATTTATCTGGCAAAGCAAACCTTGGTCTTTCCCCATAATATTTAATCCTCTTCAGCAATGTAAATAATGAGAAAGACACTTGCAGATCTGATTAACCTGCAAGTTCCTTTTTAAGCAATGAGGGATCGATACCAGTACCAACTCCATTAAACAACCCTTATCACTGCTTGAGTCTGTGGATGCAAGAACACAAGTATATGATTATTTTTATTATAATGATTCAACAGTAGTCTAGTTCTAAAAAAAAAAGTAAAAAAAAAAAAGAAACAAAAGATTAAAAATCTAGATTCTATAGACTTTAAGAATTCTTTATTAGTCCAGCCATGCATTAGGTGAGAACTTTTCCCCTCCTTACAACACAAGGGACTTGTTTTGCTGTTACCATTGCACTCGTAATATAAATCACCTTTTTAGAAGTACATCTGTAGAACATGGTGTTCTTACAAAGTGCTGAAATGTCAGCTTCCATCAGATGAAAGTCTTCTAATTATCTGCAGAACGCGGGGTGAAAGCATGCCATCCTGACCTATCAATGTTTTAAACCCAATCTGAAAAGCAGTATTTCTAGATGATAGATTAGCTCAATTTCCAAGCCAGTGGTTCCTTAACCGGAACTACTGGCGAGGAGCTACAGATCACTGTTAGCCCTTGAAACTGTTGTGAATTATTAGTTATCAAAATTTTAATTGTAAATATTATAGTAGCAGCACATGAATGGACTATTTGTGGACCTCTTAGCACAGCATTGCAAACCACAGTCTGACAAGCATTCCTAACAGTCTTTTAAATGTTGGTTTCTCTAATGAATTTGGAAAACAAAGTAGGTAAGTTGTGCTGATATTTACTCTCAGACTGGTAAATGGCCACAAAGCCTACAATTTTGGGCTATTCTGGAGTATACTATTCTCTTCCATTCTCATCTGAAATTAGATATCCAGGAGCTGAAGATTGTGTTCCTATATTAACTCTGGTATCTTCCTATGGAAGCATTGTTCAGATGACACCCCTTAGAAGCTTTGGTAAAGACAGTTGCCTTCTTGTGATACAGACCAGTTATGGCTTGGGCGTACTGTCTATATGCCTTTTTATCTGTTCGTGTTTAGTAAATACGATGTGTCAGCTGTGTAGCACAAATTCACAGTACAATTGGTTGGACGTATTTGGATAGAGACTCACTGTATTTACTTGTTTGAGATTTCCAGACTCATGGCAGCCTGGGCTGCTGGACATCTGGAAATTGATAGATTAATGCCTTGTGTGAAAAGGTTGGTAAATTAGTGTCACATGTCATGGCAGATGATACCAAACTAGGAAACAAGCCCTTGAGCTGCTGAAGAAAGTTACCATTAAACAGAGCAACTATGCAGACATTGTTGGACTATCTCCTAGTTTGCAAGGACGGCAGCTGTCTTGTATCCCTGATGACTCAATTCAAGGGTGAGAGGTTCTGTGCTATTCATAGCACAAGGATGAGATCCTTTGTTCTCTTAAAGCTACTGTATAACCTGTCTTAGAAAACAAAACTGTAAATGGGTCATACAGTGCAGCTAGACGACAGGTACTCAAAACTGATGAAAAAAAATTCTTCCCTGCTCATCCTCGTGAAGCATATTTAACTTATGCTACTTGCAGGAGCATAGTAGCATTCTAGTAGGTATGATTGAGATTGACAGACTAGGGTGATTTTTACGAAGTATTAGAACTTTATATTAAAGCCCCGATATCCACATTTCTTTTGGATATAATCAGGAGACCATGCTATGCTTTGCACATACAGAATAGTGTAATTCTGTAGAATAAGTATAACCTTATTCCTATAGCATGTAAACAAATAAGAGGCCAAATATGCCAAGTTTGGCCTGGTTCTTCTACATCATATGTACTCATATTTGTTCAGTTATCTGCCCACTTCCCATATATCTGAGTACAAGCCTGAAAGCCTTCTAACTGTAGAACTCTTTAGGTCTAGGCTGGGAAGTTCATTGTAAAGGTGAAGACAGCAGGTAGGCACACATCCTCTGTCAGCCCTCTATCTCCTAAATTTAACTCAGTTCTTATTACTCCCACTCCTTTCAACTGCATCGTATTGATTCCTATCCCTTATAAGTCTTCATGCTTTAGGATCTGAAGCAGTCATTGACTATTTGCAGTTTGAGAGAACTGCCTTTGATTGCTGTGCAAAGAACACTGAGCCTTATCCAGCGTTTCTGAAGAAATGTTTTAAAAATGACATAAAAAAAATCTGCTTTTTGGCTCAATGAACAGTCCATTGGTCTTTAGCAGTATAACACCTTGGAAGACAGAGAGAACATACTAGGAGTTAAGTAGCAAAATGTTGTAACAATATTAATCCACAGATGGTCAAACTGGGATTTATAGAATTTGACTTTTTAGCCAGTCCTTCAAAAAGATAAAAAAAGGATTAAATTTTTTTGAATGATTTTAACTTCATCGCTTCCAAGAATAATGTAAGCGCTTGGCCACTTACTATAAACTCTGTAACTGAGTAAGTTTAAAAGATTGTGTAGTAGGGGGGCATTTTCATAGTCACGTTGTACTGAAAGAAGAAAAACATCCTCAGCTTCATATAAACCATGTAAATTTAGGTGATTATACAAACCAGTCATCTAGGCCTCTCAACACTGAGTGGCTCTGTCTTTGGTAGAGAGTTACTATTGCTTGCAACAATCGTCATCCCTGATCCCAGACAGAAAGCCCTGAAGCAATATATATTGATTTAAATGAAATCCTTTCAGCAATTTGAATCAGAACTGTTCTGCTTCTCTGGTAATGAATACAAGGAGACTTCAGAAAAGGAGTTTCAGCTGCTGCTTGGCTGAATATTCAGGGGAACAACAAAAATGACTTTACACGAGGGGCAAACTCGTCTTCAGGTTAGTCTCCATAAACTGAAGTTAAATTGAAAGTTTAAAATTAGCCCTGCATAGCTTGAGGCTTTTGACCATTGTCTGATGCTCAAAGAAAGCAAACAGAAAAATTAAGAAAACTTTCCCTCACTGTGATCCTTTGAATTGTCTGCACAGACATAGATTATGTCCACCTTTTTGAACATGTTAAAAAACTTTAGACTTACATTCAGGGAAGGCACAGGCAGAGAGGCCTGTCTTGTATGTTGTTGACCATTACCTGCTAGCCGTAATTGTTCTCCAAGAAGAAGGAAGCATATTTACTGTTGTTCATTGTAGCATATAACATTTTGTATTGGTATAAAGGGCAGAGGAAGCAGAATTCTGTTTTAAACTTGAAAGAAGACATTACAAATAATGAAGCAAGCAATGTACCTGTGCACAATGTGTGTGCAAAAGTGAGACCTTGATATATCTCTGTCCCTGGGGTTTCATTTGCTCCTGTTCAAAGATCTATCTATTGTTGATGCAACGGTGGCCCCATGGCCATTTTCAACCAAAACTTCTAAAGTCTGCAGCTCTGATTGAGCAAAGATATTGAGGCACTTTGGAGCCCTGGGAACCCCAGTATTTCCAGACTCCATGCCATGAAGTTGTGAAAGGCTTAGTCAAATCCAAAATTATCAAGTCTTTAGTTTTGCATGGAGTTGGGAATCTAGATGCCTTGAGATTAATTCAATATAATCCACTTAGGTGGTTTCACACTCAGTTCAGCTCACCTAGAAAGTACATATTCATGTTTCCAGCAGCCTACTTTTGCTCTATTTGAATGAGTGGTTAGTTTGGAGATGAAGCAAAACAATGAGAAGAAAAGCCTGATTTTTTCATTGTTGGGCCTGTGTGGAAATGAGAAACAAATCTGTATTAATTTCTAGACAAATAAAAATATTAGTTGCCCCCTGAAAAATTCTTTAGCTCACATGCACATAAAGAATACTTGCCTACACGTAAGTTTTTTCAGCTTCTACTAAACTTTTTTCTCTCCTACTTTTTAGACAGAAAGATGCTCTGAAGCAGTCACACGAGTTAGATCAGGCTTGAGATAATAATTGTGTCAGTCTGCAGCACCAACTGGGACTTCCCCTGGCTTTGGGGAAGTTGCTAGGCTACTATCTTAAAGAGACAACTCACTTGATTAATTGCAAATACAGATTGCTTTATGAAAAAGTTAATACATTTATAACAACAAAGTCTGAGTGAAATAGCAGGCTGATTATCAGAACTTGCTGTATTCCCTGAATACAGGATTAAGGAACAAAAGTACAGCTTTTAAAAACAGATGCGGTCTGCCCTGACTCTAGACCTGCTTTCAGTGGTGAGGTATTACCACGCTATGGGTAAATTGTCATTTAATGAAAATCATAAAACATTTGTTTTTAGAGTGTGATATTCAAAATAAATATTACCTCACTCACTTTGTATTAATGTAACTGGCAAAGAACTGCTGTAATATTCTAGGATCCCTCTAACCCAAATCTGCCTTGGAGGGGAGTATATGTCTGGCATGTGTTTGCACTGGATGTCAGACTGCTGATACTTTGCTTTTTCATTAAATATCTTATTACTTGAAACTCTTCAAAGGGCTAAGCAGCTTTCATTCCTCAGATCATGCAGTGATTTTATGAATAAATGTAATATGGTAATACATATCATAATTACAAATATATATTTTAAAAAAAGAGAAAAGTTGTAAGCACCTGGTTTCTTATGAGTAGACCTTTTCAGAAATTATTTTAATTTCCATGAAAT
The DNA here is from genome assembly GCF_018139145.2 of Gymnogyps californianus. Taxonomy (NCBI): domain Eukaryota; kingdom Metazoa; phylum Chordata; class Aves; order Accipitriformes; family Cathartidae; genus Gymnogyps; species Gymnogyps californianus. The sequence goes on from NC_059472.1 coordinate 138,118,630, forward strand.
TTGTTGACAAAAACTGGAAAAAAAACTCTTTGAAATTTTCTCTGCCATTTTTTAAGCTTTTTTTTTTCTTTTGGAAAAAAACAACAAAAAAACCAAACCCTTTTGATGTTTCAGTTTTGCTTAGAAATCCAAGAACACTTAAAAAATACTTTCTGGATTTTTTTAGAAGCTACTTAAGGCAAATCAAACATTTTCAAGCAGCTTTACATGTAAATCTTTACATAAGCAGCAGGCATCTGCTCAACCTGCTTGTGATTGTTCTGAAAGCTTCATTAATAACTTGTATTTCCCTTTAAAACCCCAAATAAAACGTCTCTGTATGATTTGGAAGCAGTTTGGCTTGTCTTTTGTGATCACAGCAATGGCAATGCATTAGGCTTTCACTGGTAAACCCCAGTTTAGCCAGGAGATGTTAAAAAATGAGCAACCTGCAATGAACTGAAAGAGCAGGTGAGGGAGTAACAGCACAGCACAAAGCTTCAGTGGGCAAGCTACCGAGTAGAAAACATTGAAAAAACTCTGGAAGGAATACAACTTTTAAAAATCAAACCCACGGAGCTTGAAATGACTGGTAAGATACAGAGATTGAAAAAAGGAGAGTATGATTAATCAGTAATGTAAGGCTGACTTGAGGCTTTCTGTAAGTTGTGTATGTTTATATGTGTTCGGAGTAGATGATGGGGCACCTACGAGTTCCAGTTTATTAATATGCTGTGTGTGAAAGCCGAGGAAATAAGATGTAGATCGTCTTCTGAGGCTGAAAGGCAGTGGGGAGAATGCAATGCCCTTCGCTGCTGGCTCACATTAGATCCAGTTTGTGAGGGACACACATCATCTTTATTTGTAATTTATTTGTGAAATGAGATAACCCTATATCTTATTGTTCCACACCTGTTTCATTCTCAAACATAAAATTGGGGGAAGTTTGTTCTTATTCTATAAAAGCTAGGGAATGTGGTATAGTTTGGGGGCTATCTCACTTAGCCTTATACAGAAAATTTCCTTAGAGTGAAATATTTTGTCACTGTCCTAAGAAAGAAGTGAGGAAAGCACTCTGTGCAACAGGGTGTTATGACATAATGTGACAGGGAAAAGGATGCCGAAGATGGAGCAGAAGGACTCTACTCCTATTTCATACCTCATGGAGGTAAGGAGCTTCTTAACAGTCTTCTTCTTGGCCTTATGACTGTGAAGATGTTCGGGAGTCATAGCACTTAGGGTCTGTTTTAGTGGAAATAAAATTGCACAGAGATGTGACCGGAGCCTGTGGATTTTAGTGATAAATAGCAAAGGAAAGTTTTGTTGAAGGATTAAGATCAGTTTTAGATATCGACAAGAATATATTTTGGCAAAGTCCTAAAATGGGTTTTAAATGCTATGACAGACCAAGCATTTTGTATAACAACCAAGAATATATTCTAGGTGAATTTTGTTCAAAAATATACTTTATTTTATTTAAAAAGTTAGGATTCACTGATACAGAAAAAAACATTTGGATTGGTTATGAGTATTACTTTGTGTAGGTGAAGGGAGAAATCAGTTTCATTTTTTCAGATATATTATCTTTTCATACTACACTGGGTTAATATTTTATTTAATGGAACGATAAAATGCATCTTCTGCTATTCATGTAATAAAAGACTCAGCAAACTTACAGGGCCGTGAGCACTTGGTTTCTGCATATACAAAACAGGTGTTTGCATATAACTAACTTAGGGTAAACCTGTTGCATGGAGTTATCGGATGCAACTGTAGCACTTCTACTTACAGGTTGCATAGTAGCGTAAAAATTTTCTTCAGGCTGCTAAACATAATGCTATACAGTAACAATCCCCTTGCTGTTGGTACTCTGTTTTCAGTTTTCATATATTATTTTTCCTGTAAATTTTAAGAATTTCACAATTCTTATTTTAAATTCTATTTTTATTTAAAAAAAAATATTTTTTTTAGTGGCTCCCCTATTCTGGTTTAGAGTCTAAAAAAAGAGTTTTGTTTCAGGGCTGGAAACCATTTACTGGACACCATTTCAGCCCTTTTTATGCTCTAAGACGGGAGCTGGTTATTCTTTCAACTGATCTTCGTCTTTTACAAACAGTTCTAAGAAGGCAGAATCATAGAGGAAAAAGTAATTTTTAACCCTTCTTCCTGTCTTTCAGCTGTTCTGTTTGGAATTCTTGGGTCAATGGCCAACTGTCAGCTTTGTTGAGTATTACAAATTGTAAAGAAAATGTGGATGACTTACATAAAAGTCTGCAAAATCAATTCCTGCATTCACAAAATAGCATTATTTCTGGTATTTCTGAAGCTGGATTTTCCAGTTACTGTTGTTTTAATATATTTGGCTACAATTGCAAATAGCCTGAAGGAGGTAGGTTTTGGATTCCTACTGAAAATAGTATGACTTTAAGATTTATTTAAAAATGACAGCATGAATTTCTTATGCTTGAATACTATGGCAGAAGGACAAGAATAAGCTAACAGAGCTCTAAAATCTTAATTTTGTGTAACAGGATTTTTTTCCTTTCTAAGTGTATGGACAGTCAAGTATTGAAAGAAGGTGGACAAGCAGTAGAAATATTTCTATGGGTGTTCTCCAAAAGCATGTTAGAGAAGCATGGGTCAGAAGTGGCAGAGCTAACGCTGCCTCAGCACAAGGGGATGGAGTAGGTGACTTTTTAAGTTTCCTATATTAATTTTTTTATTTCAATACATGATGTTAAGAGGATGTAACTTGGACCAATGTCATCTAACTTTGAAGTTCCATCTAACTTCCAAGCTTTGAGTTGAAGAGCTGGACCAGATGACCTTATGAGGTTTATTCCAACTGAATTCTATGGGGTTTTGTGGATTTATGATTATGGATCCAGATATGTAATGCAACATGAATTTTCCTCCTGTTTGCTTTCCACTGTTTTGGTACCTTATTTACCATCATTTTCATATCAGAGCTAGTCAGATGTTTTCTATGTGTACATATATATACACACACATGCACACAGATACATACTACACTCACATACACATATATTACAAAGTAGCTTTATGTCTTTATTCAAATGGAGAACAAAGAAATCTATTTCTGTAGAAATTTTCAGGTGTGTCAAAAGGTTCGGGGTTTTCATATTCTGAAAACTGAAAATAATTCCGTTGGGAGAAGTCACATTTTATAATGGAAACACAAGAAAGTATAAAATTTTTCAAGAAACTCCAAAATATTAATCTTGCAGTGTTTGGGTCACTGTGAGGTAGATGAAAGGAAGAAATAGCAGTTTCCTAATCATCTCCAGTCTGTAGAAAGATATAGACAAAAACTGCTTCTGTCATACTGTGTCACAGCATAGCCACTGCTCACTTTGTCCTTTTCCCATCTTTGTTTACTGAGCTGCAATCAGTATAGCAGCATTAAATAAGCCCCAAGAAAAACATCAAAGTCTACCTTTATTTAAAGAAAAAAATAAAGGACTCACCAAAAATCCATGATGTGTTAAGAAATGCAGGCCACCAATCCATGTCCAGCCAACCAGCACTGGCAGTTTCTAGCTTGCAAATCTACATCTATAACAATTGTTAAAGTCTAAAGGACTTTATCGTCAGTTGGAATAAATCAATGTAACCCCACCAAAGTCACATTTTAATGGAAATAGAAGAGACTAGCTCTTCTACTGAATGCTGAGATATATTGCCAATATCCTGCTTATTTTTCTGCATACTGCTTGCCACACAGAAAAAAGCCACAGTAAAAATTGTAGCACGTTGGATTACTCGCTTCTGTCTGAACTCCAAATGAGTAACTGTTACAGTCTTCCTGACCTGATGCTTATATTCTTTGTATACTCTGCCAGTATTTCATCCTTGTTCAAGTAGTCAGAATTTCCCACAAAAGCACTTGTAGTCACTGTAGTAAAGCCACTGTAAGTGAGAGATTTAAATAATATCTCCACCAAATAAATGTAAAAAACTTATTATTGTGTTGAATAGAATCAATGCTTACTGTGCTGCTTCACTGCTGCTAATAAACCATATTGAGTCAATTTACCCTGTCCATTCAGTAGTCTCAAGGTATCAAACCTGCAGCTTCAGTGCAGGTTTCACTGTCAGGCTGAAAAGGAGGCAGCTGCTGCAGTAAGGGAAAAACCCTTTCCCTTTCTAAGCAGTTGCAGTGAATACTTCCTTCTGAATCTCTCTGAAGACAAGGGAGAAAACCTCAATGGTCATCGAAAATGATCTTTTGACATTCCTTTGCATAACTTGTATTTGTCTCTCATTAGATAATATCTACAAATGAAAAAGATGGCCCTTCCTTTTTTTTATATTGCACAAGAAATTGGAAAATATGTATTTTATCTGGAAGACAAATAGCAAAACTGAGACCTGCAAACGAAATAGTGGGATGCTAGTGTTCATGACATTTTCAGTTATAACTTTTTCATAGGCATATATTATCTGCAGTATAATTACTCTGTAACTAGAATATGACTCTAATCTTTTTATATCTGTAATGACATGACCATCTGATGCAACTTGACGTTTAAAGTAACATATGAATTATTCCAGCTACCCCACTGTCTTGTCACAGGATGGTTTTAAGGATCCTGTAACATAAACTATATATTTGCTTAAATTCAGCTGGAAATGTTCTCCTTCATACCGAAAAACTTACTACCAGTTGTTCAAAAATATTTTGAACTACCTTTCTTTACTCTTACTCCATTCTAATTACAACTATATTATAATTAATGCATTTTATTATGAAGTATATATTTATATGGTATTTTCAGTTTTTGTGCAATTTTTACTATCAAATCTAAGCAGAATATGGAAGAAGCCACTAGCTTCAACTGCACTGGGGAGGATGGAGCGTGATAAAGTCATTCAATATGTGATTTGCACTTAGAAAACGAATCTTTCTTGTCCAACAATTCAGCATTAAGGAACAGGACAAGAAACAGCAAAAAGTGTCTGCAGACTCCAGCTCATTAATTCAAGGATTACTTAAGTTACTAATGATCTTTTTGAAGTTTAAACCATTAATGCATATTGGCTTTGTTTCATATTATGGCTTTATAATGTCACTTACTTTGAATTACCAATGAAGGTGAAATCTGCCAAAAAGAAAATACCAGCTTCTATTTACTGTAGGAAATAATAGCAACAACAACAAAATATGTTAAAGCAGCCCCCAAACTGATAGCAGTCTTGACTATTTTACCTCACAGCTTCCTTCAGCTTCTTGCCATATGCTAAAAGTTCATTCTCTGATGAGCCTTTGAGCTGTCAGTCTGTCTCCCTAGCTTTTCTCTCATTTTCTCCTCAGTATAAATGACTATTTGCTGGAAATTGTTTTATATCTTGCCTGACCATTTGACTGCAGGGCATAGTTACTTCTCATGTCTTCTATTAGAGGGCCAGTGGACACACCAGGCAAGCTAGGCCAATTAAGTGGCCACTACCATTAACATTAACCTTTTTAAAAGTGTGAGCATTATGTCTTAGAACATATTTGGTACTAAATCAGTGCCTCAGGAGAAGAAAAGTACAAGTGAATCATCGATTTTTCACTTTTTTGCCTCTGTATAAGGGTGAGGCCAGAGCCTGTTTTGAAGGGCACAGTCGCCGGCTTGCGGGTCAGTCACCCCTCTATGTCAAACGCAGAAGAGAAAGTTAAAAAAGCTCCTGATTTGACTGCCATCAGTCCAGCTTATTAACTGTAATATTCTTCTTCTGAAAAATCTGATGATACTTTATATTGACATCAATCTTCTAAATGTTCGGAGCTTTGGGATAAATTTCCACGATTTTAAATATGTATCTGAATATCCAATCCCTTCCTCTATTAATTCATCTTCCCAATAGTCCTGCTTTGGGAATAATACGCTCATTTTTCATTTTCTGCTCTTGTCATGTGCCACTTCATTTGGAGGAGAAAGCATGGCAGGGTTAGTATCTCTGTATTTCTCCAGATGGTGCCCTGCACCATATTGTTTAATTTTTATTATCCTTACCTGATAATCTGATTTCATGCAGAAGGAACAAGTTACCTCTCTGGTGAGTTCCCACTGGTACCTTACTGCTTCCACGATCAATGAATTTCTGTTCATCCCTACATGTTTAGCAAGAAATGTTGGAAGGAGAGAATCACCTGTAGTCTCATTTGCTGCAATAGAGCAAACAGCAGTAGAACTGGGATGGGTTTCCTCTGGGTTGTGTCTGTGACAGAGTTCCCTGGGTGCACTGTCAGATCAGGAGGTTCTGAAGCTAATCTCACATTATCCCCATTTACCACGCTTTGGTTTGCGTTGTAGAATCTGTGAACTTGATTCCTTTCAGATGAAACAAAACCAAAATAGCTGCTAATAGGCATTCCGTTCACAAGACCAAATTAGAGCTGGTTCAAAATTCTGCCACATCTCTATACACTATATGTACGGTGTGGCTATCTGGTCACCAGCGCAAGTTCTTTGCTCCTGTTGAGCTATGCTACCTGCTATCACAGACGTAGGCTGAGATGCTTAATAAGATGTAGCTCTTCATTGAAGCTTCTTTTTTGACTGGGACTTCATGAAGAGTGTTTCATATCTAACCAACTACCTGTTTTTTATAAAACTGATCATTAAAACTTTCATTTGACGACTTTTTTGACAAATTAGCTTGAAGTTGATCAATGGGTTCAGAAGGTATTAAGGAGTGACAGCCGAATAACCTGGCAATCTCATATGCAATGAGATACTGCATTGATATACTCTCTCTTCAGGAAACCAGGTTGAACATCATGCATGTAATTCTAATAAGAATTGTACTTAAAACTGTGGCAAGATCAGCAGGGGACACCCTGAAGCTGGGAATGGGGAAATGACTGGGTACTTGCACACTGAAAATAGTAAGGCTTAAATTTAAATTAAAAGCTTATTCTACCTCAATAACTTATTCTACCAGAGACTTACGTCTTTGTCTAATTAGACTGTGTTGAACATGACACTTTTTTTGAAGAGTGATGACTTCCTGGGGGGAAAAAAAAAGCTTTTTTTCACAAAAACATAGTTTTTGTGGACCACTTATCAGATTGCCTTTCAAAAGCTAAAATCTCCTTCTATTTTATGCTGGTTTAGATGGTGAAACTCAAACCTTCTCTTCTCCATCCTCAGCATTTCCTTTAAAATTTTCAACAAAAATCTCACAAAGTCTGATGCAAAAAATATAGTGTCTTTTTTGTTTTACTTTTTCTTCCCAGGGGATGAGGAAGACAGTAAATTTTGTTTCTCAAGGTTTATCTGTCCAGATCACCATTATGTAATTTCAATGTCAGTAGCTTTAGTTCCAGATTCCTCCTTATATCTTTGCCAGCCCCAAATGCTCAGCTCCCCCCAGATTTGAAAACAATGTCTGTGAAGGAAATAATTAACTGTTTTCTGCCCTTTCTTCTTCCCCCTACCAACAGCAGCTTTATTCACTGTTTTTTCAGATCTTATATTACCAAAGTTAGTAATGCTTCTTTAATGAAGCAAGGTTCTAGTCACATTTTTGAATGTAGCATTAAAAAGTTTTGAGATTCAGGTTAGTTTTAACAGTCTTTTAAGCATCTAAGTAACTTTGCTAGTGATGATATAAATAACCTTTAATTTTGCATATCTCTTCTCCTTGTTAATCTGTTTTTTTAACTCTGAATCAAGTGTTCATGCAGCAAATGTCAAGTTGAGAATTAATATGCTATGAAAAGAGAAGAAGTGAAATAGAGGAAAATAATGTCCAGTGAAACTATGTTGTTGTCCAAAACTATGGTGTAATGTCCAAAACTATGGTGTTGAACTACTTCCTCTGAAACTCACGCTTTTTTGAGGGGATACATAACGACTCTTTACTTCTGTTTGTTTCAAAGACATCATTGTGCAGGTGAACACAGTGCTTGTGTGCCTCTTGTTCTATGAATCTATTCCACAAATTAATGGTATAACAAAAGCAATGTATGGGGGGGGTGTTCAACACACTGTGACCTCCATCTGGGCTCCAATCTGTCAGAAAAGTTTCTCTCCTTATAACTGCTTTCATCACTTGGATGTCTCTGATACCTTAGGACATGTCAGATGGCACAGTGCACTTGGCAAATGATTTGAGAGCTTGCTGACTACGTTAGAGTGAACTGACTCATTATCTAGAGTTTGGTGAAAGTGTTTTCTAGATCTCTTTCCTCTGTTATGAAGTTAAGCCTACTGAATCACAGGTAGAAACATACTTTTAAACATCTAAATGTGGATATTTTCATTTGTAGCTATATGCCATTCAAAGTATTTTTTCTGTCAGTCGTTAAACATGAACCACTGACCTCTGCAATATTAATTTCAGTGAATGCCTGGAGTTACGCTGCTGCCACTGAGTAAAGCCTAACAATATACCAGCAGCACCAGGATCACTTTGAACTCTTCTTGCTTCTTTTTGTCTTCTTACATGCAGAATGTATGGTCCACTGCGTTTCAGCTAAGGTGCCTCCTTGTGCTCTGCACCAGGGGAGGGGGGGTGAGGGAAAGGGGGAGAGAGGATTCTTTCTGGATCTCAATAAGAAAGACCCAACAATAGAAGGCTTAGTAAAACATCTGTTTTAATAAGAGAGAATAAGAAGAGGGACGTAGAAAATGAGTGAATTTTACGTTGTTTCAGATGCTGGGCACCCCATGTTCGTGCAGCATTGGGTGGACTCCATGTGGATTTTCCCATGGCCCACTGTGCAGATCTCATCCATGAAGACATTTTCCCCTTTTAGGTCATTTGAGCTAGTATATGATTTTCTCACAAGAAAACAACTCTATTCATCATTTCTAGTATCAATCAGAAGGGATGGTCGCATGAGAACTTCCTGCTGCACTGCTTGTTAAAGGCAAGGCCACGGGGGTGGCATAGTTGCGGGTGCTGAGTGGGAGCTGCCCACAGGCTCCTCTGTTGTGAATAGCTGGCTGAGGTTGTCCTGCAGCCAAGAGATTTGAGCAGCACAGCACAGCCTGACGCTGGAGGTGCAGCACAGCGCAGCGCAGCGCGGGTCTGCGCTTGCTCAGGTTAACTGTGATGTGGATCACTACCTCCTTGAGGTATGATTGTCTCCTGGCCAGGGTCACTACACTTTGTAAGGAAAAATAGCTGTTACATGGGTAAAGAATGTATCCTCTGATCACAAGGCCCAGTGATAACTGTGTCCCACGTTGGCTGAAGCCTTCTGTTGGGGAGAATGGAGAATACATCATGGAAAAACTCACAGGAGTTGGCCTTTTTAGCAGCTTTTTTGTGTGAAAGGCCTTCACAGAAGCTGATGTCTGTGTGGCTCTATTATTTATGTTTCAATAATATACCCTATGTAAAGTTTGATGTATATAAGATGATTTTCACAGTTGCTAGTTAGCAACGTATGCAAACAAAAAGCCCCAGATAGCTATTTATAAGCATTCCTATAATAGTAAGTAAACTAAACAAAGAGATATTCTTTATACAGCTTACTTAAGTCATTAAACAATTTTGCATGAAAGATTTGCAATAGCCATAGGCACACAAAACATTTTCTGTTACCTGTGGGTAATAAATGTGCCTGCCACATGTTTTCCTGACACCACTGCACAGTTGTTTGCACAGCAGTGATACCATGGAGAAGGAATTGGTCTTTTGAGTACTGCCCAGTTTCATAGCAGGTTTAGAAGATGTGGTACTAGAAATGCCAGCGCGATGATTTTGGTGGGAGTGAAGCAGTGATAAATTTCAAAACTAAGTCCAGCTTGTGCAGGCCTTAGCAAAAAGAATAACTGTGTGAGTCAGTATGGTGAAAGCAGTGGATCTGTATTTAGTTCCTTTTTGTCTACAGAAGGAAGATATTAGAAAAAGCCATTTATTAGTAAGCAGATTATTCTGATCTGTAGTTAATTCCTTCTCTTCTACAGGAGCAAGCTACTAGAAAAAGCCATTTATTAGTGAGCATGTCATTCTGCTTATGTGAGCTTAGCAAGGGAAAGAATGTATTGAGACCTGGCCAGGAAGAGATGAAGAAAAGAATAGTGTCAGAGGTAAAAGTGGGAGTTGAGCATGCAATTGTGCTTGTTATAGGTACATTTTCTAAGATATAAATCAGGTCAAGGAAGCTTCAGTTGAAACATGTTTGCTGAATGAACAGATAACTGCAGTGAAAGGATGCAAAGTGGGAGAAATAAAGAGCAACCCACACTGCTATAAATGTGAACTACAAACCATGTAAATAGCATAACTCCCACTGAGAATGTGACAAGTCTTTCAGGTACTTACTTTTATTTCTAAGCCTTGCCCAGCCCAAGCTATCAGTGTTAGAGATTCTTGCCAATTCTTAGCAGATGTTTTATGAAAATTCGCACATATATTTCAGAAGCTTATAAACTGACATTTCAGTATTATTCCTCTAACTGTTTTGAATCCATTGTAATTTGTATCCCATACACTAAACATTACAGCAGCAGGGTTTGAAATTAGTGCCATTAGGTGGCTCGCCTTGATATCTGTGTGATAAGAAGCAGCCTTTCATCAAGGGTAAAAAAAGTGTATTATTTAGTAAACTAAGTGCTTTTTTATTGTTGCTTTTTAAAGCTGTATCACTGCTGTTAAGCAGCTCAAACTGGTTCGCACCAACTATTTGCAAACTTAGAAAACACCCCTTTCTGTGTAAGTTGCTCACTTCAGAAACTGTACTTCTTTTTTTTTCCAGTTTTTATTTTTATACCTGTTGGCTCCTGTCTCAACCTTTCTATCTAGTTGCTTTTGGGTACTGTAAATGACCAGGGAAAAAGTTTTCACATGACAAAGATAAAGTTTCTTGTCTTTTCTACACGGTGCAGAGGTCATGATGGGAGATCAGAGACAGGAAGCAGCTTGTCATTTTGTTAACAGGTACAGGGAGTCAGAGCTTTGTTACACTCTACCAGAAGCCATTAGAGACCTGTAATAAGCTAGGAGCACCAGCATGGGGCTTGATGTTAGGCTGTCAATGAGGTGTAGTTTTGTTCAGGAATGGACTGGAAGAAGGCACTGGAACTTGTTTGGAATATATGCATGTGTGTTTTCATACATATACCTGAGTCCATACAGATCTTCCTTTTGGCGTTTGATTCAACACAGAATAAACCACATAAAAGTTTTGTTGATCCTCACCTCCCATCAAAGACAGCAGAATATAAAAGATCTCTCTCTTTTTTCCTCATGCTGCCTAGCTGCGTTGTGCCTCATATGAGGTGCAGCACTGACCTGACCTCCAGTTCCTAAAATTATGGGGGTAGCATTACTTTAAACTTACTCTTCATTAAAAGATGAATATTTCCTTTTACATTTCCTTGAACTCACTCAGGAATGAGATTCTTGAGAGTTATAAAAGAATACTACAAAAAGCAAATATTTTTTCTAATAAATTCTATAGGATTTTATAGTAATCACTACCGAAACCTTTTAAATGTCTATGGTACCCTATTATTTTCCTCTTTAATTCATTCCATTGGATTTTTTTCTTAAGAGCAAAATCCTCTGAAAATATTACCCCTCCACGGTGGGCCCTTTTTTGGAAATTGTTATGCAAATCCAAATCCTGCAGCCTTCAGAGGGAATCTGTGACAAAAGTGAGACAGGCGCAGCTACCTCCAGTCAGGCAATTCTTTTGATTAAGGTTCTCTGCTTTAAAACAGAGTTTAATCAAGGATAGCAAAACCAGAGGAAAACCGCTTTCCAGGTGTGCCTTCTTGTGCAGATGGTGTGCTGCCAAAGAGAATCAAAAGAGACTTAATTACAAGAATGATCAGCAGAGTCAGACAGGATGAGAAATTGTGCGCTCTGATGGAAGCTGTTCATTACAAAACAACGACACTGCTTGGCACGTGGGGAAGGACAAAGTCGCTTCTGATGGATGACAAAGGCTTTTTGAAGTCTGCTGAGACCGAGTAATCCATGCTATAATGTTTGAAGCATTTAGAGGAGGTGACAATCACTTGTGCTTTCTCTGGACAAGTCTAAACCTGCAGGGGAACCCATGCCGCTCACTTTCCTGGGCAAATGGGTAGGCAGCAGTCCTTGCCAGTCTGCTTCCTCACAGCCTTTGAGATGCTTCAAGGACTGGCAGCAGTTTAATGCAGTGCTAGTGTCTGTTTTGTGGAGAGAGGCAATGTTACTTCTGTATGAGTGAAGTCTATTGGCTAAGATAGATCTGGGGTCCTGCTGTGCTGCCAGCTGATGCCACAGGTACATGGGCATGGTCTCTGAAATTTCACAGCCTCAGTAGCCTTTTGAAATTGTTTTTTTGAGGTAGTTGAACACACCCTACCATGTACCTATATCCAAAAGTGTTGAATGTTTAGGGTTTAGGCAAAAGTTAGCACAGTAATATACTATTGTATTTACAGATTACAGTGGGTTGTGGAATCCTTCCTCGTCAGCAAAGCAACGTGTGATTTACCTTTGATACTCGTTCCTGGCTTTCTCCAGCAAAGAAGATAGTTAAACTGTGATTTCGCAACTGACTGTTTGTGACTGCCCCCACAAAGATTCCCAGTGGGACTTCATCCAAGTACAGCATCTGGCCACAGGGAGCTTCAGGCAGAACAGCCTCATTAGTATGTACCTCATATGTATGAGGGATAAGCCCTGTCTTACTACCTGTCTTGTCTGCTGTGGGACATGTAATCAGTGGTCCATAAACATTAATGCATTTGTCAAGGTACTTTTGATGAAACAAATTCTAAACTCTGTTAACTGAAATGAGATCATGACTCTTCCTCCACTGCCCTGGGACTGGCACAGCACCCTGCACTGGCATTGCAGTTGCATGCCTGGTTTGGTGACAAAAAAAACAGATCTACAATCAGCTCTCCAGGAAATAGTAATGCCAGTTTCTCCTTGGATAGCAATTTATTTCTATTTTTTTTCCAGAGGGTTCTACAGACACTATTGAATTAATTTTAGCAACACCATGGAGTGCTCAGAGGCCTAATCCTCCATAATCAAGGGATAGACTGTCAATGACTTCAATGAGCTTTGGATTTGGCTTAGGTGAATACAGAAAGAGCCCCTCCAGTAAGCAAGTGGCAAAGTTGGGATTTAAACACCAGTGAGTCGAACCAATAGCATCCTACTCAACTCCCCAAAAGGGCCCCTGACAGCATTCTGGGGCAGAAGGTGGAAGGAAGGGGATTAAAATGTCCCAATAATCTCAGAGAAAAAGGGCAAGCAAGAAGAGAAAGGTGGTAGAGAAAAAGTCCATCTGTAGGGTGAAAGAGGATAGAGGATGGGCTTAGCTCCTCCCTCGTCCTCAGTTTTGTCTTCTTTCCCTTCCTGTCCCTCGCTTTGAACTACTTACCTCAATAAGTTTCCTTGTTCAAGCTTTCCCGGTACAGGTTCTGTATCTGCCACTGCTCTTTTGGCTGCCTGCCTGTTGGTAATTGGCAGGAGATACAGCTGGCAGTATTGAGTCTCTAAGAGAAGTGGACTAGCAGGACACTTACTTAATAATACAGGGATCTCAAAGTACTTTACAAATATTAAGTCTTACAATACCTTTGTGAGAAAGGCAAGACTTAATAGACATATGTCACTTCTGCGAAAAGAGAATGACTAAAGCCAGCTTTTTCTAAAATGTTAATATCTTTTTATTATTTGTATTATATATATGTGTAATATATAGTTATAGAATTATAGGCAGTCCAAATTTCATTCATCTGCCTGCAGACCCTTGTACAAACAACATGAAATCAAGGCATGCAAAATTAAAATCCACTTTTGAAATCGCTTATAATGCATAACCTTGGAAAAATCATTAAGTCAGAAATAGAGTCAAGATTGTGAATGCTTTGGCCTACTTCCACCAAGAATGGTGACAGTGAGTGAAATTAAACCCACTGGGGTAAACTCAGTATTGATATCAGGCAAGTAAGTTGGAAGGCATCAGGCAAAATTAGGAAGGTCTCAAAACACCACTGCTTTAGTCTAGTCTCACTTTGGATATTTAGGAAACTAGACATATAATCTCTGTCTCAGTAGGAGACCTAAATGCTCACAGTCTTTTCTTTCTGCTGCTGTCTGCCTTTTTTTGCCCAAAGACATAATAACTATTTTAGGTAACTTCACACTGTGACAAGGCCTGTGTTATGTAAATGAAATGAAGACATTCAAGACTGAATTAACAGATGATTGTGAGGCAGGACACTTTTGGAAAAAATGGTGAAGTAATTTTTAGCAGCATCTAAAACTTGTTTTGCAATGTTGACTCAAGCATATAGTATTTTCTGGTGACTTCTCTGAACCTAAAACTTGTTTCCTTGTGTATATCTGTCCAAATGCACAGCTGGTTGGACGGTTCAGTTTATCCCATAATGCTTATCCTTTTGCCCCAGTAAATTTGTTCACGCAGTCCTGTAAAGACCTCTAAAAGATAAAAGGACAGATCTTAAGTTATGTGTTAGGGAGAAAGTATACGTTGCAGACAAGAAAATTCCTGTGTGGAGCCACATTCATAGATGGTGTTTTTACGAATGGTAGCCTTATATCTTTCATATTGCATACACTGGATATTAGAAAAGAAACAACCCAGCATGCACAAGACCTCTACTTAGAAGACCACTACCTGCGGCAAACCTTCAGGGTCCGGTCTATTTCAAAGAAATGGGAAGTGTCTTTAAAATCCTCACTTTCCCATTTGAATAAGCAGCTAATTTTCTACCTGCCTATCAAATAATTTTTTTTTAGATCTGCGCAGTTTCCTGAACCCACAGTGTTGGGGTGGAATTTAACAATTCTACCTATGACAAGAGGCCACAGTGGTGCCTAGAAGTAGCTGCCAACACACTCTAAGGGATTTAAAGCCTTCCAAATCTCAGAATTGCTCTTCTCAAGGAGGAAAGATAATAATTGAAGTTAGAACACTAACACTGTTGCTGGAATTCACAGTTTACTTAGGAACATACTTTGCTGTAATTATGAACCAGAAAATACTTTCATGAAATGACATACCAAACAGACCTGTACTGCTATGCAAGATCAGTGTCATACATGTGATTCTGAATACAGATAAATAGCAACACAATTATAAGCTAATTGGCAAAGTCAGAATTAATAAATGAATTTGCAACAAGTAACTAACATATTGCATAATTGGTTTTAGTAGATTTTTACTCTTATTTTGTTAATATTTTATTTTTGCAAACTGGCCTGGAGATTAATCCTCCGTATCAACCTGGTAAGTTTCAGCTTTTAAAGTTTAGATGTTTTCTGCATACATAAAACATCTAACTAACTTCTTTATATAGAACATTTTTTAATCCTTGCATAGATAAAGGAAATGAGCTGATTTTGCTCACATTTACCAAAAAGAAAATAAATTAAAAATATTCACCTTTGGGCTGAGACCCAGCGTAGAAAATTTGAGTCAAAAACCAGAACTTTCCAGCTAGTTATATATATGTGAAAATACAGAATTTTAATAAGAATGTTAAAATAATTTACTGCTACAGCCCAGTTGTGAAACTGAAATGGAAAATTTTGTATTAGCTTACAGCATGACGAAACACACTCAAACTGTAACCCATTTGCTATTAACAAGTCTTCTGGTTGACAAACAACTAACCATCCTCAAGTCTCTGCCCAGGAATACTGAACACCTCCCTTAGACATTTGCCTTATTTGTCCAATCACAATTTTTGAATCTTCACATGAAGCAAGGAAATCATTATTAAGGAGAGAAGGAGCTCAGTAACACATCTCAGAAATGTATCACTAGGAATGATATTAAAACATTCCCCTGACAGTGACTTCGGCAACAGTCTGCTAACTTGGTTCTCAGCCTACTGGTGTTATCCAGTGCATGCAGGTTCATTTGCCACGTAGCTTTCTCTTTCCATATTTTGCTAGTTGTGACAGTGAGTTGTGTTAGTGGGCAGGCCTGTGTGCCATCTCTTGCAAAGTGCCTTTTGGTCCAGTTCAGAGACTCCATTATTTAACCCAGCTAGAGCGATTTGAACTTTATTTAACGGGTTGGTACATTCAACCTTGCTCCTCCTTTTTTGCTGCTGCTGTCAACTGCGGTTTCAACAAGGACCTTCCTATGCATTGTCTTGAATAAAAAAATACCATGTAACATTTTTTTTTGTTATTAAAGGCAGAATAGTAACATATAGTTCCTATATCCTTCCCATACTTAACATCTTACCTAAAAGTAGGGATGCTTTTCAATCTGATGTTCTTACAACCTGTTTGTTTCAGATCACTACTGTTCTGGGTGTTCTGGGTAGAGACTGCATGCAGGTATAACTGGAGATACTTCTACTTTTTATCCACAGAGATGGACATGTCTTTTCCTCTGGAAGCTCTGTCCTTTGGGGCTTCTGGAGAACTATCTTAAGCAAATGAAGCACCACTGTTTCTTTTCATTTGTCTTGGAACAATAAGTTTATTATCTTTTAGTGATTAGATGGCAGATTTACAAAGGGTTTGATCTGAACGGGCAGAAAATGGATGTCTGACAGCTCACTCCTAAAAGAAAGTTAAATAAAGAAGTCTTTTCATGAAATGGATCTTAATTCTTTATTCTCATGTGTTTCATACAAATACTGATACTTCCAGCTCTCACAATATTGTAGACAACCCCAGGCATTACACAAGATATCCAAGCCTTTCCGAAGGTTTGTAATAAAAACAGGGACTGTTGATAAACAGAGGTGATGTGAACATTGGTGCACCCAGATTTAACAGCCAATGCAAACCCTGTGCAATTTATTTGGGCTAAAGAAACATACAGTCTATATGAAGTCATAATTTAAATTAAAGCTTTAATGGTTTAATCTAAGATTTATTATTAATCTAAGTGCAACGGTATTAGCACATACAATCTGAATTATCCCATTACTATGGTCATTAATGTAGTAATACAGGTAAAACTGATATACACAAACTTGCTAATCACTACCTCTTTCTCTGGTGTTGTACTTCCTGTGATCCTCAACAAGAAGAAAGGAAGGTTTCATGGTGAGTGAACAGTATTCAAAGTTCTTCCCCTGGAGAACTAAGTTAATTGTGAGGGTTTCTTCCTCTTCTTTGCCAGGAGGAGAATGATGTTAATGTTGATGATTTCTTTCTACACACTCTGGGGTCTGTTTGTGTCTATTTTTATACATGTTCCAACATGCGCTACTCCTTATTCTGCAATTCCACATTACATCCATATAATTAATAATGATTAATTAATCATTAACATAATTAATAATAACAATCATTAATACCTCACTTTACAAAAACAGGAATGTTCTAGAAGACACACATATGTACAGACTCACAGAGACACGATGTTCTAGTAACCAATTTCTACCAATATCTATAAGTTACAGCATTATCATTGGTGCATTATGAAAATTTCAACAACATGCCATGTTTGTGCCTGGTTTTGGCAGTGTACTTTTAAGTAATGGGGTGATGGTTACTGAAGAAATATGAAATTGAAGAAATTTAAGAAAACAATATGCTAATGTTTTGTTTGTTGTTTTTTTTTTAAATTGATTAATTTAATATGCTTTCTCTTTTCTGTTTTGGGTTTTTTTTTGTTTTGTTTCTTTCTTTTCCAGTCTTTTTAGTTTCTTTGCTTTTTGAAGTTGGGTTTTATTTTCAGGGTTTTTTTTGCAACTGGGAAGATTAACTCTGGATCTACAAAAGCATTTCAATATATAACTCCTTGCTTCCAATAGGATTTAGGCACTTTATAAGAAATTAAAGGGAGAACTGCAATTCTTCGCCTACACGAGCCATGACAATAAATAGAGTACCAAATAACCTGAGATTGAATTTTTAGTTGGTAACACTGAATATTTAGCTTGTCATAAGTCTGGATTTTAGAGGATATGTCCTCTCTTTGCACCTAAAAATATAGCCTGAGTGCATTAAGAGTACTTTTTGGTCATTTGTCTGAGAGTCTAGAAGTTTTGCAGGAGCAGTAACGGTAGCAAACAGCTCCTTTTTAAATTGTCATGTATTATTCACACCTTGCCTTAGGAAAAATGGTGCTTTCTTAACAGATTAAAATGACAGATTTTTGCCCTAAAGTACTTACAATCAAAATTTATAGGTCTGACTAGGCTATTGGGTGTCCAAAAATCCAGGACAAATGGCCCCTTCACATGACTCATCAGTTCTATGGGACATGCTTTCTGGATACATGGGAGCTTTTGAGCATGAACTGTACACATGGTCTCTGCAACAAATCTAGTGCTTTTTGAATGGAAACACAGGAACTTTGTCTTGTCATGGTTTAAAAAAAAAAGTTGTCTGGTGAAATACAGTCAGAAGAATGGGAAGAAAGTCTGAGAGAAGCATGTTAATGTTGATGCAGTGCTGAGTAAATGTATTTTAGCAGATTGTTTTGAACATAGGTTTGATAAATAAGTACTTGATCAGTGTTTAATACGCATCACATTAACTGTGTAACCATTTCTCCTAGCAAAAGTAAGCAAAAAGATTTGGTACCATTCTATTGTTGTTTCTGTTTTCTTTCCACTCCTGCAGTTTAAATGTGACTACATTTTAGTTTTAGATATTGCTCTGAAGGATGCACTTGTTGGCCTAGTTAGCCTAGTTGTGCTCTACACAGCATTCATAAAGCTCAGTGTAAGCTCAGATGGTGCAGCCAGCTTCCCTGTCTTTGGAGGAAGTACTTTGCCAAGGGACAGCATTCTCATACCAAATACTTACAAACAAAAAATGTATCTATCTTGGCTGCTAAGACCAGCTTGGCTTAAAGGAGGAAGGCCTTTTTAGCTTTGCTTTCTTTTTAATTCACTGGCCTGCTGTCAAGCCCTCTGACTTGCAAATACCTTCTTTATAAATTATCATGTATTATTGATTCAATGCCTTAGGAAAGAATGGTGCTTTATAGACAAATTAAACTGACTTATTTGTGCCCCAAGGTGCTTACAATTTTTATAAGGCATAAAAGTACAAAGGATTGCAATCAAAGGTGGGGAACTAGGTGATGGGAGATGAAACTACAGAAATTAGTATCTTTCTCATGGCTGGCTGAAAGATTTTCCACAAAAAAGTCTGGGAAGAACTTTTGAGTCCTCTGTAAACTTTCACACACTGAATCATGGAAATTGATGACGTTTTACTCAGGTAATTAGCAAATACTTTCTCTTTTTTTCATTGCATTCATTAAATCAGAAAAATAAATGCTCTTTTAAAAATTATTATAGTTGGAGAGATATCTTCCTCTCTTGTATTCCAACACACTCAAAAATGATCTCAACTGGAGCAGAAGGCAGTGAATAAAAACCTTGACAGAGGTCATTGGTGCGGAAGCAACAGCAGGAGGAATTGCGCCTAGAGTTTGGAGTTTAGTGCAGAAAGAGAACTTCCCTCTGTTCCACAGCTCCACAGAAAGGCTGCTGTCTAACTGGGCCTTGGAAAGGGAGGGCTTATCCTAGTACTTTTGATTCAAGTATGTTACTGACTTTTTCAGCCTGACACTCTCTCTTAAACACCTAATGGGAGTTCAAAAAGACATTAACTCACTTGTTGCTAAAGGAGCTGCTGAAATGAAGCCATTGCTTCATGTTGCACAGAAGTCTTTTTGTGAAATTGTTTCTATTATTATATAAAATGTTTCTATTATTATATAAAATGCTTTTCTTAGCAAGTGGTAAGTCATCTCTGGAGTTCTCTGATATTCCCACCAAAGTTTATATCTAAATCCAGTCAGTGTTAATAAAATGCTACGACTAGCTGTCACAAAAACTTGAAACTACAGCCTCTATGTCAAAATACCTTGAGGCTTCCATACTCCATTGTAATGCCATCTAAGAAGGAAATTCACCAAATGGAACTGTAATTGGTTCCCAGTCCCAATGCAGAATAATTAAAAATCTCTGTACTATTAAATTTAAATACAGGCACTATAATATTCCTACATCCTGTAGTCTCAGAATGGGGATAACATTTACAGAACGCTCATTTGAGAAGCACTTGAACAGTCACAGACATGCAAAATCTTATAGCTGTATTGCTTTAAGTCTGTTTCTTAGTGAGATCCTTCAGTTTTCTAAATTCAGGGATGATATATGGAGGCTTTCTTACTCTATATTATACATATTTCACCCTGTGTTCCACACTGCTGTGACATGCCCACAGATTAGACATTCTGGTGATGTTCTGAATTTGCTGTGTCCTACCTATCTCTGACTTTTTTGCAACCTCAAAGTAGAACCTGTCGAAGCCAGGATGGATGTGGCAGGCAGGGATTGAATAACAGCAGCAAATGGCAAGAATAAATTTGAATGGTTGTGTGCCTAGAGGTTATCGGTCATATTCTAGCACTAAGTTATGCACACAGAGTCAGAATACAGTAACATAGTTGCTATAAAGTATTAACCATATGTAATTTTATGTAACATCATGAAGACATCAAGTTATGATTCTTTTAAAGTATTTTAGCACTTTTGCATTTTAGGCAAGACTTTCTCCAGTGATCTGCAGTCCTCAAATTTAGTAAATTAGACCAGTATTTAGACAGATGTCATAGAGGAGAGATTTATATATCAGCTCTAGCCGAAATGAATATTTATTCAGAAGCGTGTGGTGATTCTTGAACTCTTATCTTGAACAAAGAAAGGACAATGTTCATAAGCAGAAATCATGAAATGCAATGAAATGTATTATTACTATTGTCCTCACTATCTGTTGAATGAGGAAAACATCCATTCTTTTTACCAAAAAAAGCAGCAAATCAAAGACAATAGGATATTTATAGATATTTGAATTCTCTTATCATAGTTCTACTAGTAGTGGACTGCTTTGAAATCATTGATTGTTCCTAAGGGAAGATGCTTACACAGAATTTAACTATCATTACTGTGTGATTTCCAATTAAGAAGGAAAACAAAAGTACCCTGGTGTAATGGGCGTAATCTGAGGGGCTCGGACTAAATTTCAGCTGCATACAGATGAAGACAAAGATTGATAATTTATCGATGTGAGTAAACTGCAGGCTTTTTGTGGAAATGTCCTATCAGGCTTCTGAACTCTGGTAGAATATTTTTGTGCCATAAAAGGTATGGCCTGCAATTAAGCACTTGATTTGTTTTTGATATTCAGAAAATTTTGGCTTGGGAAGTCAAGTAAGAATTGTATTAGATTCAGGCAGAGGAAGATGCTGGTCTCTGATGAATAAGGAAAGAGAAGTTACTCTAGACCTACTGGGACCTGAAAGATTCAAAACCCCAGAGGAAGCTGATACCATGGCAAGTTCTCTCCTGGACTCAGAGAAAAGTCTGCATATGAAGGAAATGGATGAAAAGAGAAATGTTTCTTCTTGCCTCTACACCTTTTCTTCCATAACTGATAATTACTCCCAGCTGGGAAGACACACAACTGGTTCTACAAAGTGATTGTCACTTCCTTTCATTACACCAATTATCTTTGCCTAATGTAAGAGCATATATTTATATCTATATAAACTCTGTGTATTCTCTAAAGAAATTATAGTGCAGAAGGAAGGATATTAAAGAGAAAAGTGTGGAAATTTACAGAGGAAATTAATGAGGGAAGCTAAAGACACTGAAGAAACAGCTTTCTTTTATGAAATCACAGTCAAAGTTTAAAATACATATTAAGAACACAGAAAACCACAGCAACAGTAGGAAAGGAAAGAAATTATTCAAGAGAAAGAAACAAACATGTATCCTATTCTTAACAGGAAATGACAAAATTATTAGTAGGGAGACAGAGAAGATGTAAGTATTCAACAAATATGAGTGTTTGTTTGCAAAGAAACAAGTATAATGTAGCAGAATGAGGTATTTTCTGGCTCATTAGTTGCAAAGGAATACTTTAAAGATGTCTGCACTTCTAAGGATGTCTCTGGACTGACAGTATTAATATTTATTAAATATAGGAGTCCTTGGAAGATTCTGAATATCTGAGATTGTTGATACTGTGTGAATGTAAAATTAATGTGTCACCAGGTGCAGAAAAATAATGGAAAAGATGAGGCAGGATTCAGTTCATAAAGTGTTTAAAGGTAAGGACATAATTAATGGTAGTCAACTTTGTTTTTTTAGATAATAGGTCTCATCAGAGTAAACTCATTTGTGTGATAACATTATAACTGTGTTTGAAAATGGTAAACATAGATCTTTAGGCTGATAATGTGGATAAGTGAATACCTCCTTGTATCTAAAGAACTCTGCAGCAGTATACAGTGTCAATAACATACGGATTTAAACTAGATGACTAACAGGTCTGAAAAAAACAATTGTCAGTGTGAAATATTTCTTTGGAAGTAGTGTACTACTATATTAGTGTTAATGGTACAGGGAAGGGTGGGATGA
Source organism: Gymnogyps californianus (assembly GCF_018139145.2). Classification (NCBI taxonomy): domain Eukaryota; kingdom Metazoa; phylum Chordata; class Aves; order Accipitriformes; family Cathartidae; genus Gymnogyps; species Gymnogyps californianus. The sequence goes on from NC_059472.1 coordinate 138,140,967, forward strand.
GAAATAATGGTAAGAGCAGGTCACTCTAGCTTGGCTGGTAAACTGGACACTTCGTCATTATTATATTGAACCTGACAAATGCAGAAATTTGTTTTTAAAATTAAATCTTGGAGGACAAAAAGGTGAGGTGAGTCTCGGGAAGTGATGATCTTGGAGTAGAATATGATTTCCCAATTCCCAAGTGCAGTGCCATGGTAAAGAGCTCTGATATGGTTCCAAGATATATAAACAGATGACGAATAGATAGCTCACATGCACTGAGGAAGCTAAGACTGGATGCTTCTAGAGAGCTTGAAAAACTGGCAAGGGCTTAGGAAGAGCCACAGAACTGATTTGAAAACTGGAAAACTCCCCACCATTTAGACTTAAAGAGCTTACACTTATTGACTTAGCCCAGAAAAGATAGAGGATGCACTTAACTGCAGTGGAGAACGCTCTTCCAAGGGAGAAAACATGACGTTCAGCAAGGAGATGGATAACAAGAACCACTGGCTGGTAGTTAGCACCAGACAGATGCTAAAGAGAAGTAAAGCACAGAGAAAGTGATTAATCATGGGAGGAAACTGCCAAGCAGATTCTCCATCTGTAGAAGTCATTAAATTAAGACTGAGTATACATTTTTTAGATGATATGTTTTAAACAGAAGCTAGATTTTAGCCAAATGCAAATTATTACAGTCAATATAAGAATAAATACTGTATATCCAATAGACTTCGATATGCTGCAGTTGACTAGATGATCTTATTTTTCCTTTTGGCTTTAAATTCTTTAGCTGGATTTGAAAAAGGAATGTAGAGAATGAAGGCTGGTCCAGGGCTAAGCATTTGGTCTTCAAGCGCTATAGTGACCATGTGAGCTACCTAAAGAAGATAGTTTGAATATAGTCAGTAAGTCCTTCTATGAGACAGTCTCTAGAGTTCTTGCTAACATTTCAGCTCCGTGGCTAGAGTTTATGCATTCTTCTCTCAAGCAAAATCTTGATTTCTGAATGTAATATTTTTGAAAATAAATCTGATTTCTGGAACTTCAAAACTTTTGAGGTTCACTCGGAAGCTGTAAATATTAACTTGGACTGATTTCAATTTGAAACTGATTTTTTATCCCTGAGATAAAATTTCTATTTCTCATTATTGAACCCATGTAGCACTCAGTCTTTACAGAACTTACTTTCATCTGTGCTGTCTGGCTCTGGGGGAAAAAAAAAAAAATTCAGGGCTTGATAAATCTTTGTACAGAAGTTATGTTTTCCAGGCTATCTGGGCTTATAGGAGTACAGGAAGAAAAGTGTAGCATGTGTTGAAGAAGGTGCTTTCCTCAAAGATTCTTCAGACTTCAATAGCCTTCAGACATGATTTAATAGAATACATAAAATAGAGAAAATATTCAAGCATAAAGACCAGTTGGATTTATTTTAAGTGAACCAGAAAGCTAAATCTAAAAAGTTTTTCTGGACTTCTATAAGGGTGCCTTCAGGTGGCCACTGGTGAAATGATAAAGAGATTATTGACCTCAAACATACCCTTTGTTTTTTTTGCCAGAGGCTACTGTGCCCATAGGAGAGGTAACAATGGCAAACATACACCACTTCCTAAGCCACTCCAAGTTATAGGTGTGCATATTAGCTTTAACTGCCATTAACAAAGGTGGTAACCTGTACTAAAAGAGCAGGGAAGAGCAGGTCTCTTAAATCTTCTGGACATGGATTGTACAGCTATCTGGAGACACTGTAAGAGTCCATATGAGCTTATTCTTATATCAGTCATGTCACTCAGAATAGTTCAGGGGACTGGCAGTATATTCAACAATTTCTACTTCATACAAAAATGAATGAGGGTACAAATTTGGGTGCAAAACCTGTAATTATTGAGCAAAAAGATTTCTTTCTAGTTAGGCAAAGGTCAGAAAAGAAAAATAATAAGCCAGTTTTTGAATACCTTTCTAATTCAATGACTAAATAACTTCTGCAAAACTTCAAAAATTGGCTACTGGATGTGCTAGCTGTTGGTCAAAGTGGGAACCATTGTAATATTTCACTTGTGGGTGTATTCATGTGAGTAGATATTGCCTAAAATAAATTACGTTTTGAAGAAGTACATTTTCAGCCTAAAACATTACCTACCACTTTCTTATATCCCAGTAAAGATTTAGTAACAGAGATTTATTGAGACATAATATTATTAATATGACATTACCTTACATGCCATTCTCCAAAGCATTTATTACTGTGTTTAACATCTGAACAACATACTTTTGAACATTCATTTTCCTGACGGCTTTGTAAAAATGACCTATGCACTAGAAAGGATGCTTTCACTAATTAGTCTTTGTCTATTTCTAGGCACCAATATATTCATTTAACTAGAACACTGTTTTGGGTTTTTTTTAAAGAAAGAACTGACTTTTACTGAGGTAGCAACAGTACTAATATAAATAACAATAGCAGGATAATGATGTATTACCACAAATAGCTGAAAACAAATGACAATTAGAAAATAAACAGATAAAATTCTGATCTGCAAAGTGTTCATTTACTCTGTCATTTACAACGGGTCTTCCCATGCAATGGTACAAATTAGTGAGGAAAACATCTGTTTATTTCATTCCAGCTGCAAAGATGCCTCAGGGTTTTGCATTAGAAGAACCCATAGAAGGATCAAGGCAATGCCCTACTGTATATAGACTGTACACAAAAATACATTTTCTCCTCTCCTCACCTCAGCTCGCCTTGCCTCACCTTGCCTCTCCTCTTTTTTATCTTATTTCACAAAGGAACAGAATTCAGATAAGCACGTGATAAGCAGTGTGAAACGATGCACAGGAAACTCCATCTACAATGGTGTTAACTAGAGTGGCCACAGTAACCCATCAATGCTGTCAAGAAGATCTTTTCTTTCTGCAAAAGTATCTTACAGCTGAGCCCGTTGCAGCTGTTTGCCTGTGGAGAGCCTTGGACAGCTCTAGTTCTATAACATAAAGTGCCACAACTGTAAAAAAATAGTGGTTGATATTGTTAATGACAACTGGATTTATTTATTTTGTCACATTGTCGTCTAGCTCTACTGTTTGAAAATGGGACAATGACACTTTCACTTTCTGTCAGTCCTCAGATGGTGAAGCCGAGATGATTTCTATGGAGATGGTTTTGGTCATAAAGGGAGGGAAATCTGGCTTCATTCTCTTCCTTTTGCAACCTTTCCCTTTCTTTGTTTCTTACAAACCTACTTGTCTTTCTCCATCTTTGCCACGATCTTGTTTGAATCTTTTATATCAGGAGGATACTGAACTCCCTTCCTGATAACTCTACCACCGTGGTAGGACTTTTAGATTGCCTGATTTTGACTCTTCTCACATGCCTAATGCCTGAGTGTCTCAACTAGATAGTAGTGGGGGCCTGGCAGTGCGTACAGGGAGTACATAGAACCATTAAGACCAGGTAGAAGTTCTCAGGCCTTAGCAGTCCTCCAGCTCATCAGAGAGATTTACCTCTTGGGGTAAAAGTATTCATAAGAGATTGGTTCTGGTACCGAGACTGGCCTGAACCTTTGAGTTCTCCTAAGGACCTGCTATCTGTAATTGTTATTGTCATTGCAGGGAATCAGATGCCTTCATATCCTGTCTTGCAGCAAGAGTTATCAGGTTTTAGGAAAGAAGACTGGGTTTTTGTGTTTGCTGACACTGGCTATGTAAAATTACCACATGGCAGGAGGGGTAGACAGAGGCCTGACACATGATTATCACAGCCTTTCCTTGGCCAAGAACCAAGTGCAATGGAGACAGGGTCTGAGTGTGATAAGCCATAGCAAACAGGACCACACAACAACTGGCATAATGAGCCTGGGTGCAGGCCATGGATCAACAACTAAGAGGCAAATGATAACTGGAATTGCTGGAAAGGTATACTGTGATATTGTCAACTGATTTGATGGGTGGCCTTTGGTGACATCTGGCTACAAACCCCACTTTTAATAGTGATTGGGAGGAATGTCATTATGCAGATGTCCAAAATCATGTAGAAGCAGAAAGAAGTGAAAACATGACACCTTGGAGCAAGCTGCCTCCTAAGAGCCCAACACCCAGACGAAGTGTCATTTTCCTCTAGTCTCATATGGGCCCTCCCACCGGAGTAGTAATTTATCTATGCAGCAAGTAAGCAGGCCACGAATTTGTGTTAAAAACCAAGCTATTGCTGTTTAGGGAGTGCTAACTACAAGTGCCTAAGAGCTGAATCTGAGGACAAATAGTGCAGATAAGATGCAGATTTAGTCCTAAGTTAACCCTTCAAGCTGCTCCTGCGCACCAGAACAACCACAAACAATTAGGGCCACTGCTCTTTCTCTTTTACATCTGGGATGCAGATATTGCACATAAATATTGGGCATTCTGCAGTTTAGTGGTAGAGCTACTGAATGGGCTGGCAGTGTAATTGCAGTGATGTTCCCAGGCTGCTGACTGTGAGAAAGGGCAAGCAGGTACGGCAGCTGGCTAGAAAAGGACCTCATTTCAATTCTTGCACCAGGCCTCCAGCACTAGTGTGCTATTCTCTGTTGCTACTTTTAATAAGTCTGAGAGATTTTATTTTTAATAAAGGCAAATGTTTCTTGCCATAACATAATTACTTTTCTAAAAATAAGGTTAGCAAAATCAAGGGAAAATAAGATTAGTTTCTTAGCCAAGAAGGGCTGAAGCTCTCTGTTTCTATATCTAGCTAAGATTTTGTGATAGCAGGAGTTGGGAAGGAATTTTAAATGATGTTAATAAATATGCTTTGAATATACATCAAGCTTTTGGTACAGCTTTCTAAAGTTAAATGAAGTTAATGGATGTCTCCCCATTGACTCTTCTTCGTTTTCGATCAGGCTGTAAAGACTTGTCACTCCATTTTCAATTAAACAGGCTGAACTGTCTGACTCAGCATTAGCAGGGAAAGATGGGTAGAAAAATTGCTGAAAAAAATGATAATTTTAAATCATGCAGTCAGACACTGCAAAAAAAATCCATTAAATTTTAAACTGCAAATCTATCTATATAACCTTGGTTAGTCTGAGATATCTACCAGCATAAACTGTACTGTGGAAAAATTTAGATTCACTGTCACTTATTTGGAGATTACATTTGGATTGCTTGAGGATCCTCAGAGAACTGAGCAACACAGGAAAAATAAAATTAGAAAATCAGAATGTTCTGAAAACTCCCAGATTCGGGGTTCTAAAATGTATGGATCACGTTTTAGAACAAAAAAGCAAACACTTGCATTCAGCTTCTTATGTAAGATGCAAGACAAAGAGTGATTGAAATACTGCAGAAGAAGAAAACATTTTTTCTCTTTTGATTTTATGCCAACAAGATCAAAATGGATTTGAGAAAAATCTCAGTATCACTTCTATTGTTTTAAAGAAAATTAATTAACATTTGGATGGCTTTATCATATTACACAGATATTTGACAGGATTTTTCCAGTATGTAATACTTTTACAGGGGATTTTCAAAGTAGGCTGCAACGTGGGGTAACTGATGAGAGCACAGGAGCACCTTTTGAAGTTTCAGAAGTTATATCTGGAAAAATTAGTCCTACCACTTATCCAGAGGATCTCTGATATATACTTTTACTATTGTGGTACAATCACTATTTTAATTGCCTGACTTGCCCCAGACATTCATACAAAAAATGGGCATTACCCTCAAATTACTTCTGAAAGACTATGTCATAACCTGAAACATTGTCATAAAGTTAATTGATCTGTAACTACTAGGGACGTTCTAATATACCAACAAAGGCTTTCAAGCATCCTCTTTTCCTCTTTCAGCAGCTGGAGAAAAATCTTGTTAGAGATGAAGAAATTTGCATTTATCAAGACACAGAACAGAAGCTTTGCAGCCAGGGATCCCCCAGGGAGGTTATTCTGCAAAAGGCCCTCTGTCTCACTGAGGTGTCCTTGAATGGGAGAGGGGGACTCCACTGGAGACTCATTCAACTCTTCCTGAAATTGCAGGAGAAAACTGGCACAAAAAAACAGGGAAAGTAAGAATCTCTCAAATACAGAGATGTCCTTTTTCCTGTTTGAAGAAGGTCCTTACCTGAGTCCCAACTTTTATTAACTGGTTTCCAAACATCATCTTAGCACTTGAAGAAAAACTTACGCTGTCTCTTCATTTTCTGAATTTGCAAAATTTTTTGGTTATGGTGGATACAATAAGTCATAAACAATTGTACCACTTACAATAATTGTCAATTAATAGATAGGAAAAATACTTTTTTCATATGCTTATGAATGTAAAAATCAGGTTTTCCACAAATATCCATGCATTTAACAATATACATACTAAAGTGTTTAAAAAATTAAAATCTGTTCTTCACCAATAATGAATTTTCAATACGGATTCTACATATCTGCATGTCTGGTGGGCAATCATAGAGGTTTCATGCACTTATATCCCTACTACAAGAGGAACAAGGCTGGAAAATTGTTTTCCTAATACTGCACTTTTTCTTACCAGAAATTTACCTTCAGCTTTGATTTGTGTGTGTGTGTTTGTACATCTGCTTGTATGTCAGCTGTGCACCAGGAATAGACTACACAGTTCTGTTCTATACCCAGCAATGACTTATGTGGAATATTCAGAGATTACTGTTCAAATTTTAAGTGACAATTTTATTCCCATTTTATCAGGCATGATGGGTGGCTCTTCACAACTCACCGGGTTTTTGGAACACTCCTTTGGCGTACCAGTATGCCATTACATTGCCACTTTGCACTGGAGTCACGTGAATTCCAAGCTTCATTACTGAGTCCTGCAAGACTTAAGTAAAGCGACTTTCTAGACAATTTTCACATCATGTATGAGGCAAGGGAATATGATATTCTCTCAGCAATGAGATCTCTTTAGGCGGGTAGCCTTGGGAGAGAATGTGGCAGTAGTCTTGAAAGCTTCCCAGAGGACTCTGATGCTAACTGCTTCATTATTCTGGCCTAATTTATGAAAATGCTTTGAGAGAAAATCAGATTTTAAATAATAAAATTGCTAATGCATTGCACATAAGAGTTAAATTTCCCCTGTGGCTGAGCTCTGTGGAAATGGACGGCTGGAAGAGGCTCTTTGGCTGCTGCTGTAAGTACCTTCCAAACTCCTTCTTGTGGCACAGTGAAGGAGGGTACAGGTGTTCCGACCTGAAGAGATGCACTCAGGCAGTACGTGTGTGTTAGATACCAATACAAGTGTATCAGCAGCCCAAGTCCTGAAGGCAACCTATCCATGTTTGTAGGTCCTGTGTTTCAGTTAGAAAGCCCTACCTCTGAGCAGAATTTGCCAGCTTTCTTATGGCATTATGAGAACCTGCCTTGTTTGTTTCAAGTTTCAAAGATGATTTTCTTCACTTTGTGGTGTGGACATAACTTTAAATGAGGAAATAGCAATGGAGGGTAGTACAGCTTCCCCACAGCTTCCCTACTTTTCCTTCCTTTCTTTAACTAGAGCTTTTGATCAAGTCTAAAATGCAAAAGCATTTAAAAGGACATGTAAATTTATGTCGCTGCATAAATATTAAATGCAATAATAAATGTTCTACTGGTATTATCTATTTATATTTAAAAGTTGCCATATGCAGGGCAATAAATACTTTGACATTGTATATGTGTAAAATAACCTAGCATGCCTTTTTCACCCTAACTCATTTTGTGTAAAACACCATTAGGAACAATCATAGTGATAGTCATATATATCCTGAGGGACTGGTGAGCACTAGCAGATGCTCACCTTTTACTTATTGACTGATGGAAGCCGAAATTACAGGAATTTTGCCATCCATCATGCAGGTGCTGAGAGACTAAGGTGATAAGTTCAAAGAGCTGATGGTTAATAATTAAATATAATAAGCATCTGCTATTGTTATTACCCAGGGGCTGAAATGTGCTGTTTAGACACAGAGTAGGGTTATGGACAGCATAACTCTGCATCGCCTCTGGAAGGATCAAGCAAGAATTGCCACCGACCTGTATAAAATCAGAGCTTTCCCAAGGACTCATCTGCAATAATTTTTAAACACTTCAGCCCAAATTCCGATCTCCTCACTCATTCTGACCAGTACCAATATAATGTCAATGTAATTACTGTTGGAGTAAAGGGCTAATGGGACAGGACATGATGACCCTCAGTCCATGCCTGTACCTGGAGTGGGTCTCATCTCTCCTAACTTCAAAATTTGCCAAGCTGGGCATTTAGTTTAAAAGCCAACTGTTCAGGCTTCCTCTATAGTCAATGGAAAAAGATAGGCATCTTCACAGGGAGCTGAATCTGTCCTAAGATAATTTGGCTGAACTGTCCTTTGAAGATCCCCTCTCTCTTTTTCCACCAACTGGGGAGGGAGTATAGCTAAAATTTAGACTTTTAGATTGAATGAAACCCAATCTAATACCTAAACCAAATTAAGCTGGTTGATAGTTAAGGCAAGTCCGGACCTGCTGACAATGCTATATGTTTCTGAGTGTAGACCTTGAGGGTCTTTTTTTAATTTTTCTTTGAAATACAATGAATAGCGGAAAGATGGCAAATAATATGTTTCAGTATTATTGCACAAGCAAAATAGATTTCTCGGTGACCCCTCATAACGCAAATCTAGACATCCCTAGTAGGACCTTACTTCTATTTTCATTACCTTGGAGGTAGCTGCTTTTTTTTTTTTTTAATCACAGATATCTTATTGATTGAGGAGCCTAAGTAGAAATACATGCTAAATTGAGCAATTATTCCACTTACACTATTGACTCTACCATTATTCAGGTCATTTCAGTTAGCTAGTGTTTTTAGAATTATTTGTGCTTAAAAATGTGTGGCTACAATACATGGAGGCAGCAGAGGCAATGTAAAGTGCTAAAGACTTTTATCAACTCTTGCAAACTAGCTTCATACAATTTACCTACGTGAGTTGTGAAAAAAACAATAGCTATATTTCTACTTCCAAACAAAGTTAGCATTAATTCTAGAAGAGTTTATTCATGTGGGTAGAATTACTTAGGCAAATACGTCTAAATCAGTATTTTTTTAATAAAGTAGGCATATGCAAAGTTTGACATCTTTTCACAGGTATAGCTGATTTTTTTGATTAATTAATTTTCTGTTATTCCTGTTTTATGGGAGAGGAGGGGGGAATCAAAACCTGTTATACTCAAGAGAAATATTTCCCCAAAATACTGTGAAACATGTTCATTACTTTGTTAGGGTCTGACATATAGTTTTATATGAAAGATAGCCTTTCCTAATGCAACAGAGAGGGCTGGAAAATGAGGTTAGTTGTATCATGCGGTCATTTCCAGAATAATGCTTTCTAAGCTGCAAAGTGATTTTTGCAGACATGAAAAACGTACTGTGATTAATGATGTAGAAACTCATGTATTTACTATGACTTAGCATAATTAGTTAGATCATACCATAGGAGGTAGCAGCAAGTAAGTGGTGTGAGCAGATATTACATAATGCCAAAATGTTTATATATTTTGAATACACAGCCACTGGATTAAAAGAAAGACCAACTCCTGGAAACAGGTCACAGATCTGGACCTCTCCGTCTCCCCTGCCCCACTCCCTAGACTAATATCTTGTGTTTGCTTGCTTGCTCTCCGTCTGACTTTTTATGACTCTTGCTTCTCTGGCTGCTTAACACGCAATTTCAACAGTGTGAGAAAATATTGTGACTCCTCCTCCTCCAGCTGCCACCCTCTGATCTTCTCCCTCCTCAAGGCTTTGACATCCCTCTGAGGAGGGCCTGTCCCTAAGACCAGAATCATGGCAGCAGATACAAACCCTGGACTGTTAGGCAAAAAGTAGTTGTTGCCTTCTCCACTGTCTAAAGTCTGGATGGCAATGGAGTAAGTTAGGAGACAGGTACCTAATTCTCCAGCAGGGTATTAATGAACATGTAGAGTGCCTAAGTTTAGGCATGTGGAGACCTTTATGGTTAACTAAGGAGTTTAGATACTAAGGAGCTTAGGTTAACTAAGCTTTAGGTATGTTCACTTAAGCGTGCTGAATTAGCTTTCTAGGCTACTGTCTTAAATGTTTGCACCTAAGAGTCATGAAGCTCCCAGGCTAGGGAGAAACAGCCATTGCCACATTCTCCAACACTTACAAAGAAGATACTTATTTTATTATTGAAAATAGTTTTGTATTTCTGGCTTCTGCCAACTTAAAGGACTGACACCTGGAACTGAAAAATTTTGCAGGTCAGAAATCTAAGACATAACTGGTTCCTCGTAAAATAATGATATATTATTTGAGTTAGTAAAGGGAATGAGAATAGGAAATTTCATATACTAGTATCTGAAGAAGTGGCACCATGACCATGTTAACTCTAACTTTGCAAAGCTTAAAATACCTGAAAGAAGTGAATTGACATAGAGCTGCTGAGATAGTGACTATAATCGCAGAAACTCCACTGCCAGATTATGTAAAGGCCTGCATGCCTTGCTAATAGACAAAGACTTGAGCTTTGGATAAACTGATAAGGATTTTCCAATTTAGTGAACTGTGCTTGTCTGCTTCATGGGAGCCCTTCTATATGGATAACAAAAAAGAAATTAAAAAGGAAACTTTGCCTAAATTATATTTGGATGTAATTTAGTGCATTAAAAAAAGGAAGACAAACCATAGTGCTGATGCCTTTGTATCTGAAATAAAATAGCACAGTATAAGACAGTTGCCGACTGAGTTACAGTGGATAACTACTAATTTTAGTTAGACATCTTACAAAGTACGTGAAAGATTACAACACCTGAAATTTTTATCACACAGAGGGACTATTCTTTAGGATTTGTTTCTTTTTTGTTGTGTTTGAAGATAATAATGATAATGCTTTCACTGACCAAGGGCCAAAAGTTCTTCCAAGCATCCAGCCTGGGAAATGATCAAGAAGTCTTCCTCCAACCTTAGGAACTGCTTACCACTTACTGATGTAGTGTTATCACTGTAGTGAAGTTTTAGCTATTTCACATACCCAGGGAAGCTGGTAAAATGAATGGAGAACATGGGCTGGACTATACACTATAAAATCCCCTGCTGAGCTATGTTGAAGGGACAGTGAGCATCAAGAGTCTGTGAAGTTCAGTGCTGTGGTGCATGTGGGGTAAATACATCTTTGTTCTGCAGAATAACATGCATTTGGTGCATGCTACCATGGCTAATAGAGGAGCATTGGCAGAGTGGAGAGCACATCACCTATTCCAAAATCAATTCTTTTCTTGTCAAAGCGTAATGGCTGTAATCTGACAGGCAGCAACATGGACAAAGAAATGCCCTCGGGACTAACAATCAAAAACCAAAGACCCTTTAAAAACTTTTTAGGATGCTTGGCAAGTCTCTTGGATCAGAATTTCAGATTCAAAGTGAACTTGGATATTGTGGCAGGGGTAGGGACAAGTTAAGTAATGTATATTTAAGACAGGGAATTCTTTACCGCAATATGTCGTAAATACTAGAAGTTTATATTGCTTCAAGGGAAACTGTACAGATGCATGGAACAGGTATACACAGAGGATTAATAAAAGCCTACTGGCTACCTCTAGCTCAGGCAGTAACTGTATTGCAAGTAACTGGTGACAGACAAAATACTTAAGAGGAAATACCATATATTGTTAACCAATTCTTACACCCTTTCTTGGGCAGCCACATTTGTCCACTATCAGAGAGCGACTGCTGGGCTAGTGGGACATTTGGTTTAAGCTGGTGCAATTACTATTCAGCAAGATACATAACTTAAAATCTTATTTTTAAGGTGGGCAGTCTCACCAAAATTTTCTGAACTTGTTGTTGGCTGTACTGTATAATGTCAGATATTCCCTGTCCCAAGTTGAGCCTCTGCTTCCCCATTTTTGGCTTCACAGGCCACTTTCAAAAGAAATATAAATGTATTAAGTGCAAAAACTTATGTTACTCACCAAAATGTCACCTGCTTGCAGGATAGGATACAGATCTTCATAATATGATTGCATTATTGCTTCTTCATGGAATTTAGAAGCACCTTATCAAGTATCTTTTAACACATTCTGACATCCCATAGCATGGTTTTTTTCTGCCTGATAGAGATTTATAGCAAGCATATGCTTAACTCATAGTAAGAAGAGAGCTTGTGAGGAGTCAAAAAAAAGTTGATCAACACAGAAAACTACAGTCTAGAAGTCAAAAAGTAGAGAGATAATATAAAACTATTCAAAAGCAAAATTTTAATATGCCTATGGCAAATAAAATAGAGACCAAAAGCTTTTTCAGTATAAATGAATAGAAATATAAGAAATATATAAATAAAAATGTAAGAACTGCAGACATTGCACAAATGATGAGATCAAGACTGTATTAAGGTCAAGATCAAGACAATTTAGGTATAGCAATACATAAAGAAATGTTTTTCTTTCCTTTCACATAGGACGAAGATGTTGAAGAGAGAAGAAAAAGGTTGGATGGCTAAGAGGAAGGAACTTATGGAAATTGCTACATCTGAAAAAGCATATGCTAAGGGGAAGATTTAATTTTTTTTCTTTAGAAGGAAGAAAGCTTGTAGTATAAAAGTATAGTGTTGACACAAGAATAAATGGGAAAACTATCCATGAAAGTATTTAAATTAGCATTTAGATTTATAGATATCAGTGTGAGGCTCTGTGACGTATTTCTAACAGGAGAGGAAATGAAAAGAAGCCTAATGGTTTTAGAGCGGGTCTTGAACGTATTCTGAAAAACATTAGTATGGGAGTAGTTTTGATGTACCAGTCTTGTGCTACGTATTTTCCCTAAATGAGATTTTCCTTCCACAAGTCATCTTATGAACTTGAGATCTAAGGCTGAAATTACTATACCAATTAAGGTAAATTCCTGTATGCAGGACTCTATCTCAGCAACATTTATGACTGAGATTTCTCTCCCTCTAGGAAAATGGAAATTTGTGTTCTGTGGGATAAGAAAGAAACTTCAGAATAAAGCATCACCTTGCAAAGCCACTTTGGGTTAGTTCAATTCAGACTTTGATCAAAAAGGGGAAAGATATTTGTATGGCATAGCTACTGGCATACAACTTAGCTGCCTCTCGTAGGAAACCTGTCTTATATTCAATAGTCTAGGGGATACTCTAGAGAACAGATCAGCACATCGATGTTAAACTCCTGAGTTAGCCCCTGGAGGAGCCTTTCTTTTGCAGTGGCTATGGATGGAGTTGAGCTTCATGAATGATGATGCATTTAATTTCTTTATGTTTTATCACATCAGAGCTGATCTATGCAATTCACTGTAGTCTGGAAACACAGAGACTTCAACTAGGTGCTATTTATACTTGAAACTATTAGTTCTGCAGTGACACTACTGGAAAAGACAAAGACTTTTAACTTCTTTAGCTATCCTATGAGTAACAGAGTTTGCATTTCTTCTATGTCAAAAGGTATAGCTGGAGTACTTTAAGGAATTCTTAGCAATCCTCCCATTACTGTGGTCAGCTTCTGCATTGCTTTTGAATCTTTAACTCTTCTTTTTCTCAAAACTCTGGTGGATTGTTAACCCAGTTATCATTAACAAACTTCGTGTATGATGATATATTTTGTTCCTTTTATATTTCTTTCAATTATTCATGTACATCAAGCACTTGCTTATATTTCTTTTTGTTTTGCTGCCCATTATATTTTACTAGGTAGCCAATTTTTTAACAGTGCATTGCTCAGGGTTAATTAGATATTGATCTCTATCGTCATCAGGTGCTTTAAGACATTTTTCATGATCTGAATTTATTTTTGAGCCATTCCTTTCTCTGGGTAGGTATTCTAAAGGATGGGTGATTGTTTTGATTGATGTGTATTGAAGAATTTCTAATTTCTACCTTTTTGTTCTAAACTACAGTGTTACTAATCAGTAACAGTTACTAATCAGTAACCTCTGCAATTCAAGACCTCTGTTATAATGTCATTGGAACAAACATCAACACTATCTTTGAAACAGTGATAAAAATATCATAAAGCTGGAAAATCCAGAGATGTGACTTGCAAAATTATAAATGAAACAAGTTAATGTTCTCAAAACGTTAAAAAAAAAAGCAGCAGATAAATACCTTTAATCTAGTTTTCTAACCCCAGCTTCCGTTAAAAAACTTGGTATGGTCAACAGTCAATTATGCTGAAACAAGGTAATGCCATATATATTTTGAGATGCACAAAGAGAATAGTGAGGGACTTATGATGATATAACCACACAGGGTTAAATAATTCTCCTTCAGAGGAAAGCACGCCTAAAATATTCCTAAAGGTCACATGCCATCTCTTCAGACCATTTAAGGCTTCTGAAATGCCACTCTGAAGTAAAATAACCTCTCCAGTAGAGTCATTCTGTTAGAGAGCCAGCTAACATCAGTACTGAGATAAATGGGAGTGCAGAAAATTGATTTTACACTTGTACTGTAAGTGTGGTCAAATGTTGTAGGCCAGTACCTCAAACATGATTCTATAGTACTGCTGTGCCTTAAAAATAATAACACAGAAAATATAGTTAAATACACCTTAATATATCCTTTTTTGCTGGCTTTATATTAAAATGTTCGCTTACAAGTTTTATTTGCAATGTGGCACAAGCTTCATTTTCTTTGTACTTGCTTCTCTCTGTTAATAATACTTGTAAAGAAACTGACCTTTTTCCTTCATCAATCACTTCATCTCATTCAGCAGTTTCTCTTATTGCAAACCAGCTCTTGCAGTTTGACAGGTAAATAAATGCATACTTTCCTTCAAGCAAGACTGACAAAACCTTAATAGAGTAGGAAGCGAGGTTTTATGATATTTCAGCTTAATTATTTTTCAGCAGGATTGTTTTAGCATGGAGAGATTGTTGAGATTAAATAAAAGTAGCATTTGCACAGATCTAATTTGATTGTACCAGATCTGTTAGCAGTTCTGCGTAAGCTTCTGGCTGCCAGCCTGTTTTTTTTCTCCTCTTTTATTTCTATTTTAGATGTTTCTGATTTGAGAAAGCTTGTGTCTTTTTTGGCTCCTTGCCTTAGCTCTTACTGGTTAAGCTACAGTATTATCCAACTGGGACCAGCCATCTCTTTTCAGGTGTTTCAGACCTCATCATGGTTGAGTAACAGCAAGAACAATTAATGCAATATTCTATTACTTTCTCCTCCCTGCAGTGTTAAATAGTGTCCAGTGTGTGTAGGCAGCAGGACAATGACATTTTGAGAAGCCTCAGTGTGCTCTCAGCAGCTTAAAAAGAAATCATTTGGCCTTATTTTTTTCCTGCCTAGAAATTAAGAAGATTCATAACAACCCTAGCATTGTTCTTAGCTACATTTTAGCATGTAGTGTTAGTGACAGTAGTCAAAGAAGTCCTTTTGATAAACCAAAACTGTAAGTTAAGCTAAGCAGGCTAATCTGAGTACGTAGTCAGGAGTGTCTATGTGAGTTGTCTTACTCGACTTGATTATTGGTGGATGTGTTCCTCCAAAGATAAGCAGGAGGTGGAAAGGAAATGTGATATTTCTCATCTTCTGTCCAAGTAAATGCAAGAAGATGTTGCTCCGTGGTTTAAACCCAGCCAACAACTCAGCACCATGCAGCCACTTCCCCCTCCCCCCTCCCAGTGGGATGGGGAGGAGGAAAAAAAGTAAAATTCCTGGGTTGAGATAAGAACAGTTTAATAACTAAAGTAAAATAAAATACTCTACTAACTAAGAATAAGAATAATAATATAATAATAATCGTAATGAAGAGGAATATAACAAAAAAAAAAGACATAACACCCAAGGAAAGACAAGTGATGCACAATGCAATTGCTCACCACCCGCTGACCAATGCCTGAGCAGCGATCCACCCCTCCCGGCCAACTCCCCCCTGTTTATATACTGGGCATGACGTTCCATGGTATGGAATACCCCTTTGGCTAGTCTGGGTCAGCTGTCATTTTAAGTATGTCTAAACACAGACTTAGTCTCACCTTTAGGCGTATGATTTTTCATCCTAGTAGTGATCAAAATGACTCCTTTCAATTGTTCTTTTGGGGTATTAATAAAATTGGAGGAAAAGATTATGTTAATTCTAGTCGGGCAATTCTTCAGACAATTTGTGCTCTTCCGGAACAGAGCTATCATTACTGTAATATTGTTTGCAAAATGAAACTAACAGATGATCCGTAATTTAAAAAGACAGTGCGGTTGGTGAAAGTACCTACTATCTTGGAAATAAATTGATATAGGATATGGAGGATGTGCCTAAATAAACATCTTAATAACGTCCGAAGTCTTTGGTTGTAATTTGACAATGGAATTTGGTAAAATTTTGGTACACTTACAATGCACCATTCAATTAAACAGAGAAGAATAAATTTATGGAATCTCTAAGTTTACTATAGTGAGCAAAATATATTTTCTCTTTTAGAAATCTAATAATAATATGTTACTTTTGCTTCCTGAAAACATTCTTTTTGTCACTTTTGCACACATTACTTTTGTACTTTTTATACTTGTCATTACTTTTTGTACTTTTTAAAATTAATAGATCATTATTGTAAAAGCAACAAATGATTTTACATAAAAACATATATATTCTTTATTTCACGTGAAAGTACATCTGGGTACAGTTTCAAATGCATAAAAGCAATCATGATTTCAAAGAAAGATACTCTGTACCTAAAGAGAATTAATGAGAGTCAAGGTTCCTTTCCAAAAGTGTCTCAGCAACACTTGATGAACATCCTATAATGTTCATCTTCAGTGAAGAATGAATTCATGCACTACTATGAAGAGATTTACTCAGTAATTCACATCAGCCAAACCCAAACTATTACTAAGAAATGAGGATATTTGCTTCTTTCTCTTTTCTCTGCCTTTCGTAGTTTTAACAGAAGTGGGCGTTGTAATGCAAACTTTACGATAAATAGGGCTCAGACGTTTACATCCTCTCTTCTTTGTATATGGTAGGGAGGTTTCTTCATGAGTACAAATAGACTACGGAACACTTTTCCATGATCTTACATTGGGAAGGATGGTTATAAACAACAAAAACCCAAGGAAGCAAAACCTTCACCCTAATATTTGAAAAATAAAGTAAACCAACATAAAATACAAAACAAACTCTTACTTCAGAGACATAAAAAGAATGATTTTTCATGTTAATTCTTAACTTCCACTGTGCTAACACACAAGGTGACTGTAAGTGGATGGGTTAATGCATAGCAGTGGTTTTTGATGAAGTGTGCCATACATAGAGTCACAAACAACCCTCCAGTACTTGAAATTCACATTTATAAAGGGCACAGGAAAAGTAATGCAACCCTGTGATTAATTAAAACCTAACCCACAGTGTTTTGAGTGGAAGGACTCACCCTTAGGCTCAGCTAGCTGTAAATGAGTCCAAAAAATCCAAGAGTATCCATTCTCTTTCACCTTGTTTGTAATGGGGCTGTTTTAATCAACACTGGACAGAAGCCATGTTAAAAAAAAACCCAACAGAACTACAAACAGCTCCCCTGCCTCACCCCAGTCCAGCCAGGGATATAATTAATGACTATTTGTAAGAAGTATTAAATCAATATAAATATCAAGATTTAACACTTCCTTCAGTGAATGTAGTTCTTTCAATGTGGAGCTGGTACATGTGCAAACATGGAGGAAGAGATTATTGGAAAACTGATGGATACTGAATAAAATATTCTCATTTTAGCTAACTGGCCTACTGCCATCTCCCCATCTCAATTTTCAGCTTTCCTCAACTTCTTTTCATCCCTAAAGAAGGCTTACAGCTTCCTCCTTTTACATCAAAAACACATAGTCCTTCCAGTTCTGCGGTAGAAGTAGTAACAATGGTTGAGATGTTATTGTCCTAAAGCTGCTCTTCATCTCTCTCTCCCAGACAGTATTGCCCCTGCTCCTGCAAAACAGAAAAAAAAGAAGAAGAAGAAAAAAAAAAAAAAAAAGGCTGGCATTTTTCTAGCTTCTCCATAAACATTGTGCTGGTTTATTGAGCAGAAATTATAATGGGATAAAATCCTGCTGAATCCCGAGTCCTGCTGAAGCTTGCAGGGGGATATCTGATATGAATGGTTCTGTTTTACTTAGCCCTACTTGCACTTCCAGTTTGAGGTCAAAGATTACATTGTTTCTGGTTTCATCCTGCACAATTTTTTCACTCTTAATTTTAAAGGAGATTCCCTGAGTCAACATTTATAATCATGAAATGATTGTCTTTAGTGATAATTACTAATTTTGGTTTATTGATGAGCAGGACACTGCAACACAAATAATTAGATTTAGAAACATAATTAAAATTAATTAACATACATATTGCCCTTAAGGCTCAATATTCTCATGCTCTCTGTCTTGCTTATTTTGTTCCGATTTGTGTTTTCTACAAGAATTCCTGTCAAATTACAACTGTTTAGGTTAAATTAATGTATCACTGATAAATGTGAAAGGTAAGTAGAAGTCTTACTGATTGGTGTATACTGAAGCCTCAGTTGTTAAACTCAGATTAGAGTGCATTCTGATGGAACAATGAACAACGGTTACTTTTCAATAAAGGAATCTTCCATCTCTTTTTAAAGTCTGCATCACCCATACTGGTTCATTTGTTAGTAATGGCTCTGCACTTTTATTTATAGTAATATTACACTAATGACACATCACAGCCAAGTCTGTTTCTCCCTGAAAACACCCAAAAGAAAAGCCTTAAAATGTGCACATTGGCCTGTGCAATTATTGTATTGTACCATTAGCCTGAAAAAAAAATCATGAAATAATGACCTGTTAATTCAGGTCTAGAGCACACAAAAAGGAAAAGCTCAGAGAAGAGAGACAATCTATTAACATCCAGCTGAGAAAAAGAATAGCTATAAAAGGTGGCACGAGCTCAGCTGTTTGTTTATTCATAGATGATAACCAAATAAGCTAGAACTGTCACAGCATGCTTTTCTTACACATTCACCTCATCCTTTTTAGTAAGTTTCCTGTAAGATAAAAATAAATCACAATCATATTAGCTTGCTTGTAGAATAAGAAAGTTAACAGCAATGAGACTACACTCAGATCCTGGTGTTGACTCTAAGAGATCTTATTTTAGGATTGTGGCCGAATGTCCCACATAATTACTTCAGAAACAGGTCCACAATAAAATGCAGAGCCCAAAGAGCTGCAACCTTTGAGACAGTTCAAACGAAGCTATTGATCTAAGGTAAATTAAATTCTATAGCAATGTGTTCAATGCAAGACTGATTCAGTACAGACAATATTCTTTTTTCATTTTTTTTGTACTGAATAATGAGCTCACTCTCTGCACCTTCTGTTTCAAAATAATGTGAACATAAAGATACAGGTCTTGATCACTTGGAAGCTGTTATTGAGATAGAAATGTTTTGTTGTTGTTGTTTTTTGAAAACTAGACAAACACAGACTTTAAATAGACTTTGTCAGACTGAAATCTGTGAAATTTTGCAGCCTGCTATTTCTTTAATACATTCTCCACTCTATGGAAGAGACTCCCTGGTTATTTTGATATATGCTGAACCATGATAAGGATTTTTGAAAGGGGTGAAGGGAAAGTAATCTTTGCTTCTGGGAAAGCCCATTCTTTTAACTGAAGGTTGATACAGTGTGCATCTAATGATAACTTTTATCTCTGGCTCATGGAAATACTTCCTAAGAGCTATTTTTTTCTGAGGTATATTAGATTACAGCAAGTGGCATTTAATTCTCATTCAAGGCATAATAAACGCCCATAGATTCCTTGTAAGACAGCATTTGTGTCATTTTCTACAAATTTATTACTATGACTGCTAAGACATGATATGTCCAAGGTTTTTGAATTTGGGATAGTGTGCCATTTCTTTTTTTCTCTTTGCAATGAATGAGACAGCATCAGCAATTGGCACAATGAAAGGTATTTCAAATGCCTACATCAGCTTGCCCTGATCTTTGCTGTTGTGACATAAAGTATAGGTATGTACTTGGGCTTTTGCTGTTACAAATATTTACACAGTTACCTACAAATGCATGTGCCTCAATCTATTTTAAATATTCTGCTTGCAAATAAGCAGAGCAAAACCATGTGAGAATTCATGTAATGTAGCACAGAAATTCACATCAAAACTGTGAACCGGTGTTTTCAATTATATTTCTCAAGACACCTTTTCAATTCCTAGACAAATGAAAATGTTACAATTTTGAATGTCTTTGCTTTTTAGCTCATATAGAAACTTTAGAAGTGTAGGTATAGGTTTCTGAAAAACTGGAAGAAGTGGCTGTTCATTATAAGAGAAAGAAACAGCAAGAAACATAGAATTGTTTCTTGAACTGAGGACAGCTATAGGAGAAAAAAGTAAAACGTAAGTACTTCCCATGATCTCATTTCAGTACAGGCTGTATATTGGATCAATTTTATCTCCATATGTTCTCAGAATATTTTTCTCGTTTACACATAGATTACTTTAATTTTCTTTATCTACTGCTTAAAGAATGTTCACCTACAAATCCTTTAGAATTCAACAGCTTAACCTCATATGTAAAGAGAGGTGCTTATGTCATTCAAAACTGATAAGAGACACATTCTTCTCTTACTTCAGCTCTTCTATTTTAATAGTCAAAGATAAATTAGTATTAGTAAGTAACAGATTCAAGGAGTCACTGTCCAAAAGCTCTTGTAATCCAATGGTAAACTGAGATCACTGCAAAGAATTCTAGATTGGCTTAATCGGATATCTGAGAGTGCATTACGTCAGAGCTTATTACTAATATATTTGCAAACATTAGTTTGAATACTTCATGAATTATTTAGCATTTTTATTCAGAAACTGCTGAACATTGAAAAGCTTTCTCTTTATAAAGAAAAAAAGAATATGTTAACTTTTTTATTTTATCAGATCATCTTTATTAACCAACTATTTAACAAATATTTCATGAAGTTAAATAGAAGAGAATACCAAACAAAGCATATACATAAAGAGGATAGCCTTTTTAAAAAGCATTTGATGAATAATCTGTTAAGTAATCAGATTCTTCTATAAACACTCATTATAGGTTTAGTATCTTTTTTCTTAGAAATATGATCTTCTGAATCTGAAAATCTGAAAACATTATCCAAAATCTGCATATTTTTACTTGAAACATCTGATTTTTGCACATATTCAGAATCAGATTGCATATTTTTCCTTCATTCATCTTTTGCATTCTGTCCTACATAGTCAAGATGGTTAAAAAAGGATAAGTGGCATTCTGCTTATAAATCAGAATTGTGGAAATTAATTGTTGAATGGGGAAACTTATCACTGTGTTAATGCTCTGGAGATACTAATTGTTGCTTCCTGTTGGTCAGCATAATAATCAAAAGAAATTTTAGGGATGGATTATATAGGGCTGAAACATAAAAATATACATACTAGTTCAGATCCAGGACCTGTCCAGACCAGTATCCTAGCAGTAGTCACAAGTAGAGGCTGGGGCTAAGTAAGAAGAGATCAAACATACATGACAGTTTCTCTCTAACTTCTCAGCACACAGGATTTCCTGAGCCTACAGTGATTAGAGTGTTTAGTAACCTTCAAAATAGCAGTCTTCCAAATACTGGTCCAGTTCTCCCCTTGAACCGTAACATCACTTGGCAAGGATTTCTGCAGGTTTACTCTCTGTTGCATCTCTGGTTAAGTTACCTCTATGCCATCCTGAAGAGTCCCATCCTACTTAAATGTTCTTTGCAGGTAAGAAAATAATTAGTTCTGACCATTTTTATTGCCCTTCTCTGAACATCTCCTAGCATTAGAAATTGAATACTAGTTGGTAGAATTAGAAAAAAATACCACTTAGCTGGAGTTAAAACTGAGGTATGGGGTGTGAAGGGTAGCTAGAAGTACTTCTACACCTGCAGTGCGCCAGGAGAAAGATCAAATAAAATGTGGACCTGCTCCTGAATGGGCTGGGCAACCTAGTACCAAAGAAAAGTCTGAAATACCTAGTGCCTTCTTTATCTTAGTCTTTACTGACAAGGTCTCCTTTCAGGCCTCTCAAGTCTCTGCATCTAGTTGCAGACTTTGAGGGAGACACACTACTTGCAGGAGGAGAGGAAGGAGTCAGGGGCTTATAGTTGCATGTATACAAGTCCGTGGGATCAAACAGCATGCACCTGAGTGGGCTGGTAGAGCTGGCTGATGTTATTGTGAGGCCACTCAAATACCTTTGAAGGGTCATGGAAATTTGGAGGGGTTCCAAATAATTGGAAAAAGGCAAATTTCATGTCATTCTTCAAGAAAGGCAAGGAGGAAGATCTAGGGGACTACAGACTGGTCAGCCTAACTCCAGTCCTGTAAAAGGTTGCTGAATTGTGTAGCCTGACAGATGTGAGCCTGCTGCAGTTCTGTCAGCAGGTCCAGCTGGTAGCAAGGCTGAGCACATATCCTCCAACAGTGTGTACATACACATAGACACACACAAACACATTACGCGCACAGCAGTCATACAGAATAAGACAGACTGAAAATGGTACCTTCATCAGCACACACATAAGTGCACACAGCACTTACACAAACACGAACACCATGGAAGGCCTGATCCTGCTCCTCCACTCTGACTGATGAGCATTCAAGTCAGTAGTGGAATATATACATATACACTATGTATTACTTCAGTAGATGGTCTTAAACACTGAAGGTATACTGACTCCCATGTCTCCTGGTCTCCTCTGGCTGCTGACTCTGGGACCTATGAGCCCCTGAAGTTTGTAGTCCCACTCTTAAGTCCTGGTACTCAGACGTCAGATTGTTTCACACAAATTTACACAATTTGGATCTCTCCAGTAGCCGATCTGAGATACCCAGTTTATCCAGTGGGTGGCTCCTAGATCCTGATCTGCCCTAGTTGCTGGCACTTGGATCTATGAGCCCCTGAGGTTCATGCTCCAACTTCAATTGCTGGTAGTCTGGCCACTTATCTTATTTTCCTGCCTGTCCAGTTAGAAGTTTGCTAGCATTCGTATTTCCTCACTCAGAATAGGGAGTACAATCAGACAAAATACAATTAGAAACAGGATTTAATGAGAACATAGTCTGTGCAGGGTTTAGACAGAAAAGCATACTGACCAGCAGCCTGTTCATACTTGACTAGCCCCTTTATCCCCTTTTCCCTTGCTTGTTCCTCCTCAATCCACTTGATCCCTCCCTTTCCCCACCTTTGGGAAACTTCACATAATAAGTCTTGCACATCACCACAGTCTCCGTAAAACATGCCATAATAAGTTTTACACAGTCACAAAATACCCTTCTCCCTGCATGTCATAGAAAGTCCTATACCCCTTTAGACAATTACCCCTTTGACAAGGGTGTTGATGTAGTCTGCTGTAGTACCATGGATCTGATAGGTGCCTAAAAAACTTCCTGCATTATTTGACTCAGAAAACAGTGATCAGTGATTCAAAGTCTGTCTGAGAGCTGGTTATGAGCAGTGTTCCTCAGGGGATGGTACCAGGCCATTAATGTTTAACACCTTCAGTAATGATCTGGATCATAGGAGGGAACTCAGCATGTCTGCAGATACACCACACTGGGGGGTTCCATTGATTCTCTGGAGGGAAGGGCTGCTATCCAGATGGCCCTTGACAAGACGGAAGAATGGGCTGGCAGGAACCTTACAAGGTTCAACAAGGGCAAATACAAAAAAGTCCAGCTCCTGGGATAAAATAAATCACTTATAGTAATACAGGGGTGCAAATAACTGGGTAGAATGTATCTCTGCAGAAAAAGTCTTGAGGGTCATGGTGGACAATAAATTGAAAATGAGTCACTAGTTTGACCTTATGCTGATGAAGGCTAACCACATATTGGGCTGCATTAGCAAGAAAATGGGATCAAATAAAGTAAATCAATTTTTCCCTTCTACTTGGCACTTAAAAGGCCAAAGTATTGTGTCCAGTTTGGAGGCTCTAGTGCAAAAGAGAAATATGCAAACTGGAATGAGTCCAGTGGAGAGCCACTAAGACAGCTAGGACATCTGAGGACAGGCTGAGTGAACTGGATGGAGAAATGAAGGCCAAGGAAGGATCTAATTGCAGTCTTTCAGTATCTAAGGGTGCTTCATAGAGAAGACTCATTTCCGATGCATACTGTGAAAGGGCAGAGGCTACAGTTACATGTTGCAACAAGAAAAATTCCATCTATATATAAGGAAAATAAGTCACAGTGAGAGTGGCTAAGCACTGGAAAGAACGGTCTCCATCCTCGGAGATTTGTAAAACTTGACAAAGCTTTGAACAGCCTAATCTGACATTGAAGCTGGATCTGCTTTGAAATGGACATTGAACTAGATATCTCCAGAGATTCCTTCTAACTTCCTTTTTTTTCTTAATTTTTGTACTTTATCTCCTCTGATTTGAGGGGATGGAAAACGGACGTGACATTGTGCACTGCCAACATTTACAGTGGCACAAATACTAGTTATGTTATGTTTTCTATATTCTCCTAATAGTTCCCTCCTAACAGCATTTGATTTGCTTCTTAGCTATTGCCTGGCACACTAGTGGTGGAAGAAACTCAGATAAATGCCAAACTATTCTTAGGTACAGACAAACATTCATGCACAAACTTGTAAATAAGGAATGCACAAAAATGTATGGGTTTAGTTCACAGTTCCTTGCATGTCCAAAGACACATGTATCCTGAATTTTTCCTCTTTCCGTCTCTGTTCATGCCATGTAGTTCAGACATTTCATCTAAGAAGCATCTTCTTAAAAGAAACGGAATAGGTATGGCAAAAGAAGAAAATGAGATTACAGCATTTGAAGTATTTGCTGATAACATCAACAATTAATCACAAATTGAATGAGATCAAGCTGTTCAGAGATGCTTCAAAAGGATGGCAGGAAACTATTGCTATAGAGCCATGGGAGTTGCCTGTACCTTGGACCTCAAGACTATAGATGTATGACTTACGATGACTGCAGGAGAACATTCATAGGTTGTACATATGAAAAGAGATGCTCCCTTTACATTTGCAGGGAAATACACATTTTAGGACTTTCTCTTTGTTGGTAGGCCCAAAGCAGGCATGAATAATGCTCTGCAGCTCAAATAAATACAAATGAAAGAAATCAAGGGAAGTATCATAAAATACATGGTCTTTATTTCTATAAGAACATAGGAATAGTCTTGGATTCTTATCAAACTGTCATCCGAGTAACAGCAGGTGTATTCTCAGGAGTATGTTTTTTTGTTTGATTCTACACAATCAGTTTGATCTATAACAAGGAAAAGGAATAAATGTAAACAAGATAAGACCATAATTAGCTGTATTCACCAGAAAATAATGTAAGCAAGGACAGATGAAATACCAAAGTGCTAAAAAAGACTATCTCATGATACATGCATAATTTTAGCAACTTGCCAGAAATTTTACCAATTGGACAGATCATGACCTCATCTGTTGCCAGTTACACTCATTAATATTTTGTATCATGTTTTATTTTGCAACAAAGCCACAGTTATATCACTCTCATAACACTAATGCATAATAAGTGAATTACATTTTGGGTTTTTTCATTAATTGATTTTGTGCTGATTATGCATGTGCCCTTTTTGTCTGGACATACTTATTCCTAAAATGTCTCTATTAAAGGCTTTACAGAAAAGAACCATGGCAATAAATATTAAAGCAAAGAAGTTCATAGGAAATAAAATAATATCAGAATTGAGTTAAGATTTTGGGAAGTTACTTTACTTTTAAAGATCCATCTATCTGGCAGTGGTTTTGTTATGCAGGAATTAACTTTAAGTTGTAATCTTTCCAAGCTGACTTTGGAAAGCTCCTCTAATACAATCAACCTTTATTAGCCCTGCCAAGTCTCTTGGCTTATCTGTGCAGCAACACATGGTTGTTACAGGAAGTATGGAACAACATGCTTATTACATGTACTTTTTCCCTTTTTCTGGTGCTTGAAGATATCCTGTTGACTTTAGAACAGCTTATGCCTTACTCTCTCTTGGCATCAGCTACAGACACTCACAACAGCTGGGAACTCAGCAGAGAAAATGGTAGCAAAAACTGACAACAGGAAGGACAAAGTCTGTCAGCAAACCTGCCCCTTCCTTCCTTCTGAAGGACTAAATATTTTTTCACTAGAGAAATATGGATCAGTTTTCAAAGATGACACCACTTATCTTGTTAGTAGGAATGCTATTTTTCAATGAGAGATGTATGAGACTTCTTGTGTCCTTGATCATTCTGTGAAGGAAAAGGTTTCTCAAACCATAAACTATCCTTCTGGAAGGAAATACAGAGCTGTGCCATAGCATGAATGACTGAATGAGTTGATGTGATCCCTCCCTGCTTTAAAGATGCTCACAAAAGAACATCTGGTTTAGAAATCTATGATGGCATGTTTTATTCTGATGTTTAATTCATGGATATTAAAGTTTTGCTTGAGGATTTGATTTGATAAATCAGTTTTAACAAAATATTAATTGCAAAAAGATTTCTTACACTAAAGATGGAATTTCTGGTCAAAATCAAAACCCACGTAGATCTTGGTGAAAGCAGCCAGCAAAATGATATATGTGTAAGATATAGATCTGGGCTTCTGCTGACGTTGATGTAAGTCACTGTGCTAAGTAGTGGGAAGGTTTCTTAAGCTAAATCCTTGCTCTGTCTGCTTTAGTTTGGCAACTTCAACCTTTCTCCACATCTTTTGCAGAGTATAATACTGAGGTTTAGAATAGGCCTCCTTTAGTCTTGCTTGCTGTTAAGTTTCTTCTTTTTATGAGTAGAAGAAAAATTAGACTTTTGAAGGCAGGGAGATAGAAGAAACCGCTAAGACTAACATATAATTATGAGATGAAATAGAATAAAATCCAGTACAAGTTGCAGGGTACTGAGACAATTCTTTACAAAAAGATAGTGTTCTAGTAACCCCACCAAAAAAAAAAAAAAAGCCAAAACAAACGCCCAAAAACTAAACTACAACTGCAACACAGCTTTAAGCATTTAGTATGATTCCCCAATATTTTGTTCTAGTTGTACATTAGTGTATGTTTATCGCAACTTGTGTCACATCAATTCAGTGATGAAGTACTGGTGCAACCCAGGTTAATTTGGAGCAATTTGGTGTATTATCCCAACTACTGCTGAAGGATAAAGTATTATGTTGTACTGCAGAGAGGTAGAATGTTTAAGATTGACAAGATTGTCAGCATTTTCTATTAGAAATGACATGTTGATATAGAGCAGAGAAGAGCGTGTATTAGCAAGGCACTTGCAACTTGAAGTCCCATAAAAAAGGAACAACCTGCTATGCAAAGGTTAGTAAGGAAAAGGAGTTGTGAAAAAATGTGATGAGTTTTATCTTAAAAATAAGAAAAGATACACGCTTTTCAGTTCAAAATTGTGGTACAGTTTTGTAAAACATTATAGGGCACTTAAAAGTATTAATCATAACTTGCCCAGACTGTGTATGAACATGGATGGATGCACATGAAAGTTGGAGAGGGAAAGAGAATACAAAATTCCTTGGGTCATGAGGATTCAGAGTATTTACTGGTAGCAGCACTACTGCATTCCTCTAGGGTCTGAACGTGGTTAAATGAACAACTGGAAAACAGTATCCTTAGTCCTGCTCACCTTGGTCAGCAGACCTGAGTCAACAGGGAAAGCTGAACTTAGTGCATCTTATTAAAGAGTATAGTGCAGACACTTCCAAAATGATACCACAGAATTGGGGAATGTTCTTGGCTTGCCCCTCTCTAGCATGCAATTATATAGCCAAATAGCCACAATAAAACCATTTATTGTAAGTCTTTAAGCTTATTTATAACTCAGGAAATGATACAGGCAAACATGTCTTTAGTAACAACTCTAGGGATGAGGAAAAATTGGTAGTTTAGTAGATCTAGTCTTTAACTAAATGTCAAACAAAATTGTATGGCAACCCCTGGGAATACTTTAAAGTGGCTGCTTAAGACAAAAAACTGCCTGTCTGAAGCATACTCTTTACTAATTTAGTGTGTATTTTAGTCTTATTATTTGTACTATGACAGAGCTGTGAAGCTACACTGAATTTGTGCTAGATACTGTTATAGCATGGAGTAAAGATAATGATGCCATGAAGAAACCTTTGAGGAATGGAGTTCTGAGTGACAGATACCCTGCAAAGCTAACTGTCATGGGGTTTTGACTAACCTATTCTGTTCATATTGTATCATTTTATTCTTTATATATTTCTAAGACAGAAACTTCCTATGAAGCTTCTTTGAGAATAAATTCTTCATTGGAAGTTGGTTAACAATTTTACTTGGGAGTTATAGGCTGATTTTCAGCTACTACAGACAGACATAACTCCACTGAAATCAGTTGATGATTTTGCCCTATAAGTCTGTAGTGGTTCTGTAGTGGTAGGAAAGTGATCAGATCAGCCTAATTGATTTTAGTGGGCACACTTCACGCATTCAAGCAATATGTGATTTTAATGGATAAGAACTGAATACACAAAGGGACTGAGGTGTCACACTGCTAAGTATTGTGGCACTTTTTAAGCATCACTACAAAGTGCCTAGAGTTGCAATCCAATATCTAAGAGAAGCATAAAAACCTAACATACTGAACAGGCAGCTACCTATTCTTTCCCACAGGAAATTCTGAAGACATGTCTGTAACACGAACAAATCCACCACCAAATGATCACTAAACCAAGAAGATGTAGCAACTTCAGACCTCCAGATTTGGCAAATAGCATGAAATCACTGAGCAAAGATAAATTAAAGTAAATGGAAGGATAAACAGAAAATGACCAGTAGCTGATTTGTTTTTTACTCAGCAAGGTACATTTTGGCAAAAAAAACCTATCCTGCTTTTTTTTTTATTAAGCCAATTGAAGTGAGAGTGACTGAATGCAGAGGGATGCTGAAGTTTCCTCAGGTCAACAGTATAAAAAACTGTCTAGGACTGTATCTTAATAAAAGGAAAAAAAACCCTTTTATGGAAGACTTTCAGTATAATAAACTTCTTAAAGAGACTATTAGGAGTGAGTCAAGATTCTACAAAATGAAAAAAAAGTAATAATCATCACGAAAATTACATCTTGAAGGTCAAAACTTGCAGAATTCCCCAAACTGAAAGAGAGCTAAGCATTGCAAGAGAAAGTGAAGAAATATTAAAAGATGATGCAGTCATATAAATAAAATTAGCCTAAAGAAAGATAGAAATACCATAATAATGATGCTATTGAGATAAAAGGAATCTAAGTGTGATTCCCAACTGGGTAGATATTTGTCTCAACATTGGTAAAAAGGTGATGCTGATCAAAACAATGTATTATTTTTAATAGCAAAGAGGAATGACTGCGTGGAAATTTCTCCTTTCAAAATCAAAACAAAATTCAAACTGTTTAGCTTGCTCTAGTTAGGATAAATAAAACAAATCTCTACTGTACATTTCTGAAACAACTAACAGATTAAATTATGCATCTATTAGGAAGGAAATATTCAAAAGTGAAGCTGTTATATGACTAGGGAACAGTGAATTCAGTATTTATTTTTAAAAGAAGGATTAAAACAATGTGGAAATTAAATGCTCTTTCCTTTGTTCACAAATTTTAATATTCTTTGCAACATTTTGTGTTAAAATGGAATGGGAAATAAAAACTGGAATAAAATGCAATATTGTTTACACAAAGTTCACAGATCAAACTAAATATATCCAATTTATCAGAGCTGGTTTTCTAGATAAAGGAAACTAGCCAATCACATATTTTTTTTACTTCAGCAAATAAAAAAGCATTTATAATGACTTTCATACAAGAAATAGAAGTGTACTAATCCAATTTGTCCTCTGGAAACACGAGGTAGCAAATCTTCAGTGCTAGTTAGGCACAGGGTGACAGATTCACCACTATGAGAAAGCTGTGAAAAAGGCAGGTGCAATCCTGCAAAATTATCAGGCATTGTGCTCCTGCTAGAGAGGAAAAGTATTATTTCTAATGCGGTGAAACATCCCTGGAATACTATGCAAAATTCCAACTGTTCATGCTAAACAAGACTAATTCAAACTGGAGTAGGTTTACAGAATGACTGAGATGTCAGAGCGAAAGGCATGTCTACCCGGAGAAAGGAGGCAAGATCAGCTTGTTTAACTTAGCAAACTAGGGCTGAAGGGAAAATATTTGCTTTAAGTTAATGCATCAAGCGAGTTTCAGGCAGGGAGAAAATGATGTAAACTAATGTTGATATAGGAAGAAATAATTCTAATTAATCTAAAATACATTTATGATGGCTATTAGAAAAGAGATTGTAAGAATTAAAGATGTAGTGGAAGAAGGAAACCCATGAGTTCAAGATTGTGCTGCCTTTGTGTAGTGAGGGAGGGGCTATAGGGGTGGCTCCTGTGAGAAGCTGCTGGAAGCTTCCCCGGCTCCAACTCAGACCCGCCTCTGGCCAAGGCCGAGCCCATCAGCAACCGTGGTCGCACCTCTGGGATAACATATTTAAGAAGGGGGGGAAAAAAACCCTCATGAGGTGGTGAGGGTAAGATGGAGGAGGAAGAAGAGGTACAGTAAAAAAAGAGGAGGAGAGGAAGAAGACGGGAGAAGAAGAGGAGCTCCAGTGAGGAGAGGAGTGGGATGTGAGAGAAACAACCATGCAGACACCGAGGTCAGTGAAGAAGGAGAAGGAGGGAGGAGGTGCGCCGGAGCAGAGATTCCCCTGCAGCCCATGGTGAGACGGCAGGCTGTCCCCCTGCAGTCCATGGAGGTTAATGGTGGAGCAGAGATTCCTCTGCAGCCCGTGGAGGACCCCACGCCGGAGCAGGTGGCTGGGTCTGGAGAAGGCTGTGACTCTGTGGGAGAGCCCACGCTGGAGCAGTTTATGGAGGACTGCAGTGCATGGAAAGGACTTGAGTTGCAGAAGTTCATGGAGGGCTGATGCCCATGAGAGGGACCCCACACTGGAGCAGGGGAAGAGTGTGAGGAGTCCTCCCCCCGAGGAGGAAGGAGCGGCAGAGACAATGTGGGACAAACTGACCGCAATCCCCGTTCCCACCCCCCTGCACTGCTGGAGGGGAGGAGGAAGAGGAATCGGGAGCAAAACTGAGCCCGGGAAGAAGGGAGGGGTGGGGGGAAGATGTGTTTTTAAGATATGGTTCTATTTCTACTCTGATTTGGTTGTTAACAAATTAAATTGGTTTATTTTTCCCCCAAATCGAGTCTGTTTTGCCTGTGACCATAATTGGTAAGTGATCCCTCCCTGTCCTTCTCTCGACCCACGAGATTTTTTGCTGTATTTTCTCCTCCCCATCCTACCGGGGGTGGGGGGGAGGAGTGAGTGAGCGGCTGCATGGTGCTTTGTTGCCGGCTGGGCTTAAACCACAACAAAGATGAAAGTAGATACAGTTGTACAGGATTATAAGATGTGTTTGATACAACTTCTTGATAACTCAGAAGGTTTCTTAAATTCCCACGTTACTGAACTAAAACCCCTAAACCCATGACAGAAACAGACGATTGCATTGTTATGAAATGGTTATGGTCAGAAATCGGAGGAAAATGATAGTGACTTACTAACTACAGAAATATGGAGATGTGGTGGGTTGACCTTGGCTGGACACCAGGTGCCCACCAAGCCGCTCTATCACTCCCCTCCTCAGCAGGATGGGAGGGAGAAAATAAGATGAAAAAAACCCCTCGTGGGTCAAGATAAAGGCAGTTTAATAAAGCAAAAGCAAAGCTCACACATGGAAGCAAAGGAAAACAAAAGATTTATTCTCTGCTTCCCATCAGCAGGCGGTGGCTGGCCACTTCCTGGGAAGCAGGGCTTCAGTATGCGTAGTGGTTGCTCCGGAAGACAAATATTGTAATAATGAATGCCCCCACCCACCCACCCACTCCTTTCTCTTAGCTTTTATTGCTGAGCAGATGTCATATGGTATGGAATATCCCTTTGGTCAGTTGGGGTCAGCTGTCTTGGTTATGTCCCCTCCCAAGATCTTGCCCACCCCCAGCCTACTGGTGGGGGGGGGCAATGTTGGAGAGACAGCCTTGATGCTGTGTGAGCACTGCTCAGCAGTAGCCGAAACACTGGTGTGTTATCAACACCTTCCTAGCTACCAATACAGAACACAGCACTATGAGAGCTGGTATGGGGAAAATTAACTCCATCTCAGCCAGACCAAATACAGGAGTGAAGCGTTTTAGATACCAGATATCCCAGCAAAGCTTGTTCTTGATAAAAACCCTGAAGTCCTTTTCTGATACATTCAAACTGCTGTGAAATCCTGCACCTTACCTCAAATGGCATCTCTAGGGATATAAGGGGGGATGCAAAGGGAGCTGTGTTCAATCAAAGCAATTCTTCATGGAGTAATAAATGAAGTTTACAATACTTTATTCTGTTCCCCTCCCCCCCCCCCTCCGTTCTATATATGCAGACTCCCTTCACAAGAGGGGAAATACTCCTCATTAAAACCATATACAGAAGATAATCTCAACTTCATGATATGTGGAAGAGGGGATACTCATTTAGTGGTTTTCTTAATTTTGAAATGACATTTGAATCTGTCTCCTTAGTGCTTTTAGCCATCAGAGAAGCATGGGGTAACTGCATTAGATAATGACTTTTCTCAAGATATCTCATTATTATTGTTTCAACATGGAACATAGTAAGTAGGTGGTAAAAAAATAACAAGTATCTTGTTTATCTTTAGTCAGACTAACATTGAATTACCTATTGCATTGCAACTGAGTCTTATCTTGATTTGGTTCACAGATGCTACCATGATGCAAATTGCAGAACTGGTTGTCCTTCAAATCACAGAAACACAGGGAGAACCTTCCACCATTAGTCTCTATGGATTTTTCTCTAGCATGCGATTCATAAATCTTCCATACTTTGAGAAAAATAAGGTGGACAACCTCTACTCTAATTTGAAAAGCATGGCCAGTACACAGGCAAACCTGTATATGAGACTGTTCACCAAGGGATGAGCCAAACAAATTTAATTAAAATTTGTACCGCTGGTCTCGTGTAGTAATAGACAACCAAAAGACTTACCAAGCCTTCACATACTCTTGTCTTTAGATGGAGGCTATTTCATCAGCAAGGAAATATTGTGTACTTCACCTGTTGTTTTAGAAAGAAGCTTAGGTATTTTTCATTGATCATCGCCATTTAAAGCAAAACTGAAGACAGGAAGGAAGTTTGAGGCTCTTCCTTGTCTGGTGAGGAAATACAGACCTTGACATCCTAAATCATTCTTACTTTTGACTTCCGCAGGAGATTAACTCAATAAAAACTGACAAAATGGTGCAATGTATTTGAAGTGATCTTCTGTGCACAAAGGGGAGTCCGAACTCATAGAAGGAGTGTATACTCATTCATCTTCTCAGCTAGTCTAAGTTACTCTTTGTCTCTTCAAGTATCACAGAATATGGAGAGTTCAGCAGAGAGCTGGAAGAACAGGAGAGCTGTGAGCAAATCTTAGGATTTCACGAGCAGATGTTAAGTAGTTATCAGGGCACTTCTGGAGCAACTGCAGAAAATATGGCCTTCGATCTTCAGCTGCTATGCCAGGGGACAGATGGCCTGAGGATTCTGTTATGTATTTTCTCTAATGAAGTAAATCACTTTTACACAGTGTTTCTGGGTGCTCATCTTCTTTCTGTGGGAGGCAGTTATTTTAAAGACTGGATTTTGAGTGAGGATTTGTCCCTGGAAGGTTTGAAGATCAATGGTCTACATTTAGAATGAAGAGAGTTTTAAGTGAATGAGTTACTCTGTTACTTTTGACCCCACACTGAAGTTTGCTGATAAAAATGAGTCTCCTATTCTCGGGCGTTCACCAGTGCCAGCAGAGCTGAGTCCTGCACTTAACCTCTACTTTCTCACTGTCAGTTTCACCTTCAAAAATCTCTTCTGATTACATCTGAGCTGACTATGGTATTGCTTTTTCATCATTGCAATGTACTTGTTAGATTAAAAAAAAGTTTTTTAAACTCTTCTTATCTCACTCATATATACAAGGAAGTCAGGGAAAGCCACAAGTACAGGATGCATTCACCTGAAAGCACCTCATCCAAAGAAAAGCTCCTATAAATATACCTGGTTGTCATATTCAGCCTTTTATACTAAATTGTACCCATATGTTTTCAAAATGGAGTACACTTCGGCCATTCCTCTGTTACATGGTTTTGTGATGTGATGTGATACTCAGCTTTGTTGCTATTCAGAGTAGAAGATGGACAGTATGAGAAGCAGATGGATGCATGATCTTATAGAGTGGAATTCAAGTACTAATGATTATTGGAGAAACACAGTATAAAATTATCAGTTTGACTTTATTACTGATTTACTTTGAAAACACCTAGTGAATGTATTCTAATCCTTCCCTGTCTTTGAATAAAGGCAAAGATATTGCTATGTTGATTTTTTTTTTCCTTTTGCATCTGGACAACAACATGTAGTTTCATACTAGTTTTCTAAAAAATTTTCCTTACTGCCATGTTTTGTTCCCTTGCATACTTGCCGTTTTGTAATATTCACACTCAAAACAGTTATGCAGAGGAGAAGACAGAATGAAAAAAATCTTATGCCCACATTAGCCATCTGCACACTAGCTAAGGTTAGAAGTGGCTCAGGATGAGTATGTTTCACAAGTGCAGTAAATGCAAGATTTTATCTTATCCTGTCTTCACATATATAATCGTCAGCCCAACTAACATACTCTTAAAAGTACTGCTTAAAAATTCAGGGTTTGGATAATCTGCATCCTTAGATAAGGAGAAGGGAAAGGGGACTACCTAAGAGTATTCTGTATGTCTGAGTATTCTATATGTCTAGTTATTCTATATGTCTGAGACTAGATATGTTCTGCAGTTACTAATAGTAGTTCTGTAGTTAGTTCAGTTTGCCAGCTCTTATCTGTGGTTTTCACTACATTTTCTGTGATCATGATTATAGAACTCCACTTTTGAATATGCGTTTTGCTGCTCTCTTTTGTGCTTTGTGTCCTGAAGAGGTGGAAGGGGAGAGCTGAAGATGAAGTAATGTAATGCTCATATACCCTGGTCATTAGGGGCCCCTTCTAAAATTGTGTTTGTACAGATCTGGCTGATATGCCTTAGTTCACAGGGAGAGTAGAGAAACCTTTCCTTTAAACATGGTATTAGGACAAAGAGGGCACAAATTTGCCACTACTTTATTGATTTTTTTTCTATTTGATTACAAAAAATATATTAGCATCCAGGTTATATTAGAATACTTTCTTGATTTAGAATAATGTGTGTTTATGGGACAGACAGTATTTGAACAATATCTTTGGGAAATTGTTTAGAACTATCACCTCACTTTTGCTTATTGTATCTTAGATTTGATTAATGCTTGCAATGTTTCTACCTCTTCTCTTTTTACTCTTGAAAGTGTATTAAAATCAGAATGGGGAGCACTACCTAATGTTAGAGCTGTACGATTTTCTCATAAAAAGATCTTTTCAGGTGTAATTTTTCATCAGACTTTAATAATTTAATTTAAATTTTCCCTGTTGATTGGTTTCAATTTACATGAAATTTGATAAGACCATTAATTTTTATAAGCCAGGACTCTGGTTTGCAAACTGGTAAACAGCCCACAAATGAATATGAAAATTTAAGCTGCTAAGTCTAAGAAGATTCTGTTCTTAATGAGTTTAGTCCAGCCCCTCAGAACATCTGATAATCACAGCAAAAATGATCATTTTGCAGTCCAAGGCTGAAGGGATGATGCAGGACTTTGCAGAGAAGGCTGACAGCTTCTCTTGTATGGTCTTCAGGACTCTCCTGTTAGGCCCAACACCAAGAAAGAAGTCATTGATTCAGTGCAAAGAAAATTCAATAAAGTTATGAGGGTATGTGGTCACTTCATTGTTATTGGGATGGCTAAGGCAGTAAGATGGGTGGACATTAGGTCTGAGACAAGCAGGGTAAGTCTGATTCATTCCTCTAATGCTGGCTACTTCAATATCCTACCGTTGCTAACACATACACCATGAATGGAAGCAGCCAAAGACCATGCAAACCTCCAAGACCTGCCAAAGTACAATGCGACAGCATCACATAAAAGAAGTTCTGTTTGTTTCCTTTTTAATTTTAAAAGTGCAGGAAAGAACATAGAAACAACCACATGCCCTACTTTACAAAGCATTGCTGTAGTTGCAAAACCTAGCATTATAAAGTCACAGAATGACCTATTACCTTGTAACTTCACTTCCAAATTCTCTTGCATATGCACAGTCACTTTGATTCAATGGCCATTTAGTGCACCTTCCGTGGGAGCCCATGTTGTATCCAGAGCATTATCTGGACCTGCTGGGGATGTGAATCTGGGGTGCTTTTCGTATGACCTATCTTTTTACTGCCCAAGTTGGGATGTGAATGAAACAGAAATTTGGATTTTGTCTCTGTTGCAGAGGGCCAGTTTGGTCTTATAGTAGAAGTAGGTAATCACTGCTCTCTCTTTTCTGATTTCTGTTGGTCTGAGTTGTTCTGGCCATTCTCAGATACAACTGAAGTGTATGAGAATATTGTCTTAAACATGCTAAGTGCTACTTTATGTAATTTGAGAAATCAGTTGCTAAGTCCTAAATTGCATACTGTAAACAAGCAGGTACTTTTACTCCCACTGTCTCACTGGTTCAGCTTGCTATCTATAACGTGGGGATAACAGTAACCCCTCACATCACATTGCACTTTGTGAAGATAAATTAATGCTTGTGGAGCATCACAGTGCTGAGTGCCAGAGAAAAGCCCACGAGGAAATTAATAATTCTGTCTTCATTGCAGCCTCTGAATAGTGTGCAGTAGATAAGGCTTAAGTCCACAAAATGAACAATGAGGGTAAAACAAAACATTGAATAGCTGTTCTTTTTTAATTGATCACCATCCATTCTGTTCAGTCAATGGGGTAGGGGTCCTGTGCAGAAAAAATACAGTGTGTGATTATGTATTAAAAGCCTGTGTCGTAATGCATATCCTCAAGGGAAAAGAACTAGGGCTGCAAAGACTGTTGAGTTCTCTCATTTTGTACTTGTAAGTATTTGATTTTGCCACTGTAATATCTATCACACCTTTTTATGTATAAATCTCTTCCTTGCTGTCATCTACCCCTTCTTACCTGCACACAGTCCCTTGAACTCTACTTCAAACAATATCCCAATAGATGTAAAATGTTTTTCCACAGATGCTTTTTCCCACAGATGTTTTTCCTCTTCATTTCTTCACTACTTCTCCCCTCAAGTCTCCTTCATTCTTTTGTGGTATTCACAGCAATAATCTCTCTGGAAGGGGAAATGTCTTGGCTTCTTTAGAAGCTCAAATAATCGCAGTGCTTTTTAAAGCTCAATGACTTTGTGCTTTTAACAGTCTAAATTTGAGTATGATACACATGACTTATTGTAGTTTTTTTTGGGGGGACAATCAAAAGTCAGGATCAATCAGTTACTTAACACCTTTCAAACTTGTTCTTTGCTTAGTTGGATTGTTTCTTTTCATTTTTTTCTCTTCCAGAGCTGTATCTTATTTTTTCTTCACTTTGTTAATAGGCATTTCATTACAGTGAACCTTAGGATGCAGTTCTTTTGTCCAATAACACTGAATATATGTTTATTATCTTTTATTAAATGATCTGAGTGAGGACTCAAGTCTATGCTGAGATGGCAAAAAGAAACACAGGTCAGGTCATGTTAATTATTTCAATGTGTACTGGTTCATATGCCTGGAGAGGGAACAGGGTAAAATCCAGTAGTACTTTTTAAAATTAATCACTACAGGAAAATTAAAATTTTCAGCGCCTACCTAGCACAGTTCTTAGTGGAAGCAAATAAAATCTGATTGATACTCTTCCTTTTTTTTTTTTTTTTTTTGTCTTTTATTTTACGTCTACACTAGCTTGCAGACTCTCAGAACAAATAGCTATCTACATTTGCCAGGAGCTATAAACCTTGTGACTTGTTTCTGCCAACACCCAAATTTTGGCGATCACCAATTATAGCTGCTGCAAAGGAAGATGCAAGGAGCCTTTCCAGGGACAGTTCTGGAATAACCAGAATTTTACTCTGAAGCCCACCAACTGCACACTGAAGGGCTGGTCCTTGAGCATTTGTAGAGTTCACAATTTGAGGAAGACAGCTCATGTAAACTTCAGCCATGAGGCAAGGCTTCTTTTCTGTGGTCATCTGCAATTACAATAAATGTTGAAAAAAAAAAAATTGTGGCTCAAGTAATTTTACAAATTTGACCCTCACATGTACCTGTATCAGGAAGCTTTGTAGTGTGAATGTATAAAAATCTCTGCTTTCTTCATGCTGAAATAACCTTCAGGTTAGTTGTAAGAACAGGATACCAATTGGCAGAGATGTGCTGCAAAGGCCATTCACGTATCTGTTCCCAAAGTCATAGTAAACTCTGATTTTCAACAAGATGCAACCTATTCAGAGAGTATGAATGCCTTGTCTTGGGACATTGCTGTGGCTTGGATGTGTTTTAATAATTTCAGTTGTTTGTCCTCAACCTTTAAAGACTTCCCCAATGAAGTTTTAAATGCTTTAGGATTATTGCATATTTCAGGCTTAAAAATTAAGCACATAGCCTCACATGGCCCCACGTGGTCTCCTCTGCAGCAAGACTATGCCTTTGTATGATTCACAAATTGGTATTTGAATTATCTAAGTTTTACCAATTAAAAACAATCCCTTTTCTTCCCAAATTTGTTTTCACACTTTTAAGTTTTATATCCTTCTTGGCAACTTTTAGCAGTTATTAAAAATCTCAAATATATATAGGCAAATATGAAAGTGGGATTCCAATGGAGTAAAAATTATCAGGTTTGCTTAAGGGGGTGAATGGATATTTTTATCATAAAAATTCCCCTTACCGGTGTTCAGTTTTCATGCTCTATTTCAAGCCTCTGGACACTCATATTGAAATTAAGACTCTCATTTGAGAGCTAGCAAGGTATACACCATGCATAATAAACACAACCCAGGCTGCAGACAATCTAGCTGTAAGAAAGTAGGTGCTGATACCGTTGCTACGTGGGGACAGGAGGCGAGGAAAGGTCAGCATCAGGGACATGCTAATAAATGAATACATGGGCTTTGATATTGTGCAAACTGGCTGCACTGAGCAAAAGCCAGCACCTAATGCAGAATACATTAAATCTTAAATAAGCAGCTGATTTCTGGACTAGGATCTGGAAACCCTACCCAACAATGTAGGGCCTCCACACATTTGCTGTGGCTACAAGGGTCTGCTTGTCTAGTTATTTGTAGGAAAGGGTGTGGCGGTGTGCTCCCCCCTCCACCCCAACCTGACCTGTGTTTCCTATAACCTGCTCAAGTGATCACCACCAGTGGCGGTCGTAATGGATGCATCTGGTCATGTGGATTCGGGGGAGACAGATAACAACACAACAGCCAAGGGTTAATTTGAGCAATGCACCCACCTAACCACAGTGCTGGTCAATGTCCAACTCAAGCCAAATTTGGAAGAAACTAACTAGTCGGTATGTAAATGTGACTATAAGTCAATTATCTTACTCCATAAAGAGTGGACAGCCCAGGGCCCATTGAGCTCTCCCGCATGGCAGCAGGCTGCACGCCAGGACCTCCCCTTGAGTAGGGATGTCTCTCAAGGTTACCCCTCGAGGCTGAGAGAATCCTTATCACGTCAGA
Organism: Gymnogyps californianus; assembly: GCF_018139145.2. Taxonomy (NCBI): domain Eukaryota; kingdom Metazoa; phylum Chordata; class Aves; order Accipitriformes; family Cathartidae; genus Gymnogyps; species Gymnogyps californianus. The sequence goes on from NC_059472.1 coordinate 138,180,628, forward strand.
TACTCGGTAAGTCAATTGGGAATAAGAGCGCTGAAACTTTGAAATCTTAGCTAAGTGATATAAAGGATTGATTGCGCACATATAATCCTTTAGACATAAACCATTGACCAAGCCTGGGACTAAGTCTGGACCCAGCTGCACCTAAACTCTGCTCTGAGAAGGAGTTTAGAACACAAAGGGGTCCTTTCTGAACCTCATGACTCAATGGGAGGACCTCTCTGACGGTTTTGTTTGACCCTGTCCTCTATGCAGTAAATACTCAAATGTACCTTGCCATTGAATCTTGTTAAACCACTGTTGCATTTACTATCAAAAACTTTGTTAAATTGCTGTTCTATATCAATAAACATATTGCTACTTCTCTCTTACGAGTGAAGTGCATCACTCCGTCCGCGACAAGGGGCCAGTTGAGTTAATATGTTCTCGTGGTTTAGACCCAGTCGGCAACAAAGCACCACGCAGCCACTCGCTCACTCCTCCCCCAGTGGGATGGGGAGGCGAAAATACAATGAAAAGACTCATGGGTCAAGGAAAGGACAGGGAGGGATCACTTACCAATTATGGTCACAGGCAAAACAGACTTGATTTGGGGGAAAAAAGAAATCAATTTAATTTGTTACCAAGCAAATCACAGTAGGATAATGAGAAATAGAATCATATCTTAAAAACACACTTTTCCCCCACCCCTCCCTTCTTCCCGGGCTCAGCTTTGCTCCCGATTCCTCTTCTTCCTCCCCTCCAGCGGCGCAGGGGGGTGGGAATGGGGATTGCGGTCAGTTCATCACACACTGTTTCTGCTGTTTCTTCCTCCTCAGGGGGAGGACTCCTCACACTCTTCCCCTGCTCCAGTGTGGGGTCCCTCTCATGGGCGTCAGCCCTCCATGAACTTCTGCAACTCAAGTCCTTTCCATGCGCTGCAGTCCTCCATAAACTGCTCCAGCGTGGGCTCTCCCACAGAGTCACAGCCTTCTCCGGACCCAGCCACCTGCTCTGGTGTGGGGTCCTCCACGGGCTGCAGGGAATCTCTGCTCCACCATTAACCTCCATGGGCTGCAGGGGGACAGCCTGCCATCTCACCACGGGCTGCAGGGGAATCTCTGCTCCGGCGCACCTCCTCCCTCTCCTTCTTCACTGACCTCGGTGTCTGCATGGTTGTTTCTCTCACATCCCACTCCTCTCTTCACTGTAGCTGTTCTTTTCAGCAGTCTTTCCCCTTCTTAAATATTGTATCACAGAGGTGCTACCACCGTTGCCGATGATTGGCTCGGCCTTGGTCAGAGGTGGGTCTGACTTGGAGCCGCGGAAGCTTCTAGCAGCTTCTCACAGGAGCCACCCCTGTAGCCCCTCCTCCGCTACACAAACCCAACACATATGTCATTAAAAGGCTTGCTTTGACAAGAAAGTTGTGGATGGGGAAAATACTCTATTATAAAGAAAGATGTATTGTGAGTCTTCAAGATTCAGTTATGAAGAACTTTAATTAAAAAAGATATTTTTAAGCATATAAAGTCTGAATACAGTAATGGAAAGTCAGATTTTAAATAAACTGCTGAATAGACAAAAATTATAGCCATTGAGCTAGCATTATAACTATCAGAGCAGAAGTTATAGTCTGATACATATAGTCAAATGTCTAAAAATCTTATCCATATGCATACATTACTATGAGATTTCAAGGGGCAATGTTGGTCCTGTGATCAAATCTAGTTGTGCAGATTTTTATGTGATTTATTATATTTCCAGAACATAAAGAACTGGAAAGAATAGAAGTTAAAAAAAAAAAAAAAAAGAAACTATGATGTCTTTTGGGGAAATCACAGAATAAATTTCCAAAGCTGAAAGAAACGTTATGTTTGTGTTTTTCCTTGTTTTATCACTCCAATTGAAATGGCTAAAAAAGAAAACCAGAAGAATCTCTGGGAGTTTCAAGGAATGCCTGGCATTCTTGACTATTTGATGTGCCATAGGGAAGTATGTGATGCAAAAGAAAATCTTTATCTTTTATCAGTAGAAAGTCATTCGGTAATTATTCTAGCACCAATGTGATGAGACATATGCCTAATGTAATCCTTATTGTCTTCAAGGCTGGTCACCAAAGCATTCTGAATGATATCATTCACCCATGAAATGCTAGTTTAGGCACTGTAGAAAGCCAAGAAGTGACACTGATTGCTTCCAAGATTTTTTCCTAGTAAGCCCTGAAATATGAACTGGGCAAAAGGAAGACAATACATCCTTCTCCATGTTTTCTATGTAGGATCTGAAGTAATCACATAAGAGATTCGGACACCTTCTGAGTATAAGATTAGTTAAGTATAAGACTGGACTAGAATAGACTGGAAGTCCACTGGCATTTTCAGAAATTGGGTCAAGTTAGACATGTCTGGAATTTTTTGTGTATTGTTAATCTTGCCTCAAGGAAGGGGGATTGGCCTACAACGTCTCTTTCAAGTTATTGGTCAAGTTTCGTCTGACATTTCTACTTATAAGCAAATCTAACTTTGCTCAATATGATATTTCTTTAGATTAAGTGATTTAGTTTGTTGATCCCGAACTAAGCAGCTGGTGTTGAACTTGTGCTGTTACCTCATGTGTCTCTGGTCTTTTCAGAAAATAGCCGGTTGTCCTTCAGCAGTATTTTTCTGTGGCCAGAAATGCTTGAACATCTTAAAGGCAAAGATAGTTACAAACCTCACTTCTATTCAAGTCTATATAAAGGCAATCTTCATTATTTCCCATAATAAGAGCACTTGGAACCCAGCCCATATGTAATACAAGAGGCATGCAAAGAAGGGGAGAAATCTCTATCACTCTAGGGATTCTGTGCAGTTCATTGGATAATCATTTAAAATGTAGAGTATGTCTCCATTGCATAGTGAATGTCAAGCTCTGAGCTGTCAGGTTAACTTAGCTGAGAAGTTTCATTTGTTCGTTTTACCCACTAATTCACTAATTTTACCCATTAATTTTAAGTCAAGAAAAAATGGTGTTTTCTCATTTAAAAAAAAATAAGATTGAACTGAAGAATTTGCTCTTCTAGATCCCTAATGTGTATCACAAAGTAGGCAGTGGACCAGCCCACTTACAAACCTCGTTCAGTTTTGACCCAGAGGTAAGACTCAGGAGAAAGGGAAAAGACCTTGTTAAACTCCTGTGAAAAGGCTTTGGTGTGTATGTGAGGGATGTGAGACTATGGAGATTTTGCCAAAACAATATCTAACAGCAAGTAGAAATACAGGTTCATTGTTTATGTCTCAGGTCCAATTAAAAAGCAGTATTCATTCATACAAATACTAAGAATAATGATTGGAAGGTATGTTCCTTGTTAAAAGTATGAGTAGAATCAGAGAATCAAGTATGTTGGAAGGAACCCTGGAGGTCATCCAGTCCAACTCCTCCACTCAAATCAGGTCCAAGGACCTCCAAGGATGGAGACTTGCCACCTTCTGGGCACCTGTTCCAGTATTTAAGAACCTTTATAATTAAAAATTTGTCCTTATACCTAACTGTAATTTTCCTTGTTGCAACTTGTGTCCATTACCTCTTTTCCTGTCACTGTGCACCTCTAGGAAAGTCTGGTTCTGTCTTCTCTGTACTCTCCCATATGTAATTAAAGACTGAAACAAGATCTTCCTTCAGCCTTCTCTTCTTAAGGCTTCTAAGTATACCCTCTATGTACAGGGTATAAACCCTGTAATATAAGGAACTGATTGGTGAAATGATTTTCAGAGGATAGATTAATGGAAATATAGGAAAAATGTCAGTCCCAATTTTAACAATTTAGCTGTGGTGGAAAGCGGAATCTGTACTGCAGGCCACTTACCACCCATAACCTAAACCTGCGTTGTGCTGAGCAAGCTTCGTCTTAGCTGTCTAGCTGCTTATACAGAGAATGAATGCAATTTCAAATTAAAATTTCCTATTTACCTATAATTATCTTGTCTAGTATCCAGACTTGTTAAGTCTCATTTAATAAATTACAATTTCATCATCCTGTTTAGCAAGCCTCATTTCCCACTCCCACTCAGTGATAAAGTTTTGGAAAACCTGAAAAATATTTTATGTATAATAGTAAAATAAGACTCTTAGTTCAACTGAACTTCTGAAGTTGTATTGAGTAATCTGATTGATGAAAAAATTATTTATATTCCCTGTTTATCACATTGAAATTACAGCAAGATTAAATTCTACTTTGAAGGTGTACACAGATTTGGATCAGATATTGAGGTAATACATTAGGCAATCTGAATAGTAAGGAAATAGGCTTCATAGACCACAGAGAAATTAAAAATTGATATATTTTTCAATAAATTTATTTTTGCAGGAATATAATTACAATAAAAGTAGGATGCCTGTTTGCAGTTTATGTCAGCTGCTACATAGTGAAATAGTCTTGATATGCATTTCATTGAAAAAAGATTATAAGACAGTACTTGTCTTGCTGCCAGTGACTGTACCAATCAGAAGTTTGCTAAGACTATACAAAATACAGCTCAACTGTATAGAAAGGTAAGTTAACTCAAGGATTTTTAATACATTGCTCTAATGGTGTGGATGGGAGAAACACAAAAACATTAAAAATCTTATCTGATTTAATTTTCAGGCCCTCAGTATGTGAGTTTTAATATTTAACACATAAAAAGTACCAAGAAAGAATACTGCACACTGATATAACGAACACAAGGGAAACCACTTTCATTTGCGTAGATAAGATTCATATTGCAAGGGTCAAGCAGATGTAATAGAAATGTGATTTTTAACAAAATACATAGCATAGCATTTTACATTCTTGTTTATTCTAAGATTAGTGAGATTCCCAATGGTGCTGTGTATCTCAGTACTTCAGGTTTTGTATTTTCTGTGGCAGAGTCTGTGTTCGTGGGCCAGCTTTTCTAGTCAAATCATATCATAAACAAGAATTTGACTTCATGAATATCTCATATTGCCAGTCCTATCATCCAACTTTTTTTGATATAAAGTATCTAGTTGATAGTTGACAAATATGCTATGATTTTGGGTTGTAAACTTTTAATGTAAATAACCTTTGAATTTTAGCTTAATTTTTTACATGCCTCAGACAGATGATACCCAGTGTATTTTCTTCACCAAGAAAATGGGGAGATAGTTCTTTGGAATTGTCTCTTTCCTCAGACCTCTCCAGTGTATACATACTTTGTCTGTGCATCAGCCACTGAAGTGGTCTGCTGCAGGTTTGTTAATTCAGAAATGAAAATATTTCCCAGATGCTTAAGGATCCTAGCTAGTCTTTGGGAAGGACAGTGTCTCACCTTGAAACTATCTGCCTTCCCTATGGTCTTAAAGTGATTCTAGTTCTCAGTGAATGAATTTTGTATCCAGAGAGAAGAATGAAATTGTTCTTAAATGATGAGTAATTAAGGGTACTAGTAAAAGGAGACTTAGGATGGAGCACTCGATGTGCTCTCCTGGTGATTCAGGATTAACTTCACTGGATATAATGGACTGGACTCCAAATTTACTGGGATGTAACAAAATGCAATTAGAAACACCATGTTTGTGAAGAAAATGTATATTTATACAGTGCAGAAAAATGTATAATCATAACAAAGCAAAAACATTTGCACCTGTGGGATAGGGACCGTACCAAAAAACTTTGTCTCATTTTCCACCTGTGTGTTTGCAAAACAGAGAAGTGGAGAGGAGCTACGGTGTCAATGGTAGGGTAACGACCTGGATCCAGCAGCTAATTATATGGCAGCATATAATTGTGTTTTGCAATGGTAATTGATACAGCCTCAAACACCACATATGCATGGTGCTTTATAAACAGAGAGGAAAAGCAAGTGTGCTCTTCCAAAGGGTGCGTAGTCTAGCAGCTTTTTCACAGAAGGCAATTCAGTGAATGCAGCTAAGCAGTGGTGAAGTTGATGACTGGCACCTAGACAAAGCTGAAAGAATCTGTATGTAAGAATCAGAGTTACATTAAAAAAGACTCAAAACCCAAGGTCATGTTTAATCTCTGAAAGGGATCAAATTGTTTATGTGGGACACTTAATACAACAGGATTCTGACTGACCTGTCTGGAAGCAACTGCAATTCAGATTAATAACAATAAACGCGAAACAGGTCCTTCAGATTTGGAGTAGTCCTTCAGAGCAACGAAAGTAATGGGGAGGAAAGAAGGCCTGTCATTTATTGTATATGTCACAAGCAATATAAATTGCATAAGTAGCGTCATCTGGCTTCTTGCTGCCAAAGACGTAAAACATTCAGCACATGAAGCAGCAGCTGTGGCAGCACTGAAAGCTGGTGAAACCATTTTGAGAGCATTAGTAATGAAAGTAGCAGGTGTGGAGATATCCTTGCCACTGACTTGTTTTCTGGAGTGACTTGATGGATCTACCTGTTACTACTCCTGCCAAAATAAGAGATGCTGTTGCTCTATCTAACTTGCCACCATCTTTGGCAAATAGGTCAATAATTTTTGTTGAGAGTGACAGAATTTAAGTGATCTGAGACTTAGTTTCAAAAGTTACATTTAAGGAGTAAAAGGTTACATTTTATTTTGCTTTTTGTCCGCTCAGGTCTCTCAGCGCTGTTGACAGCAGCAGTACATTCTTGCAGTGCTGCATCTGCTGCCTTTGTTATCTTGCTTGACCAACAAGAAATGTAATTGTGATCGTCAGAGAGGGTATCCATTGGAATGAGATGGATTCCAGGAAGGTTATCTGGGGGGTCATTTTGAGAGAGAAATGTGAGAAATGGGTCAGCCTTTTAAAGACAACTGCACGTCAAAAAGGTTTTAAATATGTAAACAGTATCAGTAAAAGATGAACGATTCCCTGATGAAATACACAGAAAGAAGAGAAGATAAATCTGCCCTCTTTTTGGCATGACACCTTGGTTCTACGCAAATGGCTAAAGGGGCTTTGACTGTTTTTTCCTTTTAAAATGGAGAAAGTCTAAAAGAAACAAAATTATGTCAGAGCATACCACTGTGACTTCACCAAATCAGTGAAGCTGGATTTTGTGAAGAAAGATTAACTATCAGAAAGACTTAAAAAAAATATATTACGTGAGACAGAGCAAGTGCTGAAGGTCAGAGTGTGATTTCATTTATACCAGCATCAATCTGGATTACCTCCATTGGTTTCAGGACAGTTGTCTTCAGTGGAGATACTCTGGATTTACAACCATGTAAGTAAGACCACCACTTAGCACACTGCATACTGTGAAGTGATATGCAGATAGAAGCAGTCAGAGCCAAACTCTACCCCAGCTTATATCCATGCAACTCCTCTGAAGTCACTAAGTGCTTTCCTTGCCTCCCTAATGCTTTGCAGTATTTCTTGTCTCCTGTATAATACTTTTCCTTCCCTGACACAACCTTCTGCATTTCTTTCCAAAAAATGGTGATGAACTAGCAGAGCAGTGACCTTTCATAATGAGAAATACCACAACACTGTCTACCTCACCATGTTTTAACCATTTCCCTTGCTGTACAGCTGGCAACAAGGGGCTGCTTTTCACCTCCTTCTCAGTTCCACAATGGCAGCCTACAGGCTTTTCAGTCCATTTTGATTGGTTTCATATTTGCATCTGAATGAGAATCAGCCTGATACTTGTTTTCACAAACCTGCAGGAAAAAAGTGTGTCTCCTGTGTTAGGTGCATAATGCTGAGTGAACTTAATGGAGGCTGCACACATAATTCTACAGAGAGAAGGATTCTATGCCTCGTGAAATTGCAGTGGGATAGTAGGTTACTAGGGTTGTTGCAAGGGAAATAAAAAAAAAAAAAAAAGCAGCTGTCCTATATCTGTCTTTTTCTGATAGGTACAGTGTTAGAGAAAATCTGCAGTACTGTGCAGCAGCACATCTTCTGTGTGCTACTTCTAGTTCTGTGGCTCTGAGTGCAGAAGGAAAGAGCATAAAAGGCTGTACAAATAATACAGCCATTTCCTAGCACTTGCCTAAATACCAGGGGTACTAATGAATCACTTTAGGTAGAGTGACATGTTGCTGTATAACTGCATTTTCAGCTTTTGTCCTGGCAACTCTGCTTTTTTGTAACCCATATTGCAGAGCAATACCTCTAGGCCAGCTAAGCCGACTGCTTGACAGACTATCCTTAGTACATCTTTCATATGTTCCTCCAGCTTTTTTTCTCCATCTTCACCTAATAACGTAATCAAAGGCTCTGGGAGTTGGCCATTGGGACACACTAGGTTTTAAAAACATTCAACCTTCATAATCTGATTTATTAAATAAGAAAACATATCTATTATCTATATTACTCCTCCCTCTTTAAAATAAAATTTAGCTGAAGTTTCTTACTTTATTCCTGTACTGTCTATGAAAGAGAATGAAAAAGTAAAAGTATAATTTTACTCTGCCAGAAACATTCACAACCTTTCTGTGGTACCTGCTTTTTCACCTCATCAAAGTCTAAACTTACTTGACTTTTACTCCTCTAACATGAGCGTCCACAATTTACTTCAAAAACTGAGTCGCCCCATCCCTAGATACTGGGGTATGTTTGAGAAGGGAATGGCTAGAAGGAAAGAAGGCTGGGACGGCTGAGGGCAGGGTTGCTCAAGAGGAATGAAGATAAAAATGGTTGAGGGGCCAAAGAGCATACAGGGAGGTGGGAACAGAAGGCGGCAGGATTTTGCAATGGCAAAGAGAAAATGAATCTTTGGCATTTCAGAGGAAAGACTCAAAGCACAGGACAAAGATGTGAGCATCAAAATGTGAAGACATACATTAAGTGTGAAGAAAAGGGAAGAATTCAAAGAAAATGAGAAGGGTGAAAAGGGGGAAGAGCTGGAACACTGAAGTAGTTGAAGCAGGGGAAAGGAGGGTGAAGAAATAGTTTAAAATAACACAAACTGTAACAGAAATAAAGAGAGAGGAAGAAAGAACAAATAGAAGCAAAGACAAAATAGGCAGGAAAGTCCTCTGAAATGGGACTTTTCTGGACAGATGAGCCATGAAGCAGAAAGGAAAAGCTTTGTGCTTTATTGTGAAACCAGGTTTGCAATATGTACACAGACTACTTCTCTGGCATACCTGGATTTTGGTTCCCATTCACTCCCGATTTGTCTCGGATACTGGTTTGCTAACATTAGAATAGTATGTACACGTTTTTCTTGTTTGCTTTCTCTCCACAGGTTACCTCAGATTTGTAATCCAAAGCACTCTTACCTTTGTGGCCTCTTTGAAACTGTGTGGATCATTGTCATGTCTATTACGTGGAGTTTCTTGTGGGGAACAATTGCCACTGATTTGAGAATTGCCCTTTCTTCCCCAACTCCTCCCCACTTTTCATCCTTTGCTTTGTAGATCTTAGTTTATAACTTTATGCTAGGGAAACCCAGAATTTAGTAGACATTGTTTGTCAACAATAGTCATTTAAAAAGCCAATAAACATTACCTAATAATATACATTTGCAAAGCTTAATAGCCAATTATTTTATACATCATCTGCACCTGATCAAAGTGTGCTCCAGTCAGCGATACTCATGCAATGAGCACGAGTAACCCGTAGGGCAACTCAGCCGGTCCTGATAAAACATCATGGTTATTGTTAAGAAGTATTCGGGGAACCACCTGCTGCACTGGAGAGGACGTCCAGAAGTGCACACTGTGAAAATACCCCCATTCCTTCTTTTGCCAGCTGGCCACTGGAGAGAGTTTTCCATTTCCTTCTTTTTTTTTTTTTTCTTCTTTTTATTTTTCTTTCTTTTTTCTTTACCTTTAGAGTTGATATATGCCATCAGATATGGACCCACAAACAACTCTTTGCGCACTTAAGTCAGTATCAGCACCTTTTGCGCAACATTTGAGTCCTTCTTGGTGACCTCATTCAAAGTAGTAGAGTTTGACAATCCAGATTTAGTCCTACACCCTCTTATATGTTAGATCTCATTTTAGTGGTTGTCTTTGTAGGGGAATCTATTTGTAGTACGATGACAATCTTTAATTCTTTCCAGATTTGTTTTCCTGAAATAGATTTAAATATTTATTTAAATATTAACAATGCATACTATAGAGTATAGCACCTGGATATTGTGCTTACAATACAAAATCAGTAAGTATATAGAAATGTCCAATCTATACAAGATATTAGAGGTGCTTATAAAATCCTCAAGGACAATAGCAATAAAAGGGACAAGGGACAAAGAAAGAACTTCAGTTCCAGACCTGTGTATAATAAGCTTTCCTGAAAATCAAGGATCAAGGTGTCTTCACAAAGCAGAAGAGCCTCAGTAGGTCATTTCTTAAACAAGAACAGAGAGGTGGTAATTGTACATTCAAAGCATATTTTAGAAAAATATTCTTAAAATAGTATTGGGCTACTTTCTGCCCTCTGCTAAAGCAATACAACCACATTTACTGCAGAAAGACTTATTTTAGTAGGACAGAAATTCTTGTTAATGAATGAAGAAATTAGTTTAATTAATATATAATTTATTGGGCTATTGAAGGGAATTACTGGAGAGTGGGCAAATGTATCTGAAGAAAATATTGGATTCTTCTGTTTTTATATCTGCATATTTCTCAGATTTTCAGTAGATACTTTACTACAGGGTGACAGAGTAAGGTCATACACCTGCAATGACGTTTGTAGATATTCAAAAGTGGACATGAATAAGAATTTAGCTTTACACATGAATGTAATCAGTAGAACTGAACTGTTTATTCTTTTCATAGTGAAGACCATGAACTCCTAAATCCTAAAGCTTTTTACCTTAGTCCCATCTTTATTTCTTCCTCTCCCATTTATCTGTAACGTAATTCTGACCCTGTATTTTTTCAGACACTCATTTATCATGCAGAACTTTTGTAAATGTGGGTTATATCCTTGAAAAGAAAGTCTGCTTTTATGGTGTCAACCTGCATGTACACTGTTAAAAAGCTATGTCTCTTTATGTCTCTGCAGCCCTCTGCTACTCTCCGCAAACGGAACCTATACATTCAAGAAAATGCATTCTAATTAATATTTCATGCAAGTAAATCCTTTTGGTAGATCTTTACTGCAGTTGGTTTGACAGAGTCAACAGTTATTTAAATAACTTGTATAATCTCTTAATCTGTGATAATGAATGAATGAATACATAAACAGAAATTGTTGTATACAATTCAATTAGAGAGGTAGAGCAGCTTTCTCTGTTGTGTTTGAAATCTGCTTGTGTTAGCATCTCCTTAGTTTCCTTTGTGCCATCTCTATTATTCAGAATAAACAAACAGAAACATGAATTGAAAATTTCTGAGCTTGTTCTTTCTTAATGCACTGTGGTATAGATTTTTTATTCAAGAGTTGTTTGTCTGATATTAATTGCTTGTGTTTCAACTTGAATTTTGCAACAGATTGTGCACTTTTTTGTCTTTGGCCACAGTTCTCAAATTAAATCAACTTGTCCCTTCAGGGTTACTAGAGTGGACAAGATTCCCAGCTACTTTGAACTTCTGAGCTGACAGAAGCACTGTACACTAGTAAAACTACTAAAGAACTGGATACCTTTAAGCAATCAGTCCACACCACCAATTGAAAATGACATAAAATAGATTAGAAGCTTGAAAAAGAAGTGCTGACCTTTTAGTAGGTAAAACACCAATGCAGTTCTGCCTATTATACAGCTCTGCAGTGATGTATTTCAAAAAATGTTTTTGGAAATGCCAAGCACTCAATCATTACTGCTTAAGGATTTTTCAGGAGAGTCAATAGAATTGGTAGATAAATAGCCAGAGAAATTAACTTGCTTAATATCTAATTCTTTTTCTTCTTTGAATATTAATTTCTATAGCTCCCCACCTCCTTTTCCAGTTATACCTTCTTAACACATTTCCTTTGTTGTAGACAGTATTTTATCAAAGGAAACATCTCTCTGCCACATAAGCTATGACATTTGACTTTCCCTTTTGATCCCACCATAGACATTTCTTCACACAGATTTCCCACAATACTGCAAAAATGAGACGAAGGATTTTGTTTTTCACCCACTTCTGCTTTATAACCTTCTCAGCTAGCTTATAAACATACATATTGGATCATCTTTTCAGCATACCATGTCAGCTCCTAGCTATTCCTGATCGAGAACCTCACATATCAGTAAAGACACTTTGATTGGTTTCATTTGACTTATACATTCTCCTCATTTTCGCTCTCTTCCAAAGATAAGTGACTAAGATTGTAAAAGTAGCAATCCTACAATATTGAGTAGTATATTCTTTTCTTTTTTGAGCTTGTTTGTATTTGAAACTTTATTGCTGTTCCAGAAAATTTCAGATGTGGTTGTGGATTTGTATTTCAGTTTCTGAGCAAAATTATAGGAGCAAAAAGGACTGACTGTATTAAAATTGTTATGAACAGAGCTTTGGGCTCCAGGGATGGCTTAATAACTGAGAAGTTACAAGGGGATGTAAATTGGCCGGGTATATCATACAAATAGCAGGAACTGTAATGAATAAATGTACTTAGTAAAGCCTACTCATTTATCCTTCAAACCTCTAGAGCACAATGTTTATATAACTTCCATCGCTGGTAGGATCATAACAAATGCTTTATTAATCCACAATATTTTTCCCTGTTTTGGAAATATGACAACAAAAACCATATCTTGTGAAGGTGTATGTCCAAAAATCTAAACTGGACAGGGAAAGGAAGAAAACTAGAACTGTTTAGTAATTTTGTAAACTGTTTTATTCAGAATGATGTTAGAATGTCAGCAAAAAACCAAACCAAACAAAATAGCCCTCCCCACCAATCTCTTCCTGCACAGTGACAGCTTAGGCAAAAGAAAAAAACAAAAAATATTTTACTGGAAATGTGTTGATTTTGACTAACATTCATTAAGTTCTTTTGGAAAGGTTCTTCCAAGTGCTCTTCATTTGGGGCTGTTTCACTTCATATAAACAAACATTTAGTGGACTACAGAGTGTCTCTGCAGTCTGGTGGGCCATGATATTCACCCAGAATTAGAAATTCAATCAACTAAAAAGTTTCTTTGTAATGGTAGGTATATGGCATTTGCATCTAATCCCCTTTTACCTCATGTTTAATCATGATGCAATTTCAGAGGGAGAGAAATAGAATCTAAAGAACATTCATGGGGTGCGAAATGTGTTTCTGTCCATTTCAAATACAGATTAAAAGCAAATTATAAATCTATTCCTTTCAAATATGAGAGAAAGTGGATCAGTCACGTTGTGAAATGATTACTCTTACTCTTTTTAGCTATGCCCTTCACCACAAAATATATCTAATGTACACGAAGCAGTGAAATTGGCATTTATGTAGTAATATTGTTGGCTTGCTACAAATATTTCTCTTTGATAGGTGTGTGTCTTTCTGCTGCTTGTTAGCAAACTAACTTAAACCTTGGAGCAGAAGCTCTAAATTCACAGGACTTTGTCTTAAAATTTAAGACTTCATGATGACACACATTGCAATCTGTCACTGACCTACTTGAGATGAAGTTTTTTATCACTATGTATTCTCATCATAACAGACATTAGTAATTTTAACACTGGTCAAGAAAATAGGAGCCTATAAATGTATGTATTCAAATTATTAATATAGTCTCAGATACAAGTAGTTTTTTAAATACTCCTGAAATGCTTTTCAAAGATCAGATGAGAGATCGTATTGTGAAAAAAGACTTTTCCTGTTGAAATGTGTCATTTTTTACATAAAAGAACAGATTACAGTTTTTTTGTAATATGTGACATGGACCTTTCATCACAGAAATATTATGCAATTTTATTATGTGCAATTTTATTATATTATTTGCCCAAAGTTTTGAAATAATCCATACTATCCACTATTAAAAGTAATACAAAAAATTCTGACATTAGGTCTAGTAAGAATATATCTTTATGAATGAATATTTGGTGGCTGCTAGTGTTTTTCAAGTTTCTTTCAACTCTTTGATATTGTGAGAGGATATTCCAGTTTATGAGATATATCTGCCCTCCCTATGGAGTCCATGGTGAATGCCTCCAGCATTCTGTTTATGAGAAGAACTTTACAAGGATCAATGTCTATATGGATAAAGTATGATGCCAGTTTTGCCCCTGAGATATAGAAGGAGCATGAAGCACAGCCATATTATTTTCTTATTATGTAAGAACATTATGAAAAGATAGATCTTGGTTCAGTCAAAAAAACTGCCAGTAATTTTCCTTGCTCAGTCAGATGCAAGGTTATTCCTGGAAAATTGTGCTCTTTTGCTTTTGTTTTGAGTCCCTCTTAGAGTCACCCCCCCAAAAAATTAAGTCCTAACCCGAGTCCTTTTGGGACTTCCTCAGTGCAAAAGCCCACTCTTTTAATAACTATTGTTGGAGTAAAAAAAGGGTATTTAATCCTTCTTCCTTCATTCAGTCCCATTTCCTTTGGAATTTTTAGTATTAGGGTTTTTTTCTTTCTAGTTCCTGTCAATTTATTCACTCGTTCACATACATATACAGACTTTAAAAAATGAGATTATTAAATAATAACTTAGATCTCTATGTTAGCATCCAAATCTACTGCCCACCATATCTTCAGGACACATTATATAGTCTAATTTCGTATCTTTGAATGCTCTTTGTAACATCTACTTAAACCTCATGCATTACAGTAAGTCTATGAAATCACAGATTGTGAATAATAATTTTTATGGCTTTCAGGATAGTGTTCTTTCCAAATATTTTAGGAGACTCTTATTTCTGTCTTTTGCTCTCAAGAAAGTGTGGTTTGGTTTTAAACATGTAAGGAAAATGAATAATGTATATATAATTAGGTAAAAAGAAAGGAACATATTCAAAATAGTGTGTGGTCTCAATAAAATTGCATAGCATAGAACGTGGTTATTCTGTTACCTAGACTCTATTTTTCCTCCCTCCAGTATTTGTTTCATTCACAGCAATGCTGAGTTTTGGGGCAACTAAATGCTGTAAGGAAAGGTATATATTGCTGCTTGGAAAACTGTAAGGAGATTTCAAATTTTTGGAAAGGGAAACAGTAGAAAATCAAGACTAGGGAAACATAAAATAGATCATGTTCAGATACTAAGACAGGACAAGGGATATATGGCCTTGAAAATACAAGAAACATGAGTGTTGTATGCATTGAAATGAGATCACACGAAAGATAACAGAACTTTGGAAGAGCTGGAAAGGGCAAAAGTGAATATTGACAGAAATGAGAAAAGAAAGTTATAGTAAATCAAGTGGAAGATAAAAGGGAGTGGTCAAGTGGTTAGGTTGAATCCAGTCTAATCAAGTGGTCTGATCTGGAATCTAAGGCTTTTGGCAGAAAGAAAAGTGTCTGAAAATATTGTCATAAAACTAAGGATTATGCCAAGATTAAAGGTTTGATAGGAAAAAAAAGATAATAGTACGGCCAAATGTAACAGGGAATCAAGGCACTGAGAAGGGCAGAAAGGAATGATAATGAACTCATATTTTTGCTGTGTTGCATTTAAGAAGCTTAAAAAGACACATCAAGAGACTAGTGAAAGACGGACCAATTCATTTCTGGGAAAAGAAACGGAATGAAGGAACACATGTAACAACTGTTTGGATAGGTTTGAATGGTATAGGATTGTCAAAGACTAATCATATTGCGCACTATATTTGAGAAAGGGGGTGTGTGGGGGGAAAGAACTGCATACAGTTTGCATTCTTAACACTGTTCATACTTTGCCGAGTGAAGTTACTATAACATACTTGCCATAGTATTTCAAGGAGCTACTAGGTTTCCTGAATTCCTACAGCTTTCCTGATTTCAGTGGAACTGCACTGTGATCACTTATCCAAAGGTATGTCTCTTTTTTAACATCAATGAATAATGAATTTACATACCAACTTCTGATGAGCTTAGTTGCTCATATAAAATCATATTCATAATTAATTTATAAACTCTGAGACCACATGAAGTGAGGGAAAAGAAAAAAGTTGAGCTACTCAACACAGCTTTACCCCCCCCCAATTTGATCAGAGCCCACCTCTGACAGTCACCTGATTTTGTACTGCAGGTGGTCAATACCTGCTTTCATTTATCTCTTCCTCTCTCCTGAGATCTCGTTCAGTCTTGTTGAAGCTACTGGTATTTCATACAGGAGAATTCAGCTGTATATAATGTACTGGGACCTAGTATTTTTGTTCTACAATAGCACCATCAGATTTTACATTCAGGGCTAAAAAAATATTTGTTCTTTCTTCAAATCATAAAATGTTTTCTTGCCACTGTTATGTCAGTCAATATATTTTAAGTTAGGTTTAAAAAAAGTAATCAATATACTGATGAACTTTAATAATTAAAGAATTTCCTTCTTACTGACTAAATACTTCTTAAAGAATGTCCATCTGAACTTGAAGTGTGTGGCAGGAATAGAGATGAAAATGTAGTCATATGGTGTTACTATGCTTTAACAAGAATAAAGAATTACTGGACTCTGATATGATCTCAATAACTTTGGATTTATTTTATTTTAATTAGCTGACTGCAGGAAGCTTATTCCTGAATAACTTTGAAGTCAAAGGCCATAAGTTGAGTTGGTTGCAAGATATGAATTATGAATTATTGAAGTAAGTTTTTTCTACAGAGGTATTTGACAAAACACATTTAAAAAAAAAAAGAAAAAATATTTTCATTTGTATTCAGTATACCTGAAGCATTTAACACCTAGTGTTTTTTTCACTCAAAAATAAGATTTCAATTTTTTTTAAAAAAGAAAGTGATTAACAAAGGGCATTGGTACAACATAATAAAGATGTTTGCTTTTGCTCTGGTTTTGCAGAATGACTATTTCACCTGTTGTTTATCTGGTGATTTTCCTCAAACTGATAGACTGAGAGCAAGAAGTTGTTGTTTAATAAAGCACTGTAACAAAAGCTGAGAAATTCATAGAAGACCACTGAATCAAACACGGATGAAATGAGTTAGAGTGATAACTCAGGCAGCAGCAACTACCTATAGAAGAAGTGGAGGTGGGGGGCACAGATAATTAATTTGTGAGGGCTGTTGAATGAAGACCCACTGTAATAGTCACTGCTGACTACTTCCTGGGGACATATGCAGGCTGCTGGTTTCTCTTTGACACTGACTGGAACAATGTTCCAAGATGGAGTGTTGTCCAACAGAAGAAAACCCTTTGTAGGAGAAAAAAAATCAACTCTTTTTCATATCAAATGTTAAAGAAAAACTGCATCACACTTTACTCAGTTAAAAGGACATCCAAATTTTATTCTGTAGTTATTACTGAAATTTTTTTCCATTAGTTACTTTTTAGTTTATTCCCTTCTTACACTAATTAAAAATGACATGATTTTTTTTTTTATCCCTGGGAAAAACTCTAAAACATAGTTTCTGCAGGTATAGATTACAATTAGTATAGATTTTTTGTTCCATTATAAAACTGTATTTACAAGGGTAATTCTAGAAATAAAGAGTTCTATATAGTGGGACCTATATAGTTTTCAACCTGGAGAAAAATCAGTTTGTCATTGAAATATTGATTTTTGTTCAAATATCTGCTTCAGTGGTTGAGTCTACACCACTCTTATCTGATAATATCTCATAGAAAGGAGAAAAATTATTTTAAAATATGCATGGCTTTAAGGTGCATATTGCTGAAAAGTTTGAAAGAAATCCTGATAAACTTATGGAGAATATCACCCTGCAGAAGTCATCATTTTTCTTGTGGTTGTTTCAGGTGTGACACCTTGCCAGTTCATAGTCAAAGGTCTGAGATTTTTCGTTCCATGTGGTGATCTGTGGATGCTCTAGAAATCCTTCCATTATTTGATTTTGGTCATAGCTGTACATTACTTCATACCACTGTCACAGCTATTGACTTCTGGATCGGCTTTGGTGGAGACATTCAGGGCACAGGATGTGCATATGTTGCAACATTGATGGCAATGAAACTGGGGAGCTGCAAATTGGCAACAGCAGAAAAGTTTCCGGAGGAACAGTAGAGTTATGAAAAAATGAAAGAGAAAGCCCAGGAAAAAAAATCAGGAGAAAACAGGGAAATATGTGAAGATCTGTGAGTGAAATGTGTGTAAGGGTAAGGAGTCTGTCCACTAAACTTGTGAAATGAGGCACAAAGAATTGTTCCTAACAAGCATTTTGATCTCCTCAGGCGGGGAGGAGTCTCTCCGGTGGGATTTAGTGAGTTAGATGACTCCATTAACCTGTTATTTTTATCTTGTGTGCCAAAGTAGACAAGAAATGGCACAACAACTTAAATCTGGCAGCATCACAGAGCCGGTCAATTAGAACTTCTCCTTCAGGTAACCCATATCATCTGGACAGAGAGTTTGGAGCTGAAGGCTCATTTTCTGCTATACCTCTGCTCAGGTAGGTGGTTAAACCCATGAGCTTCAAAAGGGAATTTTAAAAGGATCTTCAAGAAAGGCTCCCAAACTGACAGCTCTCCCCCAGCTCTGAAAAGACAGAGCTTGAGTGTGTCGCACCAGATGTCATGCTAAGGCCTTAAATGTATGAACAAGCAACTAGTGGTGATTTCTCTCTGTATGCATTGTTGGTGAGAATCGACAGTGGAAACCTGCACAGTGTCCTGTGCCATTTAAAAGAGTTTGAAAATTTGGGTGAAAAAGTGAATAAAATCATAATAATATCTTGGAAAATGTCTTTCAGCAATGGAGTGAGTGAGTGCTGAATTTATCTTAGAGAAACAGTAATTGCCTATTTCTTGAAGTTTTAGTAATGGGCAGAGCATTCCAAAGGGCTCCTTAATCCTAACGTAGAACCTTCAGTGTACAGAGAGCCACTGGGTATCCATTTAACACAGGCAACTGAAGGAAATTAGGCACCCATTTAGCAGTAAGAGTAAGTGTCAAGTTAGGGACTCTTCATCCTATGTTGTCTTAATTTCTAGTTTAGGTATCCTTGTAGATATTATGATTTAGTCAAATACAAGTTACCAGCTCAAGGCAGAGAAATAGCAGTAAAATGTAATGGTTTCTAATACACGGTATCGGAGGTGATTCTCATGACTTTTACACTCTTTGAAGTCTACTGTTTCCTAATAAACAGGAAGCAACATAACAGTTAGAGATGAGATGCTATCCTTAGAATTTGAGATTCATATCACATGTGGACATGTGAAATTCTAAGTCTTATTTCTGTTGTCTTCTTTGTTATTTCACATGGAGGAATAAAATTTTCTAGAATTAGATTAATTCCTAACAATTTAGGCTGGGTCTGGAATTAACTCCTTTGTATTCTGGTCTCCCAAATGTACATGCTGGGAACCAGGTGGGATATGCAGTGGTTCCTAGACGGGAATTATATCAGGTTTCCTTTTCCTGGGGCAATGGGGCTGAGCTGATATATATATTTTACAATTGTATCAAGTGTCTATGCAGCCCATATGCACTTTTAAGTGTGGGAACTGGGATGACCAGCTAGATGCAAAGCTGTCACATCAGTATCTAAGGCTGTCCAAACTGGTTTAGGATGAGTAGCTGTCTGCCTTGATGCCTTTTTGACTGCATTGAGAGTGTAGACTCTATAACACCTAACTTTTAGATATCTACAGCTACAAGAGATGACTCTCAATCACATGTTGTTTCTTCTGCCAGGAGGAAAGTAACAAGGGACTTTCACCAGTCAGCAGCAGCACAGTGTTTATTCCATTGTAGTTCAACTAAATTGACCTAGCATTTTGGGAATGAGGGAGTTAAGTCTCTGCGCGTTAACCTTCCATTGGATGCAGGATAGAATAGAAGCAAAAGAGTTCCTTTCCCAAACCCGGTGATCTTGGTACATTGTATGGGAAATAAAGTAACATTTAAACAATATTAAGAGAGCTCATCAAACAAAAATGCAATTCTCAAAGAAATAGCATACGTTGTTTGTTTTGCTCATAATTTTCTGTGAATATCACAGAATCATAGAATCATAGAATTGTTTGTGTTGGAAGGGATCTTAAAGATCATCTAGTTCCAAGCCCCCTGCCATGGGCAGGGACACCTTCCACTAGACCAGGTTGCTCAAAACCCCATTCAACCTGGCCTTGAACAACTCCAGGGATGGGGCATCCACAACTTCTCTGGGCAACCTGTTCCAGTGCCTCACCACCCTCACAGTGAAGAATTTCTTCCTAATATCTAATCTAAATCTACCCTCTTTCACTTTGAAGCCATTACCCCTTGTCCTATCACTACATGCCCTTGTAAAAAGTCCCTCTCCAGCTTTCTTGTAGGCCCCCTTTAGGTCCTGGAAGGCTGCTATAAGGTCTCTGCGGAGCCTTCTCTTCTCCAGGCTGAACAACCCCAACTCTCTCAGCCTTTCTTCGTAGGAGAGGTGCTCCAGCCCTCTGATCATCTTCATGACCCTCCTCTGGACTCGCTCCAACAGGTCCATGTGTTTCTTATGTTTGATTTTATTTACACAAAATGTTTCAAGGAAAGCTTTTTCTTCATTTCAGTCAACCATTTTCCACACAGTCTTAGGAAAGCCGTTAGCATGTAGTACAGATATGTAGTACTGAATGACCAGTGAGTTCTTCTCTTTGAAGACATAAAAGACACTTGGACATTATACAACCAACATTTTTCCATTGTCTTCCAGAAAAGACACTAATTTGGCTAAGAAGTTAAGATGTTACAAAGCTTCTGTAATAATTTCAAGGAAATAGTTCATCTTAAAAGAAACAGAAGGCAAGGGCTGTAAGAAGAAGCAATTCATGTTTGTAATCTCCTAAACATTCAGTAAGTGATTTGTGTATTCCTCATTGTTTATGTATCTTCTGTGTAGTGGGATGAAATATTTAGCTTGCTTAGAGTAAACTATCCATCATATTCTAAGAACCAAACTCTCACAGAGTTCAAAAGCACAGGAACCCAATTTGCAGATGGTCATTATCTGTTAAAGTGAACCAAAGTAAACTCTAGAGCTAAGTGTTGCTGGATTTTTTTAATGCTGTAAAAGATCTAAGGGCTATGTGGATTATTTCTTGTTATTTAGTGCCAAAAAACAAACACAAGATGGAATTTTATCACTTCGGGTAAAAGAATACTTATCATCTGTGATGGATTGAAATGCTAAAACGTGTTTAATTCACATAGCTTTCAAAAATCGTGTCTTCCAATTTTTAATTTGTGTTACTCAGTTGGAGATGCTTTGTTATTCAATTACTTCTTTTGAAAGAAAAAGGAAAAAGGTAGTACTATAGGAAGAGATCAGGAAATTGAGAACTAATAAGGGGAAACTTAAAAGCCGATACATTTGGTTTGATGGTAGCACAAAACAAATCTGAAAAGCTTTATAATCTAAGTATTTGCCATGTTATAGAACTGAAAAACTTTTATAAAGCCCCAGTCTTTTATGTATAAAAAATTCTCATTTATAAAAGTGTTATAGGCAGTTTATATACACAGAAATTTTTAGGTAAGGAAAAAACAGATATTAAGGAGAATAATCCAGATATAAGTATTTCTTTTTGACAGGAAAATTAGGGCAAAGATTTTTCAAAAAATACCTAAGCCATCACAAATCTGTATTGAGTCACAACTATTGCTAGGATGGTGGTGTCTCTGTACAGCTGAAACCCTGTAGTTCCCTGTGTTACAAAAGTATCCCAGATAAGATTTGTCCATCTCTAGCTATGCTTTTAGGAATAAAAAGTGAAAAGACTTGCCCCTTCTAGGAATCATATTATTCTTCATAAATGCCAAAGATTTCTTAACAAATGTGTACATTTCTGAAACTGTTCTCTAATGGTCTGACATTGCTAGGCCGAACTGAGAGATTCCCATCTGGGACCGCCCCCCCCCCCCCCCACACACGCATGCACACGCGTGCGCACACACACATGCACACTGACTGTTCCAAAAAGCTTTCTAGTGATGTGTCTCACCTCATTAAAATTTTTGACCAATGAGTTAACTTCACAATTTAGCAATAATACATTAGCTCTCTCAATTTGACTTTTTCCTGGGGCGGGGGGAATCTGGTTCATTGCTAATAATTCCTTGTTATTTTTATAAACATTTTCTCCAGAGGGTTAATTAGTGTCTGCTGAAGTTCCTGATGGGAGAGGCAAAATGAGTGTTTTATAGCACCATAGGGTAAAATGTTCACATTTTACATGAATACAGAAAAGCAGCCCAAAATAAACCTGACCCCATGAATGGACAGTAGCAATGGTATTAAGCTGTCCTAATAAGAGAATTTTATCTTTGAAATAAAAATTGTTTGATTTACGAATATTTTCCCTCTGTTCTGTTGTCAATGGACCAATGTCTACACTGCTCTGCTTTGATATTTCTCAAGTATTTAAAATACTGGACATAGGGACTGGAGATAGATCCTTTTATTTATATTTCAGGCAATGATATAATTTTTCACATCAATAGAGAGCTCTCTAGGTGTACCAAATCTGAGACTGCATGTATAGAGAAGACCCTAAATATACATACTTAATAAAAAGATACTGTTAAATATGTTTCCGGAGCGGAAAGATTTGAATAAATACTGGCATCTCTCCTCAAATGAATCTCAAAGGACCCACCAGGCAGTTAATCCTTTACCTTGATCTTACTTACCTATAGAGTCCTATGTATATTAAAATTGGAAAGATTATAAAATTAACATGGACTCCAGTTTCAGCTCTATGAAGATAACACCCAGTTTTATTTTTCACTATCTGCAGATAGCACCCTCATCGAGCTCTGTGCACTCTTCAGCAGGTTTAATACCTAAATGAAAGGGATCTGTCTAAAACTTAATCCAGGCAAGATGGAAGGAGTTGTGGTGTGCCTAGAAAATCTTTTTTGAAGGCTGTAGCTCAGCGCTGTGCTCATCAGGGAAAGATGAACTGAGTTTCACCAGAAAATTCAGGAAGAGTGTAATAAGAAAAAAATCCATGACATAACAGTCAATAGCTAAATGATCAGACACTCAAGCAGGATACTGCTTCACACTGCATTTGTGTTCAGCCTAAATTAATTATAGGGACTCAGTGTGGCGCTCTCATATCTCAGACGAGTTGTGTAGCAACCAGATTTTCTGCCATTTAGAATTAGGAGTGTCCTAAGTCTTCCTTTCCTGTAATTAGCTGTCTTCCAGGACCTGAGAAAACCCTTTTGGTCTACCAGAGCTAGTAATGTTTAAAGGAAGTTTTCTGTCTTTGTGTGCTGTGTGTGAGTGTGTGTGTCTTTAAACTGTTGCCCTCTCCTGTGGTCTGCACTCTCAGGTTATGCATGAAAGCTTGCTTAAAAGAAAGAACTGTCCTCTCCCCATGTTGTTAATAGATAGGCCTGAATTAAAAGCAAGAACCTGAACCCAGAAACTGGTGCTCAGTTGAGGGTGTAGCACAGGCTCAAGCCTGTGCTTGAACAGGCTGGCAGCTACAAACACGGTTCATCTGCCAGTGCATGTCCTTGCTGCCATGGCACAGACATAGGCAGGCACAGTCGTCGTGTACAATAGGTTATCTTTTATGCCTGTGTTCAGTTGTTCCCAAACACTAGCAAAATTAGGCATATGTTAAATTGCTAGTTTTAATTCCTGAAATTAAATCCCAGTTCCGTCCCTGTCTCAGAGAGGCCCTGGTAGCATTATGACAAGCAAAGCTGGTGGTGGTACAGGTAAAATCCTTGAGCTGAGAGTCAGGTTTACAACTTTTCCCAATGTTAGAGGGACTACAAATCACATTTTTAGAGAAAGACAAGGCCCTTCTTTTTTTATCAGCTTTTTTGCAGTGCCTTCTGAAAGGAGGTTTAAACCATTTGTCATTCATGCATTTCCGTGGCATACCACAAGGCAGATTTTGGACGAGTGTTTGCTTCTGCATTTCTACTCTATCACAGTGGCAGGGAATGATATAAATACATAGACTGATATCGCCATAACTATGAACATATGGATAAGAAAACATTTGCAATAGCAGCCACAGAAGTAATCTTTTCCTTTCTATTGTTATTTCATGAATGCTTAATGTGTTTTTCAATTAATATTTAATGTCCTTAATGTGTGGTGGTTTTTTTAATATCTAGATCAGTTTTCTCCTGCCCAAAAGATGCCTAAAGATAAGAGGTTGTGACCAAATTCAATGCAAGCTCTCTCATAAGAATAGCTTTAAAATATATCAGACTTCAGCGTTTTCAGGCACTTCAGGTACCCAATTTGAAGCTTATTCTTCCATTTTGTTAAGCATTCAGAACTTCCATGGACATGAATATGAGCCCTAGAAGTTTTACAAAAAGTTAATATAAATGTTTTTGTAGCTTAAAAAGAAAACATAAACCACTGTAGTCAGCGTTTACTTAATTCAGCTTTCTTCTCAAAGTGTTTACTAACCATATACAGCAGACTTAGGCCAAAAGAACCCCAAAAGTTACATGTCTTTGTGGTGAGTATGTCTGCAAGCTGTGTACGAGGCACATAATTATGTTAGAAAAAAGATTAAATAGTCAAAAACAAATTAGACTGGTTTTTGCATTGTTCTTGTCTTATTAATTTCGTGAGTACAGTAGTTCTTAGCCTACACGAGAGTCCTTTTAAATCTGTTTGCCCTAGAGATGTTTTCCTTACTTTGTATCTAATTTTATCAAGGATGATAGAGCTGTGGTAAATGAGCCATCTAAGTTAACATCCAAAAAAGTGACCCTTTTCTCTTTAGGTGAGGACTTACCCCCATTCAGTTTATCTTTCCTTTACAGACTCCGATTTGCCCCTACAAAACAAATTGTTAGATAAGGTTTGGTTTGGCAGGTGTCCAAAGTGACCAAAACATGGACAAAGGTTGTCTGCATATAGACGTTTGCTCCAGTGTATCATTTGAAAGGATTCTACACCCAAGAGTACTCAAAAGATGAGTATGTATGCATGTATATACGAGGCCTACCTATACTTTCCTACTGCTGAAAAGCTACTTAAGTAATTTTCCCAGCAGTTGCTGTAAGTTACTTTTTAAAAATTTTTATTCTTTGCATCTGTAATTTTCATATGTGAAGTCTGGCAAACATTCTGTTCCCCAAATGTTTCAGTGTAAAAATTCATCCTTCAAATGCTTTCAAAAAGAGTAATTAAGAGTAAGGGTTTTAAAGTGATGGCTTTTTATGTAAAGATTTTAGTGGGCTATTATACTTCTGAAAAAAAATATAGGTATTCAGGCTTGCTAATTCTTTTAGAATTGTACACAACATGAAGCAAACAGAAATTCTAGGTTAGCTGTATGTGTGCGTGTGTTTATATAAATGTTGCATTTCTAGCTATTTTAGTTATTGTTTAGAGTTCTACATGCTTTATTACCATGATATGTGATTATGTTCTCAAAGCACCTAAATAAAATGTTTGGAACTTAACAGCTTCTTAGGGGTCAAAGGCTTTCCAGATCTAGATCCTGAAAGGTATCTAAGTGCCCAGCTCTCATTGATTTATTTGGATGTTAGGCATCTGAATACCATTAAGGCCATGGATTTCAGAGAGCAATTAGTTTCATTCTAAAATATGTGTCTGAGATACTGAGGGTGATTCACCATCTGGAGATGTCTGATTCTCCATTGACCATAAAGAAAATGCAAACACCTATCAAGACCAAATGTTTAAATATAGATTGCCAATATTAAGCAAGCTTCCTTCACTTAATATTTCACACATAGGATTGAGTGAAATGAGTGACAAATAAAGGGGTTGTCTCAAGTTTTTTGAAAAACAGACTGGCACAAAGATATACAACCCCCCTAAAAACTATGGAAGTTCTTTCTGATTACAGTCTTATGTGCAGTTAGTTTCTAAATTCATAGAAATAGCAGAAGTGGTAGCTTTCAACATCCATAGAAAAACTTGTTTTTTAATTATATATATCAGAATAATTTTAAAAGAAAGCAGTCAATGGCCAGTATAATATGAAATACTGGGGCAATCTAAGATTGTGTAGCAGAAAGGAACACATATAGGTCAGTTTCTTTGACATAAGAAGTATCTTTGATACAAAAGGGGTATAAAAAGCTATCTTATCCATATTCTCATTGTCACTTGAAATTTACATGCTGCTATTTCAGTGCTTAAGATATATTATTTAAATAACATAATCTTAAAGCCTGGATCATCTGAATTTCTCCAAAATACTGTGACCATATGGAGTATTCACTCTGTTTTCTTATTATATTTTAATGATATACACTATTAGAAAAGACGTTAAACCTTAAATCTTGTCTTCCTATTCTAGAGTGTATGTCCAGAAGCCATAGGTCAGAATAATTCAAAAATAAAACTTAAATAAATTTCATCTGTAGTTTTGTGCATAAATAAATTGTAAGTGGGAAGGGTCAGTGTAATTAATTATAAATGAAAATGACAACTTCTGTATTTCTCACCAGTTGCTTTGCAGCAGTAATTACATATATGTGTACAAACTTTGGGGTCCACAGTCAATTGCAGATACAGAATTGGACACTTTCCCACTTATCAACCCTTAGTCCAGTGCAATGCTGAGTGCTTGGTCATCTACTAAAAACCTCTATGTCTGAAGCACTCAGCAATTTGCAGATCAGGTAAAAGATATATTAGGCTGCAAGGCAAAATTCTGGCTCCAGAAAAGCAACAGGAAGTAAAAGTTAATGGAATATCTGCTTTGTTTTATCATAACTTCAACAGGTTTTTCTTTTCAAGCAAGAAACCCAGAATTCAGTTCCACATGGCTATTAAGTCTGATATTCTACAAACCTGGATACATGAGTTGTGCCTACAAAAATAATTTTATTTTCAACAAAGATCATTCTGTGACCTTTCTACTTCCTACAACTACATTACAGTGAGCTCATTAGATTATGGAGATTAGTAACATGTAGGCAAAAATAGAAGCAGAAACAGGTAGTGATACCCAAATGAATTGAGTAAAAGGGAGCATAAATTCTCATTTTTTATATGCCTTTGATGAGGAACATCCACTAATGTAACAGTTTGTCTAAGGGGAACATAATGGATGCCATAAAAAGTTTTATTTAGACATGTTGGACTCAATTTTGCACACTTTGTGTACACCTCAGGGGGCTAATTGTACCAATGGAAATTCAGGACAGAGGAAATGGGTGCTATGTTGGACTGCAGTCAGGAAAGCAAATCTATTTATTATCTACTGAACGAAAAACTTGGGACTTTACTTCTTCTCGGAGATAAAGCATGGTATGGAAATGAAGTACGGGGAATTTAGTGGCTCTAGAGAAAGTGATAAATATTCATTGAAAATAATCTGTGAGGATAAGGAAACACCTTTTTGGCAAGTAAGATGCAATTTCAATATTTTAAGGGGAATTATTTCAGTTACATGTTTTGAATTAATTAAAAAAATACCTTAGAAGTGAACAAAAAACAAATGCTGTTGTGAATAGACATAGCAAGAAAATAAGATTTTGATTTTGTGGGAGTTTTTGATGTTTTGGAAGTTATTTTTGGTCTGGACTGGAATGAAACTTACATTTAGTGTGATACAGAAAATCATATACATAATGGGAAATACACATTCAGGATCCTGCTGATACTTGTTCAGAGATGACACCTGAACTTCTGTGACTTTATCTTTTGTCTTTATATATTTTGATCATTAATTTTATTCTAGAGAAAATGTCTCTGTGAATGAGCATGTCCACTTGCAAAAGTAGTTCACTTAAAAAATCCCCAAAGCAGTCACATTTGTGAAACACTGATTTCTCTCATTACATCTGCCTGTCTATTTCTGAGGTAAA
Organism: Gymnogyps californianus; assembly: GCF_018139145.2. Lineage (NCBI taxonomy): Eukaryota > Metazoa > Chordata > Aves > Accipitriformes > Cathartidae > Gymnogyps > Gymnogyps californianus. Next base: position 138,208,316 of record NC_059472.1, read on the forward strand.
TTATTCTTACTTTGGGACTCTTTGGTGAGAGAGGAACCCATGGAACTTTAAATCCTTGGTTGGGGTATGTTGCAATCAGTAATAATGGTCAGATGCTCCCAGCTGCTCACAGAGACTGGCACACTGACTTTTTAGAAAATTAGAGCTGCTGTTAAAATGAGTCTGAAACCTGACCCACCACCAAGGATAAAGGAGGAATAACTGTTAACCAAAATCTTACATGGTCTCTAGCCAGCGAAGCTTGTTTTGAAAACAATCATCTGCTTAAGAGCTATGATGTCAAGCTTTCATCTTATGTAGATCCAGAGCCTCTTTTCTTCTTCCCTATGGTGGCACCTTTGTTCTCTGATTGTGCTTTCCAGGTATTACCATGCCTGATGCCTTCACCCTTAGGGATTTCTGACCCCAGCTGGCTTTCTGTCAGCCTCACCGACATAACAGCAGTGACACAGGGAAATGGCTCCAAACCCAGGGACTGTTTTCCATAGGAAGCAATGTGTCCTGTCTTGGTGCTGCTGGTCCTGCATGAGGCTGTGCCCTGTCAGTAATACTTAATTTTTCCACTGATGGATAATGTTACTAATCACTGTAAGTGTAGAAAGCTCTCAATATTATTGTTAAACACAGGAAAGTGTTTGTGGCTGCACAGCCTTCTCTCTCTCTCCCTCTTCAGTTCTTTCATTCAGTGGAAGAATTGATACAGCACTGGGGACAGTGCTACAGAACTGTGGGCTACCCTCCCTCTGAATACAGCTGATTGCTGGCTTTCTGAAGAAGCAGTTTCTTTGCATCATTTGCCTTAAACAGATGTCCCTGAACATCCCCCCGCCCCCCTCCCCCCCAAAAAACCCAGACCAAAACCCCTAAAACCACAAGAAACACATGCACTGAAAATAAAACATGAACTTGCAAAAGAAATGTCCTTTTTGTGCTTATCCATATTCCTTCCGGCTATCTCCTATTATCTATCAAAATTCTGCTGAAGTTCTCATCACAGTAGTGCCTAAGTGTTTTAAATCTAGTTCTTTCCCACTGATGGAGCTATGACAATATCTTTCATAGTTTTCCGTCAGTGAATCAAAGTGCAGCAATTATCAAATTGTACTTCAGAATATGACAGCATAGCACATATACATAATAAGTAGCTGGTAGTATTTTTCCAAGCTGTTTATTTCAACTAGTTTAATTTTGCAACTTATCCTGATGCTTTATGACAATAGCATATACATTTTCCTGGCAAACAGTTAAAAACTGGGCTTGAATTTACAAAGATGGGAGATTTGCTTCAACTGTATTTGAGTATAACCTAATGCTACTGCTGATGGTCTGAAAGAAGATTTACCATTCTTGTAACTATAAAGACAGCACTGCTGAGACTGCAAGAATAAGGAATACTCATTTCATCAAAGCATCAATTTTATTCACTAAGTAAGAAGAAATTACTGCCAGATCTATGGGGAAGAGATAGTGAGATTATCTCAGCTGTAAAAAAAAGAAGCTCAAATTAAAGTCAATAAAGCCAACAGAGTTGATTCTGCCTTCTGATAGGTGCAAGACACATTGCTACCAAATATATCTTGGAAAATCAGGCTCTGAGCTTCCCTCTAACAGAATTAAAAAAAAAAAAAAATTAAAAATCATGCCCACTGTGCTTCTGTATTTACAAAGTGAAGGATTCTTTGGCTTCAATTTATATCTTCTTTTCCTGTTTTATATATACACCCTTAGAAAAGGAAAAAAAAAATCAAGACAAAAAAAATCTGAGATGTTTGTGTTGGTTTGTGATTACTGGAGATTCTTCTATTTTTACTTTTTAGTCTTCTTCCTTTGTGAATATTCTTCAAGAAAATGAAATTTTAAAAGTTTTTATCAACACTGGGCAATCATTTAAGGCCTACATTACAGTAAATTGTCCTAGGTGCTCCAGCAGTTTGTATAACGCTCACTAGTTCTGATGCTGGATGCCTATACAATAAACTAGCACAGCTGGGATCTTCAGAAATGAGATGAGGAAAAGTTAAGTGAAGGACTGAATGAAAGATAATTGGATTTATGCATCAGTGCCTGGCTAGAGAAAGAGAGAGACTTTTGTTCATGGCCATGAGCCAGGAGTTTTTTACTAACATACATGTATACTTTTGCAGAAAAAAAACATGGAGAGAATTCAACCCACCACAGAAATTTAAATATCTTAGCAGTGAGAAGAAGGGTATGTGCTAGAAAGACCTGGGTCCTTCTCCTTGCAGGCCTGGAGACTGAATTCAGATCCCACTACGCACTGAAGAGGATGATGCAATTGCTCAGGATAGGAGGCCTCTTTTATAGTTCAGAAGAAAAGACTCAGAGTAACTTATGCGTAGTGCATTGTGCATGACCACAGGCAGAAACTGAGGTGATTAAAAAGCTCAACAGTCTCTGAGAGGGCATCTGAGGATGGCAGTTGAATAGCAATGGAGATTTTCCACTTTTATTGTGGGCGCTGAGACTTATGCTCGAGTGTTGCCTCCTTTATGTAAAAACTAATACCTGAGCATCCAGAAGCCAAGAGGATTAAAGGAAAAGGGCAACAGTCCGTTTTTTGGTCCTGAAGGAAAGTGTGAAATGGAACAGCTCCCTGATATACAGGAAAAGTTCCTTCCCCTCCAAAAGAAGGTGGCTGCCTATTTGGAACAGTCTTCGGTCTGTGCAACCCTTGAAATGTGTCCAAACACTGTCTGCAGAGTGCAAGCTAGCAAGACCGACATGGAGCTTGGTAGTCTGTTCACAATTAAACAGTATTAATAATCACATAGTAAAGTTCAAGCCCATACTCTATCCCTCTATAAATTACAGCATAGATGTAATAGCAAGAATGTCCTGGGAACTGTGCTACGACAGTTTATTTTATCTGGAAAGCACCTAGGCATTACCCTGATGTGCAGCAATATAAAACCACAGAGAAGTAAAATGCAGAGCATGGTAAGCTCGTACACATATCTGACTCTGCCAGATGTGGTGGGATGGGTCAGAGACACCTTCATTCCTCATCATTAGCCACTGACAGTTTTCTCTCTGACATCCTCTTTGATCTCAATGGACTGCCGCGTTGTAGGAGGACTTGTATTTAAAATCCCTGCCAAGGATCATGCCATGAAAGACAAAAAATTCACACCACCATCAAATGGGTGTCCTAGACAATACTGACAGTCATAACTAATGCAACAGCCATAGCAGAAAGGCTACTAAAATGGCAGGCAAAAAAATAATTATACAAGAGACACTTCAGACTCATAGGAGTATAAATACTGCGCCCTGAGAAAAATGAGCAATGGTGGCTATTACTACCTTGCTTTGTCTGATATGGGTAGGAGTGGGGCCTGAGGATAAGCAGCTGCATGCAACTTGTGCCTGATGCCACAAGGAGGGAAGAAAAGTCACATCACTGTGCCACAGCCTCGTCCTCATGCTGGAAAGGTGAGGTCCCTTCACACTTGGGGTCTAAGGTGACTAGCCTAAATACACCTCTGTCCTATGTGACCAGAGGAAGTAAGGGAGGCAGGCAACTGGAAGAGTAGGGGCAAACCTTCAGGCAATTTTTCATCGCTGTTATCTGGTAAAGACATCCATACTTAATGCTACATTAATACTGATAAGTTTTCTGTGAAAATAGCCCAGAAGGAATCTAGAGTGCTTGAAGGCATCCTTTTATGACTCAAATGTTCCCACCAAAACTGCTGGTGCATTTGTCAACTGTGATGAATGAGGTTATTGACTGAAGACTTCTCTGTCCTAGTCAGATCCACAGAAAATGGACACCTGAGGAGGTAAGCATAAAAAACAGTGACATTAGCCTTCATAGCTTTTTTGGAAGCATTATATATTTGTGCGTATATATATATATATATTTATATATATACATGCACACATGTACATATATATACAGCCCTCAAAAAAGTTTGGTTTGCTTCAAGTTGTAGATGAAGGTTGGAGTTGATTTTTATTTAATAAGCTGATTCATCCTAATGGATAGTACAGTGCTTTCTTTGCCTTTCTCTGCATTCTGGCTGCAGAAAATGCCACATGCCTGTTACTTAACATAACATTGGGCTAGTCAAGGAGGACACACATTAGAGAGAAAGACAGAGAGATCACAGAGCTCAGTTTAGAAGTCTGGCTTCCTTTGCAATCCTCCTTTCATCTCATCTCCTTATGTTTCTGTGTTTTTCCTCCATCCTGCTTCTGCAATGAATGATGATGAAAGAACATTCTGTGTAACCCTTGGCAAACATTTTTTTTTTCCAGATAATTTCCTCATGTACCAAACAAAAAACCAACACTTTAAGTAGATGGTGGGTCAGATTTCCCAATTACCAGTGAACATTTTGGTATACACATAATCACCCAAGAGAGACAGAGATTTCATTATATATATGCTAAAAGTACCTGTCTCTCTTGGGCAATCGTGTATAGATGCTCTCAGATGCCTTTTATGTGTCTCAGATGCTTTTTATAAGAAAGAAAAAGAAGCTTTCATAAAAATTAATTTGTCCCAAATATGTTGTTAGACTTGAAGGGACCAGTTGGTAGAATTTGGATCCAAGAAAATCTTAAAAGTTTGAATGATGACCGTTTGGGGAACTGAAATCTACAGATACAGCAGTAACCTATCAGTTGCCTTCTATTTCTAATTGTTTGTTTGGATTTGATTTCTTTCAATAAATGTGGTAATAAGATTTAAGGATTGAAGCACCACACATGCAATCGAAAAAGCCATAAAGGGAGTCTTTTAAAAGGAGGCAATAAAAAAGTGACATCAAGCATTCACAGAAGAAACACAGAAAATCCTCATGAAGTATAAACTTGAATCATAGTGTAAGACTTCTATGCTCTGGAATATGTGTTTTCTAGAAAATGGCATGTGAATATTCACAAGCTATTGTACAGTATTTTGCTGTTTGACAGTAAGGTATTATCAAATATTACAGATTCAAGATACTTCTACTGTCATCTGATTTTATGAAAAGCTGAAGTTTTCTGAAGGTAATTTCAAAAGAAAATTTCTGACACAATGAAGAATCTATGGTAATTTTGTCAGTTGTATTCTGTAGGGAGTTATTAAAATAATCTAAACTCCTACATGATACAAGCCATAGAATCTCCTAGAGCAACAAGGAATCACTGCTCATCTTGGCTACAAAAACCTTTTCATCCAACATAGTGCATAGAACATTTTGGGCTTTACAATAACTTTGATGTGGTGATTATAATATTGAATTAAGTTAAGCTTACAGTGGACATGGCATTTTGATCATGAACCTCTTACTTTTAGTACCTTACAGTGGAAATGAAGCTGCTTGTGCTTCATCTCAGGTTCAAGTTTCATAATTTTTCCTTAAAGTGAAAGAGTGAAAGTGAGATATCTATAGGTTTTTTTCTAAAAAAATAAGGATAAGATATATTTCATAGTAATTTTTTAGAGCTACAGTAACTGAAAAAGTTTTGAAATTCTAATTTTGGCGTGTGTATGTTCCCCAGTGGAAACCGAATTCCTCTACCTTTAAGAAAAAAAAATACTAATATTAGAAAAAAATATTTAATAATAGATGCTGCTGCTTAATGGTTAATGCCAGTTTATGCAGCATGTAACACAGCATCATGAATGGTTTATATGCTGCAACTTCTAAGGGAGAGGGCTCAAACTGTATACGCCTGGTAGTTAAACACTGACCTCAGTCTGGTGGTGGACACTGTAGGCCACAGAAAACATCCCTAGAATATAAGGTCCTGCTATTTGCTTCATGGTTCCATTGCAAGTGTATTGAGTCTAGTTCTGAGATTCTCTGACTCATTTTCTGTTGACACAACTAGGACTTTCTAAGTTTATTTTTTCCTTCCCAATTCTGTCTGATTGTGAATGAAACTTAACTCCTGGATAACAGAAAATGCAAGACTAGCTGCGTAAGCTTTCCTGCTCATCTCTCTTCGCCAAACTCCTTTCAAATCCAGAGGTGGAAAATGAAGGATCACAATATTTGAACAAACAGGCTAACAGCTAAGGAAAAATTAACCACAGAAAGGACAAACACCTTTTCCTTACCCAGTCCCATCTTCCTTCTCTTTTGGATTTGAATGTGACACACTGAAAGTTCGTATATTTAGATTAGGATTTTTCTCTTGAAGTTTTCCCAATAAGTTAAAAGATGGTTTCCAAATAGTTATAATAAGGTAGATGTATTCATTCTTAAATGGAACTGATCATTGCACATGATCATTTCCTTTTCTTCCTTAGATGCAAGTCTTGCTTTTCTGGACAGTGCACTGAGCATTTCTTTTTTTCTTGTTTGTTTTGTTTCTTTGAGATACAAGGTTGCAAAAGGATTTTCATACTTTCAGAATATACACCTTTGTAAACTCTTAGTTAGAAATAGAGCACCAAGTACACCAAAGGTATACTAAATGGAGCTGCAATGACCTTCACTGCAGCTTTGCGAACAGCTTAATTGTTAAAAGAAAGTGAGACTTGTGGACAAAACAGACACCTACAGTACATTTATGCATTTTTCACTCACCATCTGCATTGTATTGCACAAAAGCATGCTTTTTTTAAGACCACTAAAATTTTACCAAAAAGCCATAGAAAAGTGCAACTATTAGTGCTACATGCTAGTAATTAAAAGTCATCAATGAAAAGGGGAAATCAAAAGCACGTAATATGGCAAGCTGAGTTTTATTGTGAGTGAAGTAATTATTTGTCAGTTATTCAGGGTTTCTGCTTTAGTATCAGACTATTTTCCTCATCATTGTAATATGTGGATTTTGCAGCTGGTAAAACAATGTATTTGTTATATATCTGCTGTCAATTTTATTTCTTTTAAGCATTAACTTACGCTGGGAAAAATATCTACTCTACAACATCAGTCTAATACAAAATAGAAATGAATAAATTCAAGACGCTGATCAGAAAAGCATGAAACTCCCAGTTGTGATACTCCCAGTTGTGGGACCCTTTATAACGGCTTACATGAATATTTCAATCATCTAAAATATCACACTGAAAACAGCCTGTTAGATCAATGTCCTTTGGAACGCTGCAGCAAGCCCTTTATGTAAAGTCATCATTTTGTACACATATTTTAAGATACCTGTGCCACAGGAACTTATCTTTTGAGATAGTATTTGCCAAGTTCCTATGAGTATAGATTTTATGTCAGTTGAGAGTAGCAATAATACTGCACGAGCTTAATAGAACTATATCCTGGTGCAAGAACCTATAGAAAAGGAAAAACATAACTCTACAGTGTGTGTTTAACTGTTTCTTATATGATTCTAATGTTAACTTTATCACTTTCTTTCATATCAGTTAGATAGATATATATGGCTCAAATGACATGTAGAAACAGTTATTTTCCCTATTGCCAAGACTAAAGGAAGACATGAGATACTTCAGAATGGTCTCATACTTAAAAGTAGAAGATCCACAATAAGAAAGTTATATGTTAAACTGCTAACAACAAATAGATTGAGACAGAGACAGATTTAAGGGAAAAAAGGTCATTGTCAATGTTACTGGAATGCAACATAAGCTACCATCCTTTTTTCTATATCTCTTTACAAATTCTACAAATCTATGTAGTTCTCCTACTACATGTATACTTAAATTAATTTCAAGAGAAAAGGAAAATGTAAAGATGGATAATGGGGAACAATTCACTCACTGTTACTCAAGCCAACAAGAATAAAATGGTAAGTGTAAATGTGCAGTTCATGTTGTAAAATGACATTCATTTGCTTATCTGTTATACCCTTAAATTTCAGAGCTTCCCTTCCAGATAGAGTTCTCAGGCTGTTTTGATTGGAAAAATTGCTGTCACCTCTATAGAAAAGGCACTCAGAGCACTGTCTCATTGAAGTTTTTTCTTCGTCTTTTTTTTTCCTTGTTCTTTCCCTTAACCTAAATTAATCCGGTGCTGTGTGCTTTACTTGATGGATGGGGGAATGAAACAATTTATTTCACAAAATAAGATAATATTGAAGTGGATTTCAGTTTCAAATTCCCAGAGCAAAAACATGGTAAACAGAAGACATCAAAACAGCTTGACGTTCTTTGGCAAGGGAGAGTAAAAAAGCCAGTTCTTTTTCCTCATATATTGAAGCTCTCTCCCAGAAAAACAGTGAATGCAGTATTTCCTGACACCCTGTTTGAAGACTTTCTTTCCAAGCGCAAAGCAAGACTAACACTGGTTTTTGCCTTTAAGGTGTAACAAATCTCATCTAATTCCATTTCCCTAGGAAGGATAGGTGCATATATTGCAAAATTATTTAGACTATCCCACTCCATCAATTGTAACCTATCCAGAGATACCCTGTGAGGAATCTTGGCATAGGTCTATACTGTCAGTTAGGTTTGGGTGTCGCTTTGGACCTATGATCACACCCACTGCCTGGACTATTGTGCCATTTTTTATTGAGCTGGGCTACCTTCTCCAAGACCTGAGTCATAAAACTAGAAGACTGCTGAGAGTCTGAATTCTGTCTTTTAATATGTTCTGGTAAATAGTAGACTTGGATTCCTCATATTTAACAGAAGTGCAAGTTTAACTTGCAGTAGGTTTCACAGTTGCTGCCAACAGCTCGTTTGTAAGACTAGCCTATAAAAGAATAGTCTTTAATTAAAGAAGCTTAGTAACGTTTATTTCTGCAATTCTAATTATTACATAAATCTTCAGCACATGACTTTAGTCTATGTGTTAATATAATATACAGTCTCTCGTCAGGCAGTTATACCCTTGCTAAAATATGGTGACAACTATATACACCATTCTAAGTAATGTTCAATTTATAGCTTACATGGATACAATATCAACTACCTTGATTTATACTGTATGCCCTTTAGCAATACAATCCAATGTTCTCCTTGCCTTTTTTTACTGCAGCAACAATACTCAGTGCATTAAGGTTGCTCAGATTTTCCTATACTAACTACCTGATCTTTCTAGCAAGTTCAAAACTTAAAGATATTGTATGATGGCTACTCTGTCCTCTCCTGTCTGCTATTACATTAATATTCCTCAAAGTCATTCCTGGAAAAGCAGTAATCTATGACCCATTTTTCCTTAGGCTAAATTGGATGTTCTCAAGTAAGCCAATATATTCAATCCTTTAAAATGGGATCTATGGCAAATCACTGCCTGGAAACTTTAAAAGTACAATCACTACATTAAATTGTGTGCATTTTTCTTCTGCTTTTTCTTCTCCATGTACTATCTACACTTTTCTCCAGACTGCATTTATAAGTTCACATACATACAATTTCTTTGATGTTTTCAGAATACAAAGTCTTCTAGCACTGTTTTCTCTCCTGAGTAGCTTAATTAGATGCTTGGTAAAGAAACTGCATCTTGTACCTAATTTAATGCAAAGGAAGAATGTCCAATCACACTGTTTGTCTGTGTGTCAGTCAGTCGGCCTGTCTCTTCTCTTGTCTTTAACCCATTGGACAACTGCCTCAGCTGAACAAGAGATGGAAAAAACCCTAAGATTATCTCACCACGAGTTTTATGAAAATAAGAGACTGCATACAGGGGAGAGATATGTCAATATCCCCTCAGAGAGACAGAATATTTTGGAGTTGCAAGGGATTTTAGGGAAGTTTAACAGGCTTATGGTGTGGCACACAAAATCATGACACATCCAAAAGCTGGCTAACATATTCTGATCTTCAGAACTATGCGAGTCTTATACACATTTATTCCAAGCATGTAAGTAAATGTATTTTTATACTTTCTATTGAAGTTATTGACTTTTCCCCTAGTATTTTTTTCTTATTTTTTTCTTTTTTTTTTTTTAGTAAAATGTTCTCTTAAGGTCTAGCTAGAAGGTGAGTAAAGAGCAATCCTGCTTTTCAAGCAATCATCTGTATCATTCCATTCTATAACACTCCATCTGGGAGCTCCCCAGTAGGGACACCTTGAACAGAGATCACTGTAGACTTTAAGCTAATCTAGGACATCTTAAGCATCCAATCTATTCAATTCTTTAAAATGAGATACTCAATAACATATGTGGGTTTTTTTACCTGAGAAAATATCCCATTCTGAGAAAGGAAAAAAACCCCAAAACCTCTCTTTAAAAAGTAGAATATTTACATATGTTCTTCCAAGGAATGCTATTATCATTGTTCAGTCTGCTTTATTTTAACCTGGCACATTTTCTAAAGAAAAGAAAGAAGACAAAATAGAAGTTGAGATTCACAACTGATTTTTCTTCCTTCCTAAAATCTGATGGGATGCAATTACTCATGCAGTTTGTGTTGAAGGAAGATTTTATGCTTGTGCCAAAATAAATGGTTATATCCATTGAAAACATAGATTATAGAATGAGGGGTGGAACAGCTTTTCTGGTTAATTTAAAGGCAAAATCTAATTTCTACAGATATGTAGTGCATGCCGACATGGTTTAAACAAGCACAGCTGTATACACACAGCAATCAAATGAAGCTATGGGGACAATGCCTTATTGACAGCTAAAAACTGACCATAGAAAGAACAGATGAAGCGTAGATAGATCAATATTGAAATAAATAGTAAAAGGTCATCATTTTCCTTTCTGATACCTAGAACCAGTACAGCAATGTCTTGAAAGTGAACAGCAAATGCAATTTCTCTCCTTTTTATTTTTCCAATATTGATTTCAGTCAAAAACAAGGCAAGGGGAGAAGAATAATCTATTTTTCTATAAGACATCAAAAGCTGCCTGTAAGTAAATATTGACACTTGGCAGATGTGTCAGTTTATTGTAAAACACTTTTTCTTTTTAATCACTGTAATTCTATAAATCTTCATCTGACATATTGGTGTAAGCTTTTTAGACCAGATGTTCTGCATTTCAGTGAAAGAAAACAAAACAAAACAGAAGCGAACTCAAATCACACAAAGATTGCTGTAGAAATCCTATTATTTTTAGAATGAAATATCACCGTGTTATGCTGTGTAACTTAATAGGTGACAATTATCATTACCCTTGAGCTGTAGTAACACACAGACCCTCCTTTCCACCTTGATCACTGTTGTCTTTTAATTGAATCTGAATATTTTATGAGCAAGAGATAGTAGGAGCATAGCTTTCTGGCCTTGCTAGGTCTTCTTGCAGAAAACGTTTTACATGATGCTAGCAGGTGCATAATTTAAAACAAAGGGATAATTTCATAGCTCTTAGGAAAACAGCAGTTACTAAAAACCCCAAATGCACATGGTAAGAGCATGACATAACAGAGTGGAAATGAGCAAGCCATCTCCCAAACGAGATTCAAAATGCCACTTCAGCAGATGCAGAACTAGTCAGTCCCAACGCAATTCGTAGGTAAGGAATTACCTAATAATGTGAAAATCATGTACTAACAGGAAATCAATCACATATGAAATGAAGGACATCATACTTTCTAACCTGCACACCAGCTTCTTTCTTCTGTCCTCTACAGTTCAGAATGAATTAAAAGACATAAGCACAAAAATAAGAAATCAATAGGAAATCATGTCACTCAGTGTCCAAATTTTCCTGTTACATCAGACTTAAAGTATCACTGTCAAGAAAGTAACCCTAAAAGCCCTAAGTGGCATATTCTCTAATTATTTCATCAGAGGGTAACCATTTCTTCTGTAGAGTATGTGTCAGTTTTCTAGAGATTAGTAACTTCAGAAAACTACAAAGTACATATCTTTGTGCATATAAGCTTGACATTTTATCCCAAATCTAGACATTCCTGAACAGCAAGGGAATGTCACTGTTTAAATGTAACTGCGTAATCTATTTGCCATTTTTGAGAAGGAAGTTATATATCAGGCTATGGACTGGGTGGAGCAAAGTAATACAGAGGCAGATTAATAGCCTCTAGAAGAGAGATAGGAATTAGTGTTCAGTGAGGCAATAGGTATCATTCAGAATAGAACTAAAAGATGAAAAAGACTGAAGATAATCTTTTGACATTCAGCTGACAATCTGATTCTTAGTTTACAAGTAGAAGGAAGGTAATTGCTGGATGATGAACAGGTCAGTATCTGTTCTCTAGGGTGTCTGAAGGGTATTCTAATTAATGGTTGTGTAATATCACCTCTAAATTGCTTTCTAAATAGAAAGCCTGTCTCTTCAGCTTCAGGAAAACAGCTTCAGGATTTCGGAGAGCTCATCTTCCTGCCAGCTCCTGCAGTTCTCCAACGGCACAGCAATCTGTGGGAGGTGACAGCTAGCTGAGCGGGTATGGTGCCAAAGACACCTCAGAACCACAAGAAGTCATGTTTGTTTCCCTTAATTGTTGTATATGAAGGGTTTGTGATTATGAGGCATTAACAATGGAACTTAAAGTGCATAAAATCTCACAGATGTAGCTCCATATTTGTGATAATATTTATTTTTCCTGTCTAAAGAAAGGAACTATCTAACTCCAAAAGATAATTTTCTCTTAATCAAGTAGCAGAGATCTGAACTTACAATTAAGCATAAGCTGTGTTCCCAGTAAACCAGTGTTCCTAAGAATGGTTGAACAAACTGTGATTAAAACTTACTTATTTATTCTGTTTTTACATTGTTAGATCAGATAACTTGCTATATCAGTGCGATCTGGAGAAGAAATAAAATCTGTGACAGAACCGAAGTGTCATTAACAAACTTTAAAATAACTTTTTTAAAAATTTTGCATTTACTTTTCTACCTTCAGGATAAGGGATGACTGGTTGGAATGGATGCAGGAGATTTAAAACATTGCATGCGAAAGGAAATGAGAAATCCTGCCTTGATTCCACCGTGCACAGCAAGCATGGTTGCTATTCTATGTGTGGCTTTATGTACACGCACATTGATGAGATCAGACCCAGCCAGAACACTCAGAATATTTTCTGATTGCATCCAAAATATGTATTGATATTCACTGTCCACTGACCTTCTTGCTGTCTTCTTCCAAATAATGTTTTAAACAACCTGTGGGAGGCTCTCCTTCCTTGCTGCTCCATTTCAAATCACAAGATATTTCACAAGAAAAATAGAAATGAGGAAAAAAAAAAGAAAAAAGAAAGCCTTCACTTTTCAGCATCAATAAGGAACAATTCCTTTTGTGAGAAAAGAAATGATGTTTCTTTGTTTGGGTTGTTTTCCCTGTTCAGTTCCCCTAAAAAGGATCAGCTAGTAGAATTAAAAATGAAGATGGTAAAGACTTATGTGAACATCTTCTTGATGCATGATTCTTGTCAAAGTATTTGAATGTCTTAGGCCATATAGATTTTACCTATTTCTAGGACCAGAGCAGAAAGAGAACTTCCACAGAATATTTTTCATCAGCTAATACTGATTTGTCAGAACCTCACTGCCGCTTTTCCTACACATTTACAGTTCAGGGTAGAATTTCTTGTCAAAAATAGTGTGGGATGCCTGCTGCAGAACAGATCACTGATTATTAATGGTTATACTTTGTTATTCATGGTTATACTGGGACTAGGACAGTTTTTTTCTGTTGCAACTGTAGTGTCCTTTGTAAGTAACGGCATGTTGTTTTAGCGAAAGATCAGGCCAACTCTACTGACTTGTTAAGGTAGTTACAGGTCTTGCTCTAAATTGGTCTTGCTCTAAATAAAGCAGTATGGCAATATGACCCAGTGTATGTCATGTCTGTTAGAAAAGGTATAAATACAACACTCCAGCCATACCTGGAAAATGAAATTCTACTCTTTTCCCGCATTCCGTTCCTTCAGTAGTCTGAAACCCAAGATCAGCTTAGGAATTTTTCACGAAATTGAAAAATAGATTTGAGATTGAAAGATGGAAAGCCTTATGAGTTTCACTGCTAAATACTCTGCAGGAGCACTATATGATTTGCCGTATATTTTCAATTGGTTACATAGGTAGCAAAATTGCCAAACTCAATAAAAGATCAAGAAGGCACAGATCTGTTTGCATCAAGGGAATTACCTTTGCACAGGCTACATGTACTGTCTGGTAGCTCAAAAATAAGCTCATTTTCTACTCCTCCCATAACCATTTAAAAACTATTTGCTTAACTTATTTATAAATGGATTGTTGTAACGACCTCATTCTCTGCCAGAGAGAAGTGTATTTGTCCTTGTTGATGTCAGTGAAGGCAATGGAAGTGAAGGTGTCTTTGTACCTTATTAGCTACTGGGCCATGTCTGACCATTTAATATATATCTTCACCAAAAAAATGTCTTGGCACAGATAAAATGTCTCATAAATTCTGCGCAACCCTGTGCCAACTTATCAAACTCAACATAAAAAATGCCATATGTACTAATAAGTTTACCAGTAAGCCATACTTACTGTCAGAGAAGCCTGTGTTTTGGCACTGAAAACTAAACTTGAAGAACGGAATCTTTTGCTTTTTAAAACTTGTTATTTTTCTTATATAGAATACTGAATTAAGCGCATTCGTATGCTTGTCAAGAAAAGAAGAAATAGCACATTATCAAAAATCAACAGTAACATAGCTACTTTTGCAAAACTGGCATGGGGTAGGAAGTATTGAAGGTTTTTCTAAAAGCTGAATTTAACAACAATGTTTTAAGTAGATTGGTACATGGATTTCCAGAGTCCCATGGTACATAATAATGATGTTTTCTGCAGCAGGATTTTTACCCAATCTGTGTAAGCTCTGAATGTTTGAATGAGGCACAGCAGCAGTGGGGAAACACAACAGGAGGCATATGAAGTCTTGCAAATAGACCTTGCCTTTGCAGATATGAAGTTGAACTACACTTTTTTTCCCAGTCTGGTGCTGAAGGTGAGCAGCTCTGACATAAGCTATGTGAAGGTGTTCTTCCTGGTCAGCCGAATTAGCTTCTCTCTGCTCCATAGTTCCTCCTGTAAACGCAAGTGCCACTATTTGCCCCTTCTTTCAGATTAATCAGGATAGTTTTAGCTGCTTTTGTGTGTTTGCTGTTCTTTCTCAGTATTCTTCCTAGCTTTGACTTTGTTTTTATCCAAAGCTTCTTCATTATTTAACCATTCTGCATCACTCTTGTCGTAATCTCTGCCTATCTCTGCTGTTGCTACATTTGTCCTTTCAACATAACAGCCTTACTCCCCAAAACGCATAAGCAAACAGGCTGTCGCCCCCACCTTTTCAAACATTCATGCAATTAAAGCACTTAGCAAACTGGTGTGTAAAATGCAGCTAAAGATACATCAAGGTGACACTTGCCCAGGTTTCTCCTTCTGTTTTGCCAAACAAACATCTGCCCTTAAATTTCTGTGTTAAGTGTCTGACTCAGCTGAATTCATGTGGTAAGTTTTGTTTTCTTTTGTCCTTGCTGGTATGAACAACAATAATTAACTAATATAGCAACAAATTAAAGCCTTTAAACTGAAACATTTCAAGTGCATGGGAGGTTCGAGTCCTGAGAAGGCACCTAGGCAAGAAGCTGGCTGTCTAGGGTTGTCATTCAGATGTCTCCCTCATTTTGTACAGTCTCTATATGGAGAAATGCCCCTGGGTCCCTGTTGCAGGGCTGTTTGGATTGATTCCTGTAGTGGTAGATGTTGGGCTGTTGGCACTGGGAAAGCACATCATACTAATCCTGGATAATAATAAAAAATTACTCTGGGTAATCTATTCCATTCTCCCTGTATTTCTTGTCTCTTCTCCAGTTTTGTTTTTAAAGGACATACTTCCTCTGTGACCTTCAAACTGAGAGGTTGAAGAGGTACAAACTGATTTGCTCAGAAGTAATATTTGATGACTTCTGATACACCTGCACTGGCAATAACCATGTCCTCAGTTACTTACCTTAACTTCTGAAAACTGTCCATCAGAGAACCTGGGCTTGAACAGACCTGGGTGAACACGGCTGAACTAGCTCTAATTGAGCTGGGTCGAGAACTAGAAATAACGCAGCTTGGTATAGTGCTACACTATGCTTCTCAGTTACTGCAGTCATATTGACACTGGAACTGGAATTGCTGCTCCACAGTGCTGTGTCATGTAGCCACACCAGCTTACCTAGGTTTTCTACTAACTTTGTAAAATTGGGTTCAGTTCATTACTTCAGGAAGAAAATCCAGCTCTATCTTCCCTGATCTTTTGAATTTTCTTTTCTTTTCTTATTTTTATAAATAGCTGTTTAGCGATGTGAGCAGATGCAGTTTCAAGGCAAAAGTAACCACCTTTTTTAACACTCATTTTACCAGCCTTTGCTTATCTAGGTTCTATATCTGACCCATAAAGCCTCTTGTAAACTTTACTGTAAACCATTACAGTAAAGGCAATCTATAAAATATTTACAAGACAATTACTGAAGAAGCTCTTGAGAGCTTAGGGTTCCATTCTCCTTGTTTTTTTGATTTCCAAGTAAAATTATAGTTCTGAATTTTAACAAGGTGGTAACAGAAAGAGTAAAAATATTGGACATTTGAACGGCCTTCTTGATATTTATTCATGCCTAAAAGAAGAGATTGCTTGATTTTACTTGCTAAATATTTGGCTTTTTTTTGCATAAAGTATTAGAGGAATAATATGAGTAAAGTCAAATTTCTAGTAAGTGAATGTACAGCATGAACATTAGGAAAAAAATACATATAGATATCTGTGAATAAAGCTCTGGATGATGTGATTTTTTTCTTGACTCTCCCACTGTACAGTGTATCACCTTGTGCAACTTACTCTTCTTCATCAGCTTTGCCACTGTTTTCTGTGCTATGGCCTTCCTGCAAACCTCTTCAGGAAAGAGAAACAAAATATGGGTCTACTGTGGCCTCTGAAGTTCAGTGAGAGTTTTACTATCGAAAAAGTCCAGCCTGTACTAGATAACTTCTCAGTCACAAGAAAATATAAAAAATCAAAGGCAAAAGGATAATTTGAACAATTTTGTTTTTATGGCTTTCACATTTAGCCATTTTATAGCTTCACATTAGCAAAAGAAATTCTGTTATCCTTTGAAATTATGTAAAACTGATTCAGCATTTTCTCTTAAATTTGAAAGACCAAACATTAACAGATTAATTGGACCAGCTGCCGGAAATGAACAGTAATGTAACTGTAAATGTTTTTCAGATTGCTATCTTTGATTTTATCATGCTTTGTAGCTTGTTAGTTTTACAACTGCATATGAGCTAAAAGTACTTATTAAAATAAATTATTGCATTCTATTTATGACAACTGAGCTGTTAGTAAAATTGCATGAACACACATTTTTCATACTTGCTAGTTATTCCTTACTTTTGAAGATGCTTTTCTGCATTAAAAAAACATTAATAATTTGGCTGCTGTGCCTCAATTATAGGTTTTTTTAAGAGGAAGAGTTGTTGTGGATGCTCCTGAATGGGTTTCTGATCATCAGATTACTGAGATTTCATCAGTTGAAGGATTTTCTCTAGCAAGGAAAAAGAACTATGGCTGGAGTATAAAACATTTTCCAGGCATAGAGAGAGGCAATTTTCAGTGACTAATTATAGCTAGAGTTAGCTAGGAAAAAACATCAGTGTAAAAAACAAATCCATGAGTGAAGTTAATTTGGAGCTGGTGGAAGTACAGTTTGAAAAGTGTTTGGTGAATGATCATAAACTTATTCATTCCTCAAAACATTCTCAATGTAACTATCTGTAATAACAGTGACTTGATTATAGATAAGATAAAAGGCACATTTTGTAAGGGTACCTTGTGTGTAGGTGTGTATTAAGGATGAGTGAACCAAATTTGTTCTGGGATGCTATAAGAAACTATTAACTATCAGAACTGACAGGCTTGATGTTCAAAACATAATGCTGTAAATACATTCTTCCTAAGAAGAGTTTGGTTTTCTTTCTCTTCAAGTTTTCAAAATAAGGTTTCACAAGGCAGAAGAACAAAATAAATTCTGAGGAAAAATATTTTGGCTAGATCAATAGTTTTGGATAATGGGGATCTCAGTTCAATTTTTTACTCCAAAGTTAGCGCAGGCATATCACTCCCTTTGATTTGCAATGGAATACAAGCATTCTGACAATTATGGTTTTGTCTCTTGAAACTACATTAATGAAAGGCTTTTGTAGTTGCAGTGTGTTTTCCAACCCTTATCTTTAAGGTCTGCAGCTCAGAGAGTAGAATGAACATCCTGCACCCCACTGTAATGCTATGGGCAAATTAATCACTCCAAAACGAGAGTCATGGCTGCACATGGATCAGCTGAAGGACACAACAGGGAAGAAATGGATTGATTTCAAATGCCACGTCTTCCAGGCAAAAAAGTGCCCAATCTAGCTGGAAAGTGGCCTTGATCTATGCTTGGGATGTGTTGTCCTCACCTTTTTCTTGAACATTTCTATCAAAGGATGAAAACGTTTCTCATTTCTGTTAAAAGATTGCTTCCTCCGCCCTTTCCACTTTGCACTTTGTACATTGCTCCTCCTGTAGAGGACTGACATCTGGGATGAAGAGCAGTATGTTTCAAATATCCCAAAGAAAAGGAAGTTAGTTGAGGACTCTCCTATCTTGAGTGAACACCTGAACCACAAGATTATTGTGCAAAACATACTCTGCTACCTTCTCCTCTCTTCAGCATTGCCTTTCAGAACAGGGTTTTTTACTCAGCAAGTGGCTGCTGGCATGAAACTTCATGTCAAATACATGCTCAAACACACTACCCAGTGGCATATTGAAGACAGTGCAAGGCATCTCTAGAGGACACTCGTAGTTTTCGTTCAGGTACAGAGATGAAAATTTTTCTCTGTTGTCTGTAAGAAAACTAGGCATTTCACTTACAATCTGCACATGTAGACTCAGAATTTTTAGGTCTTACAGTGCCTAACTAATCTGAGTATGGCTCAATTCCTTTCCTGGGTCAGGACCTTCATTCCTCTGCAGCTGAATATCCCTGACAATGTGGGGTGATATCACCTCTATCCCACAAATTCTTCTTTTAAGGACAAATATACTAAAGATGATGAGCTTTTGAAAAGGGTTATTTATGATGGGCCAAACAAGGACCATCAACAGACATATGAGTTATGCCTTGATACACTGCAGGGAGAACGTCTTTTCTCCAAAGTGTTCACAACCCTACGGGAAGAATATGGTCATGTAAGAAGTTTTCATAGGTAGAGCAATCTTCCTTCAAGAATATTGCTGCTACAGTTGCACTAAGATTATTAAATTTCTGGTCCGCAAACTTTGTTAAAGAAAAGAGGAATAAGTGGGATAAAATCTCCATTTTTATTCTCATTCACAATTAAGTACAGCAGATTTTAATAACTGGATATTTGAGAAGCATTTCAAAGCTAGGTGCAAAATTTAAAATTGCATTTGTATGTATCATACATTTTATACAGAAAGGGGTTTATATATTTTACACTCTATCCTATAATTCCTATTATTGATAATGGAAGTTACAAAAAAAGTATGCATTATAAAGACCGTATACCCCAGAAATCTGACTTTTTAAACCTGTGTTCTTTTACATTTTTAAATAAAATTCATAAATCATCAGACTACAAAAGAAATGAAGCAGTACAAACACAGGGAACAGACTAAGAAGTTAAATAAGGGTGCTACAGAAATATTAGTCTGTTTTCACTCTCATACTGTGAGTGTAATGCACTGGAATTATGACTGTATGACTATCTTCTCTACTTGCTTTTCTCATTTTCTATGGTCAACATTATATTGAAATTATTTTAAGGGCAAACACCATTGTACAGTTACAAGTACTTTCAATAGGTAAAGTATACAGTATAAAGTCTCTACTGTTGCTAAGTAAATGTCACCTTTCCCAAAACCCACCAGCAAATATTGATCAAGAATCTCAAGCTTTTCAATGAGCTCCTAAGTCAGAGTGAATTAGTTTATGCAGTTTCAGAACATTTATAGCTCCAGTTACAACATCACTATACATTGTTAGGTTAACTAAGGGTGTGGAGTGATTTTTATAATTTTCAAAAGTGTAGAAGATGGCTACCTGACAGGCTGCATGAACAAGTTACTGTGAGGTAAGGTGGTTTGCATCTCCTTCATGGAAAAGCGTGAACAGAGGTAATTCATGAGTACTGAGGCAGCTGGCTGAGCTCATTTTGTGGCAACTCTCAATAATCTCTGAACAATCATGGTGACTGGGATAGGTGCCTCAGGACTGGAAGAAAGCAAATGTCACTCCTATATTTAAAAAGGGCAAGAAGGAAGACCCAGAGAACTATGAGCCAGTCAGCCTCACCTCAGTCCCTGGGAAGGTGATGGAACAACTAATCCTGGAAACCATTTCCAGGCACATGAAAGACAAGAAGGTTATGCTGGTTTCAGCTGGGATAGAGTTAATTTTCTTAGTAGCTGGTGCAGTGCTGTGTTTCAGATTTAGTGTGAGAATAATGTTGGTAACACACTGATGTTTTAGTTGTTGCTAAGTAGCGCTTATCCGAAGTTAAGGATTTTTCAGTTCCCATGCTCTGCCAGCAAGCAGGTGTGCAAGAAGCTGGGAGGGAGCAGAGCCAGGACAGCTGACCCAACTAGCCAAAGGGATATTCCATACCATGGAACATCATGCCCAGTATATAAACAGGGGGGAGCTGGCCGGGAGGTGCGGATCGCTGCTCGGGCATCGGACAGTGGGTGGTGAGCAATTGCATTGTGCATCACTTGTCTTTTCTTGGGTTTTATTTCTCTTTTTTTGTTATATTCCTTTTCATTACAGTTATTATTATAATATTATTATTATTATTAGTTAGTAGTATATTTTATTTTACTTTAGTTATTAAACTGTTCTTATCTCAACCCATGAGTTTTACCTTTTTTTTTTTCCTCCTCCCTGCCCCACTGGGAGGGGAGAGGGGGAAGTGGCTGCGTGGTGCTTAGTTGCTGGCTGGGGTTAAACCACGACAAAGGTAAATGGGAGTAGTCAGCATGAATTTGCCAAGGGGAAGTCATGCTTGACCAACCTTTGATGATTATATTATTCTCTGAATATCATAGATTCACATATCAGGAGGCATTGTTAATAATTTTGAAACTTGACCCTGCACTAAATGCAGTTACATAGTTTGCATGATTTCTTTCATGATTATTTCTCCATCTTTTCACTCCCTTTCCCTTTGCTTTCTAGCTGTTTTTAGTCCTGATGAACACATATGACCAAGAATGTCCCAGCTTCCATTGTTGCAATCACAGTCTTTCAAGAAGGTGTTTCATTTGTGGGTTAATAGATGATTGGCCTACGTATCACTTGGTGCAGTGAGCCAAACTGTTGGCGATTCCTCCATTAATTCTCTATAATCAAAATGATTGCACTGCAAAAAAAAAGACTCTGAGGAAATCATCTACTATTCCTCTCTTCACTTTAATGATCTGTCTGACAATCTGTGATAACAGAGGGCAAATATCAGGAACACAGTGGAGGGGTTATAGGACATATTAGCACTCCAGTCCTGAGTCATTACATTTCCACCTGATCTGTCACAAACCATGATGTACTTTGCACTAATGGCAAAAATGGAGTTCTTGCTCTGCAGGTACTGAGTGACCGAAGGTCAGCTTTGTGAGGTTCCTAAAAGCTATCATTCTCTACCTAAAAGCGGATACACTCCTGTACATCAAAGGTATATCTAGTCAAGAACTATGTTTCCAAGAGGGACTCAGAAAGAACATTTTAGAAAAGGTGTACAAACAGGGTAAGCATGCTTTACCATGAAACTATCCCAGTTTCCACAACTTTGCTGAAGTGTTGGGGTTTTTTTTATAATTTTTTTTTAGTGACCCTTGGTAGATTTTTATTGCATGAATTTGGTTGTTTTCCAAATACTTTTTGTTCACTTTAACGTTCATATTGTTTTGTAGCAAGAGATTTCAAAGCCTAATTATGAAGCTGTGAAAAGCTTTTCTTTTGTGAAAAGCTTCCTTCTTTTTGTTTTGAACTTGCCACCTGCCATTTTATGCTGTCTAGTTCTTGAAACATTGAACAATCATTCCTTGTTTCCCCTTCCTATAACTGCTGTGATTATATAGACTTCTATTATAACATTCCCCATTCATTTTTTTCCTTTCAGGAAGGTGCTAGTCTGCTTTACCCTTCTGTGTCACACTGTCTCAGCCCAGGGATAGACTCAAAGCCAGAATGCCTCAGCTTAACAAGACATCTACTTGTCTAACCTTTTTTCTGAGGTACCATCTAAGCTTTGGACTTAAAGAAAACTAGGGTATGCCCTGATACATCGTCGCAGCTGGTAGATTATGGTCCATATTAAGTTATAAGATGAAGTTCTGATGTGTCCTCTCCTCTTTAGGAAAGAAGCAGCTAATGTTATCTCAAAGATCAAACCTCTGTGGAAATTGTAGTGCAGAGGCTTTGCCCTAAGACACTGAAACCATCAGGGCCATTGGGGGTGGGAGGTGTCTCAACAGCTTTAACTAATGATTGCAGTGATTGCCATAAAAGTTGTTGAAATAACTGTGAGAGCAAAAGCTCAGACTGATAGAGAAGGCATGCAGAGCAATGTCATCAAGCACTACTCCTGGGATAACAGCCAGGATGGAGGTAATAATTCCTGACAGAAACCAGGGGATTAATTCAGTCCAAAGGGCATTCATTCATAATGCAAAAGACTTTCAAGCAGGAAAAAAAAAGTTCCAGAAGTAATGACCAAGGTGATACTTTATGAATTCTTGTATCAGGTGCAATTTTGGAATGTGGACAGAGCCAGCCAACAGAAAAATCATATTTTCTGTAATGAAGAAAATGTATGCATGGAACTGTGCCTATATTTAATCCTTCAAAGTTGTCAAGACTTTTTGCTGACTATTGTGAGCTTCAGAAGCTGTGAAAGAACTTGGTTTGGTTAAACATTGGGATTTTAGAGATATATTTGGCTGACAAAAAAATTTTGGGCTTCTCTTAGTCTTCTTAGATACATTAGACTATCTGATAGAGTGCCTACAGAGAAGAAGGCCTCACTGTGCAAGGAAATGTGCAAAATGTATTGTGGAAGAAAGTACCAGCTATGAATTGCTTACAGTTTAAGTAGAAATGATGGTCAGAGAGAAGAATAAGAGAAAAATCAAGCAGTAAGACAAACTTCACACAACTGTCAGGTTCAATAGGCAGTGTACTTAGAAACAGTGCCAGAATATACATTGCCTTATTCTAAGGTACAGTGTCTAACTTGTCTATTGGATCAGTTTACACTGCATGTGACTTTGGCTTTCTAAATAAACTGGATGCTGCTATATCAATACCTTTTTTTGGCTCATTTTACATGAATTTACACAGATAAGCTTGTAGGAGTAGAATTTCATTGTGTGAAAATATTTCTGGAAGTTTGATTGTAAGCTGCCGTGGGTGTTCATTGAAAGCTTTTATACTTTCAGCATCTCAGGGAAGCTCAGCTGTGTAACATTTGTCTTCTCCAAATAATTGCAAGTAAATGGTAGTATCAAGGCAAATGTACAGGTCAAACTACTGAACTAAAATATTTATACATATTCTAAAACATCCCAAATAACAAACAAAAAGACCAAAAATTACTCTTTCCAATACTTTGGATAATATAGCAGCCTACTTACAGTTATTTCACACTTAGTGAAAGAATCTAAATTCACTGAATAAAAGTTACTTTTTGGGTAATGTTGAGCTGTAGGAAGGTTGTTGTTTTGCATATATTTGTCGTGGTTTAACCCCAGC
This sequence comes from Gymnogyps californianus, assembly GCF_018139145.2. Lineage (NCBI taxonomy): Eukaryota > Metazoa > Chordata > Aves > Accipitriformes > Cathartidae > Gymnogyps > Gymnogyps californianus. The sequence continues at coordinate 138,231,925 of NC_059472.1, forward strand.
CAGCAGCTAAGCACCACGCAGCCACTGCACCCTGCTCCCAGTGGGATGGGGAGGAGAATTGGGAAAAAAGGTAAAACTCGTGGGTTGATATAAGAACGGTTTAATAACTAAAGTATAATACTAACAACAATAATAATGAAATATAATAATAGTAGTAATGATAATTGTAATGAAAAGGAATATAACAAAAAAAAAAGGGTGGGGGGGAAGAAAAACCCCAGTGATGCACAATGCAATTGCTCACCACCCGCTGACCGATGCCCAAGCAGTGATCCACCCCTCCCAGCCAACTCCCCCCTGTTTATACACTGAGCATGGCGTTCTATGGTATGGAATACCCCTTTGGCTAGTTCGGGTCAGCTGCCCTGGCTCTGCTCCCTCCCAGCTTCTTGCACACCTGCTTGCTGGCAGAGCATGGGAGACTGAAAAATCCTTAACTTCGGATAAGTGCTACTTAGCAACAACTAAAACATCAGTGTGTTATCAACATTATTCTCACACTAAATCCAAAACACAGCACTGTACCAGCTACTAAGAAGAAAATTAACTCTATCCTAGCTGAAACCAGGACAATATTCCAAGGAGTACCCGAAAGGTTGAAAAAGTCAATGCTTAAAAATACTTGTTCTGTGTGATGTAACTCTTGGCGAATGAAAGCAAAGTCACTGATTTCATACCTGTCTGGGCGTCGAAATTCTTCTCAAGCTCAAACTGAAGATTTGCACCTGATACTTGAAACATGATTATTTCTGAGAAGATATTTCTGCATATATCTGGGACCCTCAGGTGGGAAACTTTTGGCACTAAGACTTATCAAAAGTGGGAGAGAGCATTGTATCTATGAATTCAGAGTGAAGAAAAGGTGAGAAAAGCTTTGTTGTAACTACCAGACCAGTGACAGCTGTGCTATATCAGCCTTTGGCTCTTTCTTTGGCAACAATGAAGAATCTAGTGATTGATATCTTGTCAAAATTGCAACTGTACCAGGATAGTTTGGGTGAATGAGGAATGTTATCTTTTTACTGAGATGAGTATGGTTAAAATGGGTTGTATTTTGCTTGAAAATAAGGTTCTATGATGGTGAAACTGAATGTGAAGTTCTGGTGAAGGCTCTAGAGAACAAGTCTTATGAGGAGCAGCTGAGGGAACTGGGGTTGTGTAGCCTGGAGAAAAGGAGGCTCAGGGGAGACCTTATCACTCTCTACAACTACCTGAAAGGACATCGTAGTGAGGTGGGTATCAGTCTCTTATCCCAAATAACAAGAAATAAGACAAGAGGAAATGGCCTCGAGTTGCGCCAGGGAAGGTTTAGATTGGATATTAGGAAAATTTCTTCACTGAAAGGCTTATTAAGCATTGGACCAGGCTGCCCAGTGAAGTGGTTGAGTCACCATCCCTGGAGGTATTTAAAAGACTTGTAGATGTGGCGCTTAGGGATATGGTTTAGTGGTGGACTTGGCGTGTTAGGTTAACGGTTGGCCTCGATGATTTTAAAGGTCTTTTCCAACCTAAATGATTCTATGATTCTATGATTATTTTTAATGCTGACTGTGTGGACTACAAAATAAAAATCCATGCACAGCTAATCCAGAACAAGTATGAGCATGCAATCTCACTTCTGTTAAATTAGCCAGAATATACAAAGCAATATTTATGTAAGCTTTGTGTTTATGAGAAGACAGACAAAATCTGTAGTGACTGGATCATATCTGATCCAAAGTAGAGTGTGCTAGGACCTCCATACATTTTTTTCCCTCAGTGACTGTGAAATGGCACACACAGTTGAACTAAGTCAGTGTGGTATGTCATATACTCATGGCACACAGCATTTAGGTACCCTAAATCCAGACTGACTGTCTCGTGGAAGTGTGGAGTTAATTGAATTGCCTTAAAAGGTTAGTATCTAAGGGGACTCTGAGATGCTCTAGGGTATCTAAAACAGCTGCATGCGCCTAGTAGACATGTACAATCAGACATAGCATGCGACTGGCCTTCTGAATGGGAGCTGGAAAATAAGAAAGATATGTCAGGGAGTCTGAAGTTTCACCAGGCATCAGGAGCTGGATTCAGCCCTTAGACTTGGAGACAGCACTTGTAAATTCTGTGATACTGAACCCAGACAAAGCATTGGTGAGAACATGACGAGCTGAGCTGAGCTGAGCTGAGAGTCAGCACTATCATCTGTCCTGCGGTATACTGTTCAATATTCTAGTGTAAAGCTTTCAGTAATAATACTATGATGTTGATTGCAAAAACATTTTTATATTGTACTTGCAAAAATGATAGTGATAATGAAAGTATATGAATGTACGGTGTCAATCAAATTATCCCAAATAAGTACACTACAACAGCTATGCATTAGAAGCAAATCAGTACACCAGTGGCTGCACAGACCCTTACATTACATGCAGTTTGGGGAAAAAAGGTTAATTTGTACTAAATTTTTGCCTGATTTACCGGACCACACTCCTGGTTTAAAGATAATCAAATGGCCAATCACTTTTTCCACCTTTGCATCTCTTCTATGGTTTGGGCAGCATTTGGTCTGTATTTGGTAGAAATGTAGACTTGAGCTTCCAGTTAAATTTCCACCAACAGAAGCCTCGTTTGTGCTCATTAAAACCACTCACCAAACAAAAGCCTAAACAGTAGGCATGCTGAGGCCATTTGCTTCCAAACTGCACCACTGCTTTCAAATAAGATTCCAGTGTAGATGTATCTATAAGTATGTCAAAAACCCACCATCCAATGAATCTACAAAGACATATTAAAATACAGGTTTGTTGTCTTTTTTTTTTATATTTATTTCATTTTTAGTAATTTTCTTCTGTTACGGTGTAAGCAAAATAATGAATTATCAGAAGTTAGAATAAATCAGCTCCCATTAATGTTTTTTTGGTGTATTTCTTAAGCACTTGGTATTGTTGGGGACAGGATGCAGGACTAACCTTGGCACTGCCCTTCTTGTGATTCTTTGGATACTTGGGACAGGTAAAGGAATTCTGGTTTTCTTTGTATGAACTTACCAGGATGGAAGTTGCATGGTGAATGCACACAACAATGGCAATTGCTGCATTCCCCTAGATGCAACCATTTCCCTAGGTAAAGAAATTTTACCTTATCTGCCACTGTTTTAATACTAGATGCATAACAATTATTATTATTATCATCATACTAAGCTTTCTAGTGCAGAAATAAGAATCCTGGAAGTCCTGAGAATGGTGCAGGTGGAGAAAAGTAGGAGGTGGGGAGTCCAAAAAGCATAAAATTGGAACCCAAGTTCCTATAATAGTGCTTTAGCCATAGCTGGAGTGTCTCTGAAAAATACCACTGTGTAATATCTTTGATCCAAAGACTATCTATAGTGAAATAGAAAAAACTGTCTGGAAATACATTTTTACTGCATCACAACTACAGACTCTTTCTATTTTCTGTTTTATAGGTCAAGCAAATATTACGCAAGCATTTTTTAATCTGGAGGGAAACACACATTGGATTAATTTTGAAAACTGGCTCTGCTACTACAGGTGCAGAACTATACTGAAAAAAAGGTGTGCTCAGAGAAGGAGTTCTGGCAGTACCCTAAAGAACAAATAGATTTTTATCCTTACATATAGCTTATTTTTAAGAACTGCCAGAATGAGTTACATCAAAGGCCTCTCTCCCAGAATCTCGTCTTTAGTGGTGGCCAACAGGGGATGCTAAAGAAACAGGATAGGGGTAGAGAAGGATCCTTTCCACAGAATGTTATTCAACCTCTATGCAGTTTAAGGATTTCCTGGGCCATTAGTTGCATCCAGGTCATTGTGTTTAATAGCTATTGATACCACCTATTCTGCATGAATTTGTCTAATTTGTCTTTAAACCTTTGGCCTCTAAAAAAGCCTGTAGCGATAAGTTCCACAATTTCATTAGGTGTCATGTGAAAAAGGTGTTTATATTTGTTCTTTTCAAATTGCTGCTAGTTCCACTGTGTGCTCCTTGTTCCTTTATTGCAATAGTGAATAAACATTGTTTATTCACTTCAGTTACATCGTTTATGTGCTCATAGATCTCTATACAGTTGCCTATTTCATTTTTTCCTAAATCATTTACAGATCTGTGTGTTGCAAGTTTTTACTTCTGGTAAAGGAGGTAAACAGACTTTTCCTTCACTGTGGACTGTGTGTGGACATGGCTTTGTCACCAGGAAAAGTCATATTCTGTGAAACCCTGAGCCTCACATTCTCTCAGAAGTGGGAGAAACCGCAAGGTTCAGGGCTTTTGCCATCGTTTGCATTTGTAATACGCAGTCCAGAAGCAGCTGCTTTTGAAGATTACACACACAGGAGTCAGGCAAGTGGACCCTGGGAATGACAGAATCATCTCAATTTGCAGTGTACGGTCTGTCCATAGAACCACTCAGCTTCATGATGTAGTTTAACTGTTAGTCTAGACTACTGCTAGTCTCAAAAATTAACATAAAGTAGCAATATCACATTAGCAGCACAGTAACAACACAGTCAAGTTCTATAATGTGCTATACCTTTTCCTGCAACTTTTTCCAAGAGGAAAAAATGGCTTCAGATATTTATTGGACTGAAACATTAAAATAAATATAGCAAAGGATTCTTAAAACCTATGTAAAGGTTGTAACTTTCAGCCTCCATCCAATCCTGAAAGACACTATTTTTCCCCTATTTTCTTTTACCTATCAGGTAGGAAATATAGTTGACTAGTTCTAAGAAACATCGCGCTCTCTCTGTCTTTTTTTTTTTTTTTAATTTATTTTATTTTCCTATTCCACTGACTTCCTCTGTGATGTTGAGTACCCCACATAACAGTATGTCCTTTCATCTTGTTTTTTCCCAGACGGCTAACACTTCAAAGGAATCCAGTTTGGAAACACTTTACTATCTACATATGAAGTACAATTTACGTGTGAAAAAATAAAATGTGTTTCTTTCTGAAATGTAGAATATATGAGGTTTCTCTTGTTTTAGCCCAATAGGACAGTGTTAACTAGTTTTTGGCTAGTATGGTAGCTTCCTAAAACACTATGGTTAGACTGATGAAAGATGAAACTTGGGACTAGAATCCACCCTCCAGTTCAGATGTCTGTTTTGTCTGGAATTGGTCCTCTGGGCAGGCCTGGCCTTATGCTCCTTGCTGGACTTTCTGTGCATTTCACATTCAAATCTCACTGCAGAAAAAGCAGAAACAGGTCTGATGGGAAGGACCGTAACTTTAGGCCTCCTGCTATCAACCTGCTAATGGTCTGCTCCAAGCAGCAGGATGGAGCAATGGTCCCTCCTGCCCACAGCCCGCCTGGCCCAGCCAGCCCTGAGCTCCTAGCTGCTTCATAGCTCAGCTGGAGAAGGAGTGTGGGGCACGCATTCCCTCACTCTGCATTCACTGTTGTTTGGGACCATGCCTCTTGGGGATGTTGCATTACGCCAACGTGGAGTTTACTCAGCTCTATGGCCATTAGAAAAACCTTGACTACCATGCCAGATGAGAGCTGTTTTCCAGTGACCATGAATAACTCTTTCAAGCCTCTTAGGCTGATTTTTCCATAAATATGGGGAACTTTGGGCGGGAGGCATAAGTATAGCTGCCCAAACTCAACATTTTCAGAGCATGCACAAGAAAACGTATTTAAAGGAATAAGAGAATTTTCAAGGTATGATTGAAGCCCAATGAATTCACACAACTCAGAGCTGAACCAGTCTGGAAAGCAGGCAGACTGGAAAAGCCATCTGTGACACCACTAAGTTTTGGTGCTCACTGTGCAGCTGAAGGGGACTTAGGTAGACTAAATTCCATAGGGAAGTTCCTTCATACAATGTCACACTCTTCCAACAAAGCCACAAAACAGAGCTGTGGAATAAGAATTTAGTGTTAAATCAGTTAAGTAGCACTATAAATTTAACAAGGCAACTGCATTTCTGTTGACTATTGCAAGCCTCTATCTAGATAATTAATGGTTATACCACCAATGCAATTAAGGTTATAAATCATTTGCATTCAAATTGAGTATCAAGACAATTTTTAACAATTGTTTAAATAATGTTAATCTTGGATCATTATTGGTATTAGATATACTAAAACACTTAATGCAAGTAAAATATTAAGAGATCAGTTGTTCTACTGGAAAACATAGGTCATGCATGGAGAATGTCCTGTCCTGTTTCAGATGCTTTGCTTCAGAAATAGAGGTAATGTGCCTTTGAAAGAGGTTTTAAACTTCTGCAGTGGTGGATTATCATGTGTGCTTGGGCCAACATAGTAACATTCATCTTTGAAGCATGAAGCTTTGGAGACGTGGTAAAATGGATATAAGATATTTTAATATTGGATGTATAGTAGAAGTAGAAGATGATTTTGTTCCTCCCTTTGGATAAAATCTGTGTCATTGAAGTAATGTACGTAAATTTTTGAGAATAAAAAATAGTGAAAGATAATATTAAGAAATGTATCTCTTCACACATTAAATTCTTTAATATATATAAAAAGTGATTATTTTTTCTGTATTTTGAATAATTCCAGTTCAAAGGCTAGTTAAAAAAGGAACTTATTATAAAAAAATCAAATTCGGTCCTCAGTCTGTTTTTCCATATTTAATGAACATTGATAAAGACACAATAAAGAAGAACTTTCTCAAAAGCTTGCAATGGGGAAGACACATTCTCCTAAAACATAAAAGCACAGTATAACCTAAAAGTAGCTGCAGTTAATCAAGTGTGTAATATGAGGCCAATATTCTGTACTCAGGCAGCAACATATATTTACAGTGTTTACTTCCTGATGATGTTGTAGAATAAGTAAAAAAAGGTCAAACATTCAATGCTGTATCTGAATTTTAACTGAACCCAGATTTATTTCTGCTTTAAATTTGAAGGCCTGAAACTCATTTTAATCTAAGTTATATTTGTTATGACTAAACAAATCAGATTTGATTTTTTTGTTACAAATACAAACTTATCTCTCTCACAGGATTGTCTGTAAATTAAAGAACGAAGATGTTTAAAGCTCTTGGGCCAAACTGGAGGAATTTTAAGCAGGCAAACACAAACTACCTTGTGAATCTTCCAGGTTGCTTCTCTATGCTTTCACCATTTTTAAATAAGAATTTGAACTTGTCACTGTTCATTCTGTAAATTACAGAATAATATTTCTTATAGTTTTTAGAGAGAAAACATAATTCATATGCAATCAGTTAAGAGAGATTTCACTAATTTATTCAAGATGTCATGTATAACGTTCTTAAAATGAATTGCCAACACAAACTTTTTCTATTAAAATAAACCTCTGGGAACTTAAGCTGTTGAAACTTTCTGTGTTATGATCAGTAATGCCTTGTCTAGAAAGTGTACACAATTTAACTTTGAGTTCATTTAATTTCCAAAGTGTCTCTAGGAAAGAGTTTCTTCCAATTATCGAAAAGACAAAAATGGCAAATAAAGTACTGAGGGAGATGTTTCACTGAGAAGGGGTTGGCTTTGAATCATCTCTGCACTTCATTATCCTCCAATCAAGCAATCAAATTTCTTCACCTCTGGAATTCACATTCTGCTGATTATCATTTATGTACTTTAATTGGTTACACTTTAATTTCTGGCTAGACCCTTATGAACAAAAGGACTGTTACTGATGGCTCATTCACAGTTATAGTCCCTTTTTTGTAGTTGGCTAACAGATTCCCTCCAGATTTCTCTATCATCACCTACACAGCTCTCCCACTGGCTATAAAATACTGCAGCAGCTTGTAGGTAATTGATCAGACAAGTGAACTGTAAAATATTCATTTTCTACTTCAACAGCTAGATAAATCTCTTGGGAAGTGGATGAAAATATTGCTTATGCACATCAGGGTCGGTGTAGTAATAGCAAGGTTGCTGATAAGCAGGGGTCTGCTACAGAGTTAATGCTTAATTCTTTTCCACGCCAGAGATGGGAAAGCATGCAGTTTCCCTTTGCCTGCAGCTAGGAGTCTCATTACATACTGAACCCGAGGCATCAACACCGATGCACCAGTCATGGTGCTTCAGGGATGGTGCTTCCTGTTTTAATTAATCAGGTTCATCTCGGTTTAACATGCCAAAGAACAAATTAACACTTAGTTACTGTAACCAACATGCTAAATACCAAAATATTAATGAACAGGAGAGCAGGAGTGAAAAGGGATGGACAGAAGAGGGAAAGGAGAGGTAAAACCTGCTTTTTTTTCTTTTCATCAACAGTAATCTTTACAATCTCACTTTCTGAGTTTTTTTGCACCAAAGTGTTCAAATACCCATCAAAGTGCTTTAATTGAAAGCGTTTAAAAGCAAACTGCATACAGACTTGTAGAGCAAAAGCAGAAGATAGTGAATTCTTTTCATCTTTATCTTGCTGGGTTGCCATAGTAAGAGAATCTGAAGGGAATTAACAATAGCTTTGTTTCTGACTCATGTTAAATGTGTGTTAGGCAACCCTACTCAAGCCCAAACTATACTAATCAGAAAACACATACAATCCCTCCACCTGCTTTCCTCTCACACAAGAAGGAAAAAGCTAAGCTTTAAGTATTGGAATATTAACAGCGTTTTTTTTCCCAGTTGTTTTTGAAGCAGCAGAGAACATATGTTTGTTTCCCATGTCCTTGGAGTGTGGTGTCAGTCACCTTAAGACGAGGCATTTGAAATAAAAAATAGTCGATACTATGTATGCCACAGTAGTTGTGACCACCTGGGGGAAGACAAATGGAACACTACAATTTTGCAGTGGAAAAGCCAAGTGTATTATAGGTGCCGCAGCATCTACTGTAGAGATGCTGACAAGTAAATCAGCCTTTCTTGGATGAGAATAGTCATTTGCTTTAAGAACAGAAGATAGATCCATGTTTCTTTCCATATCAGCTAACTTCTGATGATTTAAGTTTAGTGCCAGAAAAAACGATGGTAATAAATTGGTCAATCAGAAAATTTGGACAGCTTGCTAACACCAGAGGCATTAGCCAAAGACACTCTTTTTTCCATTATACTAGTAAATAGACTTGTTCACACATAATCATGGTTTTGAGGTGAAACCCCCAGGCTGGAATCAACTCCATTACAAATGCATGCCATGGCATTCAAGGACTCTCTCAGGTATTGTCTAGTTACTAGACAACCCAAATATTCTGAAATGTATTCCATCACCCCCACAGACAAGGCAGGCTGTGCATCTTCTGCAGACAGTGAGACTCAGATTTTTGTATGCTTTGTATATTTTTTAATGCAACTAGAGCAAGTCACTTCCTTAATAAACATTCTGAAAATCATATTCTGGGTTTCTAGTATCCCAGGTGCAGAGTGTTGTATCTCATATTTTTTCTGAAAAAGACTGGTGAAGATGAAAGTACCCATTTATAATGAGAAAACTATTCAAAACAAAGAAACATTAGCAATACAAAGCAAAGAAACACAAATGAAAATACATACTGGAAATAGTACACAGTTCCCCTTTGTGGTCCTCGATATGATAAATCCTGCTATTTTAGCACTTCCTAAATTCTCACTCAGTTAAAAGGATAATTAAAAACAAAAATAAAGTTCTGTTAGCAATGAGGTTATAATGAGGTGCACCATGAAAATCAAGTGTCTGTTTAAGAACTCTGTGTAACCAACCTTTGCTCTTTGAATGCCGTTTGTGATGATGATAATGTGTTTAAAGGGAGATAAATGGATCAGGAACTGTCTTTTCTATCTAGGATTTAAATTATATTATTTCCTCTAATATATATTTAAGGTAAACCAACCCCTTTTCCGTCCCTCCCCTCCCCTCCCCTCCCTCCCCTCCCCTCCCCTCCCCTTCCTTCCCCTCCCCTTCCCTCCCCTTCCCTCCCTTCCCTTCCCTTCCCTTCCCTTCCCTTCCCTTCCCTTCCCTTCCCTTCCCTTCCCTTCCCTTCCCTTCCCTTCCCTTCCCTTCCTTCCCTTCCCTTCCCTTCCCTTCCCTTCCCTTCCCTTCCCTTCCCTTCCCTTCCCTTCCCTTCCCTTCCCCCTTCCCTCTTTCTTTCCTCTCTCCTCTCCTCTCCTCTCCTCTCCTCTCCTCTCCTCTCCTCTCCTCTCCTCTCCTCTCCTCTCCTCTCCTCTCCTCTCCTCTCCTCTCCTCTCCTCCCTCTCCTCTCCCTCCCCTCCCCTCCCTCCTCTCCTTTTTCCTTTTTCCTTTTTCCTTTTTCCTTTTTCCTTTTTCCTTTTTCCTTTTTCCTTTCCTCAAAAATAGCTTTTGTCTTTATTTGGATAAGAGGTGTTAGCAAAAGCCTTCACCCATTTTTTTTCCTCTGAAAATATTTTGTTATCCATTTCTGTCCTTACTTTCCCCTCCAAGTTTCTATTCATACTTCACTGAGCTGTAGAAATTTTGTTTTGGTAGGTTCCTACATAACTCTTTACTATGAGCCACTCATCTCTGAAAATAGGAATGTCTTTGTTTTCAGAGTCTATCTTTACATGATTTTATAATTTCCTTTTTAAATCCAGCTAGCTATTGAAATCAGTAGCAGCCTAGATAAGCATGTACTGTATTTTACAGATTCCACCCAGTATTAAAGTCATTTGCCTTCCATGAAGTTTTGTGAAGGACCAACTCTCCTTTATGGGTCAGAGCTGCTTGGAAACATTCAAGCACTACTGAGCCTTAATCACCTTGGGTACTTGTCAATCACCTTTATGTCGAGCTCATCTCTCTTTTTCTATCTATATGACACAGAAAATGTATTTAGTCTTCAAGTTGAATTTTTTTTTTTAATAAATACTGTATTGCTGAGAAGCATGAAGAGGACACTGAGCTATGCTCCTGTGGAGAAGCTACTAGAGGGGAGATGTCCAAATGTTTGTTGCCGTCCCTCAAGCTTAAGGCATTTTGCAGAGCACTGTTGGTGGGTTGGAAAAGAGTTGAATGTGAAGAAAAAGACAAAGGTTGTAGAGGCTCTAACACAAACAGAAATACCAGCAGAAAAAAACAGGAGGGAGAACAGAGCTAAAGTTAAAGAGGAGAGAAGAAAGGGGAGAAAGACTGAAAGAAGGGGAAACAAACACAGGGAAAGGCATAGGTAAGGCAACACAGTTCTCTTTCCTCTTTCTTTGCCGTTTAATTGCAGGTTTCATTGATTGTTTTCTTCCACTTAACTAGGATGAGTTCCTTACTCTAAGGGTTGTATTAAAAAGAAATATGTTTTAACAGAAATTCACCAGACTACAATCACACTGTGGTTGCCTGCTTTGAGTCACTGTACTATCCTAGCTGCTTTTGCCTTTTTTATTAAAAAAATTCTTCATATATCTGTGAATCTGCTCCAAAAAACTATTTTCCCAGTCCGAGCACCTTGGTACTTACAGCAGCCTAAGTTCAAGAAAGTTCTGGAAAGTAGACATAGTCCTTAGAGTAGTTATTTTAACAATGTATTGGGCTTATGTGGCAAGGTTTTGATAGCAGGGGGAGCTGCAAGGGTGGGTTCTGTGAGGAGATACCAGAAGCTGCCCCCATGTCAGACAGAGCCACTTGCAGCTGGCTCCAAGACAAACCTGCCGCCGGCCAAAGCTGAGCCAATGAGCAATGTTGGTAGTACCTCTGTGATAACATACTTCAGAAAGAGTAAAAAACACTGTGCAGCACCTGTGAGAGAGGAGTGAGAATATATGGGAGAAACAACCCTGCAGACACCAAGGTCAGTGAAGAAGGAGGGGGAGGAGGTGCTCCAGGCACCAGAGCAGATTCCCCTGCAGTCCGTGGTGAAGACCATGGTGATGAAGATTGTTCTTCTGCAGCCCATAGAGGACCACAGTGGAGCAGATATCCACCCTGCAGCCCAGGGAAGACCCCATGCTGGAGCAGGTGGATGTGCCCTGTGACCCCATGGAGAGCCTGCACTGGAGCAGGCTCCTGGCAGGACCTGTGACCCCATGGAGAGAGGAGCCCACGCTGGAGCAGGTTTGCTGGCAGCACCTGTGGCCCCGCAGGGGACCCACGCTGGAGCAGTCTGTTCCTGAAGGACTGCATGCCGTGGAAAGGACTCACGCTGGAGCAGTTCTTGAAGAACTGCAGACCATGGGAAGGACCCATGTTGGAGAAGTTCATGAAGGACTGTCTCCTGTGGGTGGGATCCCATGCTGGAGCAGGAGAAGAGCATGAGGAGGAAGGAGCAGCAGAGACAAAGCATTATGAACCGATCACAATCCCCATTGCCCATCCGCCTGCGCTGCTTGGGCAGAGGAGGTGGAGAAATCGGGAGTGAAGTTGAACCTGGGAAGAAGGGAGGGGTAAGGGGAAGGTGTTTTTAGGTTTTGTTCTTATTTCTCACTGTCCTACTCTATTACAATTAATTGGCAATAAATTAAATTATTTTCCCCAAGTCAAGCCTGTTTTGCCCATGATGGTAACTGGTAAGTGGTCTCTCTGTCCTTATCTCGACCCATGAGATTTTCATCATATATTCTCTCCCTATCCTGCTGACAAAAGGGAGTGATAAGAGTGGTTTGTTGGGAACATGGTGGTCAGCCAAGGTCAACCCACCACAAACAGGCAGCCAGGGATGATGCTTGTTCCACAGTTTGAGGTGTAAGAAATTACAGATGGATTTTTTTCTTTTTTAAGAAGGAAGATAAAATGGTGATAATTCTACATAAAAGCAATCATCAACAAAGAAAGAGACTTGTTTCCATATAACCCTCCTATTCTGGGGAATACAGATGCAGACCTGTCACTTCCCTGGAAATGCCCTAGTTCACAAGCCATATTCTGTACTGGCTGGCGTGGGAGGAACAGCCCTGATGGAAGGCTGCATTGCAGTGCTTAGGGCTTGCGAATGGGAAGGTTGGGTATTCTGATCCTTGTCTCAAAGAATGTGTTTTGTATTTTACATTTAATAGCAGCTGGAGAGAAGAATGTGATCTCATGAACAGACAACTTTGTGTGCAATACAAGTATTGTCCCAGAGGAAGAAAAGCTGTATCTCCTGCTTAACGGGTAAGTGCTCTAAGCTGTAGGCCATTATAGAAGATGATCTGCAAGTCCCAGATCCCACGTGTTAAAGGAAACACAAAAATAGAAGTTACATTCCCTTTCTCCGAGTAAGTATTATGCTTTTCTGTGTGCAACTAACGATGAGTTTAACACCATTTTCTGTAGGATATTATATATAGCGAGAGTCTAAATATTTACAGCAATATTTCAATTGGAAATAATACTCAAAACTCACAAACAATACATAAAAATCTTAGCATACCTCTTGTACGTCTACAAGCAGAAGAAAGAAAGCTGTCTTATTGTTTGAACATCCTTCTACTGCTTTTCATTTTCTCTGAATGCTTTATCTGGCTGAACTTGGCCTTTTTTAGTCTCTTTATGCTATGACTATTTTTCCTTTAACCACTGTAGTTTTTCCAAGCATTAACAATAGTTGTTATATAAATCATTTAAATGCTGATAAACCTTTTCCTTTTGTTGTACAAATTTGATGTGTCAGTTTTCTCCTCAGTGCTGAAATACAGGGCTCTATGCAAGATAGTTCTTTTGTTCAGTTAATCATCTACCTGCCTTTCCATAAAGGACTCTACCTCACTTTCAACATCAATATTTCAAAAGACTTTTTCACCATTTTATTTTTTTTTTCCAATTCTGGTTGGTTATCAGAGGTTTTACTGAATAGCTATAGTCAATGCCTTTGCAGTCAAAAAGTTCAATTACTCTAGTCACTGCCATGAATCTAGATAATTTACAAAGATCCCACTTCCCAGTTCATTCACTTCCTTTTCAGCAGAACTCACCCAAGTACTGTGTACATATATCAGCTATGATTTGCATGAATACCACATCTCCAGCAGGTTTGGGAAAAAGAAGCAAGACAAAGGGCAGTATATATGGCCCTGACTGAAATACTTAGTTATCTCTGTGCCAACTCAATTCAAACAAATTTGAAATAATGATTTTTGTTTATTTTCACAATACCATTTTTCTTACTCCAGCCTTTGCATGGTTATATACAAAGTAAGAACTGGACTGTCTGGTTCTGGACTGAACTAAGAAAAGTCCCCTATTCAGAGATTTTTTCAAGCAGTTGGGACAATTAGTTCCGTAATTTCCAGTGCAAATGGGGTAGTTGGAGGCCAAAAGGAGACATGGCTTGACACGAAGTAATTTGGAGTACAATGGAGAAAAAAGAAAAGCATTCCACAGAAAATGAGAAATAAGTTACTCCTTCCTGTGGACAAGAGAAAACAATGCAAAAAAAACCCCCAAACAACTGTGATTCATTAGAACATTGGAATCATACTTTCTCCTAGAAAGTATTCTTCAGTGGTACAGTTAACTTTAAGACTATACCTGACTTTGCAAACTTGCCAGAGGGAACTCTTGTAAAGGAGAGTGCTTCCTGCACTAATCACGGTAATTTTATTCAGTTAAGTATTTTAATACAACGCTTATTTAGTCCACTCTCACTTTTAGAAGTTCCTCCTCCTCCTAACCCTTTCTTTCCTTTTGAAAACATTTATGGACTTTGTTCCAGAGGTTGGCAGAAACATCTACCAATAAATCAGAATTAATTTACTGGTTTGCATGCAGATACTTAGGAATTGTATGGCCAACTGTTCGTGTTTAGAATGCGTCACACACCATCCAATGTCTAATTGCACAACTGAATGCCTTGAATCCATGCCCAAAGCTGTGTTTTCACATTCATAAAATAACAACCGTGATATAGCATCACTCAGCTGGTGTTTTGGAAAAGTATATCTATACTAACAACTATCAGGAATCCAAATTCAATATAAGGTTGTTAAACAGTAATTCAAAAGTGATTTAGAAGTAGCTTAAGGGGCATATGAAATCCAGTGTCTGAGATTGAAGCATAATCCACAGAATCCTACAGAAAACATAGCAAACATTTTACATATGTACATAAACTAACACCTTCATTGTTGTTCTACCGTGTACTTTTATAATATATATTTTGAAACAGAAATCCCACATTTGAAAACGTGGAATAATGAGACTAGAACACAAAATAAATGCTTTTATTACTGATAAAAATTAAAAATGCAGGAATGGTAAAACAGATTAAGATAAAATGCATATCTCTTTAGCCTGTAATAACAGGTCAAAGAAGCAAGAATCTAATTTTCAGTGGCCATTTCATAATAGTCCAAAGAGTAAACAAATATTTCAAATGAATATTTTTCTATTGGTCCATCACATATTTCTCCTTTTCAAATTATTATTAGTTATCATATTACTATTTAAATATATTTATCTGTTCCTGTTTGCTTGTGTTAACTGTAAAAACTAAGGATTTTCATATATAAAAAGGGCAGAGACTGTCTAGATATATACTTACCCAGTAAACATCTTGCAAAGACATCTATTTAAAGTGCAAGACTTACCAGATCTTTTGCTATTCAGTCAGAATTAATTGATCTGTTCAGGGCACAATTAACTGTCTTTCCAGATCTGTTGTTCCCTTTTGTACCAACTGTTCTGCAGAAGGCAGCTTATGCACAATATAAGGATAAGGAGAAGAGCATGTGAAAAGAGGCAACAGCAATTTATAATACAATGAAGCATTGAGAAAAGGCTTGTTGTTGTTCAGTGAAGAAGGAGAATAGAGTCATGTGAAGTAAAAGATTTCAGACAACCTAGAGAAAATAATAAGAATGATCTTATATGTATTTTAAAGAGTTCCTCTTAAATGGAAACCAACATATATTATTCCCCTTTTCTTGTTTCCATTGCAGGAAGAGGGTGGAAAATTTTAGCTTTGGGTGAATCTTGAAAAATGCTCATATCTGGGGCTCGATAAACATAGAAAAATTGCTAAAAATGGGCATATGCCTTCCTTCTAAATGAGATAAACACTTTTCTTTAGAAATTTTTTTGTGAGATTTATGCTGACAAAATTTTGTAGCAGTCCCAATACACTCACAAGGTGGTATGGATTTATACCATTAGAAACAGAGGATTTTAGGTCTTGTTGCCCTGAGAGAAGAGAAGTGTAAATGAAAGAACAGACCTTCCACCCATTAAAAAAAAATTGCCCTCGTATGTAAGCATTGCACAAATCTACCTAGAATGCCTGTTCTAATAATAATTCAATTTACTCAACCCTGAGAATAAATGTTAATGATGAATGATGAAAGTTTCTTAATTTAACCAGTCCATCTGTCTAGTTAAATTTTTCTTTTACTTCAGAGTAGGAATGAAGTATGACAAAATATCCACAGTAGGTAAATTGAAAGTGGTGCCTGATAGGACTTAAAAGCCCCCCAAAACTCTGGTAAGAAAATACCTTCTTGGCCATAGAGAAAAGGGAAAAGAGCATGTTTGCAGAGGAATTACTAGACTATCCAGAACAAAACATTCTTCATTATTAAATAATAACAGTCTTATGTTAGGTTTTGGTTTTATTAGTAAATGTACTCTTCCTAGCACATGCTACTGGCAGCACAAGCAGCCATTTGAATTGGCTGTCGATACTGTGAAGAAAACGTTTGCCATCATCCCTCATCCTAGTCTTCTGCAGGCTTGCTGGGACACATATGGAAATTATGATGTAAGGTAGAGGAGGATGATCCAAATCCTTCAAAAATTCCACTCATGGGATCATGCATGGAAAGGGAAGGTTTTGCCTCAGGGAAAATCCTAGAAGATAATACCTGGAATGGCCTCCTGACCTCACCTTGGTGGTTATAAATCTAGTTCTTGCCTTGTAAACTCAGGACAATCCATTTCCTGAAGTATACTTTTTTTGTTGTTGTTTTGGCTTTTTTGGGGGGCGGTGGGGTGGTTGGGTTTTGGGTGGGGTGGCTTTTTTCGTTGGTTTTGTTGCTTTCCTCTAATAGGTATAGTCACTCTACTATTCACTAATACATTCAGAATGTAGACAGACCATAGTTAAGACAATATGGAAATATAGGTAGGCAACATAATAATTCACCAAGACTTGCTACAGTTGATTCCTCCTTGTACCCCCTTATGGAGGGAACAGAATTCTCTGATCCTTAGTCTTTTAATGTCAATGTTTACATAAGTACCATTAACAGCGGCCTTTTTAATCTTTTTCATTTTGTCTGCTTCTAATTTTTTGGTGCAGAGGTTCCCCTGCTTCTGTCCTTGTTTTCCTTAGTTTCTGAGAAATGCTCTCTGGATACTCATGACCACGCCACAGTAAAAATGTTCTTTCTCTCTGTTCAGGACTCCAATGCTTGCCTCAGCTCTTGATTCCTGCACCTTCAGGCAGGTAGTTTGAAATTGCAGCCCTATCAGCATGTGCTGTTTATTTGTTGAAGTGCCAAGAGGCCTTAAACAAATGAGAACCCCAGCGTGCTGGATACTGCCCATAGTGAATGACAGCTCCAGGCTCAAAGATGCTGTTCCTCTGAGACGCAGGAGAAAAAGCAAGTGATAAACCAAACGAGCTAGACTGAGAGGGAAGGTCAGATAACACACAGGCAATGAAGACTCATATTCCTTCTGTCCTGCTGCAGTAACTGTTCTTGGTAATAAGAATTGCATTTTATTCTTCACAATTGAACTAAACGGATTCTTCGGTGTAATGGAGGGAAATGAAGACTCCTGACTAAGATGATCTAATTAAAAACATGACGTGGGAGACATTAAAATATCTCTCTGGAAGACCTGTAGCTTCTGGGATGGACAAGATAGTACCATTAGTCCAGTACATCCTAGAATGCTAATATTTTTTAGCAAGAACCAAAAATAAGACTTGGAAAAAATTAACATGCCACTTCTCTTTAAATAGATGTTCTGAAGATATTATATTACTCTGCAATCAATACAGCAGGAGTTCCTGTTGTTATAAGGAATATTTAGACTACGCGGCAAGTTATGTTTAAATTAGAGAAAATAAGTGAACTCAGATTCAGGCTTCAGGCGTCCAAGTAGAAATCTCAGGCATCCAAATAGAAATCTAAGGCTGGCAATCGTGGAGAACATTCCATTGTTTCTTAACCTCATACAACACCAGTAGTGCCAGGGAAGTCAGTGGTCTTCTTCAATGTTATGCATGCACACACGTATAACAGTGTATAAAATTAAGCATTTGCAAACTAATAATTTAACCTTTTTGAATGATAATAATTTTATCTGCAGTCTGAAAAGTTCTTAGTTTAGTAACATTATGGAAAGTAAATATGTTTTTCTATGTTCCCACTAACTCTTTCAAAGGAAAACTACTATTAGCTGTTAATTTGCAATTAGTAGCTAATAAATTAAGAGCTTTCTTCCCTGACAACATTCATTTTTTCAGTGAAATACATACCCTTTGGGATTCAGACATTTTTCTGGTAATGAGCAGCTTTCTCCCTGCAACGTTTCAACCTTCTCATTGTAAAATCTGACTCCTATTAGAACCAGCTTTTTTAGCTCTGCAGATTCTTCTTCTCCAATTAAAGTTTCCTGTCGAGACGACCAGATTCCTTCAGGAGGGAAATGTTAAAAGTCAGTGAATTATGGAACATCATAAAGCACACAGAAGCCTAAAAATTGTTCCTAAAGCCTAATAAATTAAAATACTTTCTTGTATAATAATTGGTTGTGATTTTAGTTGAATACTCTGTAAAGCAATACCACAATATAGTGCTCCTGATCATTGTGAAAGGTTGTGAGCAGCAATGAAGGAAGAGAAATGTCAAGAAGGATTTAGAGTAGGGAAAACAAGGAAAATAAAATTTTGCTTGCACAAATTCAGCGTAATACATCCATGGGAAGATAATCCAAACATACAGCTAGTCAACAGAGGAGAGATTTCTAGTAGGCAGGCATGCTGGAAGAGATTTAGAGATCGGATGGATCACAGTTTAGAGACGAGATTGTAATGTAGTATGAAAAAGAAAAAATATATTTGTCCATTTTTGTCTGCAAAGGCATCAGGGTGTGGAGCAGCAAAATAATATGCTTGTTCGCTTGACCCTGTCGCACATCAGTCTTGCTGCTGATTTCTGTGAGAGGAGGATCAACTTCTCTAAGGGCCTAATCCACACAAAATTCTCTGAAATCAGTAAGAGTCCATACAATGAGTTCCGAGATCCATCAATGACTTTTTACACTGTTATGGGCCACTTGTTAGCAGAAAGTTATAATATGCTGCACGTAAGTTGAGGAAAAATTCCCATGCAGA
Source organism: Gymnogyps californianus (assembly GCF_018139145.2). Taxonomy (NCBI): domain Eukaryota; kingdom Metazoa; phylum Chordata; class Aves; order Accipitriformes; family Cathartidae; genus Gymnogyps; species Gymnogyps californianus. Next base: position 138,251,057 of record NC_059472.1, read on the forward strand.
ATTACAGAGGCACTAAGAGGGGATGTATATAGTATGATTACATAAATATAGCTGTTTAATAACAAAGAAGACAATCGAGAGAAAAAGAATAGATTTCTGATTATAAAGAGGAAAAATAGGATGAAATTCTGACTGTAAAGTACATTCAGTGGTGGAATAATCTCCTTACAAGGAGAGATTGAAGCCCATGCACACTGAAACTTTGAATTAACAAAACAGAAAATTCATTAGGGGAAATGAGTGTAAACTGGCAGGAAGGCGGTCTTCTCACAATTTCACCATCAGTATATACAATGTTCTGAAGTTCCTTCCTCCTTGTGCTAGCAATGCTTTTAAGTGTTGTCCCGATGGCAAGCAGGGATTCACGTGTGGCTATCAAGTGTAAATACATTCCTATGTGACTACCAAAACTGCATCTGTCACAATTTGCCAAAGCTGCAAATTGTAGCTCCTGGTGCGAGTTTGCAATGGCCGTGAGTGCAGCCACAGCAGGAAATCATTAGTGAGCTGTTGCTCCTAAACAACAGAGTGAAAAACCTGAAGGAAAAGCTTTTAGCATTCTTTATTTTTCCCCTTCAAAGCAAAATGTGTGCTAACTGGAGATGCCTCCGTGACAGCCTTAGGTAAGAAGGGCCCTACACAGTGAGGAAGGTAGACAGTGAAAAACCACACCTTCGCTAAGACAGCCATATTTTGTCAATATTTACCTCCTCAAAACAGTTGTGAACATCTGAACTTCTTTTCCTTTTTGCTGACATATCTAAAAGAGTTAGCATTAACTGTGACAGTACTTTTAACCGATCACTGCAAAGTAAGCTCGGTTTAGTATATTTTGGAAATGGCAGCTCATCCAAATTTCCTTTTATTTACTCTGCTGAGAAACAAAAGTTATACTTGAATAGAACTGACCCATGCAGAATCAGATTTAGTAACTTCAGAGTATTAGTAGCTTGGACTAAGTTCAAGCTTCTGACCTGAAGGAATAAACTGCTGTAGACACCTTATCAACAGAAGTTTTCTGTTTTTTTAGGATAGGACACCAGACTCCGCATCAGGAGACATGGGAGCTATTTCTATCTGAGCAACTGATTTGCTGTGTGACTTTGGGAGTTGCAGAATAATGGTGAGAAATGCACACACTTAACAAGAAGCTTGCTCCTTTCTGCAGTTCAAATGATAAAGACCTTTTAGCAAGAGAAGTAACTGCAGTCTTTATACCATCTTTCTTACACTCTTAAAACATATATCTACTTGAAATTGCTTAAGCTATAATTTAAATTCAAACTCTCAACACATCTATTCAAAATTAACATTTTTAAAGTATTTTGACTTTGATTTGAAGGTTTTAGTATGCTTTAAAAATGAATTTGGTCTCCCGATTACTGTTTTGAGACTAAGTGGTCTATATGACCTGTGCATAGTTGGGCTGACAACCTACATTCCCACCTTGATGTGAAGGCAACTACCCCAGCCCAGTGGTGCTCAGATCAGATCAGCCTGTTGTGTGTCGGAAGGCAAATTAAGTCTCTCGGGAGGCCAAGGCAGCAGTGAGGTTGGCAGCACCGTTTGACAAGCGCAAGTCCTCCTTGCTGGAGGATGCCAGGTGATTTGGTCCTCTCTGCTCTTCCATTAAGCAGAGTTTTACCAGAAAACCTTATACAGCAGAGTCAGTCCAACCTTTGAAATAGAAACAGAAGCCTTGTCTTCTAGTGAACAGTGAGGAACAACTTGGTGTTTTTTTAAACCACCTGCGCAATTACTCTCACGAATTGGTAGTCTTATTATGAACTCAAACTACAGGTTTAGTCAGGCTATATAAACATTTCAGGAAAGCACAGGAATACCAAACTTTTAAAAGACAGTTGTACAGCCTCCTTTCCAGAAGTTTTTTTCTTTTTACATTCAGGATAATAAAAGTGCTAATGATTTGTCACTTTATACACAAAATTAAATGCTTAATAAGCTGAACAAGTTTCAGCTTAATTTCTCTAATTGCCAACTTCAGTTTATTTTTTATTTGCTAGCCTCCCTGTGGAAAATAGTACACAGTATTCCTAAAATCACAATAAAACATTGGAAAATCTGCTTCCCTGTACTGTTTTTCAGGGACTTAGTAGTAATGGCTTCTCATTTTGTTGTGACTAGGAAACATATATTCTAGAAAAGTAACAACAAAAATATAGAGTTTATTTGTCAGGTATATGATCCCCAATATGCTGGCACTCTTCATACAGAGTTTAACATCATCATCAAGCACCTTTTGAATGGTGATTTTTCTTAAGTAAATCTCAAGCGCTCAGCATAAGAAATCAATATGCTTGCCCACATTTTGCAGTTAGAGGAGCAGAGGATGTGAATTAAGATCTTTCAGAAAGCCAATATCAGAGCTAGGAAGCATGGTCAGAGTGCTGGTCTATTTGAATCTTACTCATTCTCTCTGTCTCTCACCTCCCCCCCGCCCCCCCGCTCTCTCACACATTCACTTACTTTTGCAGAGAGTTACCATACAGAAGTTTCTTACTCAGTGGCATCCTGTGCCAGGAAGATAATCATAAAAAACCAAACAAACAAACAAGCAAAATGAATAAAAGCATCTTCTGGGAAAGTAAAGGATTTGATGTGCAGTACAATATTTGCAGAAGTATCATGAAATTCACAGCACCAAACATGGGAATACTGGGTGTGGCTCATATCTCCCAGGGCAAATGGAAAGATATTCCAGACTGTCAGAAAAGTGTGAGGTATCTATAGGACTAGGCCCATATAAATGTCAAGAAGTTAACTTGAGCAGGGTCTGCATCAGAAACATCAGGATCTTATGTTTTCTGGTAAAAAGGTTTTATTCTAATCTCAAAAGAAATGCAACGTGTTATAGAAAAAAACACAGGGAGGAAGTTAAAACCATTCTTTCCAAAATAGCTATTTTGGAAAAAAAAATTCAAGGAATAACTAAAGGCAGCAGGAATAGACTGTCTTGCAATAGCCATTTCAGGTATACATTGAATAGAGACAAGACCTCTCTGCTAGTTTCCTTGAACACAGTTGTAACTGAGAAAATATTCCACTCAGTGACTGATTGATCTAGCTACTAACAAGAATCTGATGATTCTTGGTTATTTTGATTCCAGTTATTATGGCAATAAAATGGGTTAACCAAAATCTAAAATAAGACAGTACTATGTAAATTATTTTAAAGAAATAACATGACAGAGATACAATAGAAAATCATGACTGAGAAATACTGAATGATTACTTTAAAATCTAGGAAGTAAGGGAAAAATTCATGATACTAATTAAAGTTCTCATTAGATTCCCATTATAAGAAATAAGAGAAAAAGCCTCTTTATTTCTCTAGAGACAGCTTTAGCAATATGAAATGAAGAAAAAAGGCTTAGTACCAAATAATTTGTGTCTCTTTCCCTTACAAGCACATACACAATGAATTGGATGGCATTTTATATGGTAAAAGGACATTAGCTAAATCACAGCAAATACTTAACTATTAATAGTTTCCTCTTAACAACAAAACACAGGGCTGCTGCGTGTGAGGACACGCATTTCTGTGCCAGTGGAGAAGACCTGGTAATCTTCTGTACGCTAAATAGAATGTTTATATTGAAATATTGAAAATGAGAATTAGAGATAAACCTTCAGATTATACTTTTAATTTCTTCTGAGCCCAGTTCTTTAGGTGAGAAACTATAGATCTGCTTCACACTACTATATGTGACTTGCAGACCCTGATAAAAAAATCTTCTTTTTTGCCCTCCATGCTTCAGGAATGCCTTAAGTGATGAGAGCAGCATATTTGCTTCAATATTTAGAAAAAGTGTTGTGCAGGCAGAGCAATGGTGCTTTTTGAACCGAAATAAAATGTCTGCAATAAGCTCTTGACCAGACTTCTATTTCCTATTTCATCACACATATTTCGTTTGTATGCCTACAGTGTACAATCTGTAGGTGTACAAACTGTAAGTAGCTCCTCACTACTTACCTCAATAAGACTGACCTGATTTATTATCAAAACTTAGATTAGTAATTAGTGAAACAGAAAAAAAATCATTTAAATGAATTCAGCTTAGCATTTTTGAAGAAAAAACTACTACATACTTACAGTTAAGCCCTACAACTCTCAGATCTGCAGAGGGTTTTTTTGGGTGTGTGGACTTTTTAGCAATCCATGCAGATGTGAGTGAACTGATCTTAAAGAAGATGTGAGGCTCTTCATTACAGTGCAAAACTAATAGCAAAACTGGTACAGTTCAGAATCTAGGAGTGCCTTACAGGCCTAATATTCAAAAAGGCTTGGATCTCAGATTGGCTTTTCAGATATTAACTAAACAAAAATTCTCAGGACGTGGAAGCAGGAATTTGTACTTTCAAAGCTCTTACCTGGAAAAAAAAGTTCCTGTTGGTGAATATGATCACATGCTCTTGCATGTAAAGACTATTTTGCTTATACAACGGCAGTGAAGGTTAGATAGGTTTGGATTAGGACTTAATACATGAATGTTTATTGTTCAATTTGTGTAGGTTTGAATGCTAGGAAAAATAGCATTAATATACACAAAAATGTACCATAAAAAATGTACCACAATTAAAGATCAACTAAATAAAATTGAATTTTTTCTGTATGAACATAAGCTTCAACTCTGTTCTCATACTTAATTTGTCACACTTCAAGTCCTCTGTTTTTCATGATGAAAGAGACTAACTTTCATGGTGCTCTGTAAAAGAGGAACTAGCTTTCCTTCAGTAAAATGAAAGATACTACTGTTCAATATAAATATATTTCTGCTGTATTTTCTGTCTCCTCTTTCTGATTTTCCTGTCCATCAGTTTTTATTTATATTCTACAATGAAACACCAGAGCGTAGGAATGACCATGAAAGGTCATATACATCTCCGAATGTGGCTGGCTCAAGATACTCGAGAGAAATTTAAAATACCTCTGAGATAGACTAATCTGAAGAAGCCTCCTATTCTCATTGATCTCTAAGAATTACAATCTGAATTAAAACATGAAGGAAACAATAAACGTCCCTTTAAAAATTGCTAACAACACTAAGTAGTCTTGATTAGCACATATTTCCTATATTTTTAAAATTTTTTATTGTTATTGATTTTCATTGGCAAAGCATTTTATGGTTTTGCTCATAGTATATGAAGAATTGTTTACTTTTTCAAATTCAGATTCTTTCACTTAGAAACTGAGTGCCTTTTTATTCTTGGATTATATCAGTGTTGTGCTTTAACCCCAGCCAGTAACTAAGCACCACACAGCCGCTCGCTCACTCCCCTCACAGTGGGATGGGGGAGAGAATTGGAAGAGTAAAAGTGAGAAAACTCATGGGTTGAGATAAAGACAGTTTAATAAGTAAAGTAAAAGCTGCGCACGCAAGCAAATCAAAACAAGGATTTCATTCACTACTTCCCATCGGCAGGCAGGTGTTCAGCCATCTCCAGGAAAGCAGGGCTCCATCTCGCGTAACAGTTACTTGGGAAGACAAACGCCATCACTCTGAACGTCCCCCACTTCCTTGTTCTTCCCCCAGCTTTATCTGCTGAGCATGATGTCCTCTGGTATGGAATATCCCTTTGGTCAGTTGGGGTCAGCTGTCCCAGCTGTGTCCCCTGCCAGCTTCTTGTGCACCCCCAGCCTACTCGCTGGTGGGGTGGTGTGAGAAGCAGAAAAGGCCTTGACTCTGTGTGAGCACTGCTCAGCAATAATGAAAACATCCCTGTGTTATCAACACTGTTTTCAGCACAAATCCAAAACATAGCCTCATGCTAGGTACTATGAAGAAAATTAACCCTGTCCCAGCTGAAACCAGCACAATCAGAAAAAACACAGGTTTTCAATTTAACATTACTATTTATGACACGCATCTAAATTTATTTGTTATTTTATGTTGATTCTTTCTGCTATTCATCTTCTTTTGAATGCATCTCTTCCAAACTTTCCAATCTTTAGAACTGATTTTTTACTTTGCTTTCATCATGCTTGTCACATCCTCTTTTAAAGTATACTTTTATTATGGATAGTATCCTGGGAAAGACTACTGATTTAAATAAAGGTCCATTCCATCATCATTCAAGTTGTTGTAACATATTGCAATGTAACATATTACATTTTATGATTGCAGTAGCACATTAACGATGACCTCTGCTAAGTAACCTGTAGGATGGTTAGTGTTCCATTGGTTAATTTAGATATGGTTAATTTAGAAAGCTGCATTGTGCACTGTATTTTTCGGGTAGTTCCCTCCAGCATGATCAGCACTGATAAATTTTGCTGTCGTGCTACTCATTCATCTGGTTCATTTTCTCCCTCTGAAATTCTTCATGGTCCTCCTTATACCTGAATAACAGAATTTTTTCTTGCACTTCCCAGATTTCAGTTTCATTGCCCTCCCTTCCAGTTCACTAGTAAGAATAAGTGAAGCCTTAATGAGAATGTTCAGTCAATCATTTTATACATTTTTCCATAAGGAATGTAGCCTGTACTATCCTAAACTTCTTTTTTTTTTTTTTTTCAGTTAGGTGCTTTTTGATCCTGCCTTGTCCCATACCTATAGGAAACTATTTAGTTTCCTTTCCTGAGGAATCAAAACTTCTAAAAGTCTGAAGAAATTATGTTGTTTTACTTTTTTTATTTTATTAACCATTTTAGCGTGTGACTGACTTATGAAGCTTTTTTTTTCCTTTTAAGATATGACAATCTGGTAACTTTTATACTGTAAAATTTCTCACTTGTTCTTGTTATATTTTTAATGATTTAATTCAGACAAGCTTCTAAAAACTTAATGATGTCCAGTTCCATTTCTTTAAATATATGAGGTACTGCTTTTTTCTCTGCTATTTCTATGGAATAGTGAATACCTATAGGGAAAAATTTGGGGGCTTGCAGTTTTGAGGTTTCATATATCTTGTTTGCTATGCATGAAGTTACAGGAAACTTTTTGTAGCATGTAGGGCTTCAGTAGCATCACATTGTTATATATCAGAAACAGCAAGTTTCATAGTAATCTTCAAAAAATACTTGAGTGAAAATTAATGCACAAAGTCATTTAACTTCTCAGCAGTATTCTTATCTTCCCTCACTGCTTTGTGGGGATTTACAAGATCTGTTGGTTCTATTGCAGTCGTCTTCTTCCAAATGTATTTTCTTGGCTTCTGGGTATTGGTTTTAAAACTCTTTCACTTTTTTCTTCAAAATCCATTTTTACCCTTCTAATTTCCCTCTTACTTCATTGCCGTTATGTCCTTGATTATCGGCTTTGCTAAGGTCAGTCTTCTTAAATTCAGAGGATTTGCATGGTCGAACCAACCTCTTTCTAACTAGTCTCTTTCTCTAGACTTCAATGTATCCCTTTTTGGTTTGCCACCTGCCCCTGCAGTGTTAAGTGACAAAAATCTCAGAAGACACCACACACTGAGGGTCAGTCAAAGAAATGAAAAGCTTAAAGTACTTCTGTCAGTATGGAGGACCTTTGTCTCGACCAAACTCAGTTTAATTTCATACTATGCTGCTGAATGTTCCACTATTCTTATGCCCATCAGATTCAATGTGACTTTTACCATCTGCAGCATTTTAATGTTTTAAGCGAAGTTTGGCCAACTAAATGATTAATTCCTTCAAATAGCTAATATGTTTGAAAGTATTTAGCCAGTGTTTGAAAGTATTTACCCAGATGCTAACTCTAAAAGTTTGCCAGCATTTCAGGAAAATTTGTCTACAGAATTTCTTCTTTTAGGTTAAACAACATTTTGTTTCTTATAAGGTATTTCCCTATACACCATGATTATCTAATGTTGTTAATAATCTTAAATGTCAGTCCTACTTAATTTTTTTAAAGGCAGAAGAGAAACTTCATTTTTTAAGGTTGTATTGCATTCAACACTGTCTATCACTGCTAAGTTCTCAAGTAATAAATGTGAGCAGAATAAATTAGCATGAAAGGTGTATATGGTTTCTCAGCTACAGACAATTAGGAGAATTAGTAACCTAACTGAAAGAGGTAGAAATGAGCTTCAGAAAGAAGGATCTCCATGATGTAGAGTTCCTCTTTTCCTAATGTCCCAAAACTGTTATAATAAAAGAAGATTTTTCCAGACACATCGTTTTCTGAAAAAATCTCCAAAACAAGAATAAAAATGTCTTTTTCATCAGTTAAAGCTCACACTTCCATTGTCAATTAATACAGCTATTTGGTGTCATTCTCTATGCCTCTCTACAATTCATATTTATTATTATTATTATTATTATTATTATTAAAATCCCTGCTTTTAAACAGCTGTCTTAAGGGACAGTCTGAGACCAGTAAGTTATTGAGATTTTTAAGCTGAAAGGTGGCCATTTTATAAACTTATCTTCTCTCAAAATTTCGGAACAATTTTTTGTGTTCAAGTTGGCATGTATTGTGATCTTACCATAGAAGACCTTGAAAGAAATGTCTAGATACTGCAAGAATGAGTCAAGCTTATTCCTTGAGAATAATCACAGATGATCATAATTCTCAGTTTTATGAGGTTTTGAAACCACACTTATTCTGAATTTTTTAATGGTATCCAGTATCAAAGTAAAAGGAATGAAGTAGGTCAGATGATAAAGTTGTATCAAGGATTGAGCCAAAATCACATGATCCCAAGCTAGTAAACTGTATATGCCTTTTGAAACTGTTCAAGTTAGAAACTATACTTCTAATACTCTTGGTTTAACAAAACAGCTAAATTTATACTTATTAAAAGTTCTGCAGCACTTTCAGCAACCATTTTTGATCTTAAGTGTCTGCACTGTTTACAACACTGGTCTTGTTTTCAGTTTTTTTCTTCATCTTCTTCTCTGTTATTGCATTCTGTGTAAAACATTCATTTAATTCTTGATGCCCTCATTTCAGCACCTAGAAAAGTAGCCATTTGATATGAAGCAGTACTTAACTATGTAAGCTTCTCTGACACTAGTTATAACCTGTTAATTTGCATCCAGTGAAGGGCTGCCTATTTACAGAGACCTCATACAGCATGCCTTGGAAAGTAGGGAGAGAATTAAACATAACTAGCTTTTTAAAGGATGCAGCTGTGAGCTGCGACAATCCTGGACAAGCCATTTTATAATGGCTTCCCTAATGAGTACTTTCTTTTTGTTGTTGAGGGTTCTTAACTCTTTTGTTTGTTTATGTCTTGCTTTTTAAGTGTTAGCAATCATTACCGTAAGAGCTTGTTCATCATACTGAGATCTCTAGAAATTCCTATATAAATATCAGCCTTATTTCTCCTTTCTGGTGTTAAGAGAGCTGGAAACTGCAAAGGAGTGTTCCTTACCTTAGTATTTTGCTTTTTGTTATCCAAAACCAGCAGATGAAGGAATAAATTATAGGAAAAATATATTTTAAAATCATTTAAGCAGTGATGACTCTGAAAAACAGATTCAATTTAAGTTTAAAATTAATATCGGAATTGTTTCTTTATCCAAATTTGTTGCTATGTACTCAAGTGTTCTAGATCTGTCTGAGCACTCTTAAAAGAGATTATTTACAACCTGATACAAAAATAAACAAAAGCACCTAAGAAATAATAAGTATCAACTCTTGGAATTCCAGCCTGGACAGGTCCAGTCCCTCTCTACTCAATAACTGCCTGCTCTTTACAAGGTTCCTATGATAAGCTCCCATACATGTTTTTATTTAATCAGAGCCTTTTTTAATGCCAGTGTACCATTCCTCTGAAGGAAATCTGTACGGTTACCACTTTTCCCATGACTTCACCTTCCAGCTGCCCACTACTTTTAGGGCAACTTGCATCTTCTAGTGCAAGTGTATGCAGCCAGTGCACATGTCATTGAAGTTAACTTGTCAAATTATCAGAATACTTTAATTTTGGGAAGAAAAGGATCCTGCTTTCATTGAGATGACTGAACTTTTTTTTTTTTTTCCTATCAACTGTTTTCATCCAGGATGGTATTTAGTCTTTTTCTTCAGCATGCTTGTTCAGGCAGCTACATTTCATTCTGTAATTTCAGTAAAAAGTATACAAATACAGTTAGAACAGGGTTATATGTCGTTAACTGAGAGGCTGTAAAATGTGGTTGAGTGTGACAAACACTGTTCACCATGACCAGGGACTCTTTGTTCAGACCTACCCAATGGCAAAGGTGCATCTTCTCATATATTAATGTAAGCTGAAATTCATATTGTATATTGATGCTATTTAGTAGAGGTTACAAAGTGAAAAAATGGGAAAGAGGTAATGGAAGGAGAGGGATTAAGAAAAATCATTATAGTCACTGCTGACCAGAGACACAACACTGAAAAGACAATTTTTAAAGTATTTTCTCTCTTTCGTTGCTTTTCTGAATTTGTCATCTAACAGCTAACTGTGACCCTCCTCCTACAATCTTCCTGTAGCCAGATTTGATGCTCTGACTGAAGTCTGAGCCAAAATTTTAGAGTTTCAGCTTAGTATCATATAGAAAATATGTGATACTTCATAGTAATTTTATGTCTTTCTCAGGTGTCTTTCACTGAAATGTCCCAAAAGTGTTTTGCAAATGTAGTGAGTTACATTTTAGTGACTAATTCCTGTGACCAGTTATGGAGCTGAAAGAGAGATGCAGAAAGCTGAGTGCATAGCCACAGAATGATTCTATGTCAGGATTAGGAAGAGCACCAGAAACCCTGGGCTTAAAATGCAGATTTAATATGAATCCTGGCTGCCTCACTTTAGAAAACGATAGCCAGACTGTTTTAACAGCAGGCATGCCTGGCTTTATTTTCTTTTATGTTCGTGTCACATATACAACTATCCAGGTTGCCAATTCAGCATCAAGAAGTGGCCATTACCTAGAAAAAAAAAATCTCATTTTCACCTTGTACTCATAAATATGAATACTTCTATAAGAGGGCTAAAGTATTAAGCTGTGACTTTCTTTGATGCTGAAAATGTTGAGCAGCAAGCTATGATGGTGAGTCTGAAGGGTACTTGAACTGGATGTCTGCTGCCCTTTGCAAGGGAAGGTTTTATAAATCAGTTTTAAATCGCTTTGTTGTTACTATGTGGGAATAATAACTGTGATAGCCATAACTGAGTCCTTATAATCTTCCAAGTGCCTACAACATTAATTAATCTGTGTAATATTCATATGAGGTAGACTGTATCCTTCTTTTACCCAAAGAAACTGTTGCAGGAGCTCAGAAAGGTTAATAGCTGAATGTCCACTGACTTCAGAAATGTTGCTCACAGTGTGCATTTCTAAATGCCTGGTTCCTGATTTTCTGTGGTACTAATGGCCTGTAACTCAGATCAAAGTCAGTGGGAAGCCAGTTACAATGTGTGAAAATGAGGTTGCAGGAATATAAAGCTGAGCACAGAAAGACTCCTGGATGGCAGGAAACTAGGCAATCAGATCTTAAAATGACATAACCAAAACCAAAAGGGAGATTCAGAGGCATATAAAAGATTCAGGAATTGAGGATCTCCAGTTCATAGCCTTTAGCTATTAGTGTACACTGCTCTATTACTAATTCTAAAACTAGACAACATTATACAATGAATCTTTGGCAGCCCTGTATGGTGTCTTCTAGTTGTGGGGCCTTTTCCTTATCCAGAGCTTGGGCTTGCAGAAAAGTGAAATCAATGGAAGCGTGAAAATGCTCAGAGCCATTTGCCAGAGGTATGTGCATGTTTATATGACACAACTGTGTAAATTAAGTTCCCTATCTACTGGTTTGCAAAACATAATAGCAAACAGTGGTAGAGGAAGATGCAAATACATATAAAACACTATGTGAATCTGGTAATGTCCTTCATTTTATTTTATTTATTTTTTTAGTAATACAAGGACAATTTTCACAAATATGTATGTTAAATGGCAAAGGAAGTCCAAATGGCTCCTCTAAAATAGTCTTCTGTGCTTTATACTTTCAGTTAAGGAAGTTATTCCTGTCTGGGAAGAAATGCAGTGGTTAATATAATGGGCATGCTAATAATGGCAGGCAGTTAGCATTCACAGGAACTATACTATAACTGCTGGGGAATTCACTCGGTTTAATTTATAGTGAAAAAACCATCCTCTGGGTTTCAAGCAGAGAAATACCAAATGAACTGCCTGAAATTAAGAATGACAGCGAACACGGTTGCTCGCTGATTTGGGGAAAGGACTGCCTGCTGCGTAGAAAATTTTAAACCATGACGCATTGGTAGTAGGACTGGAAGAGAGAATTAGAAATCTGTGACAGACTTGCAGAGAATAAAGAATGAAACTAGGACACATTTTTGATCATAGATATCTGAACTGGGTACTGAAATCTTTCACTGAAGTACAGGACCCAAACTAAGTAAAAATTTAGGTTGTTGCTTTTATAGAAAGTCCTGGCTCCTGAGGCCACAGAACAACAGGACGTGTGCACTGTGGCACTGCTGAAAGCTCAAGCACAAGCCAGAGCTCAGGACAACTTCAGATGACAGAAGTAGAGGTATTTGTTTAAAGTTCTTATGCTTGGAAATTACAAGTATCTCCCACAGGAATATCTCCTATTAGTTTTCTCTCATTGTCTGGCGTGAAGAACAATGGAATCCCATTACATCTATTGACTGACTTATCTCTAGTTATCATTGTATTTGAATACTCTCAAAAGGATACAAAACTAAAAGATTTGCAAAATCAGAGCCAACATATAAGCAAAGGATCTGATTCCCTTTCCTGCCTTACATCACATTTATGAGGGCGTAACTCAGCTGGCTTCAGTGCAGTGTCTCCTGATTTATAACAGTGTCACTGGGATCAGGATTGTGCCCCCAATCTCCATGTTGTAAAGACAGAATAAAGTCTGCTAAGTGTCTTAGTAGCAAGACAGGTCACTGAGGTTGTAATTATCTCTAATTGACACACAAGCCGTAACATTCTTTATGTGCTGCTGAGTGGCATCTCGGAAGGGTGTGAATGTCTTTTCTATCAAGTAGCACAGTGGAAAAAACCCAAAGAACATATTTTAATTCTAGTCCTTTGAACTGGTTGTTCACACTGCTCAGTACAAATGGGCACAAGTGTACCAACACCTATGGGAAATGACTCTTGGAAAGTAATTTTTTATCTGTGTAAGTGATCGCTCTATTATATTTCACTCTAACATAAAAGGTCTCTAGCTACCAGCACATCCCAACAGACTCTGTCTTAACAAATAAATTCATGTTCCGTCTTCTTTCTGCAATGAACTATCAAGTGACAAATGATGCAGTATCTCCCTGACAGTACAAGAATGGCTATGTCAACATTTACATAAAAGAGGTGTTTCTCTATAAACGTGTAATCCTTTTCAGATGCTTCTTCCAAAGTTGTTAAAAGGGTATGTTAAAAGGATTATACTGTCCCACTGGCATCTCAACAGTCCAGGCTCTTCATATCATGTTCTAGTGCCTGTTCTGAGCAATCAGAAAATTTTATTTTCATTTAATCAATCATAGCTTTGAGGTATGTCTAGCTACAAAATATTTGCTTTTGTGTTTACTCTAAATATGTTGACCAGTGGAAAAAGCATTCTGTAAGTAGTTTCAAGTGAAGAAAAATCTCAGTTATGGGTAGAAGATGAATTGTTGACTCAACATGACTATTAAAGGCTCTTTTCTCAAAAGTTTATGATAAACATTCAGAATACTAAGGCTCAGTTCTTCAAAAGGAGATACTTGCCTCCCATTTAATAGAAGGAGACCTCCATTTCAAGAGAGCAACATATATCACGGCTCAGATGACAAACCCTATCAACCATTATTTTGGAAATAGGCATTTTACTGTTTAAATAATATCACTGCAAGAATGTCCAGCTTGTGATTTTGAAAATAAACCATCTTTCTAATTTTCTGAATAACAGACAGTTTAAATAAAGTATTTGCTGTCCTTATATAGGCAGCAAAGAATCAATTCATACAAATAAAAGAACGTAGAAGAAGTCATGGAATATTTTCCAGTACACTTAAGCTCTGATTTTGGGAAGAAAAATGTTCAATAGGTATAACCATAGTTACCTCTTTCAAAGATAGTTTAATAGAGACTCATTGAAATGGATGGGATATCTATTGTACAGGTAAACTGGATTTTTTTCTAGGTTCCAGGTTTTTGTGTTTATTTTTGCTAACAACAAGTATCTCTTATTAATCTGGACTGTTTTTCAAGAAGATCCTAATGATTTTAGCTCTCACTGAGTTTTATCTTCTGATTGGCAAATTCTCAAGTGATTTTAACTGCTGGTTAGGTACCTTTGAAATATTTAATCTTAAGTTTTTAATTTCTTGGAAAAAATACACTTTTCTATACAATTATTTTAGTTTTGACTGTGGTGCTTAAAGCAGAAGGTAATAGCACCAGCTTATAATGAAAATCAGCTTTCCTAGATAACATAGAGATGAGGCATTTCACCATTCAGTAAATTTGCAGGATAGACAGTAACGTATACTGTTCAGAAGCTTTCGTTAACATTTCTTATGGTGCTGCTAGTAGTGGCAAGGAAGTGAAGCCATACGCAAGAGGATGTCAAGCAGGAAGAGGACTGTGTGCCAGTGTGTGGAGCCTTATGCATTTGTGGCTTATTTCATATATTGTCTTGAATGAACTGGAAGTATAACTCTATAATACTCCTTCTTAGGTATCATTTTGAAGAACTTCATGTATTCATAATGTTAGTATTCTACATATTTTCTCACATTTGTTATTGAAAATTGTTTCATAATTTGGGCTAATTTTTTTAACCTCGACATATCAACATTTAAAACGTGTTAATATCAAGATTTATTTCATGAATATATTCATTAAAACAAACGTTCACTTAAAACAGTAAGAAAATGCTCACATTTTCTGAATCACAAAAGGAGATTTTATGAGAATTTTCTCACTGTTAAAAATATTATTGAAATTATTTTCTTCTTGAAAATACTTTATGAATTTTTGTGCAATTTAATTGTTTACATCACACAAAAATAATAACAGCAAGATTATATTAAAGACCTGAAATTAAGTTCTCAAAGGTTGGATTTTCTGTATACTTCATTGTTCCTTCACCTTGTATTTTTATCACATAATGCAATATATGTGATTCTTGGCAGTTTAAGACTGGGGTGCTGCACAATATGTATAAACTCATTCTCATTCAGTATGATATAAATGGCAGAATTCTCAATCTGCCTAGACTTTGTTCTAAATCTCAGGCCACACAGCAAGTGGTCCCTGCCTTGTCTTTGACAACCTGAATGCATGTTGGATGCAAGTGTATCAGAAGAAGAACAGCACATTACTACTGACGGTTTTGATTATGCCTCAGCGAGAAAATCAGCATGAAGAAAACAGAGATTGCATTTCACCTTTCCCCTGTGGAAAATGTGTTGAGTTGGTATGCATTAATGATGACACATTTAAATCTATAGGCAAATTCTACTACCTCAGCAGCCTGCTGTCTCATAACAATGAGGCTGGAAATGAAGTCGTACAGACAATAAGGAAAGTTACTTCAGATTTAGAAAGACTGAAATCATGTGTCTGAAAAGAAAAATGCAGTAGACCTGAAGGCTCAACTATATCAACTCAGATATTTGATGTGCATGTAGGGCCACAGATTGCCTCAAAATAATTTTATCTCTAGTTAACATATAGTTACTGGGAAATGTTAGAAAAACAAGCTGAAGGTAAATCTGCTCTTATGTACCATTGATTGCACAGTTAGAAATTATAGGCAAGACTGTCTGCAGTGGCAATAAAATCTAGTGATGCCTTCAAAGCAATGGATAAAGCTGGACCAACAAAACACAAAATAAAAGATGGCCAGAGGACAGTAAGAATAATGAAATTAGGAACTCATATCTCCGATTTCCACATTAAAAAAAACCTAATAAACTGCTCAGTGCAATGCCAATGATATCAGAGGCAATAATAGGCCAAAAGAAGAAAGAAGATCTCTGGAAAGAGTAGAAACCAAGTTCTGATTTGTTGTTGCTACATGACTTGAGAAACTGGACTAAAACTGGTCATATTAAAAAATTGGACTAATTTCTCACTAAGAAGGTTCTCCTGCATAGGTTGTAGCAATGAAAGATGATGACAGAGAAGATATTTCTCAATTAAAAAAAAAAGTGTGTGTCTGTCTCACATCTATCCATATACATGAAATATACATACACACACAGAGTATAAAAGAATATATATTTATTTCTTACACAGTCAGTTAAGTAAGAATTATCCTCGATTCCAGAGACTTATGCCAAAAATTCAGATCACTACATGAAAGAAACAATATTTTTAAAAAAGTAATGTCAACTGGTACCCTGGAACAAGTTTAAACAGATCCTTAGAAAGCAAGACATAATTGTTTCAGAGAAGATATTTGTCTAGCAAGTTATTTTAAATTTCTCTAAATATTTATAAAAATTAAAATCATCATAAATATGCAGCAGATCACAACCGTTCCAAAGGTTATGTCATGCTCTAGTGGATCATTTTCCATATACCTCTGTGAGGGATACATTCTTGTATTGTAAAATCACTGTATAAGCCTAACAGCTCATTAACTTCCTATTATTTTAAATGACATTAGAAGTGTTACAGAAACCAACAATACTTGGGGAAACGGAAATTCAAAGTCCTGCCTTTCAGTGTATCTTTAAAGACACAGTTAGATCACTCAGCCCAGTGGTACCTATGTCCATTACTTAACACCCAAGACATTCAAATTTAATTATCCAGGATAATGGAGGGATGGAACAAAACACAGTAATACAAAACATAACTTTGTTGAAGAGGACAGTTGATTGTAGGGGTCTGTTAATCTGGGTTAGTGATGGACTAGATGCCTCATAAATACAGGTGTACTGCATCCAAAGGCAAGCTAGCTTGCACAGGGATGGCTTGGGAGTGTGTGTGTGTGCGCGCGCGCGCGCGCGCGTGCATTCTCAGCTAATTTGATCATTAAGCTGTATGCCCTTCCCATGAAAAATCAAGCACTGACTAGATAAAGTGAGTGGAAGAGAAGGAACTGCATAAGCCACAGGAAGGAGAAACAAGTTCCACAGATGTCCTGGAGATCTCTCAGAGATAGAGAAAACTGTTGCCTTTCACTTTACAAGATAATACAGAGACGTCATGTTGCTGTAGTCTGACCAAGTAAGGGCAAGGGAGACCTGAATTGCAGTCTCTCCTTCAAAATATTAATTATGTAAAATACTTCAATACTCTTTGAAGCAAGGTTTGAAACCTAAGTTTTCTTACATCCCAGCTGAGTGTGCTCTTAGCCTATATAATCTTTCTTTTGTTCAGCGGATAGTGAGTTATTCTGTCCAAACCAAATCGGTGATTCCATGCAAAGGTTTAGAAATTCCCTTTCTAGAACAGGGTTACTCAATACTTAAGACATTTTTCTGGGAACCGAGAAATTATGGTTCAAATAACTGCAGGTAGAAGAAGAGTATTTTAGCTGTGGTCTTTCACATTGTGCGTAAGCATTGTATGTAACCAGGGAACTAATGAACAAAAAGAGGAGGCCAGCAGTTACTCCTCTGCTGCTGTTTTGTGTGGATGGACATAGCCTTACCAGTGTGCTGACTGGGTTGCGGTGTGCGCATGGGCTCGAAGCTTCGATGGTCTGACAGCACCTCTCCAGGTTTATAGCAGAGGCTGTCAGTTAACGACATGCTGGACAGGCAGGGCCAGCCAGCAAAATGTGTAAGCTCACACTTCACTGGCTTGAGGGGTGGAGAATAGGTTACAGAGTGTACGGGTATTCTACATGACCCAAACTTAACTTTCTGCTGCCTGCTGCCTCCTGGATACGGGCATATGGGAGGATGAGGTACATCTGTGGGTCAGATCACAGGGAAGATTGCTGGGCTGTGAAGTCTGTATCTGACCATAGGATTAGCGCACATCTGGCCACATGAGAGAGCCTACACATCTATCAGCCTGAGCCCTGCAGTCGATAGTCCTCTACCTTGCATATAAGTGTGAACTGGAAAAGGTGTATGGCCATGTAGCAGGTAAGAAACTGAGATCCAATGCATGAGGCATTCTAACACCAGCTGTTGTTATGGACTCTAAAAATATCAGTAAGGAAGAGCATGAGGGAAAGGAAAGAAAAAGGTTTCTACTTTAGTTAGAAGCACATCTGAAATACTTGATCCTAAATGGCTGAAAAGTAGCCATGGGTAATTTTATGCTAGGAATTAGAAGGTTTTGAACCATGAAAACTGATTTTTTGGAAAATTTATCAATAGATTTAGTGGGCACCAGAAGACTTCCTAAGGCTCTTTCCATTCCTGTATTCCTGTAAATACCTTAGTGGTGTATTGAAATGAATACAAAAGGAGCAGTTTGCTTTTAAAATATTTAGCTAGGCTTTTATATATTGAAATGATCACTCAGAAAAAAATTTACAATTCTATATGATCTAGCCCTTACAGGATCTAGTTAAAAAAAGAATGAACAATAAGTCACCCTCATTAATCCTGATAGTCCATTATGTTGTCAGGTGTTACAGCCTCGCTGCTACTGCTATGTAGGCATCATATATGGTTCTGTGAACGTATTTGGAGTTCAGTTATTGCCTAAAAATGTTGAGTTTGACATGAATATTTTTAATAAACAATAGAGCCAAACTTGCACTTTCTATACTTAATTACAAACAGGTTCTATGTTCTGGAAGCTAAAACAATTTACAGAAATACAGAGCTCCCATAAATTCTCATTGAATTCAAAACCAGCTAAAAAGTAAGTTAGTTCTGGCAGAATTGAAGGGCATAATACTGAATTATTCAGACTATATTCTGGAGAAGTTCTGGGAACTTACTTTGAACTTGTAGAGTGCCCAAGAGAATGGGACCACCATCTCAGTGAAAACTCTAAGGTGAAAATGGCATTATAGAAAACTTATAAAGTCAACTGGATAGGTTCTCTTTCTTTGTACCCTCTAGTACTGAGGTCATCACTGGGGAAAAATACCTGTACATATGTTTGTTCTAGTAATAATAAAGAGCAAAATAATGGTTTGCAAATGAAGTGAAAAGCTAATGAAGAACAGTATCTATTACAAAGCTGAGTTCTGATTTTGTAAAGCATGGGAGGACTTAAACAAGAGAATATGATCAGAACACACATTGTAAGCAGCGGTGTACTGTATATGAATACAGCCACATGTTACAGCATTACTGATGATTAGATATTCAGTGCCAGTAATCACTCAAATGCATATTTTGTACTAGGTAATTCTGAAATTAAACTGGAAGTCTGAGTCCTTTCCCTGGTTGGCAGTCACAGGAGTTTTCTTCTCTTTTGCTGGAGCACATGAGACAGCAATTTTTATCTCTAGTAATATCCTTTCTTAATCTTCTTTCAGAGGGACTATCTGCCTCAAATTGAGGCCAGAGTGATTCAGAGTTAAAAGAATGTGTATAATAGAGATGTGACATGTTTAAATCCACTACTTAGGAACATAAAATTTGATTAGGAGTATGGTCTGGCAGACAATGTAGAAAACGGTTGTGAGGGAATTCACTTCTAGTAAATTACCCAGAACTTCATCAAAATGCAAAATATAGTTTAACTGTAAATATAGCATAAAAAACCTGTGAAGAGGGAAGTTTATTTGGGGTAGAAGTTTTTTGCCTGGACATGGGAAGCTGATATACTGTACAAAAGAGATAAAAAAAATGGAAATAAGATTTAAAGATGACTTGGTGAAAAATATCAGATATATTACATGGCTTTTTCTCCTCCCAAATTTTCAAGTATTGAGAAAAAAAGAAAAAAAAAAGGCAAAACAGATTTGAGAAAAATATTTTTGGAAGCCACAGCTTATTTATTTTAAATAAAACTGATTTTTTTATTGAAGAACTTTTAATGTTAAAATATTCCATTACAAACCAGAAGATATCTATAAAGATTAAAAAAATAGCTTTCAGTGAAGAATGTGTTGTCAAAAGACATGTACGTCTGGCTCATGAAAAGTGTTACAGCACTTTGTTCCACTACCGTATTCTTTTATGAAGTGATCCTCAAATCTTGCCTAACCTTTAGAAGCTAACAACAGCTTTAAAACATTACTGTGCTTGTCAGGAGTCAGAAAGACATGGTGATGCCGAGAGCATAGTTTCCTTCCACCACTCCCTCCCCTGGCTCACCGGTCCTGCTTAGGCTGACTACACCATGCCTAACTTCAGGACAAAGAGTCTGTCTCTCTGCTGTCTATACCTTTGTCTATAGTGAAGTGATTCTCCTGCAGTTGGCTTCAATACCTCTCAGTAACGATACTGTAGCACACCATGGGTCCAACGGAGGTTCACAGCGTTTTTGCTAAGAGCAGAATGGGGCAGCTGGAGCATGGTCTTGCTCTCTGCATGTACCTAAGAGCAGAGAAGGGAGAAGGAAGGCAGGAGGTAGGACAGCGGCTTGAACTGTAGCTGAATGATGTGTGGCTAGATGGAGACTTTTTTCACTGCCTACACCTCACGTTTACAATCTCCAATGTTCTCATGAATATATTTTCTGTGATTATTTTAGACAAATCAGATTAATTAGTTATTGGTATTTCTTCAAAGGAGTTAAATCTTATGCAAAAAAGACTCCAAATTAGTGGTGATTTCAAAAAGCTTTTTCTCAAGTACAAGAAAATAAGAACTCTACTGTGATTCCCTGAAGAAGGCTGCAAAAGTAAGTCCGGTAGGCTGAAGGAAAATTCAAAGAGAGGAGCCTTGTCTACATTTGCCAATAGAAATTAAACTGCTACCACACTGAAGATCTTTCTTGGTAAGCCTATTTTTTTTTCTGCTCCTATTTTTTTCTTCATTTGCACTTTATCATGAAAAGAATTTGCCCTGATACTGTATAAATAGACAAAATGGCAAATAGTCAAAACTCATATGTACAGGGCTATATGAGACCACTAACTTTTTAGACAGCTGAGATGCACCCCATTTTTGTTAAAATATAACAATTGCACCAAAAAACATTTATTTAGGCTGGGACAAAATATTGATTAGCTGTATCAAAGCCCAGTTAAATTTCTTTGCACCAAAATCTTCAGTATGCCACTGGAAACAGGGCAATCCCTGCTATTCCAGTATATGAGGCCTGGGATCAGGGTGCATGAGACACCTGCAATAACTGTTTTAATTTAGGACAGTTTGAAGTTGTCTTAAAGTAAAAAGTGAAAACAGAGATATGGATTAGTATCTTCACAGAAATGCAAAGGCTACTTTTCTTAAGGTACATTGGATGATTTAGAATAGATTCTGTGTACTGCCTGTCTTCTCCATAACTTTTGCATCTGGAACTTCACAACTGAACGAAGCATTTATGACTGCCCAAACTATAACCCTTATCTGAATCACAGGTTTTGGCAGTTGATATAGTACTAATTGAATTAAATTTTGTGGTTTGTGGAAAAGCAGAAGAGCACATTATTTGAGCAGATTATTCTTCTCTTAAATGTGCAGTTCTGTTACATAGCCAGTGGTTGAAAAGGATCCTAGTGGATCAAAACAAGACACATACATACATATGTATAGATATTTGTTTAATTACCAACATCTATTAGTTGCTTTGGGATCAAATGAAGATACACAGGGAAGGAGGAGGGATTCCTTTTGTCAGAGATAGAAGTCCATGTGGTAGAGGGGTCCACACCTGCCTTTCTGTAGGCACACAATCATAAACTTTCAGTGTGCCTCTGAAGCTTTAAATCTGGAAATAGGGCTTGATTATGTAAATCTTTTGGCACAAGATTTCTGACCATTAGGAATTTTAAACTATAAATTCATTCTGGTAGCATTGCTCTCTGTTCCTAATTATCCTTGATTTTGGGGATACTTTTGAAATCCCATTAGACATCAGTCTTCATTTTTAAACATTAAAATACTCCTTAAGAGCTTAAGGACTTACTAGAGTTGCAGTACTGAATGAAGCAATACATACTTGCATTAAAAAAATGAATTTGTGGTTCTTAATTTCATGTTTCTAAAATGGAATATTCTCTTATTCAGTGAAGTGTTGAAAACATAAATTCATGTTTATGAGACACAGTTTTATTATTATCACTAGTTTTGCATAAGGAATTAAACATGAAACAACAGGTTGACTTCCTGAGGATATAACCTGAAGTGAGAATTTCAAAGTCCCCAGACTATTTGATTACGCTAGTGTGTATGCAAAGAAACAAGAATTGCTAGCATAAACATGACAGGACTCTAGAAAAGAACTGTAAAATTTCCATCCAATATACTAGTTTAAATATTCAGAAGAATTACTGTTCTTTAATCAAGTAGAAATTAGAACACAGTTTTTGCACTTTTTATTTCTTCAAAACACCTATACCTGCTATGATTTAGAGAAGATTCTTCTTCTATGAATAAACTGCTTTGTCCTTCTGTTAGGACTCTTATCAGAGCATCGCCAGAAGAGGATCCACCCCACTGCTCCCAAGCAGGGTACGATGCATGAAAGGCAACCATGAACCTGTGCCTGTGGTACCACTACTCGGCTGCTTGGCATTGCAGGAGCGTTCCAAAAAGGAGCAAGGCAATTTCAGATCAGGCAGCAGACATAACTGATGCAGCTTTTTCTCTCTCCACCTGGTATGTACGTGTTCAGGATATGTGCAGTGCTAGGAGGCAACAGTTTATTAAAAGTGAACAGGAAAATGAAATGGTCTTAGCATTGTAATATTGGAAATCAAAATAACACATTCTCTGAAAGATTAGACACTGATAGTGTGAAGCAAATGTGCTCTGTGATAGGGAAGAATAAATATCTTAATTTTTTTAGTCATAATACATTTTTTCCTATCTTTGGCTTCTTTTCAGCCAATCCAGAGCCTCGTAGTTATAACTGAGCACATCTGCCTGCATCACTGGCTTAACCACTCTGATTGCTTTTCAAGAACACCTATACAATTTCCAGTACAGTCTCTGCAAAGGTATGCAGTTGATGGCTATTGGCTTATGTGGCTATGTTTTGGCTGGTCTGTTGGTCTGCACACTGAGGATATTTGCTCTCTAATAATCTGAATTTAGAACTTGTGTTGCCAAGTTTAGTTTTCCATCCACAGCAGGGAATAATACAGTGGAGAAAATGCATGCTAGATCTCATGCTGCCATGGAGCCTGACTACTGTTCACACACTGCAAGCATTTAAATTCTTCCCACAGGTCAGTTGTTAGAAACACCCATAGGGACCAGTTTCCATGGGTTATATGCACCTTTGAAGAGACATTTATATACCATAAATTGCACATGTGACTTGAAGAGCAGTGATTTACAGCTTCCTCCCATGTAGGCTTAGCCCATGTTATTAACTACTTATACAATAAGCATGCATCACAAGGTAATGGGCTTAAGGCTGACACAAGGCTTTCAATAACCTCGGCAAAACAGTGAGTATTGCAAGCTGTACATACACATTCCTCAGCAAGAACTCAATACTGCAGTTTCCAATGAAGTAACTCTTGTGGTTAATAGTGGCAATAGACTATTTTAGAGCACTCTGTGCCCTGCAATGTGTGAAACAACTCTTTGCTGATATTGCTGCTGCTTGAACATTTTGCTAACTTACTGATACTTGACTCCCGATTCGTGTAGTCTGAGCCACCCAGTCCAGTCCTTTCCAGAATCAAGCCCAGACACCACATCTCCTGTCCCAGTCCAGCCATTCTTCTAGTGCTCAGACAACAGACTACAACAATATCTTCTCTAGCTTATACCTCTTGATGCCACTATCCTAACCTAAAGTCATCCAATGTCAACTCATCTTCCTTTCTTGGTTTTGAAGTGCTGGCAGCCCTCTGCAGTGAAATGTCATCAAAAGCCCCGCAGCCCTTTGTCTTGGAAACAACATGTCTCTTCCCAGTGAAAAAATGTCAGTCCACACGATCTTCTGGTTGTTTTTTTCCCTAGAAGTGTGAAATGAGGGAGGGACAGGGAAGGTCTCAGTAGAATCTTCAAAGAGTGAGTCCAGGGAGTGCATAAGGTGCTGGTGAAAAACTGGTTGCAGAGCTGATTAGAGCTTTTCTGTGGAGACAAACAAGGAGATGGGCAGAAAAAGAAAGGGATCTGTACTATCTTAGAGTGTTTTGTTATTTATTGTAAGCATAAATAATAATTCAGATTTTCTATGCAGTTCTTCCTCAATCAACTGATTGCTAGTATTCAGAATACTGGATTAGTAGTGGCAGGTTGGAACTGCCATATTTTCTTAAACAGTTCAAGTTTCCACTGAGACTGATTTCTTCCAAAGAGTAAAACAAAACTAGATTGTGCTTCCAAATGTTACTTTCCCTTTGTTACAAACCAAATCTTCAAAGCAAGTGGTATTTATTAATGGTTTTCTTGAAAGTGAAAATAGGCTTCAACCTTCTTTTTGTGGATATGCTTTGAAAATTAAAAAGAACCCCACGCTAAGGAGGTATCAATGGCAAAATTTGAAGTTTTGTAAAAATAAAGGGAAAATAAATAGTGTTGATTCTTGCTTCTCATGGAAGCATTCCAAGCATTTAATCCTGCTAGCTCTCAGGTCACATTTTATGGTGTCAGATGACAGCTAACGAAGTTCATGTTTTCTGAGGGAAAAAAGATTGAAGAAAAAAGCACATTTCTTTTTCATTGATAAAGCTTTATTTTAATTTTGAGTTTACAAAACTTTTCTCTTTTCCATAGAAAGCTATATTTCCTAGTGTGTTTCCCATTTTATGCACTAAGGGAGAGAGAATGTTTACATTTACTAGAGATTGTCAAGTTTATTTTTCCATTGAAAATATAAATTTTCAGAGAAAAAAATAGAAACTCATGGAGTTTTCAACAAATCCTAAAGCATTTTCACTGAGATCCTACGCGTTTTATATTGCATTTCCTCCAAAACAAACATTTTTTTGTATCAAGGTTGAAGTTAAAATTTTGTCCTGAAAAGCTTTTTAACCATGTATTTTTATTTCATCTGTACTGTTATTTGCCTGCTCCACCTAGGTAGTCTAGCTAATTGTCTCAAAACTAGATGGTACTCATATTTTTTAGTTAATTTTGTATTCTCAAATCATAGCTGATTTGGATTCCACACAGATATTCTTATACCTAATTCAAAGCCATGCAACCAAGACACATGAAAAATATCTTTGACAGGAAGCCCAATAAAATGTGTTTTAAATTGTAAAGATAGAAGTAATTAGTACTTTTTTTTCACCGGGAGCATCTGCTAGAAGCCAAATTTATAGCTTATTCCCATAGTGCACATCAAAGAAGTACAATGGTCAAGCAGCAAGTTTTTAAGACTGAGTTTTCCAAAGGCTGTTGATAGTTAGTATCTTTTGTTATACCCTCAGATATCATGTCGCTGGACACCTATAGATACCATGACAGAATCAGGGGAAGTTATGCTGATATTTTCAACAAGAAAATGAATAAGAACCACAACAGAATTGTCAGAAGAGCAGAATGGCAGGTTTTATTATAAGAAGACAGAAGGATTAACACAGTAAACACAGGGATTCATTTGAATAGAAGCAATGGAATTACCAGGTCAAGCTCATTTCTTTTGTCTCCTCTCAATAAAATTACATGTAAGAGCACGTGAAGTGTTTTTGTCTTCTCCTAGGAGCATGGTGTGAGCACAAACTTTTAATATTTGTGTGTTTTTCCTTATAAAAATCCATGAACAAAGGACTTCACCACTCTAAAGGTTACATAGAATTTCAACAATAGGTTTAGTTGATTTGAATAGCCTTTTGGCATGTTGATTTATGCTATAAGAGTGGCCAAGGTTTTTAACAGTTTAAACAGGATAATGGGGTAGAGAAAGCATGCTGAGCAAAATGCATTCCAAGATTTAAGGACTTAAAATGAATGAATTAAACTAAACTGACATGTATTCATTCTTAGCAAATTTGCTGTAATTATATCTGGAAATTCTGAAACAAGGCTGAGATCACCTGCCAGTTGATCTGAGGGGATACTGGTTCCCATTATAGGAACTACATTTCAAGCTGTTGGCCACATACCTAGACATTAAGTAAATGGTGCAGTATCTCAGTTAGTGTAAAACTATTTCAGAACTAAGGCCATTTCAGCTTTGACCTACCTTTGCTGAAGATACAGATGGAGACATCTAAAAAATAATAATTAAAAACCCCGAACAAAACCACCCTAAGTAACATAAAAATATGTTGCTGAATTAATGTATAATCAGTAAAATAAGATCATCAATCATGCCCTAATCGTGCTTGTTGGTATATGTTTCTATAATGAAGTCAATCACTTAAATATCTGAGAAGATCTCAGAATTCTGAGAGAATGATTTATTTAATGGATAAATAGAAACGGCTATAAAATCAATTCATTTGTATTTTAACAAGCATTTTATTGCCCTCTGACTTAAACAATCTGTGAAGTTCAGTAAAGCTCAATTAAATCTGGGTCATCCAGAGAGCTATTTCTCTTCATAGCCTCATCCCAGGTCCTCTGTTAACATATTTCATCATCTCTGTTGTTTTCCTTTTCAGAGAAATTTGGTGACCTCCAAAATTCTTTTTTCCTGCAGCATCTTTCAGCAAACACCCCATAAGGATTTCAGATCTGGTGTAACAAGATGTTTCACTACTCTGTCCTGGTGCATTGGGACCTGCTAACATTAATAAGCCAGGGGCTAACCCGAGACACTGTGAGAGAAATCTCTTCAGGAAACGAGCTGGAATTTCTGAGGTTTCTCAATACAACCCATGTTTAAATTTTTTTCTTGTGTATGACTCACAGGTGAGTCAAAGCTGTATGAGCTATATGATAATCTGTGACACGCTACCTGTGTATGGATGGTTTCTCTTGCCTCTACTCCTCTTCCTATGATCCGTGACTGTTTCACTGGAAGCAGAGATCCCTTAGCATTTAACAGACTTGATTTATTCTTCTGTAATGCTTACAGTTCTACAGCTAAATTGCTCCAGTTTTTGAGGATGGGAGCTGTAAACTGCTGAGAGTTTGCATATGATGCAGGATTTAGCAGCAAGGGCACAGAAAAAGATTCTTATGTTTGACATTTCCAATATTAGACACCTAAATCCTCAGTTAGACTCTGAAGTATATGGCCTGTTTGTTGAGCAGCTGCTGTTCTAGTTGACATCAATTGACACTATGGGTGAAAAAGAGCTTGAGATATTGAAATCTTTAAAAATAGAGGGACAAAAAAAAAAAGAGTAAATGAAGGTGTATTTTTAGCTATTATAAAACATTGTGGTTAGGACTAGTAAAAAGAAAAGTCAAGGTTTTTTTTTTTTTTCAGTAAGAAGTTGGATTTTGAATTTAACAGAGATTTTTATGAGGATGCATCTCTTCTGACTTTATTCACTAGGCAAACCTGGCTGACAGTCCACATATATTAGGCTGACCTGCTATATGAAGGAAGACTTTGGTACTGTGCCTCCAATAGGTGAGATAAAGTTTTATTATTGGGTAGTGAGAGATGAACAAATTCCAAATCCCCGCCATTTAGTGCATGAGTCTTGACAAGACTGGAAACAGATGAAACCCCAAGTTTTAAAATATCAGTACTAAAAATATCACTATGGAATCTCCTAGCAATTTCATTTTTCTGTTCTCACAGTCCTTTTTTTTCTTTCTCTTTTTTTTTTTTTTTGGTGTGTGTGCATCTAGGTATGACATCCCTCACAGTGTCCACAGCCTTGCATTTAATATAATTAATGGCTTCCTCTTAACTAGCAAGGAAACCATGATGGCTCCACTTGGAGCCTGTTGTGGGGTCCAAGTGCTGCCCTGGTCAGGGATCCCAGCCCTCCTTTCCAGGAGACTCCCATTTCCCAGAAGATATTCCAACTTCTGTGGTGGGTTGACCTTGGCTGGATGCCAGGTGCCCACCAAATCTGCTCTATCACTCCCCTCCTCAACTGGACAGGGGAGAGAAAATATAATGAAAGCTTTGTGGGTTGAGATAAGGACAGTTTAATAAAGCAAAAGCAAAGATCACGCGCAAAAGCAAAGAAAAACAAAAGATTTTATTCTCTACTTCCCATCAGCAGGCAATGTCTGGCCACTTCCCAGGAAGCAGGGCTTCAGTACACGTAGCGGTTGCTCTGAAAGACAAACATAAATAATGAATGCCCCCTCTTCCTCCTCCTTCTCCTAGCTTTTATTGCTGAGCAGACGTCATGTGGTATGGAATATCCCTTTGGTCAGTCGGGATCAGCTGTCTTGGCTATGTCCCCTCCCAAGATCTTGCCCACCCTCAGCCTACTGGTGAGGGGGGGAATGTTGGAGAGACAGCCTTGATGCTGTGTGAGCGCTGCTCAGGAGTAGCCAAAACACTGGTGTGCTATCAACACCTTTCTAGCTACCAATACAGAACACAGCACTATGAGAGCTGGTATGGGGAAAATTAACTCCATCTCAGCCAGACCCAATACAAGTACTCATCACGAGTCAGTACCCTACAGACTTGGAAGGCTTTGTTCTACGTATGCAGTATTTTATTTATGCATGCATGCAAACTGACATTTTGGTTCAAGATGAACCTGAGTCCCATATCTCCGCTTGCTGATAAAGCATCAAACCTGTTCCAACCAGCTTTCCTAGGCACCTGCTCTTGGCCAGTGTCAGAGACTAGGTGGGCACATGGCAATAGATGGGATCAGTGTGGCTGCCCTTATCCTCTTGCCTGGCGAAGCGACCAAGGAGGAAAATTTGCAGAAATCCATTAGGGCATGCATGAGCATCTCTGCAGGAAAGAACAAATCCGATGAGACTTTCCTGCAATCTCTGTTACAAGTTCATTTATGTGGATAAGAAGCTGCAGTTTATATCATTGCCTCTTTGTCAGATATTTAGGCACCTAACCTGATGGATTCAAGTTGGATTATAACAGCTCCCTTTAGAGATTTCAGAGTACTGCAAGTGCTGCACCAGAGAAATCCAGCAGAGCTGAATGGCCGATGTATTGCTATTCAGACTTGGAATGCAGCCCTAACCATGCATTTTTTTATTTCTAGTTCCTCTAGTATTAAATAGATCTTCTAGCTCCATTGTTAACATATCTTCTAATACCCTTAAAGTTAAGAAGTATATCTATATGTGTATCTGCATATTTAGTATTTTTTTTCTCCTTTTGCCCTGACTGCATATGTCTTATTGAGAGAAATATTTTTTCTTGTTTTGTGCTTTACCAATTGTCACAAATACATACCATTTTTCTACTTTTATGTTTCTGAATAGCAAGCAGAGCTAGAAAGGACTTCACACTGTGATGCACTTTCAAAACAATTTAGCTACTTTGAATGTAAATTTGATAAGTGCAAGGAGTACTGACATAGCTGCTGTACAGCTTGCAAAGCCTTAAGCAGGTGCAAATGAATTCACTTTGTCCTGAGAACTTACACCTGGTGGAGAGCTCTTCTTATAGCCAGCCTGCATGAGATGGAGCAGCTTCCTTCCAAGCTGAGACAAATGCTTGTGCTGAACTATTAAGACAAAGTTCTACTGCAAGACCTGCTTAACTCTGATGAGCAAATGCAGAAGTACTAACTGATGGGTTTGGGGAGTCTAAGTCTGCTAAAGGCAAGTCCTGTAACTCTTGAAAAAAAATTGTTTTCAGATCTCTTTTCCTGGATTATAGAAATTAAATGTATGTGTAGATCAGGGGAAAAAAGTTAGTAGTGGGAGAAAATCCTGAAATTGGAAGTTATTTATGGTGAACTTTTTTTTTAATTAAAAACTGCTGTATGTCTCTGATATAAGTGTTAGAAATATGTATTCTTCATGATGTTGCTTGATTTGCTAATACTGAGAAATGCAAAACAATGCTGTGAGTACGTTGTTCCAAAGGGGGAAAATAAATAGCCTGAATTTTAAAAGTCCTTACTTCTAGATACATTTGCCAACTAACTCTAACTTAGTTTTAGATTTTTTTTTTAAATGTGTTATTTCTTTTCTACTGACAGGTGCCAAACTCCCTTCCTATTTCTCCTCCTGTTTTCCATTTTCTTCATTCCTCTGCTATTTGCCAGTCACTGTTTACTGTTTGTTTCCCTCTAATATCTCCTTTATTATTCTTTTTGGTGCCTATCTCTCATTCTCCCTCTCCTCTAGATGTGGGTTTCTTTATGCTTTCAAAGGAAAGCCAATGAATAGCTGCCCCTCCCTTAACAGACACACATGCACACACTCAAATCCACCGGGTGCTAAGCTTGCTGCAGCTCCTTCACTGCTGCTCTTCTTTGTCTAATAGAATATTGGCCTTTTTTTTTTCCTACTCAGCTCCCTGTACAGAAATCAATGTTCTGCTACACTGACTGGAGTGACAGCAATGCAGGAGACGCCAGCCCAACAACTTGATGCACAATGAACTGTTCTCTAAAAATTCCTCTCTGCTAAAAAACAAGGAGGAGGAAGTCACACTTTGTTTCCTCCATGGACAGAGTAGCAATTCCTTCTTTTTTCTGGCTCCTCTGCCTCCTCTCCCCCCACCCACCCTCCCCTAAATCCAGAAGTGAACAGCTCAGGCTTACAGGATACTAGTTCAAAGAAAGGGCTTAAAAACCGTTCCTTCTTTACTATAGCATAATCTGATACAAGAGACCAAAACATAAATGCTGTTCTCTCTTAAAGGCAAAAAGAGGCTATTACTGGGGCCAGCGAAGTCTTTTGGGAGATTAGTGGGTTTTTTTTCCTCAGATTAGGAGACATTAAAAAAATTTCTTGAATCCTTGACAGTATTTTCCTGAGTTAATCTCCTCTGGTGGCTGTTGGGATTTGCAGTGTCTACCAATGTCAGTCACTGCTAGCTATGCCATGCAATAGGTTATGTTGTGAAACGACCCACACACTGATCATCCAGGAGAGTAAAATTATGCTCCAGTGCTAGAAAAGGTGGGTGACAATAGACTTCATTTTCAGTTGATCAGAGCTGAGATGACATACAGAGGTTCAATCCGCTTCCAGTGAATTCAACATATTTCTCTTCACAAATTATCCATCAGCAGCTCCTGCTTTTTTTTTTTTCTGTCTTTATTCAACCTCTGATTTTTTTGCCCCCTGTGAAATTGAAATTAAAAAAAAAAAAATCACTGGTTTCTGAAGTGTTTGTATGGGCATTATTGATACTGAAAATCTGAGGTAGTTTTGATTCATTTTTCATGCTGAAATATCATTGGTTTTGTTTCCTGAAGGGATGAATGTAACTAGTGGGCTCAGACTCACTGCTGGGGTGAGTAGTTGAAATTCCATTGAGGAGACCAGTCAGGAGCCTGTTTAAACAATCACAGGATTTGACCTGCAGAATCAGGTTAATCAGAGCTTACTGGATTTCCAAATGGGTTCTGTTAGAAAATTGGCTGAATATTATGTGGGGATGGGTAAAGACAGATTTTGCTTTGCTTACTGAAGTGGTTCAACTAACCCTATGCAAGACTAGTGCTTCGCACTTGGATTTCTCTCCCAGCTTCTCCACAAATATATTTGATTTGAGAAAATGAAAGATAGAGGAAAAAGTGGACACTGTTAGAGGCTTACTGGCAACTCATTTAAGGCACAGGAATGTTAGCAAAAATGCAGCACAGGTAGCTGTCTAATGTGGCCCACTGAACTATTTAAAAGCGATCTGTTCCATGGAAACTTGATCTGAAAATATTTACCAGTGTTTCACTCTTTTTTTCTTGGAATTATACTTGCTGTAATAGTAGTTCACCATGGACAAGTATAGAACTTCACTTGTACCAGGAAAAGTATAGAAATTAATGATGATTTTAGTTGCCTTCAACATTATTCTATATTGCTTCTGAATGAAAACATAAGCTTGAATATTTCAGGGATTTTTTTTCTTTTCCCAATCTTATTTTTCTTGTGTTTGAAAAACACTTATTGTAATAATGCTGAGCAATAGAAGTGCTTTTCATTTTCAAAGCATTAAACAAGGAATGACTAATTACATTAGCTGTTTGGCACAGGCATGATACAGCCTTGATCCTTCATTCAATTAGAGCTTGCTTTGAATTTGATGAGGTCAGATTGCATCCCAGTTAGGTGTTATGACTCAGATCATGTCCTACCCATATTTTTACAATTACTGAAGTAACACTAAGAACTTTTGACAAATGAGGTATATTTCATTAGGTCTGTTTAGCAGACAGGGAAAGCAAGTCATGACAAAATGAAGTAACTTAAAAGCAAGTGGCAAAATCCGTTGTTAGTCCCTGTGAAGCTTGAATTTGTAAGCCTTTGGTATGGGAGGAGCAAAAATGGAAAGGAAGGATTTCGGCTCCCCTGTTCAAGTATGTTCCTAGTCTTGCTTGAAGAGAGGAGGTACCACGAGCTGACGTACCCTAATTTGGCATAGGTGACATAAGCATGAGCCTGGATATTCCTGTGGGAGCCCTTTCTTATTCTCTGCTCACAGATGTACATACTTTCCATAATTATGGAAAAACTCCAGTGGGTTACAGACATTCACATCTTAGCAGAGGACTAGCAAATTATTTAGTAATCCCAACCAAAACAACCACTGCATCCTCGTGAAGACCACTTCCTATAGTTAATTTATAATGATAGTCCCACTTCAACACCTCACCCAGTTCTCCCAGTCAGCCCACCTACTTAGCCCAGTTCCTGTATCTCATGCATTAAACCTATATGAGTCTGCCCTCTGGCATAAGGACTTTCAGGTTCCAGTTGGAAATGAGCCTACCTAAAATCAAGATCCAAAACTTCTTTTTCTGCTCAGATTCAGAACCCATCTCTGAATGTGCAGTTGGTAACAGGCCTGGATGCAGGTGGCCCCGTGCCTAGCATTTCTGCCGGCGCCCCAGAGGGTAGACCGGCGTGGAGTATTTGGAAATCTGCACGGATAAAACGAACAATATCAGATTGTAACAACCGTGTATGCTAAGGGTTATTAATCTGTAAATGGGATCTAGTTTTTATGTTTGGAGCGTATGCCTGGTTTTAACGCCTAAGAACCTGTACCATCTGTGTCACCGCTGATTGTTTATCAGGAACGGGAGGGAGTGAGGTAGGTGCAGAAGTCGCTGCGGGACGCGGCCAGCGAGACGCCGCGGTGCCGGCCGGTGCGCTCAGCCCCGCTGCCGCTGACCCCGCAGGCGCCGGGGGGGAGGAAGGGATGGCCCCTGGCCGCTTTCCCCTTCTCCCCCT
Organism: Gymnogyps californianus; assembly: GCF_018139145.2. NCBI lineage: Eukaryota > Metazoa > Chordata > Aves > Accipitriformes > Cathartidae > Gymnogyps > Gymnogyps californianus. Next base: position 138,284,213 of record NC_059472.1, read on the forward strand.
TCGTTATGTCCCCGTTCCCCCGCGCGATGGCAGCATTTCTGAGCAATCCCGCCGGCGCCGGGCGGGGGAAGGAGGGCGGCATCGGGGCGCGGCGGGCCCGGGACCCCCTGGGGCGGCATCGGGGCGCGGCGGGCCGGGACGCCCGGGGCGACATCGGGGCGCCGCGCCCTGCCCCGCTGCCCCGGCGGCGCCTTGCTGCGGGCCGATGGGTCTGAGGGGAAGAGGGAAAGGGGAAGAGCAGCGGTAACGTGGGTCCTCGCTCAAGGACAAGATGCTCGACTCTTCCCAGCTCCGTAGCCTGACCCCTGGCAGCCCGCCGGGGAGGATGGTTACCTTCTGGGGTGTTTCGGGCATGGGAAACGTAAACTGAGTGTACCCCGGGATCTCCCGAGAGCCATCGCCGTGCACAGTTTCACTGTTGCAGTCCCGGTCTGAAGCGTCTGCTGCCTGCGGAAAGGGCAGAGGGACGGGTTCAGCTTTTCTGAAATTGGCCTGTTCCCAAACAGAACTGTCAATCTCTTTGGGAAATGGGAACTGGGGAGGGAAAGTGGGAGCACGGCGCGTTGCAGGGTGTTGACCTTCCCAGAACTACTGTAGGACCTGCAAATGCAAGTTAGACTTGCGTGGTTTTTCTGACCTATTCAGCACCTCTAGGCTTATTCTTATCTGAGGACACTTTCAGAGCTCCGATTATGAAGTGGGGAGCCCAAAGTACATCTGTCAATAATCACTTCCCAATTAGTCTGCAGCTTCGTTTGAAATCAGGAATGCACAGATTTTTTTTAAAAAAGTGTTCTATCATTTTTCAATTTTTTTCTCCCCAAGTTTGCAAGACCAAATGTATTTTTACTGGGTTGATGTACAGGGCTTTCATGATACTGAAGTAATTTATGAAGATGGAACTGAATTGAAGTCTTTTATACCAGTCTTGAAGAGTGGGGTAACTGTCTTTTGCTGGAATACAGTTTTATGATGTACTATAAAATACTCTATAACCTATTTGATAGAGTGGAAAAATAAATTTTCTTCAGCATCACCTTTATGTTGCCACAATGTACCTTTTTGTATATTATCTGACTCCTTATGCTTCACATTCAGCGAGGGACGACTACTTTTGCATAGCTCCACTATACTCATACACCGATACTTCCAACGTGGTTGGGGCAACAGGTTGCAAATAGTAAACTCTTGTTGTTAATTACAAAGACTAAGCTTAGAAATCATCAGGGAAGCTAGATATCCTATACAAAGTCCCTATGTTTGTCTAAATGTAGTCTCCATGAAGAAAACTGGATATCTGAAAAAAAATTATGTTTTAGGTGTGTGCAAATAAGCTTTTGCCTAGAGTTTTGATTTGGAGACTCAGGTTTTAAAATAAATTTCAAAGCAGTAGAAACAAAGGCTTGACACAGGCAGCAGTTACACAATGGATTCAGATAACCCAAATCTTGTTTTTCACTGAAGCCCTGAAGTTAGGGTATTCGACTCATCCTTAATGAGATGGAGTACCGTGGAAGCATGTTAGGGGGAAGTAGTGAGTTGTTCTGCCTTTTGTCTCAGACCACGTCTGTTTTTTATAGACATATTCACCAATGCAAATATTGGAACCAGGGCATGAGTACCAGAACCTCCAATCTGTTGTCACTCTTTTCTTTTTATTTTAATAGGCCAGATGAATAATGGAGAGGCTTCTTCTAAATTAATAGCTCTAAGAAATGAAGAAACCTTCTTTCTACAGCCTCTTGATTTGGGTATTCCCTTCATAAATATGCAATCCACATTCAAATCCATTTAGGAGGAGATCTGAATTTAGTTTCCTGACATCCCAAGAGAGACTCTAAGACATCAGACTATCGTTTAGAAGGAGATCAGGACCCTTGACTCTTCTCTGACCTTAGGCCAAAACACTAACTTCTGCTTTTTCAGCTATTTCACAGATTCCAAATTATTTTACAAAATTTTGAGGCAATCACAAGGGAGACACAATATTCAATATTCTACAGAAAATCACTGGCAAATTCAAGACTTTGGCCTACAGTTCCCCAATCTTAGGACACAGGACTTGCATGGCTAGTAGATAAAATCTGAAGCTTGAGATTTACTCCCAGCTGTGCCACTGGCCTTAAATAGTACTTTTATCGTCTCTGTGCCTCAATTTTTCCCTTGGAAAAGCGAATCTAATGCTTCTGACGCCCTTTTTCATTACTTTGTCTTCTAATGAATGAAGAGAGTATTTATTATTATAAATCATCACTGATGGGTTATTTCAGCAGTTTCCAAAGTAGGGGTAACTTCCACTAGAACGAAGGCAAATTTCTACTCTTTCCCTCAATTAATAGAAGTATTCAGTATGACAGTGGCAGGAGATACAGAAATTAGACTTTCCTTTTTTGCCCTACTATTATAAATCCAAAGACATGAATGACCTTGGCCCAGCATGTCTTATTGAGAATTAGTGACTAGATGAAAACACTTTCCCAAAAGGGACAGTGATTAATTCTCAGTAAAATTCACTAGGCATCAATCAATCTAGCAAAATCAGTCAATAGTGTTGTGGAAGAATTTTAAAAGACACCATTTATGAATCCAAAAGGTTTTTGAAAAATAACAGACTTATAAAAAGAATCCGTTGAGTAACATACTATTTAATTAGAAACTATGTAAATATGTACCTCAAGGGACATTATAATTACCAGCTTTCCGATGTGTAATGACAAAGTGATATAATATTACCGCATCCAAGCTGTATAGAACATGGGACAAGTGCATCTGTGACTGCATAGTAAACAATGGAGAAAAGCAGTGAGCTTTGTGGTATTGCCTGGAGTGTAATCATGGAAAGGTAGAAATCATGTTTTACCTTTCTATGAATAAAAAGATGACACTTTCCTAAGCAGTTTTCCATTTCTGTTCTAAATTGGCCTGGCCTGAATATCCCAAAGTCGTCCTTCTGCTTAAATGACAATGAAATGTTCTCTGTGGAGAAAACTTCATGCCACTAATAATCTTTGCAATCTGCTTGGGCTTCTGAAGGTTCAAAATTCACTGAAGAGTATGTGGGTGGAACTAACCAATATGCTGGTGAGGTCTATGTTTGTGCTGATTACAGTTCAATATGTTATATATAGACAGATATGCATGCATAACCCAACATGTGGGTTGTTCAGTCAGTGACGTAGCACTCCCTTTGAAATAAAATCAGCCTTGATTATGCTGGAAGAATAACACTAGGTTTCAGCTATTATACCCTGTGGGAGATTGTTGCATAAAACTAGCAACATGGCCAATACGGGGTTAAAAGGTCTTAGTAACAGATATATTTAAATTCACCAGTATTCAATCTTTGCAGCCTTGAATTATTTTGGACCATCACAGCAAATAATGCATTTTGTAGTCCTTTATCTCTCCAGAAGAGAGTCAATTAAAAAGAGAAGGTGAAGCATTTGAGTGTGTGGGTGGAGCATCAGGTTCCTTTATAAAGTAAGCTATAAAAATGACGTCCCTCTAGTCTAAACACCTATTTGTCTTCAGGCTGGTCATAATCTCAGGCTTCATATATCACCTACAAAGGTCTTTTTGTTACAGAAAAACCTTTCCATTCTCCGCTCTTCAAAGCAATCTATTAAAGCCTATCTTTTTAGCCTACCAAGCACTGCAAGGGGTTATACGGATGTATGAATTGTACTTCGTAGCAGCAGCACTGAGCTTTTAAAGGCAACGGGGTTTGACAAGCTGCAAAGGTGGCCTTAACAGTAACTGTGCGAAGAGCTGCTGTGTGCTAGATTATTTAGAATTTATTATTTTGAATGTGTCCCAAGTACATATGTCCTGCTTCAGAGCGGAGCTGCAAGCTGTGGCTAAGTTCAGTGACATTAACTGTTGCTCATGAGCTAAGGAGTATTCTGAGCTAGGAAATGCCAGTCTTAAGGTGTAGTGTGCTGTCAAGGCCATGCAAAGTTTGAACTTGTTTGGTGTCACTTTGGTGTGCTGTGGAGTTGAAAGCCAGAACAACATCTGCTGTTACATGAAGGAGCTTTAGTTTGCCAGTAAATCTTAAACGAATACCAATTTTCGTCCTTTGAGCAGCAGAATTCTTTTGAACTCCTGTTGGATACAGGGATCGCAGGGATCAATCAGACTACTGCAGGCAGGATGTGTTCATTCAGTAGCAGCAGCTTTGGCACCAAAAGAAGATTGTTAGAGCCTATTTTCCCTTTAGCAGCAGGAATAAGAACTGTAAAGGAACAGGACTCAGTGAGATTGCATGATGCATAAACAGTGTGTAATCCTCTGAATGTGCAGGGAATTATATACGAATGAGGAACAAGAACAAAAATCCCGTTGTCGCTGTTGCACATGCCTGGTGCTGAATATCCAAGTTTGAATTGTCGGTCAGGGATGCCTTTGTCTTCAGAGGGGAACTCTGAAACCATATAGCACTTTCTAGTTCCTCCTTTGGGATTTAATCAGCGAAGTCTAGAAGGTAAATGGATCTGTATTCAGTGGTTTCAGCTCCACAGGTTTCTATTTTGTAAATCAGATAAAATGCATTCCTTTTTACATTAACAGAATAGTCTGAGGGAAAAAGTATTTATTGGATAGGTTTCTATAAACAATCATGGAATAAAACCTAGGGCTTTAGTAACCAGAAGTCAGAAGGGAACGAGAATGAAAAAAAAAATCTGATATGCGCTTTCCTTTAAGTTACACTACAGAATACTGAATGGTATACAATTGGAAAATAGTAAGAAATAAGCCCTATTGCAGAGACCAGCTTACAACAATATTGGCTTTTTTTCCTCCTTCCTTAGGAATGCTTGTATATACACAAGGAAAACAGAAACATGTTTAAAAAATATCAAGGATCATATGCATTTATTTTTTCTAGGTTTTTTTTTCTTATTTTCATGGAGACATTTTTGGCAGAATAGTCAAAAGCTATAATACAGGGATTAAAAGATGTCTGCACACAGGCATGCATGCATACACATACATGCATACATCCATATTATATCTTGGGTTGCAAATTTCTGTTAATTATTTTGAGGAAATAAATTAAAGATAGAAACAGAAACTGAAAGATCAGTAGCAGAAAGGTTTTGACAAACATAATACCTGCACCTGCATTTCTGTTTCTATGAGAGATTTGATTTGACATCCGCTCATGTTAGCATTTGGAAGAGAATAAGGCTTGGCATATGCTACTATGTACTTTCCTCCTACAGAGGACAGAAATGGCAGGCACCCTGCTATACCTTTTAAATTGTTCCCTTATTGCACAAATTAAAAGAGAAATATTTAAACATACTTCAGAGCTTAATTTATAACAATTAGTTTCTCTCTTTAAAGGCACATTTGTTTCCTATTGTTTGAAATTTATAAAAATACAAACCACAAGAGACTAGTAAACCTTTCTAATTTCCTAAAAAAAAAAAAAGACAAACATTCTTAAGGAACCAACTGCACCCAGTGCCTGAAAAAGTACATCATATCTCTATGCCTCTTCCTTCCTGGGAAAACAGAGATGGAACCTCTCTACATGTTAAGAGATGAACCCCAGCATACAGGAATTGTTGAAAATGGAAGTTTTATTCCAATTATTACCCCCAAATGTATAATAAGCTGATGACCTTGACTGCAGAGGCTTTTGAGGTTACACAGGCATTATTTATTAAGCTGATGCCAATGACATCGTCTAGCAGCAAGCAACAGACCAAGACTCAGCAACTGAAGCTGGACAGACTCAAACAGGGAATAGGGTGTGCTTTTTTAACAGAGAGGGACAGTTATTTGTCAGCTATGCAGAGCTATGCAGAGGTCCCCGTCACTGAGCTCCAAACCAAGCCTGCTTATCTCTTGAAATAATGCTTTCTAGCTCAGCAAGAGATTTTAGGGCTTAGTACAGGATTGATGTAGGGATTCCCACGGTCTTTGTTACAGGTCAGAAGAGCTTATATAACCGCCTTGTCTGGTCCTCGGCCCCATGAATCTTTTCACCAGCTAAACACAGGTATTAGTATATACATCCAACAAAGATCCCCCTCATTGTCCTTGCTGCAAAGCAAAGTTGTATTCCAGTGTATCGGTATTTGGTCATGTGAAACAGGCATGTATGTCACTCGGCTTTTAAGCACCGTAATGCTTCATGTGAGAAGACAGCATGCTTTCAATTTTGTGGTTGAACTTAGTTGTGAAAAGTTGCGTCAAACCTCTGCACCTCAGGCAATATAAAGCAAGCGACTGTAATACAGTGTCTAATTAGTCTGAACCCCTCTGTCAGAGCAGCCGAGGTTCATCAGTACTCACCTGGATAGGTGACTCCAGATTTGCTGCAGACCTATTCTGCCTACAGAATACCTAGACAAAAAGTCACACTCTGAGTGCAGGAACCAGTTCCTGTGTTTCAGGAAAAGAAGAGGAATTGTAATGTTTTGTAATATACTCTGAGATCTTACCTACAAAAAAGTATACTGAGTTTGAATTATGTAATATGTTATTATTTTTATTATTTAAAAAATATGCTTTCTCCAGTTCAGCAATGACAGTATACAGAACAATGAGCTCAATCTAAATAAAGTTCAGGAACCTGATTTAAAGCTGGTTGAAAATTCCCATGTTGACTTCAGGAACTTTGGATCTGCATCATTTGGTTTGTCAGCATTTAGTGTAATTTGTCCTGTAGAAGAATTCCTTTATGGAACACGTGAGGAAAGAATGTAAGAAATTTCAGAGAGTTGGTCACTCAAATCTCCTTAGATAATGACTAGAGGGATACAACAGACCAAGCAAGAAATAGCCAAATGCTCATGGAAATGTGCAGAATATTTTGCAAAGGGCTGTGTGCCTCCACAGAGGAAAAGAAATAGGCAACAGTTGTTGATTAAATGTTAGGCATTTAAATGTGTGGAATCATGGACGATAAGCTTTTCCATGATGAGCTCAGCTATCACTACAATGATGGAAAACTCTCTCTTTGGGTAGACAGAGAGAGGAAAAATTTTAAGAGGTGTAAGAGTCCTGTTACCAGACTAAGTAGTCAAGGTTACTCATGCTCAGATGTGAAGACTCAGTTATCAAAATTTATTTTTCTACACAGATGTATTCTGTTTTCACTGAGGCCAGGCATTTATTGTTATTGTTATTTGACCTAGGAGATTATCTGCACTCTCAAATTTCTGTCTCTGGTTGGACATTAGTTTTGCCACTTTTACTTCATTCAGAATCACCAGTGACTTGTGTTTTCCGGCTCTTAATGTGACAGATAACAAGGACAATGGAAAGCGCTCTGTGACAGATGCAACCTTGTTGGCATCTGCAGGTGCAAACATATTTTCAGTTTAGCATGCTAAAGGGCATCAGTTCAGAGCCTTAGGTGGTTTGGAGCATATGCTGCTGATGAAAATAATAAGAAATAAGAGTATTTTGAAGACAGTTGTGCAGGCAAGTGTGTGTGGAGCACTTAACTCTCCAAACACTAAGAAATGTCTAGACTGTGTCAAGCTAATGAAATGCCTGTGATGATAAAAATAAGCCTGCTAGAAGTCCTCTTGCGAGCAAAAGGCATCAGTGCTCTTGTACACTGCTGCAGCTCTTAATGTTTCCTGTTGCAGCTTCCTTAGAAGACAATTGCCCTTGATATCACGATGATATTTCAACACTTCTTTATGGCCTCTACCCAGACCCCTATTATTAAGCATTTTTTCTTCATTAATAATTGATGCCTGTGTTTAAGGCTTCCATTTGAAAATATCTCTCAAATCTACTTTATTAGATTTTGAGTAAATGTTCCCCAGATCTCCTCAGCATTTTGTTAAAAATGAATGTCATATATCTTTTGATAAAACCTACAGAGTTAAGTGCCTAATAAAATACTACATGACTAAAATGACTATTAATATTTTAGCATTATGCTGAAGTATAAGTGTTCTCCCAGCAAAGGTATGAATCACTGGTTTTTCATTTCTTTAATTCTTTATTAATTGGTACTTGAGGCAATAAACCATAACATATAACTTTGGCTTCAGATAAGGTTTAATGAGTGCCTGACCTTTGCTTGGATAATTCTGTCAGTGAACCAATTCAGGATAACCCTTTGAAGCTTGAATTCCTGTATTGAATGCTACTTGCTTTTCACTGTCCTTGACTTAAATGGACAGCACTGAAAGTTGGCTTTTTATCTAAAAAAAGGCTTCCATAAGAAAGCTTTCTTTTAAATGACTAATTTAGTGGAAATTTAATTTTTTTGTGTCTCTCTTTCATTAATTATTCTGCAATAGAACAGAAGTCTGATTATCGCTGGAACTGAGGTCCACCTATCCTAACATAACTGAGTTATATAGCCTACTAAACTGTCATAATCTGCATGATGGCCCTTCCACCTAAACGTACATCATGCATATGGATATGCAGTAAAAAATCCAGTAGAGTAAGTCCTAATTCTTTTAGAGTCCCACGGAGTATAGCTGGAGAAATCAGAAAGTTATTACCTAAATGAAATTGTATATTAGGTAGGGGACCTGAATAGGTTTGATACCTTTCAGGTAATTCTAAAAAAAATGCAGATGCTCAGCTAGTACAGGCTCAAAACTTGACTGAAGTCTCCTGAGAACAGGCTTCCCCAAGGGGATCTCCAGTACTTTCTAGTTCTGGCTGGATTTGAAATACTATGAGAGCAATCACTCATGCTTTAAATTGGGATTTATGTTTTCTATTCCTCTCCGAATCCCAATGTGCAGCTACGTATGAGGAAATGTGAAAATGACCCAACTTATCCTGACTCTAAAAATATTTCATGATTTTAGACACTACTGAAAGATCAGGCAATGTATTCTGCACCTTAAAATATCTTATTTCTGGGGGAGTTTCTAACTACCATGCCTACTGGTAGTATCACCTCTAACATTTGTTTCTGGAAAAAAGTAGAACATGATTTAAAAAATACCAAAAAGATAAAAAGCAGTCAAATCTTTTAGCAGAATTAGCTCTGTTATTTGACACTGAGCATACACGAGGAAGACTAAATTAAATACTTTCTCTGATCTTGATGGCAAGTATATAAGTTAAGGCCAGACACGTCTTATAAGAGTGCCCTACACACTGGCTAGTGTGACCAGTGTGTACATTATATTTTCTATTGAAAAACTGTTTCTGTGTATATAAAATAAATAATATTCACTCGAGCAGGTTTTGGAACTTGAGTCTTGTGCTTCTGAGCCATTTTAACCCTCAACAACAAATATCTAATGATTGAATGCAAAATATAACATCTTCACTTCAAAATGCCTTATATTAGCAGTGTTTTAAATATATTCAGGGGTTCAATTCCAGGTTTCAATCAGAAAACCTGAAGCTAACTGTCAAGGATATACAGACAAGGGAGAGTTTATCCCTGTCCTTTTGTGAAGGCAGATAATTAACACATATTAAAACAACATAACCATATCTGTATGGTATCAGATTATATCCGTAAATCTAGCTTGAATATCATAATATTTCTATTTGTCAGATTCCAAACAACTTTTAGGTTTTATTTTGGTTGTTTTTTTTTTTAATTCTATACTTAGCTAATACTATTTGTTGCAAATAATTCACATCTTTGGGCATTCACAAGTAATTTAATGAATTACGATTGTATTCTTCAGTAAACCACTCTGAAAAGAAAATAGCTAGTCCTAATTACATGCTTAAATAAACATGTGCTTCAGTGCTTTGCTAAAACTTGTGCCCCAGGCCCTGGTCTTATCATTTGCATAGGTTGATTCAAAAGATTTGAGAATTTTTACCTGCAAAAGCTGCCAGTTTCCTTGTGGAGTCACACTCAGTTCTGTATGAAGATTTGGACTCATTCTTCACACTGAACATGCCATTTGCAAACACAAGATATCAGGGCTAACAGGAGCAACCTAGGAAAAATAGATCTAGCTGCTTACCGCTAACAGCATAAACCTATGGAAACAAGCTGCCTCACCATGGTTAAGAGACTCCACTCCAGTGAACAGAATTAATTAAGTTCATTTCCATGCAGGACTGCCCTTGGTCCACAGAGAGTCAAAGGGCAGTTGAAGAGTATAATTACTTGTGTTAAAGAGAAAATGGCAATGGGAGTTAGCCCAGCCTCACAATGTGATTTAAAAGAACAGCATGCCTTTATTGTATTTTTAGTTTGATGTGGGTGAATTACAAAGCGGGGGGGGGGAAAGCTCTATGTGAAACAGTACTTACCCGATATAAATGGAAACACTCATTCAAATTCTTCATTCAAAGTAGTGAAGAAGGAGAAAAAGAAAAAAAAAAAGCTAGCCGTTCTGATAATATGTTCAGCTGTAGGAACAAACACCATCAATTGCGATTTGCTTGAGATTGTCATGAGAGTAAAAAACAACTGCCAAGTAAGGACTACTAATTTTTGACCTTATTAGAAAATATTAGATATTGTGTCCAGTCATTCCCTTTGATCCAGTATGCACTAAGATTTTTTCCATTTTCACCTGCTCTGTACTGCACCGTTCACCGAAGTGTTACAGGTATTTTAACAGCCTAACTTTGACTACAGACTCTGTATCCCTCCAGGCCTTTTTCAAAGCCTGTGTAGCAACATACATTTTTTGTTGCCATCTTCCAGATGATTGGCAAGTTTCTGTGGCACATATTTTTTTTTTCCCCCTACTCACAGTGGTATTTGGAGTAATTTAGTATGATTTGGGATTACATTTTTACCTTAACCAAATGACATAAATGTAGTGAGAGTCAGTTATTCTCCTTTTCTTTTATTGGTACCAGTCAATTAAACCAGGCACGTGGGAAGGAAGGAGCTGTAGCTGTGGTATCCATCCCATTTCAACAACCTGTCACTCCCTCTTTTTCCCCCACCTCATATTGGGAGGATTCAAATAGATGGGAGTTTATCAGAGACAGGCATAATACCACTGTTCCCTTTATTGATATATCCATTATACCATTACAGCCTAACAGTATTTCAGTGCCACAAGCAGCTCTAAGAAGCATTATCTCTTCATGTAAACTTTTGTTCTGGCTTGAGCAGATCTTGCTGTGTTGGAGAGTGACAGAAACTGAGGTTGGATGAAAGTGTAGGGGAGGCTGCACCTCCGTATTACAGGACTAGCAAAGCTGCAATATCCTACCAAGGTTAGAGAAAAGAACATGGTGAACTTCATCGCATATTGACAAAGGAATAACTATACAGGGATTTTTTTAGGTGCTGGAAGAACTTCCTCTAATTCACATTTCTAAGATATAATTGAGAATAATCATAAAAGATTATGCAGAATGTACAAAAGAAAACTCTGAAAAATTTCCAATATGTGGACAATAAATGAAAGGCATATTCTTTTCTCCTGAACACCCAGGCTTCTCTGTTACTTTCACCCTTTTTCTATAGTATATCTGAATGTTTTTCAATCTAGTAATATCCAGCTGCAATTCGAATCTCCTCAAAGGATATAGGCCAGCTTGAAAATCCAGGCAAAGGTGCTGAAGGAATCATGTATTGTTGTAGTTGTGGTAGTTCCACTGTCTTTGCCTCTACTGACATCAGCAAGTCGTCCCTGAGAAACAGGCATTTTAACAGCTGTTCAAAATGTTTAGCTGGATCTCTGTTAGCTTGTTACTGTTGTTTCTTTTGTTTATCACTTCCAAAGAGGTATTCTTTCCATAAAATGAAAATGAAAAAAGCCCAGAAATATAAGCTATATCAATGCGTGGCCTATTGTGGACCTGCTGTTGTGGTAGAGGGACAGCTACTATGGGTAAGGATTATGGTTATGTCCTGTTGGCATAGTGTAAATACAATGTCGTGAAAGGACTGAAATTCACCTGTTTTGTTCAAGGTCAGGCAGTTATAGGCTGAAGTAGTGTTGTCTCCAGCCTGTTGTGTTACCACTCTAATCCAGACATTTGAAGGTAGAGCTGTGTCCTAACTCAAAATTCAAATTCAGGACCTTTTCTTTCAGAATAAGTCTTACCTAAATTAGCTCCTCTATTAATTTTATAAAAGGCTGTGTAATTATATCAAGAACTCCCTAAAGTGCCTTCCTTCTTTCCCTACTCTTTCATGAGATATGTTTCTGTTAGATGTTGCTCAGTGAAAATGTGTTGGCAAAGCTGATTAATAGTATAAAATGAGAAACGGGATACAAGAGCAAGTCTGCATCAGGATTATATGCAAAACTGAATTCCAATTTGTTGAGTTACAGATGTTAAGGGCAAAAAATAGCACATTGACCCACAAACAACAACAACAAAAAGAGTGTCAAGATGTAATTTCAGGACTAAGTAAAAAAAAAAGAAAAACAGTATTACTTTGAGTAGAAGTCACTGTGCTAGCTGACTTGGACTGAACTTCTTGTGCTATTTCAGTTGTAAATGGTTCAACACGAAAGCTAAAACAGTGTGGAAGCAACGTTAATTGCTGAATCAGCTGTGTAGTAAAAAATCAGAGAGCTCAAAGCAGCCTTCAAAAAACTCATAGTGATTTTAAAAATATTGAAAGGAGGAGATAGAGGAATAAATGAAACATGAAACTTGCACTTCAAAATTCACAGATGCATAAGAAAAAGGGTAGCAACAACATAATGATATGTAATTATGTGACAATATTCATAGACTAGAGCAGTACAAAACAAAATTGATGAGACAATTCACAAACATAAAACACAGCTATTCTGTTTATTTGGATCAGGTCCTCTTTGTAGAGAGGAAGGAAGGAAGGAATTTGAAAGGATTTTCATGATTGGAAAAAGACAGGGTTGTTTGTCCGATTGCTTATATAGTACTATATAAAGGCTAAAGTGCTTGTGTGATTTAGTGTATTTGGATAGCAGATGCTAAGAAACATGATTAGGAGAACATGGAGCTGCCATGTGTAGGAAAGACTTATAGACTTCAATGACAGCATTGCAGTTTAATAGGCTTGGGCATCTGATCTCATTTCATCTGGAGTGGCAATGGGCAGTTCAACAATATTGCAAATGAGCAGAGGAAAACTTCCTGTACTTCAGCCCAATTTCTAGTTCTCTTCAGTAAACCTGGGTATGTTTATTATGATAGCAGGGAAGAGGAAACTGCTATATACTCCTGGATTTGTTATACCTACCAGATTTGTCATTTAGGGACACAGTTAACATTGGTGCCTGATAACATCAACAGAGAAAGCTCTGGAGGAATCTCCAGACAACTAAGATGTATTTTATGGGCCAGATAATCCTCTGCAGAGGCCTGTCGCTTTTCATTGTCTATCCAGGGAAGCCATGGACAGCTGGAGTTCTGACTTTGATGGCTCAAGACAGATGACGTTAGTCTCACTCATACTGGGTAAATGTAGTATAACATAGAGCTTTCTACAGTGAAGGAAAGCTACAAATTATTGAAAAAACACTCTCCATTTAGAAATGTTAGGTAACCCATAACAGGTATTTTCCTTGTGTGATATTCTATATACAGTTCAACCATTGTATTTCAGCTCCTCAGTTTAGGACATGTTCTGGCAGCATCTGCCCATGTGAAAAGTCCTGTTCTCTGACTTGCTGCTGGGAACATGTATAATCCAAGTCCTCGTTGGGAGAAGTTGGGCTAAGCCCTTGCCAACCTCAAGACTGGATATTCCTGTCTCTTAGCAGGAATTGGCTTTCAGCATGGTTATGTGATCTATGTTCTTCTCACATGTCTTCACTGCCCTGTCACTACCAGTGAGAGTGATGACTTCCCAGCACCAGATGACTTTCTGAGGAGGGTTCACGTTGCCCACCTGACATGCTTAGGGAGCTACTTTCCCTGGGCTTTTTGTATAGATAATGGAAAAAGCCTTCAGAAAGATGTTCAGAGCAGGATGCAGCTTAAAGGATCAAGTTTCCTCCTAGAGGCTATAGAGAAACCATGGAGAGAGTAGCTCTCTAGTTTAGGCCCAAAAGTTTCCCTCTTCAGGAAGCAGAGACAACGTAGTCATATTCTAACTTGGTAACTAAACTATGTGAATGCTCCCATAGAACTGTCTTTATTTATTTGATATTTTGAGGTCTGTAGAAATGTCAGCAGGTAGTTTATGATTAAACATTAGCAATATAACTAACTTGAATTTAGTAAATTACAAAGCCAAATAAAGAACTGAAATTCATTTCCAGTAGTTAGCAACATCATGTATTTCAGTCCACTCAGGTGAGTCCACTGTTCCCACCTCAGTACAATATATTACTGGGTAAATATTGACAGCATAGCTCCAGGAGTGAGGAATATCAACACATACAGATGGATATCAAAAGTGGCTGAACTGCATCTTGCAGTTTCGTTTCATCTGGAAGGAATCTAGTTCCCAAGGAATCAGGTAAGGTATTTGGAATCCTTCAAAAGCCCATATTAGGTTCAAATACCAAAGGTGAAGGGTAACTCTGTTAAAAAGCATCTCCTGCCTTTCAGGCCTCCAGACAACCTGTCTGCATCAGCCCCAGTTTTCTCCCTCAACAACCTATCTGTATCTGACATGACATTCATTCTGTCCCACAGAAGTAGGGTATTATTATGAACTGCTGTTCTCCACAAGATGCAACACATTTAATCCATGTGACAGCAGTTTTGTAGAAGGAGCAGATGTATTGCTATGAGTTTATAAGTTTTGTCCTGTTATCTCTACTGTGGGATCAATGTTCTTCACTGCTCCTTGCTGTGGCTGCTACATATTCTCAAAGATGTCTTTCAGTCACTGCCATTATCAATGAAAATTTCTGCCCATCTTCTTTCACCCTGATGTCTGCTACTTCTGGTTATCAAATGCTGTTGGGAAGCGGAAATATATTTTTTCAAATTTTCATAATTTTCATAAAATACAAAGATGACTGAGCAGTATATTTAAACTGTCAAAATTCCTTTTTGTCTTCTTTTGGAATCAGGCTCTAGGAAAAAAAAAAGAAGAATAAAGTATAAACATTAGGTAATATAATAGTAACTCTTAAGACTAGAAAAGAAATACTGATGTAACATCTGAGATTTCTTATATTACGAAAGATTTAATTTTTTAGTGTTGGAATCCTGGGCAGAAATAGATACACAAAGAAAGGATTTATGTTCATCTTTTCAGTTTGTTTATCTAGCTATATCAAGATGAGCTTTACTATAAATTTCTAGTTTCTCTTTTGACAGTAGCAGTATCACCTATTTCCATCTGAGAGTTTCTTCAGGATCGAGTCTGTAGTGGGAAATAGCACAATATTTCTGTATTATCACTATCTGAACAAGATGTCTTTTCAACCTATTTCCTAATCTTAAAGATACCAGGAACCTCAGATCCATTTTACATCTCAAACCCCCTAAACTCTTACATCAAGTATATGAAGTTCAGAATTGAAACTACAGTTAGCGATAAGAGACATTTTGCCTAGAAGGTATGTCAGCTCAGTGCAAGTTTTCACATACCTGATTTGTCTTTGTCTCAGAAAATGTTTCAGATTCATCCTCCTGGAGGCTGATGAGCTATTCACTGTTATTTCCATCAGGATTTCAGACTATATCCTGAAATGTCTCTAAAAAAAAAAAATCCCTAGTGATTACAACTCATTTTTTGAAATTAGGTCATTCTATCTTCCCATGCCTTGGGATTACCAGTTAAAGAGAGGAAAGCTAAAGAACCAGAAGAAATCCCCAGAACTCTGAGATCACCAGCCTGTCATCAGTCTTCAACAGCATCAATTTAATTTTTCATGGTGAAAACTTAGTAACTTGGGACCCTTCATAATAGACTTGACACAGTTTTTAAAATCAACAGCTCTAGCTGCTCACTGTATATTTAACAATATGGTGATTCTCACCAGAAGACCATAGGACAGTTGTAAAAAGAGACATTACAATGGAAAAAGATGCACTTTTTTATAAAAAAAATTGTGGCAGCATGTAACTGAATTTCATAATTTAGTTCTAGATATCTTAAAGAATTATGATGGAAATATGTCTGAATCTGATGAAACCATTTTCTAAGAAGAATGCTTTTGTGTTGAAGTTCATTCATACATAGATTGGAAATTGCTTTTCAAAACTTCATATTGGTAAAAAATAATAAATATTATTTCACACACAATGTAACAATGTACTATTTTAACAATTTCCTCCCAACATAATAATTTAGCATTTCAAAACAATGGCATCCTCTCTTGGATTTAATAATATGTTATTTTTGTTGTTACAATATAGTAGTATAAAAGGGCAGATGTGAACTGTAATGTTTTGCTTTGATGAAGTAGAAAGTTTGTATCAATAACCACAGTATTCACCCAAGAGTGGTAAAAGAATTAGTTTGAATAATGTTGTGTATTAATTATCTTGAAAATCATGTATATTAATTTCCAGTAGATCATGGAACAGCAAGAGAACTCCAGAAGGCTAAGAGAAGTTTGAGTGTGCCAGAGTACAAAGGAATGTGGTTATCATTTGGATAACCACAGAGCAGTTGGTCTGATGTGAGTGGTGGGCAAAATAATGGACAAGGTGACATGGGATTCAGTTTTTAAAGGACTAAAGGATAGATAGATAATTAATGTTAGTCAACATGATCTCTAGTACTCATATTTAGAAGCTATAATGGGGATGGATGCATGTGTTGTAGGGAGGTATTAGGAAGAAGCGTGAATGTTGGAAGTGATGTACATGCAAATATTTATGTGTACCTGGGTAGTCAAACTGGCCTTTACTGGGCAAGCAATTTGCAAGTGCAATAAACTTCAGGCTCAATTTAGCTAATTTAAACATCTAAGTAGCAATTGTGTATTTGTGTCAGATCCCTTGACATTTAAATGACTTAAATTGGGGTGCAAATAATTGTGGAAGAAAAAAAATTGTGCCTTGGATTTACAGAAATTAAAGCTGTAAGAAAATTGATACCCTCAAACAAACTGTAATATATGTCTCTTATCTTTAGATAATGATAGCAAAACTTTCCTCACAAATGTTTTGCTATATCCATATACCTTTTCCTATTTCTTGCACTGTTGATCTGAAAGTAATTCTCCTGCTCCCTCTGAAAGGTGAGCTAGCTTTCAAATATACACCATCAACAAAATACAAGCACCTTCACCTGTGTCACTTTGTCAACATTTGAGGCTATTTAACTGGAATGCAGATATCATTGGTTAGGCATAGAAAATACTAACCACTATCAGTGGCTTAATTCCTTATTCTAAACTGTTTTTAACTAATTGCAAGATGAAAGGCAGAAAAAAAGAAAACAGATACAAAAGCCCCAACCCTCTCTGAGTTTTTGCCAATAGCCCATAACCTCATATTCTGTTTGCATAATATTCTTAGGATTGTGTTTGTTGGTTATTTGGTAGAGGGTCCATGTGACAGAAGAATGCAGTGTAGAAAAATAATTCCCTCTGTTTTTTGATATTTAAAAATACTTATGAGCTGTGTTTGCCATACAGGACACTATTTAATCCTTTTTTTCCTCTTTCTCAACTCCTTGAGAATTCTCACAGCAAACATTGACCGAAGAATACCTTGGCTCAGTTAGCTGAGTAACTCACAAAAAATGAGAATGATGATTAATACAGTTTTTGGATGAGTTTCTTTACAGTAGCATGTGGTAAAGGTGTAATTGTATTTATTGTATTTGTATTTAGGTGGGCTGGGAATAACATATTTGTCAAGCTTTATGTGAGTGACCTTTCATGGATGTGAAGTATTTCTCCCCCCACCCCCATGGAAATTAATAGGAAATTATGCAGTTGTTATAGGAAACTCTTAGATGAATTAAGAAATACCTAACAAAAAGAAACATCTATAGTAGTGCCTATATAATGGAAATCTTCCCCCCCCCCCTTTCTATCCTTTGTTCCTTTCACCAATACTTTCTATGAGTTTTTTTCCTTGTCCATCTTACTCATTTCATAACTTCTTATCTGGCTGTAATTTTGAGCAACAAGAACTTTTTTTAGTAGGTTTTTTTTTAATTGCTTTTGGGGGTTTTGGGGATTTGGGATTTGGTGGTTTTTTTGAATGGCATTTAACAGGCATTCGACAATCAGTGACCAGATGCAAAAAAATCCTCTCTTTAGTTCTGGTAACTTGCTTCTGTGCAAATCATTAATGAAATTATTTCTTTTGGAATTTTTCGCAGGCTAAGTTCACATAGGTTGAACCAAATCAGCATAAAAGTGATTTGATTTGTTAGCAACATGTAATTAACCAGCAATTAATGATCTATGCATTCAGGATCAATACCAGCAACTCAACAGATAAACCACAATACTAGACACTTACTAAATGTTAGTATACATCTGCACATTTCTGAACAGCTTTCTACGGCTGATCCTAGAAAATTGTAATTGCATCCACACACCCGCCCACCCCCACCCCCCCCGAGTTAAATGCACCCGCACCCCAGAGGAAATGTGGGTCACAAGCACCACGCTTCCAAGCTGCACACCCCTCCTGCGGGAAGTTTTAAGTGCATCCGTGCTACTCCCCTCAACTGCTAACCCACATGCAGCTAGGTTCCTATGTGCACATCCGTGGCAGGTCCCTGGGCGTTGCACTTCATATTGGCATCCACCCCACAGGCTGCTCACGGCATCCAACAGGGAGGCTGCTCTGTCTGGCCTTGGCAGTGGTTGTGATACCCTGGGGCAATTTCTGGCAATGGCAAGCCTGGCATTGACTGCTGCTGTTTCCACTGCAAGGTTTCTCTGCACTGCTATGAATATTTGCGCTTCTTTTATACTTCTTTCCAGCTGACTCCTTCTCTGTTAAAAAACCTCTTTGCAATTCCCAGGTTTAACCTGGCTGGTGGCCATCTTCCTCTTCAACATGATCAGATTTGGGCAAACGCTCTCTTGGACAGTTTTGAGTATCCCGTTGAGATGTACAGCGCACACTCAGGTTCCTCTCTGAGCAGCTGTGACTGTCCAGGCCCTTTTGCCAAGGATGCTGTGAGCACCTCACAGATCCCAGAGAGACACTGACTATCAGAGCAGGGACAGGCACAGAGCCAGCACTTTGAAAGAAGGAAGAAAAAGAAACTGACTGAGAAATTGTCCAAAGAGCAACAAAGCTGATGAAGGGTCTAGAGAACAAGTCTTATGAGGAGCAGCTGAGGGGACTGGGGTTGTTTAGCCTGGAGAAAAGGAGGCTCAGGGGAGACCTTATCACTCTCTACAGCTACCTGAAAGGAGGTTGTAGCGAGGTGGGTGTCGGTCTCTTTTCCCAAGTAACAAGTGACAGGATGGGAGGAAACAGCCTGAAGTTGCACCAGGGGAGGTTTAGATTTCACTGAAGGGGTTATCAAGCTGTATTGGGTCTGGCTGAGATGGAGCTAATTTTCCCAATAGCAGCCCTCATAGTGCTGTGCCCTGTATTGGTAGCTAGAAAGGTGTTGATAACACACCAGTGTTTTGGCTACTGCTGAGCAGTGCTTGCACAGCATCAAGGCTGTCTCTCCAACATTCCCCCCTCACCAGTAGGCTGGGGGTGGGCAAGATCTTGGGAGGGGACATAGCCAGGACAGCTGACCCCAACTGACCAAAGGGATATTCCATACCATATGACGTCTGCTCAGCAATAAAAGCTAAGAGAAAGGAGGAGGCAGGGGGGACATCCGTTATTATGACGTTTGTCTTCCGGAGCAACCGCTACGTGTACTGAAGCCTTGCTTCCCAGGAAGTGGCTGGACATCGTCTGGTGGTGGGAAGTAGAGAATAAATCTTTTGTTTTCCTTTGCTTCCATGTGTGACCTTTGCTTTTGCTTTATTAAACTGCCTCTATCTTGACCCACAAGTTTTTTTCCGTCTTATTTTCTCGCCACCTGGTCCTGCTGAGGAGGGGAGTGATAGAGCAGCTTGGTGGCACCTGGCATCCAGCCAAGGTCAACCCACCACACAAGCACTAGAACAGGCTGCTCAGGGAAGTGGTTGAGTTACTGTCTCTGGAGGTATTTAAAAGACATGTGGATGTGGCACTTAGGGACATGGTGCCTAGTGGTGGACTTGGCAGTGTTAGGTTTACGGCTGGACTCGATGATCTTAAGGGTCTTTTCCAACCTAAATGATTCTAAAGTATATGAGAAATGCTTCCAACAGGTGCTAAGGTGCTATTGCAGGACTTGCTGCTTTCCACAGGCACTGACTGCTTTTCAGTGCCATTTCTCCAACATAGACGTTGAAATCTCATTGCCAACCATTGCTTTGAATCTATCATTTTTTTCCATTGACAATTCTATGACTCAGTTTTTCTTGTAATTACCCCTCACCAGAACCTCCTGGTGTGTCGAATCAGTTGATCACTTTTGAATAAACAATAATCTCACTGACTCTGTTCATTCCTAGTGCTAACTCTAATCCTCTGTATAAGGATATCTCTCTCAGAAATCTTTATTTAAATTTATTTAAATTCAATGTTCATTAGAGTTAATGTTCATTAGTGTTAATAACCAAGATAATAAACAATAAACCTGCCCAAATGTAAATATTAGGACCCTGGTTTTGATAATTTATTGTCTTTGGTCTCCTAATTTGCTGAAAGTCCAGCAAACCAAGGCATCTCTTGGCTAAAATGGTGTCACTGTGAACGCCAGCTATCCTAGCAAATTTTATCACAAAAAGATCAACCCTGTTACTGTTTCCTGGCTTTCAAGGAGAATGTGGAAAGATGTGTTACTATTATCATGATTTGATTATCACAGTAAGTAGTTGGGTTAGGAATCTAAAGGAAAAATGAATGAGGAATTAAATGAAAGGAAGATGTTATAGGCCTTAATTAAAAGTTTAAGAGTTCACTGTGTACCTGAACCCAGATTGAATTCTAACTCTGTGCACATTCCCTTAGAATAGACAGAGATAACGATCTTTTTCGTACTTTGCTGGAGGTGGAACTAAAGCTTTGAGGAAACAAGACTAAGTTGTGGATGGCTAGGCTCAATGATTAAAGCAAGGATGGAGTCCAGTGTGGGGAACAGAGATAGTTACTATGGTCAGAGAAAGCCAAAAACAAGAATTAGAGTTACACTTGGTGCAGAATGAAGGATTAAAAAAATGACAAGGCTGAAGGATGAAAAAAACTGATGGGCTGAAGAGACGTATGGTCAGATGTTGTCCAAAATTTCTAAGGAAACTAAGGAGTTTATGTTGGAAAGTATGACTCAAAATAAAGAAGAGGTTTTGATCAATCCTAAACAAAAATAGTTTGATTTAGACTACTTAAATTGAAAATAAAATTCAAAGAAACGCAAATTTAAAAGTAAACAGTATCCCATAGGAATAAAATATTTTCAGGGCACTGAATGGATAAGCAAAACAAAGGTAGGGGTAAATATATAAAAACCTGGTGGAGTTAATATTCTCTTATCTAGGAAAAGCCTGAAGTTTAGTATATCCAACTGAAAATAAGGAATCTATACTCAGTTCTTTTTCCCATTTGAAAGCATTTGAACCTGCATAGCCAGAGTACTGCATGGTACTATATATTCTGAGGGAACAGAAATGGCTTCTTGCTGATGGAGGTATTACCATTTTGTCTAAGTAAACATGAAAACACTGGAAGCTAGGCAATCTCAGAAAACCACTATGTTTTCCCATTTGATAAAAAAGCTTTGCTCACCTCAAACATTGTTCCAGTTTCTTGAACTATTTATGCATTGAGTGAGAAGGAAACTGAAAGCCACACACAGTTTTCTAGCCAGGTATATAGGACATGCCTGTGGGACAAGGTATGTCAGACATGCATGTGGAACAAGATTTCCACTGAATATTTAATTTTTTATGCAAATTGGCATGGCATAGGTAGGACAGACTGAAAGCACCACAACTGAGACTGTCCTAGGATGTGATAATTAGTGTTGTGCAGTGTGGAAAGGGTTCGCCCTTCCTCAAGTGAAGGCTTGACCCTGGCTGCTGCCTCCTGCGAGGTATGGTGACCACATCGTGGCTAGACAGAAGGCAATGACTCTTCCTCCTGCAGTCTGAAGGGAGGGCCTAACCTTGGAAAACTGCTTGAGATTGTCTGGTGTCTTCATCCAAAATTCACAAATCATTTTGCAACGATTAAAATCATGTCTCTAGTAAACAAAATATTTGTGAAAAATTTGTCTGGCTTGAATTACAATATCTGTTGTGGAGCAGACAATGCTATGCATGAGACTGCACATTTTCCTGGAAAACACATCTAGAAGAAGGATTCTGTCTATATCCTCTAATAACATCAGTGTGAAAATTTTCTTAGCTAAGAAGATATTGCTTTATATATTATCAATGAAATACTTCAACTGTTCCTTGTTAAAGCACAAGGTATATTACAAAACAATTCTATAGAAAAGTTTCAGGACTTTGCTAACTAGAACAATGACAGTTCTAACACCATAGAAATTTATGTCTTTAGAAACACCAGACAAAGAACAATTTAACTTTTCTTTTTTTTTTTAAATTAGCACTTAAAACAATAAAAGAAAACATATTAAGTATCACAATATCTTAAAAACCTTATCAAATGCTAACAATGCACAATGTACGTTCGGTCAACAATCTTGTAGGCTATTAAAGTAGGAACATAAAAGTGTTAGTAAATAAATAGATTGAGTCTATCAGATTTATTACATTGTTCTCACAAATAGAAAGAACATAATGTTTTTACATTATAAAAGCAGATGCTTGAAAAGCTCTCTCTATAAGAAATCAACCTTGGGCTTCAGTTTTTTCCTCTGTAGTTGGCCAAAACCAGTGCAGTTTGTGCATATATCAGCTATATGATCTTAATCTGTCAAAAGGCATAGTTTAAAGAAAAGGGGTATAGAGCTGGCTAACAAGGATGAGACACAGAAGGAAACAGCGTTGAGAAGTTGATTGTTTGTCTGATTGTGAGTGGTGACTGACAAGTTTAGCACATGGGTCATGACAATATGTGACCTAGAAAAAGGCTGCAAGCCAGAAAGATTGTTCTTTGGTGCTTGCTTGTTGCTAAATTGGCCATTAATGAGGGTGACAGGAGTGGCAAATAGTGAACTTTGTTTAGAACAGCTATTTATTTGATTCTTTGGAAACAAACCCATTCCTTTTTTAAAATGTAAGTTGATTTTAAATGAAAAATGTTCTTTGAAATGGAAAGGCTGGGATTTCTGGAATGGAACATGTCATGTAAAAATGCTGGACTCATTTTTTTTTTAATGATTTTCAGTGATGGTCCTGTCTAGACATTTCTTTTCTTTTTTTTTTTTTTTTTCCCTTTTGTCCTGGTTTCGGCTGGGACAGAGTTAACTTTCTTTTTAGTAGCTGGTACAGTGCTGTGTTTTGGATTTAGTGTGAGAATGATGTTGATAACACTCTGATGTTTTAGTTGTTGCTAAGTAGCGCTTATCTTAAGCCAAGGACTTTTCAGTTTCCCATGCTCTGCCAGCAAGCAGGTGGGCAAGGAGCTGGGAGGGAGCAGAGCCGGGGCAGCTGACCTGAACTAGCCAAAGAGGTATTCCATACCATGGAACGTCATGCCCAGTATATAAACAGGGGGGAGCTGGCCGGGAGGCGCGGACTAACTATCGCGGTTCGGGAACTAACTGAGCATCGGTCAGCGGGTGGTGAGCAATTGCATTGTGCATCACTGGTTTTTTTTTCTTCCCCCCCCCTTCTTTTGTTGCATTCCTTTTCATTACTATTATTATTATTTTTCATTATTACTATTGTTAGTATTATATTTTACCTTAGTTATTAAACTGTTCTTATCTCAACCCACGAGTTTTACTTTTTTTTCCTTTGCTTTCCTCCTCCTCACCCCACTGGGAGGGGGAGGGGGAAGCGGCTGCGTGGTGCTTAGTTGCTGGCTGGGGTTAAACCACGACAGCCTTTTTGGCGCCCAACGTGGGGCACGAAGGGTTGAGATAACGACAGATCTGATCAGAGTGTGTTAAAACAAACTTGTTATAAGTATTCATTGTATTGGTTTGATAGTTACTGGTTACAATGTGGGTTCGTTTGCTCTCAAAGTTGGTGTTGTGGTTCTTGAAATTGCGTTATGTAATGCCCTACTTGCAGTATATGCTCCCTGTTGTGCTGTTTATCATCGGTGGGAACCGGGCTAGAGTTATCACGTTGTTGTTGTTTGTAACACTGGTTTATGATATGATAGAAGTGCAAGCCGTGAAACTAATCGGGCGTGAGGGAAAGGTATCCCTTCAAAGAAGATGTTGTATGTCAGCCAGGCAAGTGGACCACCATGGAGAAAGGTATCCAGTACCTGAGGGAATTAGCTGTGTGGGAGATGGTTTATTATGACCCAGACGATGGGCAGTTACCCACAGATCCAGATGAAGTCCAATGTTCACGACCCATGTGGCGGAAGTTTGTACGAAGTACACCATCATCGTATGCCAGTGCATTGGCAGTAGTGGACTGGAAAGATGAGGAGGGACCAACAATAGATCAATTGGCTCGCCGACTTCGGCAATACGAAGAAAGTCTCTCTTCCTCCCTCATCGCGGCTGTGGAGAAACTGCCAGACACGCTAGCCGAGAAATGGTCCCAAGAGTTCCAGCGATTTGAGGATAAGTTTGGCCGCCCACCTGTACGGACCAATACCTCAGCTATTAGGAGAAGGTATTCTTCTGGGCAAGAGAGAAGAGAGAGAAGGTATATACCACGGGGTACCCTGTGGTTTTACCTGCTTGACCACGGAGAGGATATGAGAAAGTGGGATGGAAAACCTACCTCAGTCCTAGATGCACGGGTACGGGAATTGCGAGGAAAAACAACTACAAATGAGGGTTCTTCCAGGAAAATGGTTGCTTCAGCCTCCAGTGAGCACTGCGAGCGGTGTGGCCGACAAAGTGGAAGGGCTGATCTTACTCCTGATTCTATGAAAAGGAATTCTAATCCATTTTTACAAGTGAGTGGAGAATCCTATGACCAGTACTAGAGGGGCCCTGCCTCCAGCCAGGCGGAGGAGAGGGACAACCGGGTTTACTGGACTGTGTGGATTCGATGGCCTGGCACATCAGATCCACAGGAGTATAAAGCTCTAGTAGACACCGGTGCACAGTGTACTTTAATGCCATCAAGCTATAAAGGGGTAGAAGCTATTTGTATTTCTGGGGTGACAGGGGGATCTCAACAGTTAACTGTATTGGAGGCTGAAATAAGCCTAACTGGGAATGAGTGGCAAAAACACCCCATTGTGACTGGTCCGGAGGCTCCATGTATTCTTGGCATAGATTATCTCAGGAGGGGGTATTTCAAGGACCCGAAAGGGTACCGGTGGGCCTTTGGTATAGCTGCCTTGGAGACAGAGGGAATTGAACAGTTGTCCACCTTGCCCGGACTCTCTGAGGACCCTTCGGTTGTGGGGTTGCTGAGGGTCGAAGAACAACAGGTGCCAATTGCTACCACAAGGGTCCACCGGCGGCAATATCGCACCAACCGAGACTCCCTGATTCCCATCCATACGCTGATTCGTCAACTGGAGAGCCAAGGAGTAATCAGCAGGACTCGCTCACCCTTTAACAGCCCCATTTGGCCAGTGCGAAAGTCTAATGGAGAATGGAGACTAACAGTGGACTATCGTGGCCTGAATGAAGTCACACCACCGCTAAGTGCTGCTGTGCCAGACATGCTAGAACTTCAATATGAACTGGAGTCAAAAGCAGCCAAGTGGTACGCCACAATTGATATTGCCAATGCATTTTTCTCAATCCCTTTGGCAGCAGAGTGCCGGCCACAGTTTGCTTTCACTTGGAGGGGCGTCCAGTACACCTGGTATCGACTGCCCCAGGGGTGGAAACACAGCCCCACCGTTTGCCATGGACTAATCCAAAATGCACTGGAAAAAGGTGGAGCTCCAGAACACCTGCAGTACATTGATGACATCATCGTATGGGGCAACACAGCAGAAGAAGTTTTTGAGAAAGGGGAGAAAATAATCCAAATTCTTCTGAAAGCCGGTTTTGCCATAAAACAGAGTAAGGTGAAGGGACCCGCACAGGAGATTCAGTTTTTAGGAATAAAATGGCAAGACGGACGTCGTCACATCCCAATGGATGTGATCAACAAAATAGCAGCTATGTCTCCACCAACTAGTAAACAGGAAACACAAGCTTTCTTAGGTGTTGTAGGTTTTTGGAGAATGCATATTCCAAATTATAGTAAGAATTACTTAGATTAATGAAGAATGAACTTTGACAAAGCTGAGTGAAGTGCAGTAGTGATGGAACCAGGACTGACTTCAGCATGCAACAATCCGACACCACACACCATCCTCCTGCTGCGCCCAATATCACCTGCCTGCCACATCACACCGAAGCCCAATCCTGTTCTACCGACTGAGCGGACTTTGCGTCATCCCTCCTGCCCAGACAGACTGTTACGATAGATGGAGCTCAAAGTCATGGACTGAATGAACTCAACACACATTTGATAGAGATGGCCCATAGATCGCGGGAATGATATCTATACGTATATATTAAAAGACAGGAAAGGTGATGGTGATTAATTGGAAATGTATTGGAAAGTGTGGGATCTGGGCATAACGTAAATGGTATAGAATAAGGGGTGGATATTGTCCTGGTTTCGGCTGGGACAGAGTTAACTTTCTTTTTAGTAGCTGGTACAGTGCTGTGTTTTGGATTTAGTGTGAGAATGATGTTGATAACACTCTGATGTTTTAGTTGTTGCTAAGTAGCGCTTATCTTAAGCCAAGGACTTTTCAGTTTCCCATGCTCTGCCAGCAAGCAGGTGGGCAAGGAGCTGGGAGGGAGCAGAGCCGGGGCAGCTGACCTGAACTAGCCAAAGAGGTATTCCATACCATGGAACGTCATGCCCAGTATATAAACAGGGGGGAGCTGGCCGGGAGGCGCGGACTAACTATCGCGGTTCGGGAACTAACTGAGCATCGGTCAGCGGGTGGTGAGCAATTGCATTGTGCATCACTGGTTTTTTTTTCTTCCCCCCCCTTCTTTTGTTGCATTCCTTTTCATTACTATTATTATTATTTTTCATTATTACTATTGTTAGTATTATATTTTACCTTAGTTATTAAACTGTTCTTATCTCAACCCACGAGTTTTACTTTTTTTTCCTTTGCTTTCCTCCTCCTCACCCCACTGGGAGGGGGAGGGGGAAGCGGCTGCGTGGTGCTTAGTTGCTGGCTGGGGTTAAACCACGACACCTTTTTTCAAAAATCCACATGAAACTTTCCCTACAGTAGCTGCAGTAGCAAAGGGAGGGATTGGACTTCCTGCAGCTGTTGCTGGAGAAGAATGGATGTAGAAACAAGGGATGCTTGCCTCAGGAAACTAAGTGTGTGGAATGAGTGGGAATTGAAAGGGTGGAGGTAAGCTCTTGAGCACATGGAGGAAGAGGCACATGTCATGTTTAAAGAAAATATTCTGGATAGACAGAGCAAGGAAGTAAAAAAAGTGATGAGATATTCAACAGACAGACATAAAATCTGTATCAAGTTCTTTCCTCTCCATCAATGGTATCTGGGCTAGCTGTTCACAGGACACCTTTTTTATATTTGCATTTAACATGAATCAAGCTGGGGCTTTTTTTGTCTATAGGCCCACTGACAAAGGAGCAATTCCATCAATTGACTTCAATGATATTAAGTATAATTGCCTCTAATCTAACATAAGATGTAAAATGCAGAAAAATCACAAAAAGTATTCTAAGACTATGGGAAATTCAGAGAGGAAAGAATATTTCATTGTCTTGTTTCATCTCAGTCTCTTATAGAAGTAACAATGCTGATTCCATCCCTACACTCAAAAATTTGAGAATATTGTAAGACAGGGTTTTGTTTGTGGGCATCTTTAAGAAGAAAGATTTTTTTTAAAATATTTCATTAAAGATTTTTATGATAGTTTTACATTCAGATTTTAGATATTTAGATGTTATAGGAATAATAGAAGATTAGTTGTCCATTGATTGTAACCCCAGTAACTGCTGCTTAAAGGATTTTGGAACAGCCCCAATACGTGTGCAGTAGCTGAAATTTGCACATGCAAATAAGGTGCATTCTAAATTTTTTAATTAGTTGTTGATCTAGAAGCTGCTGACTGAGATATTCCCTGATTCTGTCTACTCTGACATTTACTAACTCATTACACTTTAAGGAAGACACTGAGACAAAAGGACAAAGAAGTTTCTTAAGGTCTATATGAAATATAACTCTGCTTTTTAGGACAGCTTTAACACATTAACTAATACCTTGTTTATGACAACAGCAAATGCAGTTTAAACTATTTAAAACAAGCATTCAAAAAAGGATTATCACCTGAATTTGTAATTATTTCTGTTCTCTGTTTATCTGTTTGGTTTGTAAACATTTTGAGGCCATTGGGTTGACATCTCCAAAAGCTGCTGTAACACAAAAAGAACATAAAACAGTGGTTTAAAAAATTGTTTTAAAATAATACTATCATAATTTGTAAGGGCTAGAGAAAAAAAAAAAGCAGCATTACAGTGGATGACTGACCTAAGTGGCTTAAAGGGCAACATGGAAGTTTAAACCTTTGGCAAAAAAAAGAGTTTTCCTGTTGGACCAGAAAAATGTGAGGCAGACAGGCCTCTGTATGGACACTGCACCTGTAAACTGTCTTTAAAAGACAATTTTATTGGGTTAGAGTCTAATCTTTCATCCTAATTTTGAGTCAAAATACTGTTCTGAGTTGAGTCACTGTGTAGTAAACCATAAAGAAGAAGCGATAAGCATCTGCCGGTGGAACATGAACAGCTGAACCGTAAGAAGCTGTTTCCCTGTGTGCGTGTCTCACTGAATGTGCGGCTGGACTTTGTTGTGTGACATTCAGCTTTTCACTAGATTTTCTTTCATTATATTTTAGCTAGTTTTGAGCTGTAACTTTTGTAAGGCAGCTGAGATCTGTTGATTGACCTGTGACTTATAAGCTTCTAATCTGAAAATCGCTAAAAGGGCATAGACTCCATTTGCCTATGGTACACCTCAGCAAATCCCCATGATGCCAGTTTATCATTGAATAGGGGCTCACCAAACTGCTGAACCTCTAGGAAGATGCTGCTAGTAGTCAGCTAGCTTTGTCAGGATGTGCCAGGTAATCTTTTCAACTGCATACCAGTTTCTTAAAGCTAAATAAAAAATCACTGTTTATTTCTTGTTTTTTACTCCTCAGATTATTTTAAAGATGATAGAAGGGTATTCCATGTCCTGCTACTATTTTTGAAGTCCAATATATTACAGAGTTTGAGTGCTTACATGTATAAAACCTATTGAATTTATCTCCAAAAGGTGCCAAAGCAACAGTTTCTCAAGTATTTCCACCAGCCCTAGCAAAAAGAGCTTTGCTGTCTAAAAGATCACACATGCATATAGCTTTCATGTTTTCAACCACTTTAGTATTCCTGTGTAACTCAGATACTGTTTTCCTCGGCTCCATTTTTTCAGCATTTCGGCAGCAGCAGCAGCTGAAAAAGCTGCCAAAGGACAGTCTCTATTGCTCTCCTTTACAGCTGCTTTTCTTTGCTGAGCAACAGCAGAGAGTCAGCAGTGCTGCACACCCTTCTTTTAAAACAACCTTACCGGCGCTTCGTTTTCTCCCCAAGAATAGACAAATCTGGTGTTGTGTAGTAACTTCCTCCTTTCGCTCTTCTGATTAGCTCTATACGTAAAAATTGAGCTCTCTCTTAACCTCTCATGTATGCACCACAGCAGTGCTTAAGACTCTCTGAGAAAGCAAGGGAGCTGGAGTTTTGCTGTGAGATGACATCCAGACATTGTCTCCTTATCTCTCCTCTCCACCACAAACTCTTTCAACATCTGTGAAATCTGTATTTTTTTAAAATAAACAGGCAGACTAGAGGCTTTGTTTATGGTGAAGAATCACATCTTGGGAGGGGCCTAGAACACAGGTTTTCCCATCAAGAAAGACAGAAATCCTTTGGAAGCTATTTTGTACTGTGGTTTTGTTGAGACATAGTGCCTGATAGCGTAACACAGAATTTTTGCCCTCCTCGGCAGCAATGTGGGTGGGTCAGGCAATACACAAATGATTTATCATTTTGGTTGAGCCCTTTGAAATGTTGACACAGAAATCCCTCCTTGAATGAAGAATAATGGAACGGGCACTAATCAGACCCTATTGTAAGTCATTGGCAGTCTTCTTGGTAACTCATTGAAATAACTCCTCAGTGAGTGATCGTGATACTATAAACCACATAAAAGGATATCACATCTTTCCCCACTGTATGCACAGTTGAAGGCCTCAAGACAACAAACCTGTATGTGTTCAACTGCAGACTCGTTAGCTTTCTGCTAACCTCTGAACTATTCCTATCTTTCTTCCGATGAAAATTAACGTAGCATTTCTTATGCAGAAAGATAATGCATTTACACGCAGGGGTT
Source organism: Gymnogyps californianus (assembly GCF_018139145.2). NCBI lineage: Eukaryota > Metazoa > Chordata > Aves > Accipitriformes > Cathartidae > Gymnogyps > Gymnogyps californianus. The sequence continues at coordinate 138,314,558 of NC_059472.1, forward strand.
TGTCACTCTCCATTCCCACCTGGATCTTTTGATTTGGACCCTTGAATGCTAAGGAACAGAAAGAGGGGGGAAAAAAGAAAAAAAAAAAGAATTACTCTGAATGGCTGCAGGGATCTTTGTATAGGTTTGATGCCTAATTTAAGAAGAGACAAGTCTCAAAGTCACAAAGGAGGGGAAAACAGAGTAACAGATGAATGCATTGAATGCATCCGCAATAAGAAAATCTTTCAATTAACTAGCCGTCTATATCATCTACTTGCTTCAAATATGTTTATAAACTTATAAATATAAATATATTATATAAATATAAATAAATATATATTGTAACAGTCCTCTGTAGTCCTTTATCAAACCTTAGATGTTATCAATACTCTCTAAGGAAAATGAATATAAATTAGGGACAGAAATTACATTTTATAAAGAAAGAATTAAATAAACTGCTGTGATTTCATTTCTCTGCTCCTCCATCTGATTTAATTCCTTCTGGGTTTCTTGAGAAATTGTCACTCTCTCTAGGTCAAGTTTTTACTATGGCTCCCATTACCAGCTTTGCCAAAGTAGGGACTTCAGGATTTGATTGTCTGAGAACATAGTTACTTCTCCTCAGACAGAAATTCCCCCTCCCCTCCCCTCCCCTCCCCTCCCCTCCCTCCCCTCCCCTCCCCTCCCTCCCCTTCCTTTCCCTTTTCCCTTTTCCCTTTTCCCTTTTCCCTTTTCCCTTTTCCCTTTTCCCTTTTCCCTTTTTCCTCCTTTTATTTTTCATTATTATATTATTATAAAATTGTCGTCATACCAAGGCACAATTGATCTTTCCCTTTTTGGTCATTTACACCGATGCAATGTGTGAAACACTATTATTTTGATTTGGTCACAGTTCATATCTGTGAGACACAGATGTGATCAGCTGCAGCACTGCGAGACAGTGATGAAGGGGACCTTTAGAGCTTAGCTTTACATTTCAAGAAACAGCAAAAGAGATTAAAGGAGAGACAAACTAAATATGTGTCCCAGCACTTGTCTTTCAGAAAGCAAGAACACTAAATCCAGGTATGGACACTTGGTTCAGCAACCACGAGAAGAGAATTCTAGAGAAAACAAAGCAGCTCGTAGTTTAGCCATAAGGCAATAGGGTGAATTTGAGATTCAAGATGGGGGAACATATGGTTTGTGCTGTAAAACGTATCACAGGTGTCCCAGTAATCTCATTTTACTATTTACGCTTGTTTTCAAGGGCTTGATTTCCTCTTCAGTGAAGAACAATTTTCCCTAAAGATTTACAAATAAACAGAATAGGTTCTTAAAGGACAAATAACAGGAAGTTAGTTACAATATAACACCTCAATCACACTTATGCAGACATCTCCTGGGTGGGCTTATGACCAGAGGTTCCCATCCTAAATCTCTGGTCCAATTCTTCTTGATCCACTTCCTACTTATACATAATTTTTGCACAAAGTAGATTATGCAGAAAATTTGAATCTCCCCTCCCCCAACTCAATATCAAAGACTACAGAAGGATGTTTAATATGAAAAGATTATGCTTTAAGTATACAAATTACAATGGACAAACTGTGTTGCTGTGTTGTAATCCAAAATTTCAATCAAAAATCATTCTTCGTACGATATTGTTAAGGCTGGTATTAAGAAAGGATTTGCTAAATACTGAATAGAGAATCAATCAAACATTTTATTGCAAAATGACATCCTAAGTAGAGCTTTTTCTAATACACTAGATAATTTATTTTGTATAGTTTTTGTTTTCTGTTTCCTCTTATGTGCTACAGACATCATTTAAATATCATTGTGCTAAACAGAGAAAAATACCTTAACTTTGAAGCTTCATCTGGAAGTTAAATTGTATTTGTAAATGCTTCACTGAACAAAATTTTTCAAATATAATTCAAGTATAGTAATCACGTTTAAAATACAATTTTTCATAGTTATGTCCCATCTGCTCAATACTGATAAGGAGTTAAAAAACCAAGCTATAAAAATCAATGCCACTAAATGTTTATTAATTATATAGAAACTTGCTTAGCTTACTGAGCACATTTAATAACATGAATGTATATTCCAAGGTATAGATGCAAATTTTAGAAGATACATTTTAAGTACAGTTAGACTGCACAAAGTTTATAAGCATCATACTTATTATTTTATTTAGTCTGATTCTACACTGAGAGGATCATTTCACTGCAGGTAAAGTACATAATTTCTGCCTGGGAAAAAAAACCAGTCATTGCATATTAAAAGTCAGTGGAGCATAGTGGGTAAAGCTGCATACAACCTACCTTCCATCATTTTTGAAAAATTATCAGTAAATTTAAGACTTATGTCTAATTTTCTCAGACATTATTTTTGACTCCAGTAGCATCATGAACTGATTTAACCAGCCAGTGGTGCATGAGGCATTCAGGTCAATTAGATCGGCACAAGATCGGTTTTTCTCAGATCCAGCCTCACAAAAGACACTGGAGAGAGATAAACTGCATTAATGATAATTTTTTTGACATGGATACGCATGGCTGCAGGAAGAGTCATCAACAAAAACAAAGCTTACAACATTAAAACAGCAAGCCGTAGACTAGTGAAAGTGGCAGAGTAGGAATGACTTAATTAGAAGCTTTATGAGCACCTTATTGGGAAGTGTGTGTATAGTTTTTATTACCGTAAATCTTGTGCTGGCAGAAGCAGGCACACTTGAGAATAAAAGCAGTCAGTACTGCAGACAATTCAAAATGGCAGACCATAAATTAATTTCTACCTTCAGCAGCACAGCCAGAACTTGATCTTGCCACCACAGACTCATCACAAATTTTTGGATATGTAGGTACCACAAAGGAGTGTTGCCTTCCAGAGCAGTTCTGTGAAAGGTACACTCCATCTTCTGCCTCCTTCCTTTTTACTTTAGCCATTTCCAATAAGCAAATGTGTGGGAGACGTGTTTGGGCACATGGAGGTTGAAAGCATGCAGATGCCTTTGCCTGCAATACAGAGGGAAGATAAGTGAACCTTGTCCTCAGGACCGTCTTTAAACACGGTGTTTCGTAGGCCATGTATCCTACTGATCTATGCAGCTTGAGACCAAGCAAAATTTCATCAGCATAACTATGAATAGAAAGATTTCGCTTTGTTCAAAACTACTCAAGTTTTTTTTCCTGAACCTTTGAAAAGAAAAATGGAAAAAACCCTGTCCAAAGTAGCCAGATTGATTCCTCCTTACGGTAGATTCCAGTCGTACTGATTTAAAAAACCCACTGAGTTTCTTTTAATTCATGCCATTTTTTATTCAAAACCATGCTTTTTAACAGTACATTATTTTTTTGTGAAACATTTTCTATGACATTGCTGGTTTTAGGGATTAAAGTCTTCTGCCACCCATATAGGAATGAAAGCCATTAACCTTGTTTTAGAGCAACACACTGTAAACATTGTATTCCACTACGTACACTGCAGTAATACAGATTAGCGCTATTTAATCAATGATAAAAAAGCCTTTATGGAAGTGAGAAATTTGAAAAAAATCAAAATCAGGTAGGCTTAGAAGCCACATTAGGTCATTTATATCATACATCTATGAACCATTAGCGATCTACTGAGATTTGCTGACTGTCTGTAAGAGGCAGAGACTACATATCAGCCCTTATTTAAAGCTGTAAAGCTACATGACACTAGGATAATAGTGCCTGGCCAGCTGAATGTATGGTTTTCCATTTAAGCATTTATGGGAAGTACCATAATATAGCCAAACTTCCTTTATATGCAAATGAACAATGTCTTTGCTGTTGTATTTGCTTAAATACAAAAATCCATCTTGATTTGAAAATGTCAGTATAACCTTTGATAAAGGATTCATCTGGCTTAGTTAAGATTGTACAATTTACATCTAACCTAAATTCCAAGCAACTTCCAAATTCCAGTCTTTGAATTGTAAAGGTTTTTATTATAGGTTCACATATTCCCCAAATTCAAACATTTTGTTTCTTTTACAGATGTTTGTGAAAATGGCCATGCAATCGTGATAAGTTGGTAGTGATTCTCAAAAGCTCTGTGAGGGGAAAATAGAGTGCTGGTTATGTAGCAAAAGAGAAGAATGGAAGAACAGAGTTCACATATATAATTTTTGCTGTGTAAGCTTGTACTATATTGCAGTGTTCTCAGTAGCGTATCCTTAAGTGCCAATTCTGATTACTTTTGATCTTAAAAAGAGTTTTATGGCTACTACTTCCTGTTGTGTAGCAAAAAAGGGATTAGACTCCTTACTTTTCTCACCAAGACAAGAACAGTGCTGCTTTAGCCATAATGAATTCAAACTGGATAGTTTAAAATAACAAACACATAAGAGACACAAAAAAATGATACATCTCATTGTTATCCCTAGAGACAAAATTTTAAGATGCTTGTGTTTGGTGATCCACAGGCAAACTATACTTCAACCTGAATAGCAGGGAAACTGAAAGTAAATGCAAAATATCAGACCCGGTGCCTTGGGTAAATATGGCAGATGATAGATTTTTGAATATTTTATACTCTATTCTTAGCAAGGTGGTCAATGCATTGATCCATTAACCTTCTGGAGAAGTCATATTGCTATTGTTATTTCCTCAGACTCAAATCCTAGATGCTAGAAAGCCAAGAATTTGGAACACTTAAGACCTTTTATTGAGTAGATGGTAAGCAGACCAGATTATGATTCCCCTGCTAGTTGAAGAGCAGATTATTAGAGCCGCAGATGAAAGTCCCAACAGCATAGAGATATTTGGGTTCCATGGTAAAGTGCTGTTTTCAAGAGCCAATTTGACCCTCACTGCTTAAAAAGAACTTCTGAAATTAATATTTCACTTTCTAGTCCCAAATCTAACTTACTAATTGTTGATTGGAAGACAAATAGAAAATAGATACTGGGCTTAGTCTGTTAAATCAGATTTAGTCTGTTGACAATTTCAGATAAATGTTTAATTAAGACTTAGCATCATATAACAGTGCAGGTCCCCCCAAGCCATCTCTTCTCCAGGCTGAACAAGCCCAGCTCCCTCAGCATCCCCACACAGGGCAAGTGCTCCAGCCTCTGACAATCTTGGTGGCCCTCTCCTGAACCTGCTCCAGTTTATTGATGTCTTCCTATTGGGGGCTGAAAGCTGGACACAGCATCCAGTTGTGGTCTAATGAGTGTTGAGTAGAAGGGGATAATCACTCCTCTCAAGCTGCTGGCTGTGCTCCTGTCCATACAACACAGAACACTGCTGGCCTGCTTTGCTGCAAGGGCTCACTGTGGGCTCATGCTCAGCTCACTCTCTGCCAGCCCCACCAGACCCTTTCAGCAGAGCTGCTCCCCAGCCAGGCAGCCCCTAGCCTGTATCGTTGCAAGGGGGTCTTCTGCCCTGGGTGCAGGGCTTTGCATTTCTCCTTGTCCATTTTCATCAGGCCCTTGTCAACCCACTCCTCCAGCCTGTGTAGGTCTGTCTGGATGGCAGCCCTGTGCTTGAGTGTATTGACTGCCCTTTCCAATTTGCTGTCATCTGCAAACTTGATGACTCCGTCGCCTGTTCTGCAGTTGCAGCTCTGCAGGTGGAGAAGGAGTCATTCACCTTCTGCCAGAAGTCACAAGTCACAACTTTGCCCATCTCGTGAGTCTCGAACAAGCATAGTCTAAGTCAAGGCCTGTGGTGTGGCAGGGTAGTTGCTCCAGTCTTTCTTGTTCTTCTTCTCATCCTCCTTGTTTCCCTCTGTGACTACATTAACAACAGTAAGGACACAACATGGATGATTTGGTGTCCATCTGTTCTGAACGTAGGTAATAACACATATTACTGAAGGGGTAATGGTTTTAAACTAAAAGAGGGTAGATTCAGACTATATATAAGGAAGAATTATTTTATGATGAGGGTGGTGAAACACTGGAACAGGTTGCCCAGAGAGGTGGTAGATGCCCCAGGTTAGGATACTGCTGGTCAGGCTGATACAGTGTGCCTATGGCAATAAAGGCAGTTTTCAAGCTCATAATGTTGTGAACTGAAAAGGAGCAGATAAAGTTAGAAAGCCAAATGAGATGAGGCTTGTGCAGAAGAAGGTGTTATAGGTCAAAAGTGGAAAAATAGGACAGCAGTGTGTTTCTCCAAAGCCATATAATTTTTTTCTCCTATTCACATGTTGTATATAGTTAAAACCCTTCTGCATCTCTTAGCAAACCTTCCTGTATCAATGGTTGTGGTGTATGCTTTATTAGCATGAGTGCTAAGCATTAAAAAAGAAGGTCTGCTGAAAAAAAAGTGAGAAAAAGTCCCCAGCAGCACTTGTGTTATGACGAACATTTTGGAGGCATCAAGAGTAAATTGCTGATAGGGTATTTGAAGCTCAAAAATAAACTTTTCCTGATGCGTCTTTCCATTTGACATTTTTTTGGAAAGCATTTTATTCTTCCCTTTTTGTCTTCACAGCTTCTCAGTTAACCACCTTTATAGTTATGCATTTTTTTCTTGGTCTTAAGTTTTAGTAATTTTAGAAGTTTGTTGGTTATGGTTCCTGCAGGTATCCAGAAAATTCTGAGCTTGCATTTCTAAAAGTAATATTCTTAAAATATCTTTCCATCTTCTTCAATGTTGGCTTTCAGATTGAGTTCCCTTGTCACTCATGATACAGGCTTTATGGAATCAGCCTAGATTCACAGCAAGATTTTCTCTTGAAAGGAAAACTGATATATGGTCTGGAGTGATTTAAGTTCATATTCCTGAGAACTCTCTCTTGCCCCTTGATCGTTGTCCTTCCTCTCTCTTTATTTCATTATTTCATAATGAAATGATGCTTAAAAATAACAAAATACAATATCTTAAAATTTAAAGATTACAGTTTCATAGGTTTTTTGTAAATTTTATTGGATTTCTATTAACCCTGAAACTTAAAATGGATTTTGAAATTCTCAAATTTCCTGGTTTCCAGCCAAATTTACTGAACATGTTAATTATGCTAAATTTTTTTAGACATGTTTCTTTTCTTCATGGGGAAAACCTCTCTTTTTAGAGAGGCCTGGACAGATGCATATGTAGAATAGAGTACTTAGACCTTGACTCTTTGGGGCAGTTAGCAGAATCTCAACTTGTTTCTAGATTCTTGGCTATGAGAAAATGATTGGAAACATGAACTGTGTGGAAACAATGCACTGAAGTTGCCTAAGACTTTGGAAATTACTAAGTTATTTGAATATTAAAAATATTATGTAGTCTCTTTTTTGCAGCTGTAACTACTTCCTATTAACTGGTTTGTGTTAGAGCATTCTCCTACAACTGCATAAATTAATAATTAATGAATATAATAGTATGTTCCTGTTTATAAATAATAGGATTTAAAAATCCTACCTACATTACTTATCTTAATCAGTTATTGCATGTTTCAATGATAAAAAATATATGCCTTTCATAAACAATTTATGTATTCTTTTTCCATGCTTGACATGATTAGATAGAAAAATTCGATAGGAAAACATACCATTGCAGTATTTATACATATCTAGAGTTTTATGGAGAAAGCACTAAGACCCAGATCAAGTTTTTTAAAGGTCAGGGCAATATATAAACTCAGAAAACTTTTTGGGACTCACTTTTTCCTTTTCCTTTAAAGAACAATTGCCTCATTTAGGAATAATTGGTATTCACAAAGGAAATGCACATGTTCTGAAACCTAGTAATTTCCAATTGCCAAGATACCTAATGAGTTGTCTTAACAAGATTACCAAACATATAAAAGGAACTAATTGCATTGCATTTAATTCTGAAATCACAACTAGATGCAAAATAGGTTTTGCAGCTGGCATTTTGCTGGCAATGCAAGACGAAAATGAGGAGGTAGCTAGAGATCAAGGGATCATCCTGCTCAGTTTTCAGGAAGAGTCACTCCTTCCTCCCCAAATAGACACCAAAATTATATGCCATTATTGCTTGAAGAGAGAAACATTTTAACGATCTGTGACATGACAAAGGATTAGCCAAACACATCCTTTCTCCAGAAAAGTCTTTAATTAACTTTTTTTCATTTATTTATTCACATTGTGATCTACTATTCAAATAGCAATGGACAGGTATTGTTTCATAACATAATTTTGGGGGTTATATTTTCCATCCACCTTTTTATCTGACTTATTATACTGTTTGCACATTCACAGATACAAACTGTTGTTTATACTCCCCTACATTCACTGCTTGAAACTCTTCCTTAATTACCAATAAAAATAATAATTTCGTTATTCTTTTTGAATATGAATACACTATTTTGCTATTCTTCAAAACAGGTAAGAAAGTTTATTATCCTTACTGACACATTCATTGCGTTCTCACATGATTTCTGGATTTAGATTACTGTTGTGTTTTCAGAGAACACTATCCACCCTGACATGAAATAACGGATCATTTTTCTTTTCTTACCTCTGCATTACAGTAATTAGTATCAATCTTCCTATTTTCAATGTGTTGCATAGTTTTATTCAATAAATCAAAACACAAGAAATATAAATATTCTAATTTTTTCTTTGATTTTTAAATAATTGTAAATTCTGTTCATGATTTTGGAGTTATGAGGTTTGTTTTAAAGCCCTCAGAAATCTCTGAATGGTCTGGTTAGTTTTAAATCTTCCTGAAAAATTATTTGCTTAGAATTATTTTCAGGTTGAGGAAAATGCCTGTGATAAAACACCGTCAATGTTTTTAACTGGTTGTATTTTCCTATTATTTAATCAACATTTGAACGCTGGCATTTTTTAAGTTCTAGATGGTTATAAAGGACCATTTTAATTGACACCAGCTAGTGATAGGCTCATGCAACAATAAGACAGAAACAATAAGAAGTTCGAGATTGAGGAATAGGAAGGAATGTGACTAAATCCCTTTCCTGTTTCTTTCACTTTTTTTCCTTGTCTCCACATTGAGGCTGGTAAGAAGTTCATGTGAGGGTTCATCATGCTTTTTTGCTGAACTTGATCTGAAACACTTAAAATATTCTTTACAGATGTTTGCCACAGCTTCCACAAGCTATGTATGAAGCATTTATATTCTTCTTCAAAAATAGTAATTGCTCAAGATCACCTGCAAGAGATTAAGTAAATTATTTGGAGGCACTTAGATCTTTTTAGCACAACATTCCTCTGGTCACTGTTTATTAGTGTTGTATGATTATCTACCTGGATCACAAAGAATTCCTTCTGTTTCTTGTTATTTGACAAGTAACTGGCACATGTCCAATTTCGGAAAAATAATCACATCTGGTTATTGTATCTTCCACTAAAAGATCTAGGAACATCAAACGAACCTAGTAGGAGTCAGGTTCCAAGAAAAACAGAAGAATCCGGTTCTTTTACCTTCATAGGCTGACCTGTGAAATTCCCTGTGAAAGGAAGTGTTGCATGCTAGAAGTTCAAGGAGGGACAAGACAGGGTCCTGGAATCCTTCAGGATCTTGAAATCTGTAGAAGGAACAAACAATTCACAGAATATGTGACCCAAAAATAGTTAGAATTCAAAGAGTAGTAGACAAAAGTATCATATACGTTTGGTTCATTTTTATACTTCCCCAGATATGTGCTTGTTCTTATAGTTAAAGAAAGGCTATTGGATAGACTGACCTTGGTCTCACCCAGCATGGCCCTTCTGTTTTTCCGGTGATGCCAGTGAAATCTTTGAGGTCTGTGAACATTTTCACCAGTGTATTGTATGTACATCTCCAATCTTTCGAATCACTCACGGCATGACCACAGGAGTCACAGGAAATCTAACTCAGCCCTTTTACTCACAAATGAGATTTCTGCTATTCAGCCAGCTCTAAGTGCGTCTATTGTTAAGGGCATATATCAATTTCACTTTCAATTTCTGTTCCAAATAGGTACCAGGAGAAAATAATGTTGCAGAGGAATAACCAACAGCAGAATTTAACCTGATAATATCTTTCTTTATCTTGTATTCTTATTAAACGGTATTCCATAAGAATGACCTTAAATACTGTAGCTGTTGTGAACTGAGATGGGCAAATTGTGAAGTCCATGCATAATCCTTCTTCAAGCAAAACGGAATGCATTTTTATATCTCTTGACAAGATGTGTGCCATATTTTCTGTAAATACACAAGATTTTTCTTCATCTAAAAATTGCAAACCTAAAATGAATCATGCTTGTAAAATTTCACTATCATATTATTGCTCTTCACATCTGTTTGAGACTCTGCTATGATTGACTGAAAGGCTTGAGTAAAAATAGGAAAACAGACACAGCTGAAAGTAGAAGAAAAAAAAAGAAGCAAACAGTAAAAGAAAAATGATGTAATATACAAACTACTAAACTACTGTTTCCTCCTCTATCTCACCTTTACATACTCTAATTCCTGTATTGGATTTTTCTATTTCAACAATATTTCCTGTAATCACTAGTCATTGTGATTCTTTCCTTCTCTGTTGGAATGGCTGATTGTAGCGCACAACAAAGGGGGAATGTTGCAGAGGTCCTGAACCTAACAGAATTCTCTTTGCCTTGAAAGAGTTTCTGAAGACAGAATATTTCTTTCCTGAATCTTTTGAGGTAGTTAGCAGAGCTATTCTAGTCTATTTTCCTTATGTTGCCATTTATACCTCTGCTTCTTTAAATGTGACTTCTTCATTTTAGACAACATTAGTGATCATGCCTAGACATTGTCTTAGCAATATAATAAAGCTCAGCAAAGGAGAGACAGAAGAAGCAATGCTTCCACGCATCCCTTTGAGGGGTCTTTCAGTACAACAGTCTTGGCAGAGGAAGGCACAGAAGTACATCCATTCACATTGATGCCCAAGGGCCTCTCAGGGATGCTGTTCTGCAGAATTGGAACAGAGGAGGCAAAAAAAAAAAAAAAGGCATTTTTTAAGCCTTGGTCAGAGAGTTTTATGTTTTGGTCACCTTATCGTCAAACTTGTGCGCATTGATTCTGAGGAAGCATAACTTAATCCCTTTTCCAGAGTGGTGAAGCAGCCATGTGCTGTCTGCAATCTCTAAAGTGCCCGAGTGCCTGACTACTGACAAGTGAGGCTGTGAGGCTCACCTGCACAGTGTAACTAACAGCATCCAAACTGTTGATCAAAACTTTAACCTTATGAGCTGGTATCTACATTTGAGGATTAGAGAAATGGAAGAGATATAAGAATATATGCTGGAACACTATTACAATTAAAAACTATCTCCAAGCAACACATTTATATGAACAATACATTGGCACTGTCTCTTTCAATCACAACAAATCTGTTGAGGTATTATTTATTTTTTTAATTAAGTGATGTTCTCAAAATAGTTGTTTTTAGCCTTTGCAGAACCCCAATAAAAGAATGTCATAAAACTGTAAAAATAAAGATACTGCAGAATTTCTTGAAGACAGAAAGCATTTGACTTGTCAGTCAACCTCCAGCACATAAAATTACCATAAGCAAAAAACCCTGTGCATAATAAAAGGACATCTACTCCTACAGTCCAAATGTAGGAGAAAATGAGATAACATACAGTCCTACAAATTCCTAGACTAAACAACTAGGAAACATCCAATAAAAATTATTGTAATGCACACCCTGAGCTCCCAGTAATGTATATCTAGCTATAACACTGGGAAAAACAATTAAAAAATATATCATCACCTCTTTTCTGTACTGGCAAAGAAAGTAAATGCAAACATTGTTAGCCTAACGCAAGCATGCAAAGGAGCCACTGCATACTTTTCATATTAGCACTCCCACAGTGTACACTGTCAGATGGTTAGTGGGAGGATGGTGAGACAATGAGAGGAGCAAAGCAAAGCCTATTTCTTTTTTCTCTTTTCAGACTGGATAGGAAGAACATTCTCTGCAAGGCCACAAGACTGTAATTACCAAGCCGCAGTATTAATAATGCTGTAAAAAGTCAGATTCTTCTCTCTAAGTCACTTGATGAGAACAAGTCTGGAACCACTATCTCCGGGGACGGGGGCAGGGGGGGAACAAAAGGAAAAAATATCCAAATAAATAAAACAGAACACATTTTTCCAAGCATATATGTATATGATAATTTTAAGTCATTTATAACATTTGTAAGAAGACAAAACAAAACATGAGCATGAGTTACTTGCAGTGTTAAAAGAAATGGTCAAAAAAAATCTGTCCTCTTGCATATAAAGTTTCTAATCATTGCCCTATCTTTATGTGTTTAAAGGTGCAATGATGTCTTGCTAGCATTTTCTGCAAAGACCTTTTAACTGTAATTACTATGGATGTTAATGAACTGAGCTTTTTCTGATAAATATGGTCATCTTTTTTTAGATGTTTTCTTGGTATTAAGTGAATTCTTTAGTTCTAGCAGCTTTTCCCAGTAACTGTGTCTGCTTTGAATAGAGTAAAAATTCAGTTAATTTTCCAATTCATGTTACAGTCTGGAGAGTGAAGTGATGTGAATAGAAATGGGTTGAATGCTGCCACAAAGTATTTGTGAACATTTGTTTGAATACAATCATGAATTTGTCTTGGAGCAGGCTAGTCTTGAGGCACCCCAAATGATTTTTTTTCCCCCTAAGAAGTTGCTGAAATGAAAATATTCATGCTGAAATCTTGTTGTGTGATATTTATCAGCTTGGCTAGAAAACCAAGAGTGACTTCTAGACCCTAGTCTGCTAACCTGCACTGAACATCAAGTTCTGTATCTCAGGACTGTAATAAAATAATGTGTTTTGTGAATCATTTATAGAGGAAAACACCAAAGACTTAAAAAGCCCAGTGTTTTATTGCTTATTTTAGAAGAAAAGAAACTAGTCTCAAGCATGTGAGCTTATAATGCTTTTAAGATGGCTATCTTTGCTGGTCTACCAGTAACATTTATGTACATAAATATGAATGGACACAGGCAAGCTGTGGTAGAGTGAACAAGTTTATACCGCGTGACATTTAACAAAAAGAACGATTAGTCATATAGCGAAGGGAGTTTACACTTGAGTACAAGTTCATACTATCCATGTCACCTCTGAGTAAATTTTATCTCCCTCTTTCTCAGATGTTTATTTTTTGCTGTAACTTCTACAGTTTACTGCAGTAAGTTACAAATGTCTCTACCTGGGTTTGCATCAGTGTGCAAATTAAATCTGTTCATGTCCTAAAGTTGCCATCACTCTGCTTATGGTCTGCAACACTTTCCCCTGGGAATGGTCACAGGAGCACTTCTCCTGGTGGATGAGGATTCTAGATTAGGGCCAAGACATAGCGATTGTGGAGACCCATATCTTTAAAAATGAAAGCCCATATGTAGAAAAGCTGCGCAGAGAAAAATCAAGACAAAACCTAAACACAGTATTTGTCCTGAGTAGGAAAGGGGAACCTGTAGTTTGCTTTACATTCAAGGTGTGGGAGCAAACCATAGATCACACAGTCATCCAGCAAAGTCGTATAAAAATGTGACAGCTGCTGGAGTGTTTTATGCCATTAGAAATGGTAATTAGTAATACAGTCTTTGTCTATTCTTTGTAACAACATCTGGCTGAACATCCATTATACTATATAACGTAAATTATGTTTAAAAACATACAGCAACTGTAACGCTTACATGGAGAAAGTGATTCTCTCAAGACTTCTTGACATGTTCAGATGTCAGTTCTAAAGCCTTTTGGACAAGCTCGTAATTTAGCTCTTTTTACCTAATGTATTGGGTTGGAAGCCAAGCTGATCTGAATAAAAACATAGATGTTTATACAAGCTATTTTTTGCAAGACACTGGGACAAACTAAACTCAAGGTTTTTACCTTAAGAATTGCGCATATGTGTGCAAGATGAACTTATGGTTCTTAAAGACTAATTTTTGTAGAATATATATGTATAGATATGTACATATCTATATGTATACATATATCTATATAGATGTATAAACATATTCTACATACATATATGTTCTACATATATATCTACATACATATATATATGTATGTGGAATATATGTAGAATATATATTCTGGATTTTGGTTTCAATGGAAATGATGCCAAGATTCAACCCCCCTGTTAAGTTTTAAAGTAATGCACATCAGAATTTACTTTAATTGTTCCAACAGATACAAGAGAAAAACTTGTTTGGTGTGATTATTTATGGTCAACACTTTTGTAGAAGCCATGAGCTCATGCTATTATTCTGCTAAGGTTCATCCAGAAACAATTCTTTTGCTACAGTTTTAGTTAGGTGAATACTACTTTCCTTAAGAACTGAACTAGAACGAGATTATTAGGTGGAGTGCAAAAACACAAAGAAAAATAAAACCAGTCCAAAACAGAAACATTTGTATGTCTTTGCAGATGCCGTAAGTAATATTCTGGGTTTGAATTTTAACTTGCAAGCTGGCAACAACTGGAGTCCAAATTTGCATCAGGAAATTACATCCAAATCTTGTGCACAGAACTGCTTTCTCTCATTTATGTCAAACAGAGGCGCAGTGCATCAGTGTTATATTTTTTGCTTTACAGTTATTTGAAAGAAGGAGAAAGACTTGTTGAAGGAGAGAAGAAGGTATAGTCTTGTGTGTGAGCAATGCTGTTTCATTACCTGACAGCACTTCTCCTTTCAGTCTTGACAGCTTCATACTATTACCTTCGATATTATTCATAAAGTTATGATCAAATAATCCAGCTATCATGAATTGTGTCAAACAAGTCTTCTCAGAGATTCTAGTAGTAGCACTGGATTTCCTATATTAAAAGATTTCCCCTTAGTTTCCTTTAACTAACTGATGCATACAGAAATAAGACTCCTTTGAGAAGTTTCCTTGGCAGACAATAGGATCAGGTGCATATGTATGCTTATGCCACATTACTCTGAGACTTTGTGAAAATAAATGAAAAAAAAAAAAGTTAGACACTCAGAACAATATTTCTATCACATTTTGTCTTGTCAGTTTTGTTTTCTTTCGTAGTTTCTAAAAATTGGAGTTGGTCAACATTGTCAGGGGAAAAAAAAATGTTTCTGTAGCCACTTACATTAGAGAATAGCTTGCACAAAGAATTAATCTAAAAAGGAAAAGGTCAGGCTCATCCTTTTCTCCAGTGAGAGGACAGTCTGAAATGGATCAGAATTCCTAATATAATAATAATAATAATAATTCCTCTTGCTTTCAGAGACAATTTTTACTTTGGGAACACCTTGCCACACAAGCAGAGAGATGTGGAGATGTTGTATTCAGAAGAGAGAACCTCTTGCCAGTTAGTAGTTTTCAGTTAAATTAATTCCACTTTTCTTCCCAGCAAGGGAGACTGATACTGTTGACCTTTGATGCAAAAGAGATGTAAAACTCTCAGTGTTAGTGCATTATGAAAAACAAAGCCAAAAGCACCAGAATACTCATTAATGGACTGCTATATAGATTAAAAGGAGCAGGACTGAGCACTTTGCCAAAAGTAAGGCAAAGGGAGGGAAACTGTTCATCATCATGTTGTTTAAGACCTGTCGCAGTACATGGGTGAAATTAATATACTATGACTTGATCTCTTTGGCAAATGCATGAGAAAAAAACTTCAGCATACAACTGATACGAATGAACCATTTGTGAATCCTTCCTTGGAGAAGGTAAACATATGAAAGGATAACAATGCATATCCTGCTCTTCTGTTGGAAGTTTGCATCCATTTGGCAGAGTGTGTTCCTTGCTAGTATGAGACAGGAATTGAAATTTCCATCAAATACAAGTTTTCTAACTGGTGTCATTTAATAGATGACAATAGTTGCTCAAGCAGATGGGTAGAGAGATCTCTGAAACTGGGGACTCCTATGTGACTTCAGAAATAGTATGTGACTTTTCAGAAATAGTACGTTCTTAGAGCTCCTAGAGTTTTTATTAAAGGTTTTGTTTTTTTGAAACTGAAGTGCTCTTTTTTGAGACAGCAAATTTCTGAAGTGATTCTGTTTGAGGGGCAAGCAGTCTTTTGAAGAGAAACAGGAGTATCTTCAGTTCAATAAACTTGAAACCCAACAAGAATAAATGTTCTTTCTGTGTAGGACTCTTCATTTTCACAGTAAGGTCACCTAAGGACTTCCTCTGCAGCTCTATGTCTGAGGAAATCTTTAAGATTTTGCCTTAAAGTTCTGATCATTCCAAAAGTAAGGGGAACCTTTTATTTTTATTATTTTTTTAATTACTTTTGTCTCCTCAGAACTCTAGTAGGCAAAAAAGCCGTTCCTGGATCAGTCAAAATCTATTCATGGTCCTTTCTCTGTTGCATTCGTGAAGCTCTGGAGTGTTCCCTAATTGCTGAAGACTGAACAACACTAGAGAATCTACTTTTTTCTGTGGATTTTCCAGTTGTCTTCTAGAAATCCCTAGTAAACTAGAGATTAATTCCTCCACATTGTGGAAATTTATGTGTAAAAATCTGGAAACCTAAATCCCCAAATTAAGATGGAAATCCAAATCCCCAAACAAGCCCATTCTTGTTTCTAGTTATCAAAGAACAGTTATTTGCCCAAATTGAATAATAAAAGTACATCTCTAGCTAATTTTCCTTAATCACTGAATGTACCATTTTTCTTGATTTAATATTTCACTTTTTAGTTTTCCTTTCCATTTAGCTGTAATGCACTTTGATAGCTGACCAGTCTTGCTCTACTAATTCCTATGCCACTGAAATCAATGGGGCATTTCTGTGCATAGAGAATTTGGCCCTGTTGAAAAATGCTGAATTATACCTTTTGTAGTAAATAGTAGAGTTGCAGAGAACATGTATCATTAGTGCATTCATTCAGCATATAGCATTACATCCTTAAAATGCACATTATGTGAATACGTTAGATTTGTAGCTTCACTCAAACAATATTATTTTTTTTACAGCTCTGTGTATTTATCTTCCATTCCGAACTATTGGAAACCTTACAGTTGATCCTTGTTTTCATATATGTTTACATTTCTTCTCATTCACTTGCATAGAGTATGCCTGAAAACATAATCCAATGGAGGTTCTCCCCAGGAGTTGAAAGAGAATTAGCAGGACTAAAACAGCAAATAAGTGAAGTCCATTGATTGAATATCTTTCAGAATACAGGTCTATCTTTTTGCCTTCAGTCCCACTGAAGTCAATAAAGTGCTGTGTATTATAATTATCCACAGTGGTTACTTTAAAAATTCATCAACTTACACTTTTAGAAAGTAGCAAATTCCGAATACTAAGTGAGAGGGCTTCTTTGGAAATTAAGTGACCTTTTTAATGATTTCTGAACTCCTGTAACTGTTGCTCTGAGATAAGCTAGGCTCACTTCTTTGGAGAGATGGTCTTTCATTTTGCATCCATTTTTAAAAAAAGGAAGAGCAGTAGCAGAGAAATTCCATGATTTTTGGTTCATGTAAGCTTTTACTAGAAATTGTACAACACACTAAAAAAGTATGTCAACATAATAAAGCCTAAGGACTGGAACTGATATCAATGCCCTAAAGACAGAGACCATAGACCTGTTTCTTAGAGCTTGTCACTGTCGTCTAGTGGATGGATTCTGCAGATTGTAAGACACTGCAGTCTTGTCTTTTCCTCATCTCGCCATGGACTTCAGCAAGTCCTGGTAGATAATGGCTGATTTTCTCAGCCTCAGGCAAACAACAGGGAAAATGTTGCTGTTCTTCTGGCTATTGTCTTTATCTTTAAAATAATTCTGGCTGTAGATTTATCATAATCCTATTCTGGTTACTTCTCTGCAGAAGGTTCTAGGCAGACTGGAGGTACCCCACAGTATTGGGTTTGCATGGCAATGTTTTGGTAGCAGGGGGCTACAGGGGTGGCTTCTGTGAGAAGCTGCTAGAAGCTTCCCCGATGTCCAATAGAGCCAATGCCGGATGGCTCCAAGATGGACCCACCGCTGGCCAAGGTGGAGCCTATCAGTGACAGTGGTAGCGCCTCTGGGATAATATTTAAGAAGGGCGAAAAAAAGTTGCTCTGTAACAGCAACTGCAGCCAGATGAGAGAGGAGTGAGAATATGTGAGAGAAAGAACTCTGCAGACACCAAGGTCAGTGAAGAAGGAGGGGGAGGCAGGCACCAGAGCAGAGATTCCCCTGCAGCCCGTGGGGAAGACCATGGCGAGGCAGGCTGTCCCCCTGCAGCCCATGGAGGTTAACGGTGGAGCAGATATCCACCTGCAGCCCATGAAGAACCCCACACTGGAGCAGGTGGATGCACCCGAAGGAGGCTGTGGCCCCGTGGGGAGCCTGCACTGAAGCAGGCTCCTGGCAGGACCCGTGGCCCCGTGGAGAGAGGAGCCCACGCTGAAGCAGGTTTGCTGGCAGGACTTGTGACCCCGTGGGGGACCCACGCTGGAGCAATTTGTGAAGAACTGCAGCCCTTGGGGAGGACTCACATTGGAGAAGTTCATGGAGGACTGTCTCCCATGGGAGGGACCCCACACTGGAGCAGGGGAAGAGTGTGAGGAGTCCTTCCCCTGTGGAGGAAGGAGCGGCAGAGACAACGTGTGATGAACTGACTGCAACCCCATTCCCTGTCCCCCTGTGCCGCTGGTGGGGAGGAGGCAGAGGATTCAGGAGTGAAGTTGAGCCCGGAAAGAAGGGAGGGGTGGGGGAAAGGTGTTTTTAAGATTTAGTTTTTATTTGTCATTATCCTACTCTGATTTAATTGGTAATAAATTAATTTAATTTTTCCCCAAGTCGAGTCTGTTTTGCCTGTGACGGTAATTGCTGAGTGATCTCCCAATCCTTATCTCAACCCACGAGCCTTTCGTTTTATTTTCTCTCCCCTGTCCAGCTGAGGAGGGGGAGTGATAGAGCGGCTTTGGTGGGCACCTGGCATCCAGCCAGGGTCAACCCACCACACCCACCTTTCTTGTCAATAACTTCTCCAGAATGGGTAGGTTTTTTGTTTCTTTTTGTGTTCTGCTGTTTCAGGCCTGCTCTACCCTTCCATCCCCAAGTAACAGCAAAATGCTAATGATCAACATTAAAAAAACCCAAACTTGTAAATGGTTCTGTGATTTTCTCAAGATGAAACCGTTTTTTTTCTCCTTACTGGTTAAACCACCACACTTACTAACAGTGTCAAGCAGCCCAGACTACTACAAATTGCACTGTGCCTGGTGAGTCATGCAAACTAATGCTTAGAAACCCATATCTTTGTTTTATTCTTTTATAAAATACAGAATTATAAAAACAAACAAGTTGGCACACGGAACTGCCAGCCTCAGCCTACATTTCCAGCAGACTATATAATTAAAATAACTAGTACAAAAATATGTGTCTGCAGAAAAATATTTGCTTAGTTGAAGCAGTTAATATGAAAAGGCTCCATACTGATGAAAATAATATTAAAGTATTTAATACTCTGGCCTTTATTAAACCAACCTTTCCCCCCCTCTTCCAAAAAATCTCTCTCAGTGTGCCAAACCCTTTCTTTCTCTGTAAAAGAGCTTCTACTGTATGTAATAAAAATTTCTTTTCAGACAGTGCCGTCCTCAGGGACAGGGCTGTTTCTTCCCTTTTCAGAGGGTGCCACACTGCTTTCTATTACTATAGTAATATAAACAATTCATAAGAAGTTTTCAGTGTTAGTAGGAAAAAGTGCACATGCATCTTCAGAGACTTTTCTCACAAATGCAGTTTGTCTTATCTTCCCTTACAGCATGGAAACTCATAAAATATTTGGAGATTAAAAGATATAAGCCTTATACTTGAAATTTTTCATGCTATTATTATTTAGCGTTACCACTGGGCCAATGGAAATTGTACAACATACATTCATTTTAAAACTAAAATATTGGGCTTTCTACTGGTTCTAGGATTTGAACTTTTTGTTCTTTGAGGATAGGATAAAGAAAGGGCAAGGAAGAATAGTAAGAAATACTACAAGGTATTCTGTATCTGCCACTCTTTATGCCTCTGGATATTATCTGATGGTTACAGGCAGAAGAGAGGTCCAAGATCATATACTTGTTGCTATCTAGAAAAGTACCTTGACATGATTGAGAGTATGATGAGATGCAAGATTTGCTCTGTTCCTCTGATTAAAAGTCATTGATCAAAAGGAATGGTCAGGTTTATTATCTTTGTGCAAAGCTTAACAACCAGGTATTCCTAGTTGCACGGTAAAAGGGCATACTAAGTCATCCATTTCATTTCAGTATGGGCAGGATGAAACGCTCACTACAACTCGTCATCTCCCTCCAGCTGCTTGCCACAGATAAGCTAGTGGCTGACATACCCTATTTATACTTGCCTGACCTGAAGCTGTTTTTACCTATACCAGTGTAAGCCACAGGTGATGCCACAGAAATTAAGTTAGCATAAAGCAGCAGGGGGAAAGGTAGCTGTGAGACCTCTGAAGCTAAGGAAGAATTAGAAGAGTAGAAGGTGGGGAGTCTCTCTGTGTCCCACTTTGCCCGCTCCTCACCTAGGTGTTTAGTTCTCCATGAGCTTTATTTATGCTTTTTATTTTTAATTCACTAGAAATCTGAAGCAGAAAAGTTTTAATCACCCCACAAAACAAAACAAAAAAAAAAAAGGATTTTTGAAATAATAAGTGATGTAAATGTCATGGAACTTTGCATTTCATTACCAGACATTATGTTAGAAATGAAAGCCAGCATTGCTTATATCAAAAATTCATTTTGCCAGTATAACTGAATACAGTCACCTTCAGCTGAAGACTCACATTCAGTCCTTATTGAAATCTGCATATTTGTGTGTGCACAGCAGAAAGGGAAATTGCTCTGGTTTGCTTCCTTTTCCCCAGTATACTGTTGTGTGCAATACAGTACGTAACAGGCTTGTCTTAATCAGTTACCCTGCCAGTTAGCACTGTGACCTTTACAAGATTCCCTTGGCTTTTTTGTGAGAGGCAGATGTCAGTATCATTGGTTAACTATGCTATATGATTTTTCCTTGGAAGATAGCCAAACCGTATAAACTGTTCTTCAGAGAGAATATATCTGTTACTTAAGCTTCATCATTTTACTTGTCAAAGCCTGCAGCATATGTCAATAACAGTTAGGTTACCTTAGGTGCTGAAGACCATTCTGACTTAGGATTTGTTAGAAGGTAAAAAAAAAAATCTACCTCTAAGCTGTGCAATTTTTTGAAAAAGTGAAAAATTACTTTGAATACAGAAAAAAAAAAGTATTATGGCACTCATAAGCATGCTCATTTCTAATAAAACACTACCATCTTGTTTCTGCAAAGCATTTAATTTTGCAAAGCATATTTAATTTTAAGTGCTGGGGTGTACTTACCATGAATTATATGCCTAAATAAAATTTATTTGAGATATAATTAAGGAACAATAATTAAGGAAACAATAAAATGTCACTTTTTTTTATTGTTTTGCTACGTGACTATAATACAGTTTTTATAATCTTCAGTAGCATAAACAGAATTATCAGTGACTACATTACATCGGGAATACAATTTTCCGCAGTGTAAGTGTGACATGGTAGAAAGTTACCATAAAAGAACTATTTCACTGCTACATGAAAGGTGTGGAATTACCAATTATAATACACAGAGATCTGATTCCCTGAGTTTTCAGGAATCACCTCTTTTTCTTCAGGAGGGAAACAGTAGTGTTTAATTCAAACAGTTAAAACCAATAGATTTTAATGACTAGTTAATAAAGTGTGTAATAAAGTTATTTCTTAGATGTGTCTAAGAAATCCTACATGTGGAACCCCTCTCTTCCTAGTGAAGTTAAAACCCTAGAGTTTTATGGAGCTTGTCAAAATAAAATTCAACACTGAGTGTCTTGCAGAGTTTACAAATCACGTGGCTATAGTGGGTGGCAGCAAGAATGATTTTCTGCATGTGCAGTGATATAGTTTATTCTGCAGGGCTCCTAGGGCCCATGGGAAGTTAGGCTCTTTTGCGTCTCTGTGCAAAAGCACTGTAATGGGAGCTCTCAGGTTCCCCCAAAATCAGGTCTTCACATCTGTGCCTGTCCAGTGGCACAGTCCAAAGGCACAGTTTGGGGTTTTGAGCTACCAAATGACTTGCCAGCAATCAGTACCCACACTCCAAGCAAACAGACAGCTGTTGTCGTAATGCAGGATCAAGGCACTTGTTTTTTTCATTTTTCCAACGTAGAGTTAATGAGTCACAGTCACAGTGATTCTAAACCAGTGTCTCACTGGCCACCTCTTAAGTACTACAAGGGTCTAATTTCCAGCTTATTCCCAAGCGCTTCATCTCTTTGGGATTTCTGGGTATGTGGCTACCCAGTCATTTCACTATGTGTGTGTGTGCAAGTTGGGAAAAGTGTATTTCTAAGGGGATCACAGTGTACAATGTCTAGGAAGTTGGATGTTGTTAGTGGTAGTGTGCAACCTCCAGACTACTCTACCAGTTTTCCTGACCTGAATGTTTAGTCTTTTCTTGGCACATTTTTCACATCTGCTCCCCCTAAAAGAAGCTACTGAAGACCCTTGGTCAGTTGGAGCATCCTGCTAGAAGTCCTTGTTTTAAAGGATGTTTTGTTTGTGAGGCATAAGATGGGGACCGAAAAGAGGCCACACTGGTTCAGGGTGTCACTTCTAATACTTAGAATCCTTTTGAGATAAAATAATGTGAGTTCTCAGTGTCATGTCTCAGTCTGGTGCATCCCTGTATCCCTTTCACAGCCAGAGAGCCATGGGGAGCTCAGTATGGAAACTGACTGCTTGGAAATATCCCTAAATGTGGAAAAGCCCTGTATTTTCTTTCCTATGCTCCTCTTTAGAATTTTCACTTATGATGTTTAAGCAGCTACCAGTAAGATTTTTTTTATTTTGTTGTTAGTGTGGACTATTCTGACTTCAGAAATGCTCTGTCATGCTATATAGTGGCTAAATCAAACCATGACTGTCCTACAAATGTTGTATTGTGGATGGAGTACTTAAGAACTTACATGTTCTGTTTTTCAAAGATAAAGCACCAAATAAAAGTTGTCATTTTATCATTTTATCCTCTTGTGCATAGATTTTTTTAAAGAGAGATTTTCTGAAACCTAATTTGGATTGAGGTAATGATTAGTGTTCTTCAGTATTGCTGATTAAATATAGTAAACTCACTGTTCTAGACAAGATCAGTGTATTATTTGTAGATAACAAAGACAATTCATCACCATAATGATTCAATAGCCTTCAGTGTTTTAAATTCAACTGCTTTACCCTTTGTGAATAGCTGTTTTGCATAACGCTCTTTCACTTTCTTTTAACTATTCTAAGTGACCATTTGTCTTCCAAGTGTCCTGTCAGGTATACTGAAGATATTTCTTTGTATGCAGTGTTATAGAAAAGTCATTATATAGAGATATAAATGGAACTTCAGGTAAATACTTTTAATGCTGTGACACAAAGTGACACGAGATCTGAAACTCAAAGCTGAAGCTTGGAGCCAATCACAGAGCCATACCAACATGAAGGAAAAAACTGCAGTGACTGAAGGAATCTGTGTCAACCTAAAGGCTGGCTACCTGTCTTTTGCCTGCTGGGCAACGACCCAAACAGTATTCTAAGCTTAGATTTTTTATTAATTTTTTTACTGGGGATATTTTCTTTGTTACATTAAAGGCAGAAAGAGAAAGGAAAAAATCTTCTTCAGTCATGTGAATAAATATGGATCACATGAAAGCTTGATGTGAACCTTTCCCTTGACTTAGCGGCATGCAATTGGATGCAATTCTGTTTTAGGAAAGGAGTCCGAGTGTTCTCTAGAAGCTACTCAGGATTCTTGGTAATAAAGCTCCAACTCACCTATTTTTATGCTAAAATATCATGGATACACTAGTTGGTACAAAAATAAATCTGCAAGGAGACCTCTACAATTAACATCTAATGGATATGTTTATTTTCCAGTTTTCCATTGTACTTCAGGTGAGTTTCCAGCACATTCCAGTTAGCCACATATCCACCAAAATGAATTGCAAATACAATCTTAGGGGAAAGTGAGCAAGATCATTTCTGAAGAGAATCAGTACTCTTTAGTGGCTTTGGATCCCTGGCAGTGAGTTCATATTTTGTGAGAGACTCATACTGGTTTTGACTATCTTGGGAACCTGATAATACGAATTCCTGTTGTTGATGTACCTTCACATATAGGCACCACATTAGGAGGCAATATGGGAACTGGCAAGGGATAATGCTTGCCAGTAAAGTAGACAGTCTGCTTTCACATATAGTTCATGGACAAATGAACTTGTCTCATGTAATTGAACAGAACCATGCTGTTCAGAAATTGCACGGAGATCTGCTTCATTCATTGCTTGAGTTGTACCTGATTACATCTCACAGTATGAAGCTCAGCAAAAAGAACCAGTTTCAGCAGTACTTTAAAAGTCCCGGTTCCCCACAAAAATGAGACAAATATTAATCCAAATTATATTTTATTTTATAAAATATTTCATATGGAAACACATGCACATATGCTTTCAGTAGTCTTTCAATGGGCACTAATTCTATCTATATAGGAAAAGGTGAACAAAATATACATCTGTAGACAAATTATTAAACAACTGAAGGAAAATATAATTCAGAGAATTTGTCAAATATCAAGCAACCATTTACTGCTATTTGATTTCCAGAGAAGGGGGAAATTCAGTGGGATTATATTGAAGAAAAAATGTCAAAATTAACCAAATAAATTATTTTAATGAATAATGCAGCCAGCTCTGCTATAAACACATGGCAGAACATTTAAAAGAGGTATGTCTGTTCATGTACTTATGTTTATTCATTTATATTTGTGTCTATTTGTGTTTATGCTTTTCAGGAGGTTTTGTAATGCTTTGTGGAACACTGAAGAGAATGAAATAATGAAAGATCTTGTCTTCTCTTGAATAGATCAGTTCCTCAATGTTGTAAATATAGTTAGAAGATCAAATATTACGTTGTTTTTGCCTGTAAATGTCTCCAGATGGTAAAAAGTAGGAAAAAAAATTAAACAGAAAGACAAGTACTGAAATATTCAGTCCTGAAATGCACAGTTCTAAGCAACGGGTAATCTGGAGATGTGGTTTTTGTAGTGAAAGTTGTGGTAAATCTTCATAGTACAATATCTGGGAGTTACTGTAGATTAACTTAATTCTTTTAATATCCTTGCATTTCAGCTATGCCAGTAATACTAAATCAAGATTGTTGCTACAAAAAATCATTACATTAGAGTCAAAAGCATAAGGAAAAAAGTTATTTTTTCCATGCAAAACTCTTTGTTCACATTGAACAATGTTGATAATTATACATACATGATAGCTTTTTACTTTTTCCATTGCCTTCAGTATTCAGTAGGCACAGAATCTGGCCTATCACAACCTAAGTGCAAATTACACATGTACAATTGAGAACACTTCACATCCAAACTTGCAGCTGAGGGTGATTTTTTGTTGCTTAGTAGTAAATCTTTGGAAAATAAGTTTTATAATTAAAGTGCTGACGCAGCTATAACTATAGAGGCATAAACAGTGCAGCTATAAATATTGCAGTAACTGCAGTGGCAGACTTTGTCAAGTGGTTTGTATAGGACAGCTAGGCTGTGGCAGCTGATGTGATGGGAGAAATTATGTTAAGGTCTGCTGATCAATTCCTTTTTGATGTTATTGTTAAACCTTTCTCTTCTTCAGCAAGAACTGACATTAGCTTTGTGTCCTATCATTGGGGCATTGCTTGAAATGGACAATCTCAATTTAACTAAAACACACATCTAAATTTCAGTAAAAGAACAAATTATACCTGACAGACCTTGGCCTTGACATTTAAAATTACACCACAGCTGACTATATTCAATGGTATTTAGAGACATACAGGACTTCGAAAGGGGAGTGATTTCATTGGAGTATTCACAAAATTCAACATAAGTGGTAAGAAATAATGGAGACATTAGCCAGAGTTAATGTTACTGGAGGTTAATCTCGGAAAAGTAGTGTGCTGTGTAAGCTTTAAGTATTTAAAGTTCTCATGAAGAAACCAAAAGGTACATGTTAATAAATTAAAAACAGCATTTAGCACATGCTCTGATGTCAAGCTATGCTGTTTGACATCAGTTAATACATTATACAAGAAGAGGTATCAGTATTATTTTTCTTTTTAGTACTATTTTTTCTCCCTTAGTTGTCAAATCATTCCTGTGATCCTCTATCATGGAACATTTGTGAGAGAAATCCAATCACTTTTTGTGTTTTCAGCCAAAGTTTTTTAAGGGTCCAGTGATGTAATAGCAGTCTATGATAGCATGTTTCCTCTTACCTAGACAATGCAGCACTAAATGTACTTTAGGATCAAATTTACCCCGCTTCTCTCTCTGTCTTTCCTTTCATCCCACCCACCATCTTCCTTTGCCTTACAGAGGACAGGAGGTGGCGCTTAGTTGGCTGTGTCTACGCTAGCAAACTAGGCAAGGTCGATGTGCAGGCTTGTGCACCAGTGTAGGATCATCTGTGCTGTATAACTGCTAAAACACATCTTGGTCTCATTGTGGCCAGCTGACAGTGTCTGGGTATAGTTTGAGATATAGTGCAGGCCAGGCGCTGATCCCCACCAACAATATGTAAAAAGCCATCCTGTCTCATGGGAAAGGGAATTAAGCCATGAAGCTCTGCCATGTCACCGGCCTTAAGTTGCAGGAGCAGACCTTGCCTATTTTACTTAAAGGAGAGACAGTTGGCTCTAGGGGAAAAAGCATCAGGATTCAAACATAGGTACAGAAGTCAGTTAAACATCTGTTTCTAGGGCAGTTCATTATACTAATTTCATCATTTGTTAAACTGTTGCACATATATAGATGATCTCATCTACATAGGAAGATGCAAGAAACTTAAGATTCAATTCTACATGCTCCTAGACAAGATTCAGACAGATTCCCTTACAAACAGTAGTCTAAGTATTTTGATATCTGGGTTACTTGATGGACACTATTAAAATTGGAATAAAATTAAATCTGCTGCATTGGACCAAAGTGAATTCAGTTGTGTTGATCTCTCTATTGGCCTAAGATGTTTTTGCACTGAAGATACTATTCTGGCCACTGATTGCATGTACATGACATGAATTACCTCAGCGCAGTGATTAATCTCTTACTAGATACAGAAACTGATATTTTAGTGCCAAGTACCCACATAATTATGTATTGAAAAGAGAGAGACACTGGAGGGAATAACAGGATTTTTCAAGGCAGTGAATTTGATTGTTGTAAAAAAAAAAAAGTCAGATAAATTATAGCACTTGGACTTTAACCCAAAAGTGTTTTAAATACAGCATGGACTGTTCTTGCGGTTTCAAGTAATGGTTGCTATGGGTGACCCAGAAATGAAACCAATCATGGCATTGTAATTTAAAACTAAAACAGCTGGCAAAATATTTCCTCTCAAGCCTGTTGTCTCAGAAGTAAATGAAAAGGTCGGGAGACTTTCCATTTACTTCTGAGACAACATGGACTGCTTGAACTAGTGAACATATTAATGCTTTCAACACAGCTTTCTATTACGTGTCAGGAACTTCATTCCAGGATATCACACTGGAGGTGATGAAAAAAGACAGATGATAGAATGAAATGGTTGGACCTAACACAAAATAATCAACCATCTTTATATTTCCACTTTACATTATATCAGGATTCCTGATTGCATTCTATAGGTGGTGGTATTTCACCTAAAAATAACAGCTGCTGCAAAGTACATGGCTGTCCAGATAGTTACAGTTCAAAATGCTAAGGATTTGCGTGTAAGAGTATAAGCCAGTCATAGCAAAGTGCCATGTTTTCTACTGAAATAAACTATGGTAACCTTGGCCAGACACATACAATTTGTGACTGAGATTTACCAATAGCTACAGATTCAGAGAACAGGGGAAGGTGAGGCGGTTTTCAAAATGTTTCCTGTTTTAGCAGGAATTCCTGTAAGAAGCAATATGGTCACAGCAGCAGCGTCCTGAAGAAGAAAATGTTCAACAAACAGCAGTGTCCTGTATGGTCATCTCCGACACAGGCCACAGTTTTGAAGGAACTAGGAGGGAGAATTATATTTGCATCACATGCCTTAATTAAACATATATGAAACTTAATGCTATTTTGCATGATGCTTAAAATTACAAACATCCTTTGTAGCGTTTGCTTAATGATTCATACATTATTATTGTATCTTTACTTAATTAATTAATTTTGGTAAGCTTGTTGCACTTTTCCTGGTAGTTAACTTGTAACAACAAATATCATGTCAAAGAAAAGCAACTTGAAAAGCCCCCCAGTTTTAAGATCAAGAATCCCAGTACAGTCAGTTGGAAAGAAAAAACTTCAAGGTACAACGGAAAACACTCTCAGAAACAGAAATCAGTGGATACATGTTTTTCTAAAAGAGGATTTTAGCTGCCCTTCCTTGCTGAAGTAGTGTTGCTCCCAGAGTGCTCCCAGTAACAAGGATGATTGTAGTAAACCAGCACGACAAATAAAGTCCACAGCCAGCACATTCCTACTTTACTTTCAATCGACACTAACCAACCCCTCTTTCTGTTTTTTATTAAAAGAAAGAAAAAAATCAGTGGAACGCACAGGCTCCTTCACAATGCATCTTCATTAAGACTTTGATTTTGCCAAGTCCCTGACAAAAGGAGATTGAGGTGTTAAGGGATTTTGAAAACATGCAAAGAGACACATAAAACAGCCTGAACTAAGCCAACTGAAGTTTTAAATAGGGAAGAACCTGAAGTCATTGGAACTGTGGAACTTGGCAATCAAACAGCAGGGAGACCCTTTACCAGTAATTATTTTAACATTAGCCACAATCAGTGAGAAAATAGCAGAAAGTGCTTTTCTTCACAGCTATGACTTCCAAGATGCACTGCTGTGTGCTCTTTCTTCCAAGCTTTAATAAGAAATATGATGATAAATGGCATCCTTTGCTAATGTTTTTAAGACAGTCAAGATTAGGAAATAGTGTTTCTCGTTAATAATTTTGTAGCATGCTATATAAGATGTGAGAAATCAGAATGTGTGGAATGAAAAAAAAAAGTAAAAAAAAAGTAAAGGAACCGCTGTCTTTGGGAGATGCTTCCTAAGCCACAAATACCAATTTTTCTTACCTTTGTTTCTTTATAGTCCCACAGCTGTAAAACAGGTGCCAAAGCTAATTCTCTGTCTCTGTTATTTCCTCTCTTCTTAAACAAACTGTTATGCGTTTGTTGATTTTAGATGCCCAGTGTGGTAAACAAGGAATTTAGTGCCTCCTCCTCATTCCCTTACAGATATTACATATATTAGCTGTATTCTTAATTACAAATTTGTGGAAATAGCTAAATATTAAAGCAACATATGTAAATTGCACTGCTCTTTAGATGACCACAAGATGCATTTAACTGATTTCATAACAGATTACTTTAGCCGTAGGCAATTATTTTCAACGACAGCAGGATCTCTTGGGAAGCTGTGCCTGATCTTCCAAGTATGACAAGATTTAACTTACCACAATACAAGTTGAGATGACATCTTTCTGTAGTAGTTTCCTGCTTTGAACAGTTGCTGTGGAGGAAGCTTAAGGAGGAAAATGAAAATAGCAAGTAAGAAAACGACATACCTACCTCTGTAGGCAGCTCACATATCTTCTGTTTTATTTTACATGGAATTCAGTGTACTTCCACAGTTAAGACTTGATTTCTCAAGAGCTTATCTGGTCATGTTGCTTGTTTTCTGTGTGATGTTATAGTTTTCTGTTTAAGGCTTCATAAAAGTTTCAGAAGCAAGAAATGAGGTTCCAAGCCATATAGGCACTGGAATATAGGCACTGAATTTTTGTTTCTATATAAATGCTAAGAGCAATGATTGACAGCAAAATGAAAACCAGGGAGCACAAAATACACATTAAGAATCCTTCTTTATAATTTTAGGAGTTGTCAATGGGTACTTAAGTGAAAACCAAAACATATATGGACATATTCTAAAATGCTGAATGACACTAGTGTGAACATTTTGGTGGTATAGATATGAGCTCCACTGTGCTGCCTGGGGCTTTTTTTGTGAAAGGTTGAAACTATACCATGGGAACCTTTTCTGAGAGAAAGGTGCCTGTTTTAATATTGTTATGAACCTACAGACACCTTAAAAAGCCCCATATGCTACCGCAAAGGAGCTGACATTTCACTAATACAGATTTTCACGGACATGAATAATATGAGTCAAGCAACATAAAGCAGTTTCAAATAGCTCAGAAAGTGAATCAGAAATTCAAACCACGCTGAATAGCACCCTTCTGGGCTAGCTTCATTTCTAAGCCAAAAGTTCATCTCTGCTTTAACGGTCAGAATTGAGCCTAATGCTCTGAAAAAAAGCAATTTCAGTAGACCCAATTGTTCTAACTACATTGCCAGACAGGATTTGCGGGTTTTTTAAAGATCTGGAAAACTCTGATGCCTCCTGTGGTTTGCAAAAAAAGAGATTCCATTGCAGGCCCTTAACCAACAACAAAATCAATTAAATCTAATGCTTCCCTGTTTATAACTAATCTTTGCAGTTAAAATGAAATATTTCATACACGAGAAGCTGTGACCTATCTTTCGTGGTTTTTTGTAACATCATATGTTCCTGAAGTGGAGCAGGGATCCAGACTTCCTCTTCCATTTTTGTCCATAAATTCTATCTTCAATGTCATCAGGGACCCAGGTATTAAACGCAGTAGGTGCTGCTCAGCTCTGCCTCAAGTCATGTCTTTCAACAGGAACCATGCTTCTGAATAAGGCCCCCATCTTTTTCAGGTCCATTTTTAAAACTCACACTAATGCTATCCTATTTGGACTTCATAGAATCATAGAATGATTTGGGTTGGAAGGGACCTTTAAAGGTCATCTAGTCCAACCCTCCCTGCAATGAGCAGGGACATCTTCAACTAGATCAGGTTGCTCAGAGCCCCATCCAGCCTGACCTTGAATGTTTCCAGGGATGGGGCATCTACCACCTCTCTGGGCAACCTGCTCCAGTGTTTCACCACCCTCATCGTAAAAAAATTTCTTCCTTATATCTAGTCTGAATCTATCCCTTGTCCTATCACTAAAGACCCTATCAAAAACTTTGTCCCCATCTTTCTTATAAGCCCCCTTTAAGTATTGAAAGGCCACAATAAGGTCTCCCTGGAGCCTTCTCTTCTCCAGGCTGAACAACCCCAACTCTCTCAGCCTTTCCTCATAGGAGAGGCATTCCATCCCTCTGATAATTTTTGTGGCCCTCCTCTGGACCCGATCCAACAGGTCTATGTCTTTCCTGTGCTGAGGACTCCAGAGCTGGATGCAGTACTCCAGGAGGGGTCTCACCAGAGCAGAATAGAGGGGCAGAATCACCTCCCTTTACCTGCTGGCCACGCTTCTTTTGATGCAGCCCAGGATATGGTTGGCTTTCTAGGCTGTGAGCGCACATTGCCATCTAATGTCCAGCTTTTCATTCACCAGTACCCCCAAGTCCTTCTCTGCAGGGCTGCTCTCAATCCCTTCATCCCCCAGCCTGTATTGATACCAGGGGTTGCCCTGACCCAGGTGCAGGACCTTGCACTTGGCCTTGTTGAACCTCATGAGGTTCACATGGGCCCACTTCTCGAGCTTGTCCAGGTCCTTCTGGATGGCATCATGAATGGCTTCATGGTATAGAAATTCAGACAATTCATTCGGAAACTAAGAAATCTTGACATCATCATTTATGAAAACTTCAGTCTGCTGTTTGCTTTTGAAAATCTTCTTGCTTTTGAAAAGTTCTCAGTGTTGCCAACATATTTTGTTCACAAAACACTCATGAATGCAAGCTCCCTTGATATTTCTACTGGTTTACTGGACCTTATCTATCAAAGAGGGGCCCATTATGGTGCAGCATGATTATGGGAAAGATGGAGCACTGTGTTGGTTCAGCAAGGTGCACCCGTGTGCTGTTCTCCACCAACCTGATCCAGCTATCTTCCATCTGCCCATGGAGCTTCCAAAATACTTCAGCTCCCCACAGCTCCCATGAGCCTTACATGTTCATCTGGCCTTGCTCCTTCACAGTTCTGCACTGTCACTGGCCAGCTCCTGAAGAGGAAGAGCATAGATAGCAAGAAACATCTGAGGCTACTTGTATGGGGCAAAAGCCTGTATGATGAAAGTCCTGATATTTCATCTTCTGCCTTCTGGTTTTAATTTTGGTAAATGTGGAGACACTGTGTTTTTCTTGTTTCCTGAGCAGTGCAATAATAAGCCTCAAGTATAAAAAACCACTTTGTTAGGCCCAGGTGCACAACCAGGCAAATTTAGGAGCACGTTGATTTCCTCAGAATCATGAAAATCACTAAACTGTTGGAAAATAAGACTTTGACTAGGGAAGCTAAATGAGTCAAGGAGTTTCCTTTCTAATCTAACCAGTCTGAGTGGAGTCTGGAAAGCCCTAGGCATAATTTTGTTCTGTCCCTAAGGATTACTAATGTGACTTCCCATAGGACTTTGTAGTAGTTAAAGATTAGAGTGGGACAATGCATATCACACCAACACTTGATAAATGGCATTATTGTCTCTGCAGCAGAAGACATTTCTTTCAAGACAAAGAAATGGGAGGATTTGGAGAATATGAAGGCAATTTGGAGAAATAAGTTCTATCATTCACTACCACATAAGGTGTCTCATCCACTGAGTTCAACTTTTACGACAAAATTATCAGGCTCAAAAAATGGACTTTTAAAGCCCAGAAAAAAATAATGTCTGAAAAGAGAAAGGAGGTGGTATGTCATGTAGGTTTGCTTAGCATAAGATTAGACTAGATATGCCACCTCACTCTTCTGCTCTGTATTTTAAGGTGCACCTTACCATGTCATTTTTATTTCATCAAGTGCGAGGTTCTCTTTTGTTCTTTAAAGCGAGAGACAGGTCAGTTAATCTTCTCTGCAGTGCACTGGGGGAGAGGCAAAGTGTACTCTTTTCCACATATCTTGATACTACATTACTACTAGTCTGTCCTATTCCTTTGGGAAACCCTACTGTTCAGGAGATCAGCCCCCTGAATGCAAGCTAGTGTCAAATATTAACAGTGAATTAAAACTGCAGGTAAAAATGGTGACAGTGGCATATTCCTGTCACTGGGCTTGACAGGAAATTTATTTTGCTGTAGCTGAAAAGTAATTAACCTCCACTGTGAGAAATTCTATTACTAGTAGCTATTCTGCCATGCAAAGTACACTACATGGAAATGTTACAGGCCATCAAGCAGAAAAGGCAGATTTGTCTGCATTTTAAACTAAAGCTGCCCCCACCCCCACTTTCCATTCCTATTCCCTCTCTCCCCTCACTCTATCTTCACTGAAGCTAGAAATTGAGATGCACATGTGGTAGAAAGAAAATGGTATAAAGCATAAGGATTTTCATAAGTATTTACAGGAGTTAGTGTGTGAGAGTGTGAGTGTGAGAGTGTGTGTGTGTGTGTGTGTACACACAAACCCAAGCTCTTTATGGGAGGAATTTAGCAATGATCTAGATTGGCTTTCAAATCAGAATAACTTTGTTGCAGACATGTATAGGAAAATGTCAACATATGAGCTGACAGGCCTCCTCTCTTGCTCTCCCTTACACTCTGCTGCTGCTGGTGAAAAGTACAATCATCCTCTTTTGAAAAGGGACAAAAAACCCTCTGACGCTCAGAACTAGGACTGTATTCTGAGGGGGGAAGTCAAGCTTTTTCAAGTACGTTGGATGATTGTACTTTACAAAATATGATTGCAAAGCAGAAGGAGTCTGCCAGCTTCTCTGTGAACTTTTGCCTGCCTGAGAAAACTAGCATTTTTGGAAAGAGGAAAACTGTTATCAAGCTCTTCCCTCTGAGATCAGTGGCTGTCAAAAGTCATTAAGTATGAGAGAGAATCCACCAGTCTCTGTGTGTGATAGAGGGAAAGTTGAGATGAAAAACAAAATTGCTTTTCTGCCTCAGAAAGAGAATTGTCTAGTTTTCTCTTCATGCCATGGTTATACCATGAACTGGTTGTGGTGGGTTACTGTATTTTGGAAGCCAAAAAAAGCAAATCTACCAAAAATTACAGAGGAAGAAAATTTTGAGGATTACAGACTAATGGTTTTGTCCAATTGCTTTGCAGGCAGGTTTGTGAGTGACAGCTGTGCATTAACAGCGTGCTGTCCTCCTCCCCCTCAGGAAGAGGTGGTGGCTACAACATTGCAGCTATAGAATGACTTCAGCTTAATGATGGACTACAAGGAAAAAAATTACATCTTTAGATCTACATTTTAAAGTGACAGTGCACTCTGGGATTCCAGATTACTGTTATTAATGAAAGAATGTTTAATACCTTTCTAGTAGGGGTTTCTGAATCATTCTCCATTTAAAAAGAGATTTCACTTCTCTATTAAAAAAAAAAGTTTCTGGGAACAAATAATTGAAGTTTACAATGTACCACCAAGGAACCTATTCAAAGGTCTTTTATTCTCTTTTTACAAACCCTCTGTGATCAAAAATCAGAAAATGTATGTGCTAAAAATGAGTAATGGACCATAATTGGGCTTTCTAATGATTTCTATATTAACAATGACTCCCAAACCACCTCCAACCAAAACCTGAAGTCAACAGTTTACCTTAGAGATTTATAAACAAAACAAAGCAAGAAGAAGTTGAGGGAAATGGCCTAAGACAAGAAATTACAAAAACATGAACACTAGGAGTCTGGCATTTAACGTGATACAATTTTGAAAGGTACAAAAATGACTGTAGCAAGGAGGTTACTACCATAGGAAAATACATTCCACAATGTGGCTATGTATATACACAAATATGTATAACACACAAGTATATATTTGCATGAATATATTTTGTGCAAGGAACATCACTTAAATCTTTGAACTTAGTAATGGAGCTTTTATCTAAATTGTTTTCACATTCAGTCTTTGTGCTGATTCAGACTTACGAGTCAAATTTATTCTTGTGGCAGGCTACGAATGCAGAAATCTATCCAGGATGGATTATTGCTCAAATGATTTTCATTACATATTTTGAGGCTAGACAGGCTACTTTGTGTAGATAAAACTAGTGCATATCATCTCCCATGGCATTTTACAAAGGAGGCAGAGCTTTGCTGAGATTCTGAAAATCCAGTGGGCTGCCTGTGCATTGTCGAATGAGGTTTCCTGTGGCTCCTCTCTCCTACTTTTGTTATAAAGACAGTGAGCTGGGGCTTTGGGTAAGATCAAAAGATGGCAAGGTTCACCCCTACCCTCAGATGTACAGAAGACACCTCAGCTGACATTCTGATGCATTGTATGTGGTGGGATAGTTCTTCAATTTTCTCCATTGGTAGCAATAAACCAGACCAAATGCAGCTCCCTTACTCATTTGCTTTCTCATCTAGACTTCAGTCCTGAATCCCTGGCTCATGCCTTTGATCCCTAAAATTTCCTGGTGGTCTCCCATCCAAGTCCCCAAAAGGCCATGCTTATCTCCCAGGAATAGACCCAACTGAGTACATGCAGTTTAGTACAACTAGGACGGGGATAGTTTTACTGGTACCAGGAATCTTATTCACAAACGAGTTGCCATTGGTTGCCATACTCTGTGGCAAAAGCATGGAAGTTGTCTCTATTTCAGCAGTCAACCATTACATAATTTATTATTGTTTAATCAAAATGGCAGCAGCAGTGTCAATGTGGCAGTAGCTCAGACCTCACCCACACTGAAATATTTGCTTTTTTCATTATTTGCTTGTTGTAGCTCCAAGCCTACCACAATGGCATCTTTTATCTCACTTTCAGACAGTTCTGTTCTCTTTCAGTAAAATATCTTTACAGATGCTTTCTGGGTACTGTTCCATAATTTAACAGACATAAATCTAAATTACAGTCTAGATTAGTCCCATAGTTCCTTGCTTTGACATCTTCTTCAACCAACCTTTTAGACAGGAGGTAAGGGAGCTGACAGTGATATGCTTGAACTACATTTCATTGCAGAAGGTTCAAACTCTTGTGCACTAACTGTAGCTCATTGTCAAACATTACTATAACGGATTTTAAAAAAACGAGTCTGAAATAAATGGATTTGATAAGTACAGTCATGCATTTAAGCTATCTCAGGAAATAACGATAACAGTTTAGGCCATTTTTTCCCCCCACTACTGTAAAAAAGTCTTTGCCTGCTTACCTCTGGAAACAAGATGTTTGGAGTAACCTATGCTATCCCTCTAACAACTCACTATTACAGTTTGACCAAAACATACTTCATTCTGTATCTGAATCGTAATTACTCAGCACTGTAATTGGTCTGGTGCCAGCACTCTCTCAAAGGTACAGCTCCCCACTGCTGGCAAAACTTTCACAACTTTATATGGCACCATCTGAAATTTAGTAAGGGAAAGATGGTACCCATTTTTCTTCACCCACATTTCATTTTCACTTGGAAAAATCTTCTTTACTTGTGTTTAGGTTTTTTGTTCATTTATAAGAAGCAGTAATATCCCTTCTCAGTTTTCATTGTTTTAGGTTAAATGTGCCTGTATTTGTGTAGCTGTACGTATTCGTATAGATGTATGTTAGCATGAATGTGTGTAGGTGTGCATGCTGGGGATACGTAGAACAATTTGGAGTCCTGAAAGAACAAGGAAAAGATGAATTTTTAGAGAGCTGTGAAACATCAAAAAAAAGGTCACAAAACTTTCATCTTCTTGATATAAAAAAACCCCAAAACTGGAGTGAAACCTATTCTTGACTATGCAGTTTTACCATGGAAGCACTACCATTCAGAAGTTTTAGACTCAATCACTTTGCATTAAATAACACCACAAATTAAATAAAAAGGGGGAAATCCCTCTGTATTACCACTAAGCTAGTTCAAAGTACATTTATTTTCTTCAGTACAACAGAGAGGAAATATACCTGAGATTTTTGTGCATACAGAATTCACTACCAGATACCAGAATGAAAAGGTTGGTAGTGGTCTCTTCTGTAGTTTTATGAAGTAATTGAATGCTTTAGACATAACATTTTCTATCCAGGAAGAGCTAGGATGAAAAAAAAATTATGTATGCAATGGAAAAATAATAGAGATTATCATACACCTCGCCACTTTCCCAGACAAGAAGTTTCTGTTGTGTTTGTTAGGACAAGACCTATAACTAAAAAAATTTTTTTTTTATAACTAATAATTTTTCCTACTAAAAATAGTAGGAAAAAATGCTTTTGTCTTCATAAGACATATATGAGGAAATGTCACATGTTGAAGCATTACTTTCTACACAGTTGGCTTAATCTTCTCTCACTCTTCTGTAGACCCTCTTCTAATCCTGAGGTGGAGTTAAGATGAAAGAATCTGTTCTTAGCTGGCAAGTCGGTTGCCTAATTTGAGGAAATATCTTAAGCAATAGAAAGTGGTACCATAAATATATGTGACAAAAGTCTTCCACTGGAACTAGTAGTCTTCCACTGGAAGCAGTGGTCTTCCAGCAGAAGATTGTGCAATGGGGTGTCCTAGAAACCACAACCAACTGGTGAAACTTGGAATGCTCGCTGAGCTGAGCTGTTGCTGTGTGTTAGGCTCACAGGCAACTCCTACCGACAGTGCTTCAGGAAGCTTTAAATCCAGATGTAATCACACACTAACATCCGAGTATCAGTTGAGGAAAAAGCAAATCAGGAAGCAATGAAAAAAGTAGGGGGGGAGTCTGCCAATCCTGCCTTAAAAGAACTCTTTCTGGAGGTACCTCACATGAAATTCATCTTCTCTCTATAAGATGAATGTAAAAAACCAAGGAGTTAAGTAATCAAGGCTGCTTCTCAGACCCACCAGCGCAATCCCACAAGCAGCTCCTGACCTCCCTTCCACTCTCTTTATATTCAGCTTATTTTCTATTCCCTGGCCCAAGTGCACAACTCTTTGGACTGGTTGATAGTTTACTCATCTACAGCACCTGGCATAAGGATTCCTGGTGTGTGGGAAAAGCTGCTGGATGGTGCTGGTAGTGTCACACACTCTGTGAACCCTTCCTAGGTCACAGCTTATCAGTTTGACCTTTTCTCCATCTTGTGATGAAAATGCTAGGAGCTTCCATTGTCCCAAGGGATTGGCAAGATCTGCATTGATTTCTTGGGGTGGAATAATCTATTTTGCACTTTGTTGATTATCTACTCATACAGTTGGAAAGTAGGTACCTAAAACATCTGTTTGAAACCATAACCTGCCTTTTATCCTAAGCTTCATCGCCCATTTCAAAATGCATGAGCAGTTAGGATATCTTGTGCATCATATTGAAACTCTATGCATTCAGTTAACAGTGCTCGAGCTAAGAAGTTGAAAGCTTTTTGCCAGCAAGGATTAGGAAAGATAAACAGGAATTACCATGGAAGTCTTAAACATGGTTTTATCTATATGGGTTACTGCCCATATTGCCATGACAATTTGTAGTCTTGTGTATCCAGTTCTACCATATGATGTGGGTCAAGGGGAAAAAAACACCAGTATTTTTAAAAAGGTCAGCTTGGGTGGTGGTGTATGATGTGTTATTTCAGTTATTTAGTTGTATCGCTTGCAAACCCTCATCCTTCTCTGTCTACCAGGTTTAAACTAATGCTGACAATGAGTGAATCAAACATAAATTAACAAAGTAAAAAAATAGCACACAATAAGCATAGATAGCCAGTGAGATCCATTTACTAGAACAAGTTCAGACAGTCTGGGAGGCCAAATGTGTACTGAGGTGCTTAAAATTAGTGGATAGTATCACTGCAGAAGTAAGTAACCTTCCTGAAAGGCTATCAGTGAGAGTGCAATAAATAAAATGTTACTATTTATAGCTACATAGGGATATTGTCAGGAAAGTGAGTGAACCAATTCATTTCTAGTTCTTCTCCGAGAATAACATTGATTAAAAGTGGTTTTGATTATTGTTTTTTCTTTACTTTTCTATTCTGAACACTGGGATGAGAGGTCACACATCCCCACATATACACAAGGGAAAAATAATGAATCTTATAAATGAAAGCTTTAATTTGTCACTTTATATCCAGTAAATGATATTGTTACTAAGAGCTCTTAACATTTAGCTGTTATTCTGTAAGCAAATTGACGGTCCCATTCCTAACAGAAAGAGGTTTACTTGTAGAAGGAAAAATAAATCATAAATGTTGCAAACTAAGTACGAATCAAATACAGGGTAAAGTAGCTTCTCAGATTCTGAATTGTCTGCAGCAGGTTGGAGTGGAGCTACATTAATTCAAATATGTTGTTTGTGTGTGTGAGAAACTGTCTTCAGAGATGCCAAATACCATAAGCATCAATTTGATTGTATATATATACACATCCGCATTCATACATATATGTACATGCACATATTAATTTCCTTCTTCATGCCTAACCTTTTTTGTAATTTATGAATTCTGTCAGAATGCGTATGTACACACACACAGAGTCAAACACACACTCAGAATTTATATATTGGAGAAGATTGTGCATGAGAGAAAGGATGTATGTTAGGAAACTTATGCCTGCCTGGTTTACCACACAGGAACTGAGAAGAAAATATCTTAGGGAATTTTTAAGGCAGCTATACAGAAAGAGATGCCATGCAGTTGACCTACGTGATTAGCACACTTGCACCAAGGGAGCATACAATTTCCGTTGGGGTCTTACATTAGGCTATGTTAACATTGCATTGTTTCCTCAGGGGCGTGGAGAGGATGGGGAATAAAAAAATCTCAAGAAAGCAGTGATGGACATGCTGGATGGTCTTGGATCTTCCTGGAGTGAAGTGCACTACTTTTCCCTCTATAAATGGTTCTGAAGAGAGAAAAAAATCAAATCAGATAAAAACCTTTGGAAGAAATGCCTGTAACTGTTCAGAGATCAAATTCTGCATTGTAGTCAAAGGAAAGTAAGATGGTAATTGCAGTAAAACCGATCATCCTGGAGAAAGGCAGCACTGAATTAACAAGTAAACTCAGAGAGTAATATGTATATAATTTTTAAAGAGAAAAAAGCATAACAATAAAAAATGGTGAGTGTGATGTCTTATGACCGTGACAAGAAGCAAGACAAACCTAGTGGATTGAATTTCACTGAAATTCTATAACAGCTCCTCATTCACTTTTCTCCTTTGATAATCCTTAATGGAGGAAATGCTGTATTGCTTAAACATTTCTGTGCCTACAGTAGAGTTAGTAAAAACCTTTCAAATAGAAAAGATGCATAAGATGCACCTGTATTTAGAGTCTCCCTGCTTCTTTTCCTTCTTCACAGTATCACCTCTCTCTCTTTTTGTGGCGTCTTTCTGAATAAGCTGGAGATTAATTTTATAATAAGACTTGGCTTGCAAACCAATTCCTTATCTTCACTCGTTCTAAAAATAAACAGGGAAAAAATAGGTAGGTTTAAATGGCTAGGTTTTTGCTCTGCTGAAACTGAAAATGTTTCACAGAAAAAGCTTGACAGAAACACCTGGTCTTCTTGTCAGTGTAGGGTTCTTTTTTATGCTTTTCAGTGTAGCTCATTCCAAAGGAGATAAAATAGTGATGTCTTTTTAAGCTGGTACTGAGGTAATTGGAAGAGAATGTAATCACTATCAGGAGGGAAGAAATATAGAGGGAGCAGAAGGGAACTACCTCTGTAACAGGAGGCAGGATGTAGCTTCTTGATATTAGGATCATCCTGAAAAGGAGCTAGGCAACTGAAGTGCAAAGCATAAGCAGGTTATTAATGAAAGATTTCTCTTAACAACATTTTCATGCATCACCTTGAGCATTACATTTATTTGTAATATGGGGTTAATGCATTT
Organism: Gymnogyps californianus; assembly: GCF_018139145.2. Taxonomy (NCBI): domain Eukaryota; kingdom Metazoa; phylum Chordata; class Aves; order Accipitriformes; family Cathartidae; genus Gymnogyps; species Gymnogyps californianus. The sequence goes on from NC_059472.1 coordinate 138,355,242, forward strand.
GATAATAGAAGAACACAGATATTTCAGTGAATAGACATTGCTGTGTAAAGGAAAATGAAATCGGAAGCAACAGTGACAAGAGGGATGCCAGAACTGATGAATACTGTATAGTCTGAGTGTATAAACAGACCGAGGTTATGTCTACACTGCAGACTGCCATACAGTATAGAGAGATCACTCATTTAAAGCTCTGCCATGCTGAGGCCTGCAGTGTCATTATATGCTGAGAGGCTTTTTGAAGTATTAATTCTATCTGCACTTTCATAGATAATATTTGTAGCACTTGACTGCAGTATAGAAACTCTTCTTTCATTTTTTTACAACAAAAAATATCATGTATATAGGCTTTGTTGTGAATATTTTTGTTTCATTTATCTTCCTGTATCTTTACATATATCATTAATTTTCATTTTTGTCTCTTATTGTAGTGTTACAGTTGCCCTTCTGTTCCCACAGTTATACATCCTAGCTGGCAACTTTAGAGGATGTTTGACAAGATATCAGGATATCAGGAGTTAGCAGTGGTGTTCCTGATGGACTTCCCAAAGCATTGCAGTCCACAGTGAAAGGACTTAAACTCTGCTCCCTGACTGGAGTCTGGGAACTGGAGAACTTTCTCGCTCTAACTCCATCAAAGGATGTAGGTTTTGGGTGGCAGTTTGTCTTCTCTACTTCAGTAGGTTATCATTTCAGAAAAAAGAAAGTGAAAGAGGAGTGACCAAATAGGTCATTTTAAATTTGTTCCTATTAAAGTAAGTGGGCTGTGGCTCTGATCATGGTTTATGGGGTTCTAAAATCCCAAATTTACCTGTGCGGAGAAATACTCTGATAAGGGCTGAACACAGCAACTTGTAATTCACTTTTGATATGATTTGGTGACATATCTGATCATCAGTGGGACTTTCTATTGATCCTTTAGCAAATAAGTCCTGTCATGAGGTTGCTGACGGCAGGATTTTGTTTTGATGTGCACATCTCTGAGCAGCACCAGTCTCCTCTAGTCCAGACTATTTATTCTGGAACCGTGATGCCTCCCTCATTTTTCTTAGTACAATTGGTTGTTGGACCATGTGGTGAACCAGAATGAAGAATTGCTCTTTAACATACTGGAATCTTAGATGACTCCATCATCTAAGTGATGGAGTGATGATCTAAGTGATCATCTAAGATGACTTAGATGATATATGACTTGTCATATATCCACTTATAGCACAAAATAATTCCTCAAGCCCTACCAGGAGTCATCTGGATTATACAGATATAAATGGGATGGCAACTGTAATAAGGAATACAAGTAACAAAACAAACATAAATGCAAAGATACTAGACAATTAGTAAATCTGGACTGTCTGCCTAAAAGCATTTGCACTTTTTTGTTGTTGTTGTTAAATAATTCTTAAAACACAAACACAATCATAATGGTCCCTACAATCTTGAACTACAATTTGCAGAGATCCGTTGTTTCGATAAAGGTAACTGAGGGTAATTATCAGTGAAGAGCAGGGGGAAAAGTTAATTAAGCTAAAACCTAGAGGAGCAGAAGTGTGTGTTTACACAATTTGGTCCTTATAGGATTGTTTTCCAAACACAGAAGGAGTTTGTTTGTATTAATAAAAATGTCCTGTTTCTGATTCCAGACATGCAGCTCTGATGGTCTAGCTGATTCAAAATTCATGGAGCTAGAATTATGCATATGTGAAGATGCTGTTGTGCGTTACACATGTCTGTTTGTCCATTTTTAGCATTCACATCTTGACATTCTAAATGTATGATAATATTATATTTTTAAATTAGTATCTTTTAATGAGAATATATTAGGTCAACATTCATATTAGCCAAAATGTAAAAAGTGAAGGCACTGAACTATGCTGATAACCAATCTATAGAAATACTTCAAGTTCAGCTTTTATATACTGTCCTCTAATACATGATTTTTTTTAGTATAAATATTAACTTGTTAAGAGTTACTTTATGAAAAAATCTTGGAAAGTATGTTGCTGTGCTATGGTTTGGGTTTTCTGAAGGCAGGAAAAAAGTTCTAAAAAAAGGAATAAAGAAAATACCCTGGGATCATCCACCCTCTTGCCTCCATTTCCTCTGTCACTGCCTGATGTACACAGTGTCGCGGTGTACTCGTACTTAATAAATGGATAACTGCTCTCTTTCTTTTTTTCCCCTTTTTAAAAAATATAGGACACTGGTTTGTTCTAGAAAATGAGCTTGAATTCAAAGGCAGTGTATGAATCACAGATGATATATCATTTCTGCATCTCAGCCATTGGAAGTAAAGTATTGAAAGCTTGTCACAAAACCAAAATATATGCAAAATAATAAAGTGATATAACTGTTGTTCCTGTTGTTAGTATGTGAAATAAAGAGTAGAAGAGCAGGCTTTTCCTTTTCATAAAGTTTTAGTTTAGTGATTAAATTCTTACAGCTGAATTGTAGTCATGTATTTAACTAAATTAGCAAGCAAGATCGGTAATTAGTTAGCTAACAGGCATTAACATATATAATGGCAGTTGTGAATAAAAAATACTAACTAAAGTCTTTGATTTTCCTGAACTGAAGTAAATAGAAGGCTACCAAAAAGGAACCCTGTCATCTGAAGTCACTCAAGGACACAGGAGCTATTTGAATAAGGCAATTGCTGTTTGGTAATCATATGACTGTAGTTATCCAGACCTTACATATGCAATGTTAAATAAACCTCTGCCTAAACAGATGGGCTGTTGTCTGATCTCTCTTGAAAAGCATCAAAACTTCTAATTAAGGGCAGTGGTATCAACAGAAGGAAGGTATGTTCTTTTAATTGGCAGGGTGCACATTTCCAAATAGAGAAGGAATAATATTACTTAGGATAATTAGACAGAGGGCACTGTGAGTTTGGTAACTTCATCTGACTGAAGAGCCAGTGGAAGATTTTGTTTTGGAAATGGATCCTGAGATGGTTTAATATTTAGTGTAATTATTGAGATTTTCCTCCCTTTTTAAATGTTACAGTAAAAACAAATAGGACAAAATTTTGCTGAAGATTTTATCTCCTTTGTATCTTGTTGAAGTAAAGGTAACTGAGAATGAAAACTGAAAGACCTACAGTAATATTTAATAGCATTATTCTTCTAATTAGTTTGGCTTTGGACTAGGATGGCACTTTTCCAGAGTGCTGGTGCTGGATTGTTCCTCACTTTCATTGAATAAAACAGTATAGTTTGGAAGGATCGATTTATTCCTTCAGACATAATGGAATATCACTTGGTCAAAGTACAATAGTATCATTTAATTAATGTAGATGAATTAGGCAGAAGTAAAGAAAGGAAGAGTTGTAGGGACTATGGTCTTGCTCATGGTCTGTTAAAATATCCCTGGCTTTTAATAATAGAATCATATAGAATCATAGAATGGTTTGGATTGGAAGGTAACTTAAAGACCATCTACTTCCAACCCCCCTGCCATGGGCAGGGACACCTTCCACTAGACTAGGTTGCTCAAACCTGATATAAATTTTTATTAATAAATATCAGTGATTCAGCCAAACCGTGCTTCCAGAATGAGGTGTTCTTGTACATCGTATCGTCAAAGAGTAGGTAAGACACACCATCATAGCCATCTTTTTCCTGCAACTTCTCCTTTTGCATTAAGATTCTTTTCTCTTTGTTATGTTTCACACTTAATTTGAAAAAATACCTCTCAGCCAGTCACATATGGCAATACACATGTACATTAAGTTACAGAACAGAGAAAAAAACAAGCAAAAACAGTAGTGAAGGGCTTTTGTTGCAAATAGTTTGCAATACAGTGAAATGAAGTATATACCTAGAATCGATGATGGCCTTATGTTCTAATGCAGCTAAGTGCCATATTGAACAGGCAGCTGTACTAAGCCCACTGAGAGCCCGAACTAAAAAGCCTGTGGTTTTGTTATTTGTATGCTGATGATGTTCAGAGTCATATTTCCTTCTTTATATTTTTGGATGGTGTTTGACATCATCTCTTTGAAGCTTGACATATCTCTTGCTAGTTGTATAAACAACTTTTCATCTTGAATATGGACAAAAGAGAATTTTTATTTATTGGTTGACCCTGTTTGACAGTTTGTGATGTCTGCTGCTGCTTTTTTTTTTTCTTTTTAAGAGATTATATCTTCCCTCTCAGGCACTGTTTCTATTTACTGCCATTACTGGTTGCTTTAGACATTGATAAACCAATCAGATATATAGGTGTTCTGCTGAAATTAAAAGAGAACATGCACATCTCTAATGATAGAAATGGAACTATCTAGCTCAGCTACCGTAACAGGTAGACATTTTCCCTTTAAACTTTTGATGGAAAATAAATTATGTTTTAGACTGTACTTGCTGCTAAAATGTTCTATCACACTCCAGTTAATGTCAAGATGAATTATGACCTGGCAATGTGTGCTTGCAGCCCAGAAAGCCAACCATGTCCTGGGCTGCATCAAAAGAAGCATGACCAGCAGGTCGAGGGAGGTGATTCTGCCCCTCTACTCCACTCTCGTGAGACCCCACCTGGAGCACTGCGTTCAGCTCTGGGGCCCCCAACATAAGAAGGACATGGACCTGTTGGAGCGAGTCCAGATGAGGGTCATGAAGATGATCAGAGGACTGGAGCACCTCTCCTATGAAGAAAGGCTGAGAGAGTTGGGGTTGTTCAGCCTGGAGAAGAGAAGGTTCCAGGGAGACCTTATAGCAGCCTTCCAGTACCTAAAGGGGGCCTACAAGAAAGCCGGAGAGGGACTTTTTACAAGGGCATGTAGTGATAGGACAAGGGGTAATGGCTTTACACTGAAAGAGGGTAGATTTAAATTAGATGTAAAAGGCAGAAATTCTTCACTGTGAGGGTGGTGAGGCACTGGAACAGGTTGCCCAAAGAGGTTGTGGATGCCCCATCCCTGGAAGTGTTCAAGGCCAGGCTGGATGGGGCTTTGAGCAACCTGGTCTAGTGGAAGGTGTCCCTGCCCATGGCAGGGGGGTTGGAACTAGTTGATCTTTAAGGTCCCTTCCAACCCAAACCATTCTATGATTCTATATGATTATAAAATATTAGTCCTCCTGTGTGTTCTTGTTAGGTTGTAGCCCATACAAAATTCTCTGACCTGTGCAATTTTTCATTTGTCTCCATATCTAATTAAGTTTTTCAGGACACTGTAGATCCTCAGCTAGAAACAATATTTAAAATGCAGTCATATATGTTAATTATTTGAAGGCTTAGTTGGAGATTTAGAGGAAAGGAACTGAACATGAAATATATACACACAGTATATATATTGCTGTCATTGTAAGTGAACGCCTTTGACCTTGAGGCCAAGATAAATTAGGAAGAGCAGAGAAATGGTAAAAGCTCAAGAAATGTTGCTAGTAAGGGGAAGTTTCTCTTCTTGTGAAAAATTTTGTGATAATAAACATATTTAGTTTTCATTGAGACTGTGCTTCAGAAGTTTTCCACATTTTCTGTCTGAAAACCAGTAGCTTGTTAGCTGTTGTTTTCATTTTTTTCTACAAGAACATCAGGTTTGCATTTCATAGAATCCCCAAATAGTTGAGACTGGAAGGGACCTCTAGTTCAAACCCCCTGATCAGAGGAGGGTCAACCAAAGCAGGTTGCTCAGGACCGTGTCCAGTTGTGTTTTGAATATCTCCAAAGATGGATGCTTTGCCACCTCTCTGAGCAAGCTGTTCCTGTGTTTTTTCCAATCAATCTGTTTATTTTGAAGAAAGGGCCATCTTTCACTGGAAAAGATTTCAGATATATCAATCTGTGTTAAAAATAAGTACTGTTATGTCAGATTTACAAATGTGTGAAAAGAGGTTTGGGGTCTTGACCCCAAGAAGGAAAATCTACACTAGAGCCAAAAGGAGAAACCAGCTCTTTTTGAGTTTATTATAATATACAAACTGAAAAAAAATTCTTCCTTTCTCCCCCACATCCCATTTTAAAAGGAAGACTTCCTATATTAAGTGGCTTCCTTTTTTTGTTAAGATTTTGACCAACTTCTGCACTTTTGGGGGCAACAGAAGAAGCTTTCTCATATTTAGCGTTCTCTACTGCATAATAATAATCATCAATGTCATAATTTGTATAGCCTCTCCATCATGGATGATCCTTCCAAAAAACACACCAGAAAAAAATTAAATTATAAAAGACATGTACAAGTACAATAACCCATCAAGATATTCTGTTCAAAGGTCTTCTGTACTGAAACCCTAATAAAATCATACCTAAAATGGGGTAATTCTATGTTCCTTATACTACCTAATGGACAGTAGTATTTGGAGACAGTAATTTGCAAGAGATGCAAAGAAATTCCCAAACTTTAAAGAACATTCATGGTCTTAAGGGTGCCAAGCAGGTGAAATCCATATCTAACGTGTTCTGTCCTTGACATATGGTATATAAGGGATGAAACAGACCAAAATTTGTTCATAACATTTGAAGTGAAGGATTTAATTAAATGTAGAATACACATCTGAATCTGACCATGTTTTGACCAAACCCATCAGAGACCAGACTAAAGATTTCTTGACACTTACAAAATCAGTGAATTCAGAATTTCTAAAACTTATCAGATGATGTCCTGTTCTTTACAGAACAGTCCATGTTAAGTTGCAATTTCAAGAATTCAGAAGGTATTTTGCTATGTCCTCCAGAAACACAAATTTTGAACATTGAATACCTTGACCTTTCTTGTTAATGATTCAGAAAAAGAGTAAAGGCATCTCTCTCTCACGCTTTTGAAACATATTTGCTTTAAAATGGAAGCCAGGCATAGAAACACTCAGCCAAAAGACACACATTTTAGAAAGTTACTAATAACTAAAATGTTGCTGTTGCTTTTGTTGGTTGCCTGTTGCAGTAGGTATGATAAATCTTCACATTTTTATGCCTCGAATTATATCTTGAAGCCTGTTTTCACTATAATTATTTAGGTTTATTATGACTTATTAATTATATTTAGTTGTTTATATCTTTCAGATGTTTTCTTGCTATGCTGAAACATCTGATTTGGAGAACATTTAAAAAGTATTCTAATTTCTAGCAAAATAAGAATTGAATTCTTTTAGTTAAAACTCTTACTACTATTGCAACCAGTAAATCTGCTAGGTGAAGAATAAGTAGTTTTCAAATAAGCATGACTATACTGTAAATACTAACATGTGAAATTTATCTTGACCATGGAGAATAAATTTAAATTAACTCCATGAATTTTCAAAGCCAACTATCATAATCACATGGACATCATCTGTTAACGTTTAAAGGAATTAAGTAACTACATGTTTCATAGAGAGTGTGAAGCTGTGTGATTCAGGCCAGAAGAATATCATACTGAAAAAGAGATTCTTTAAAAATAGTTTTTTTCTCAGAGTCCATGTGACAATTCCCTTTGGTATGAGATATTATTTGTAATATTAGGAAGGATGTCTTCTTTTACATGACATAATTCATCTATGTCTCAAGAATGACTCTGCACTGAAGAACGAAAATTTCTCTGGATTGTGACACATAGTCAGAGATATTTGAAAAGCTTAAGTCACTTCTTGCTTCTAATTCTATCTATAGCCATTCAATATTCAATAAAAATAAAGGATTACAAGACCCAAGATAATCAATGTATCTGAAGCCAGCAGTTTAAATTTTCAGTTGTCTGTTCCTGACATTTTCAGGTGTTGGTCTGTTGAGATTTGCACCTCATTTCCAGGGGACACTAGTAATTCTTGTCATGCTCACCAAGCATCGTGTAATGAAGTAGTTACATCCTATATCTGATGTATATAGGCCCTTATAGAGAAGGTACAATTTTTGCTATGCACTCTCTACAGTCCAAAATTCTAATTGATATTCTGTAGCAACACAAATAATCTCTTCAGCTGCTAGGGAATTCAACAACAAAGGCTACTAAAAGTTAATTACTGCTATAATGCAGGGCTTTCACCCATCTTTCCTTCCACTTAAAACAAAAGGGAAAAACTGATTAAAGAAATCAAGTAGTGGTTTAATAAAAAGGATAAAATTATGCCACTTACTAGGATGTGACTGTTGTGGTTTAAGCTGGCAGGCAGGTAAACACCACACAGCCGCTCGCTCACTCCCCACCCCCATGGGATGGGGGAAAGAATTGGGAAAAAAAAAAAAGTAAAATTTGTGGGTTGAGATAAAGACAGTTTAGTAGGACAGAAAAGGAAGGGGAAATTATTATTATTATTATTATTATTAATAATAATAATAATAATAGAATTAGAATATACAAAAAAAGTGATGCACAATGCAATTGCTCACCACCCACCGACTGATGCCCAGCCAGTTCCCGAGCAGCAGCCCAAGGCCAGCTTTCCCCCTAGTTTACATACTGAGCTTGATGTCATGTGGTATGGAATATCCCTTTGGCCAGTTTGGGTCAGCTGTCCTGGCTGTGTCTCCTCCCAGCTTTTTGTGCCCCCCAGGCTACTTGCTGGTGGGGTGGTGTGAGAAGGTGAAATGTCCTTGACTTAGTATAAGCACTGCTCAGCAATAACTAAAACATCCCTGTATTATCAACGTTATTCTCATACTAAATCCAAAACACAGCACTATACCAGCTACTAGGAAGCAAATTAACCCTATCCCAGCCAAAACTGGGATGGTGACTGAATGGGGAAGAACTCAGGAAGCCTTCAATTTCATATCCTGGTATTTACATAAAAGTGAGACACACTCAGCTTGTAAAAATTGGAGAATGTAAATGGTTGGTGCAAAGAGATGGCAAAGTGACAGTATTTGATACTTTGTTGTATGACAGATATCTACCTATCAGTTATACAAACACAGAGCACTTTCTTCTGCTTTGCCCTTCCTCCTCCCTTTTTTCAATTTTTTTTCAATATTTCTAAGTTCAGGTAATTCACTTTTTATCTTTCTAGAGAAAGAATCAAAGACATCACTGAAATATCCTCAGTCATAGGAACTTTTTGGAGCTAGATTGATGGATAGATGGCCCTTATTTCTCACACACAGTGGTGTGTGTGTTGCACATAGGTGCAACATCCCTATAAAGCAATGTAATCCTATTAGTTCTGTGGTACCTTTACATGAATGGTTTCCAAGTGCTGCCAACGAATTCGTCTCGCACTGCTCCTTTGAAGCAGCAACATGAGAGAGGAAAATTTTGGTAAATAAGTTTACCAAGCACAATGTATGGTAAACTGAGCTCATAGGACTTGCCGAAGAGTACACAGAAAATCAATGGCAAAGATGGAAAAAGCATTTGAATCTCCTTAACTCTCAGTCTTGTACTATTGGCACAAGATCATCTTTCTCCACTGTAATTAGCATTAATACAATTCATGCTATAATCTGACTGATTATAGCACCAGTCAATTAGTGTTAAGAGACACTGCATTGTCCGCCTTCAAAATAATTTTGTTCAGAAAGATAGGGCCCTGATTCTGCTGGGAATCTCTGTGCCAAAGTAGTGAAGCAAGCTAGTGAGAAGCTAGTCATTAGTTAAAGTACTTGACCTTCTCATACAAATTCTTTTGCCTTGCTTTTATACTGTCTGTATAAAAAGCCAGGTTAACAGCTGGTAAATCAGTGTAGTAACAAAGGATTTGGTAAAGCTCCATCCATTTATCTCAGCTGTAAATTTCTTTTTTACTGTTGTGTTGTCATTGTTTGTAATAATACATTTCAGGCATCAGTAAAATAACAAAAATTACCTCAGATATCCGAATTTGTGAAAATAAAGAAACATGAGGCCATTTAAGTGTGCCTACCAGTTTAAAGTCATAAATGCTTTGACTGACAAGTTGAACAAAATTGTTTTCCCTGATAAGGCACGTAAAGAGTTTTTAGCAAAGAAAAAAATTCTCCCTGTTTGCTGACAACTGAGGCTGCCTTCATTATTAGTTAACAGAAATTTGATTTACTGAACAATGGGAGTTTCCTTATCCCATTGTATAGCAGATGGCAGAATGTCCCAATGAGAACTCCTCAGAGCTGAGAACTGTACTTGTTTTTCCTACATACAAGTTCTCATTTTTGCCACTGAATATTTTTTTTCTTTTTTTTCTTCTTTTTTTCCACCACATCTGGCGACATGGTACTGTACGTGTCTCTCATGCACATTGGAATCATCACACAGTTTATCTCACTAGTCGAAACAAATTCCTACACATCCGACCATAATTGACTGCAGTGTTCTCTCTTCTGTACACTTGCAAATGAAATGAATGTACTGTTCTGAAATCAAATTATAGGAATTCAAATTCTCAGCATGATGTTCTGCTTCACTCAGGTCTCAAGTTCAAAGTGTAAGTATCTTGTTATTTCAGAGGGAGAGACTTGTTATGTAGCTCCACTATTTAGGTGAAACCAAATTACTTTGCAGCTTTCATGTAATTGTCTGAGCCTTGTGCAACTGGGAACCTTTCAAATTGTGTTGAAGTGGAGAAGAAAGAGATAATAAAGAATCTCTCTTAAGCAAAAATATCAAAGATAAAAGTGTTATTAAGTTTATCCAGTCCTGGTCCACATCTCCCACATGCTCTAAGTTTCTCTTGAGTTCATTAATTGCCTGACAAGCATAGGCAAACATTGATATCAGGGTTAACATCAGGATACCTAAAAGTTAACACAAGATCATGAAAAGTCCAATGATTTTTATTGCTCATCCACAGCTCTGTCTTATTGACCCTACTGGCCAACCGAAGAGACAGAGAAGAAATCTAGGTGCACATAAACTGTAAGACACAGCTGAATAGGTATCTACTTCCTTTTGATACTTAGGTGATTCAGGTGGAATGAGGATAAAATTACAAAAAAGAGGAGATGAACCATGGGTTGGAAGAATAAGGCTTCAAAATCCCGAAGTTAGGACAAGTACAGACCCAAGACCTTCTGGAAGAAAAAGCTTTCATTCACTCTTCCACATATCATAGGGTTTAACATATCTACAAATGTGTGCTTATATCAAACTTCTCAAAGAAAAAAACCCAGGTCCAGTTCAGCTTTAACGTAGACAGCTATACTATCCGAGCAAATGCATTCAGAGAAGAGCAGGCCGGTGGTGCTACTGATGGGCTGGAGCTACAACTGTGGTATCACATTGTTATTTTAATTATTAAGTATTTCTAGGAGAAATGAAGGCTCTAGGCCCTGTGATGTTATAAAATTAATAACTGTGGTTCCAGTATGTTTACATTTATTTTAAAACTAAACACATGAAGAAAGCGTTAGAAGAGCTTAAAAAGCATAACAAGAGGACAGGGGAAAGTGGCAATGATGGGTTCATTTGAGAAAGATAGTTTTGTAGGCAATGTAGTGGGTCCTCTTGACTAAATCACCTGCAAGTTTTAAGATTTTTATGTTGTTGTCAGCTAAATAAAAGCAAAACAGTATATAAATAACCACTTACCCTTGGCTTCTGCACTCGCTGTTTAAGTGCTAGGTGTCACAGCAGAAGTGGTTCTTGGAGAGGGAAATCATCCAACAAAGAGGTGACTGTTGTATTTTTGTTTACTTTTAAGAAATTCTGGCTTTATCTGCAGACCTGCACTCAGGAAACTTCCATTTGATAAAATTGTTCGAGCTCTGTCTCTAAGGAAATGGTCACCAGAGTCATTTGCTAAACGGTTAACGGAGGGAATGATTCCTACACCCAGAACCTACAGAATATTCCAAGTAGCTGTGATCTTATTTTCTGTTCATGTAACCTTCCACAATCTGTAACATTTGGATATTTGAAGCTGTTAGACATTTTTGCAGGTGGGCTTGGAAGAGCTCTAATTGGAGTCCAGTATTAGCTGGAAGTGATAGAAGGAACAATTCTCTAGATTACTAATTCTGATGTTAATGGCCCAGATGTTAGTGGTAGCTGCCAGCTGGGAACACAATGGCCAAAAGCTTTGCATATGTAGTCTAATGCTGATGAGTAAATCATTTGACCACAGCTAGCATTCTTGGCCTGTGTGATTTTTATTCCTTGTAACCTCATTACTTCAGCCTATATCTTAGTGGAGAAATTATGTGAACTGATAAGTAAAAATGGACGCATTTTAGCTATTCTGCTGTTCTGTGATTTTCACAAATCACCATTTTACAGTGTGTCACTCAGGATCTTAGATTTAAAAAAAACCACTGTGCGTAGATATCAGCATATCTGTGCAATCCTACTGTCTTGTATGCAAAAGAAAGATTTCCCAAGTTTGTGTATTTTTTGTCACTGTGTCTAATAAAATTATGTATTTATTACCTGAAAACCAGAGGAGAACTACTTTCTAATTTTCAGACAGTATTCTGTAAAGCTGATATTTCCAGGTTATATAGAAGGAATTATAGCTGATATGTTCTGTCATTTCAGTTATGTATATCAAGCTTAGCACCTTCTGCAATGTTTTTGGATACACAGAACTCCTTGTAAAAGTAATGGGGGACAAGAGTGCTTGACACTTTCTAGATATTCAGTGGCTCGCATAACTGCACACTTACACATGGCAATGGGTTTCACATTGGATCCTTAAAAATTGTTTTCAGTATATTCCATTTAGGCTTTTTCACATATATTAGATTTTTTCAAATAATATATTTCATGAAGCAAAATGCATACATGGAGAATCAGTTATAGAAATGATGACAAAATAGGAAGACAATCTTATAATTCAGAGATCCTCCCTTTTAATTTAGCTAGTATCATTAGATGCAGATGGTCATGTGGTCAAGAGCAAAACATATGATTATAGATAATAAAAGAAAGGCCAAAACCAATAATGGAGAGGAAGAGATGTAATGTAGACAGGCTACCATAAATTTCTAAGAACTTTGAAAGGGCAATGTTTCTTTCCTAACAACAGTTCCAGTAGAATCTGTAGCAGCATGCAGATATTGAATTAAACTGCAAATTATACTTAAAAGTGTTAAGGTTAAGGTTATGCTTCAGACTTACAATATAGATTGTACATTATAATCAATTTTCTTTGTACAATGCAGTACATTGTAACTCATCAGATGAAGCATAATATGGATTCTAATTTATTATTATATAAAAGTCTAAAAACAAAACAAAAAATGAACAAACACTGTCTTAAACTTAAGTAGCAAACCACAAGAAAGGTAACACAAATTAAAAAATATTGCATGACTAATGCTATGATTCTCTGTAGTTAGAAGAATAACCAATGAAACTACTGCATATCACCATATAATTACTCACATTCTTCTTGAGAAGTTGTCATGGTTTAACCTGGGTGGGCAGCTCAGCTCTACACAGCCGCTCGCTCATTCCTCCCCAGCAGGATGGGGAGAAAGTTGGAAGGGTAAAAGTGTGAAAACTCAAGTGTTGCGATAAATACAGTTTAATAGGTAAAGCAAAAGTTGCACGCTCAAGCAAAGCAAAATAAGGAATTCATTCACTGCTTCCCATCGGCAGGCAGGTGTTCAGCCATCCCCAGGAAAGCAGGGCTCCATCACGCTTAACAGTTACTTGGGAAGAAAAACGCCACCACTCCAAACATCTCCTCCCTCCTTCATCCCCCAGCTTTTACTGCTGAGCATGACATCATATTGTATGGAATATACCTTAGGTCAGTTGAAGTCAGCTGTCCCAACTGTGTCCCCTCCCAGTTTCTTGTGCACCCCCGCAGGCGGGGTGCCCCACTGGCAGGGCAGTCTGAGAAGCAAAAAAAGCCTGGATGCTGTGTGTGCACTCCTCAGCAATAACTAAAACAACCTTGTGTTATCAACACTGTTTTTATCTCAAATCCATAACATAGCCCCATACAAGATACTATGAAGAAAAATATTTCTATCCCATCCAAAACCAGCACAGAATTCTACACCTAGTAGTTTACACCTAGTATCTTTTAATACACTTGCATTTCAACCATGCCTGCAAGTAGCTAGTGTTGAATCCAGATCTATATTAGCATTACGTGGGAGACTGAATAAATAAAACCATTCCATGTATAAGAGAAATAATGAGCACAAAACTCCTCCAATTTCATGTCTGCTTTCCACATAGTATTCTGTGGTAACAACTTCTCTGTGACACCTGGCTTAGATACATAGGAAAGAGATACTATGTACTGTGGCTCATCTTGAGTGACTCATGTTAACTAGATGGGCTGTCTGTCTATGGTGCTTGGCCAGCTAGCTCTTTCCAAGCAGATTTTACAACCTGCAAATACTCACAAGCAAAGATCTACCTGCTATTTCTACAAAAAATTATTTCTCTTGTCTGCTTGGCAATTTCTGTTTTTCATGCTACTTGTAAGAACTTACTTTTCAGACCACTTCTCCTTTTTTTAAGATTTGATCAAAGCTGACCAATAATTTAATTAAACCATAGAAGAGGAAGCAAGAAAGGACTAGACAGACACAAAGCTTGTCTTCTTATGAAATCAAACCGAAAATATGTGAAAAATTGTTGGTCTTTATGTTGATACTGCTCTAAAGATTGTCTAAAAATGGTCATTCTGTCAGCTTAAATGTTGCATATCTCAAAAGAATAATGATGCTTTGCATGGGGTTTACCTCATTCAGTAGAACTTGAGCCACATGTACTATGGCATGATGTAATGGACCTTTCTATTTGCCACTTCATCTTGGTACTAAGCCTGCAGTGCATAACTACTCATAAGAGTAACCACATGTGAAGTCACAGTGGTCAAAACTAAGAGTTTTGGATTTAGGATCATTAGTAGCTGGAACCAGCAGGCTTGAAGCCTGTGAACCCCCCCTGCTCACTCCAGAAGAATATTTAGTATATTGTAATGAGCTATAACATGCTGAGTGAGCAGGAAAATCTGAATATATGAGTAGTATGCTGAAAAGATGTTGAAAGAGAGGATTACCCTGTAACCAATATGTTTCTGGGGAAAAAAGAAAAAAAAAGAATTGCAATAACATTTAAACAGCTGGTCTCAGCTCATAAAAGGGAGAAATAAGTGACAAAATGCTGTGTTGCAGCTCTTCAACTTCCCAGCGCCCTGCAGGACCCGAAGGTAGACTTTGAGGTCCCTCCATGTCTTGGTAGTAAACCACTTCAGACTGAGAATATCATACACTAGGAGGACAGAAGGAATCCTCATAAGCTACTTCATAAGAAATGCTGAGGAAAGATTAAGCTTTAACAGCACTCCACAAAAGCGTTACCAGCATTTGGTTAAAAGATAGCTGAAATTCTGTCTCTACTTGTGAATCATAGCTGTAGATGCTCTCTGCATGTCATTCTTTCTTTAGAAAGTGAATTTCTGATGTTTCTGCTTTTCTTTCTCGCTTTAATCAAGTGCTCATAGAATGTTCCCGGGATGGATGTGACTTCAACTCAGGCTTTTTCCCAATGTTAGACATTTGAATTTATAAGGTTTTGACAGAAGTCATGAAATTACAGTAGGTAACAAGTTGGCATTTATTGGAGTTAATTTGTGGTCTAGTCAATCATTAAAAACAGAAAACCAAGTCATCTAACCTCCCAGAAAACCATTCTAACTAGTCAGCTATTGATTCACACTCTGCTCCTGCGTGGCTTTTTTTCAAATGCAGATGTTGTTGCCATTTTCTTTCCATACCTTACTTCCTGGCAACATCATACAACATTCCTTAATGGTTGAAAGTTTGCCAAATCTTTGTGGGGCACTGAGTCTGAAAAGACTAGAAAAGAAGGGGAACATACTAGTAAAAGAACTTCACCCAGAACTGTTGAGATCCATTTGTAGTATGATCTAATCTTGTATATCATCAGTTTCATCCCTCACTGTCTTTGGTCTAGTGTCAGTTTTGTATCTGTCTTATCAAGGCTGAGACATATATGCCATTCAAAAATGAAATGATATAAAGCACACCCTATACCAACTTAGGCTGAAATTGACCTACCAGATAACTCAGCCGTGAGATAAAATGGAGGACAGAATGAGAACTCACATCCCTCTAAGAAACAGAATAGTGATTTGACACTCCACTTATGGACAAAATCTTTATTTTACCAACTATATTGTGAACTGTGCTTGGCGGTCAGAGGGCAGCACTAAGCTCTGACTGTAAAAAGATAAGAGACAGATTCTAATCTTAACTTTTAAAGTCCATTCTTTTGTCAGTTTATGTCACAACCTTAACATTGCATCAGCTTAGTTTAAAAATAAATAAGAGTTAGTCTGGAATGAGGAGTAACTGTCTAGCCTATTAGTTTGCCTGAGTCACAGTCTTGTCAATTCCTTTCAGCACTACTGGCTCCATGAAGAAGAGGCACGTATGGCAAAACACGGCACTTTTTTTGTTCCTTTTCCACACATCCCTGATTTACCATCAAATATTCTTTGCCTCTCCGTAATCTGGCTGTATATTTCATTGAAAAAGAAAACCCTAGAGGTAAAACATTTTCAGATTTAATGTAAGAGGAAAGAGTTATTTCAAATTCAAATCCACTTACATTTATGCAGTAATTTTCTTTGTCTTTAGTTTCTGTTATCACAATTGCTTTTCATTTGTCTACTGCTAAGTATTATTCCTGAATTAAAGAGGTTTAAATAAAAGGAACTCTTAAGAAAATATTTGCTTTTTTCCTTTCCTGGGGCGTAACTTCTAACAAACATACAATTTTGTTGTTGGTAGTTAGTAAAGCAGAAGTGGATAAGAATCCTTTTCCTAATCACATTTTTTTTTTTAAGCAAAAAATTGAAAGCCAGTACATAAAAAAAAATAATGTCTGTATCAGTTTGAACTGTGTAACTTTTACATGGTTTGGGAAAGGGTTGGGAATTCAGTTTGCCTTTCATGATGTATATTCCCTCATATGTCTTAACTTACACCATTAAACAAATTGCTTCAGTTTGTAATGTTTCAACTGTAGACTTAGCTTCTACTTTCTTATGCATGCAGAAAAATTGTTGTCCTGGAATTGAAACCTTACCCTGAAGACATAGGTTTGCATATCTGACAGTTGAAACTGGAGAATCCTGTGGAAAGGGTAAGTAACGGGTAACAGTAGCTTCAATAACAAGGGTCACAAGCAGTAGTGAAACACTACGAGCACTGAAGTAGCCTGGCTTTCTATAGATTTGAGTTTTTTGCCACTTAGCCTTCCTCTTCCTCTTTATTTTTAAGGGCAGTATAGAAGGCATTTATTCTGAGAATAATTGATAACTACTGACCAACTCACAGCTGCCAAGTTGAATATTTGCCAGAGAAGTTTTGCTGCCTGTATTTCAGTAAGGAGAGGAGTTTTGATTCTTGCATCAGCCCAGTTGATAGAACTTTTGAGATAATTTAGTTAGCTTTGTAATTTCCATTTTCAAATTTCATTGAAATTGGTTACTATGCTCAGAGGTGGATAGAGAGGAAAGGGCTTACAGATGGACAATGAATAGACAGTTTCCTTAAGAAACTGGACTTCTAACGTTCAACAACTCTTGCTGAGACCAAGTTCAGCTGCTTTTTGCAACAGATGTTATTATATTACGTGCATATCAATTTACCACTTTACAAAGTCTTGCATTTTAAGTACTGGAGAAAAGCTTTGACCTAAAAGCAAACCTCCTGCTCTTCCATGAGATTTAGTGAAGTACCTATCCAGAATAAAGGTTGTATTACAGCTTTAAGCTGTAAGGCAGTATGATGCAGTACAGGCTTACAAGAGAAATACAAAGGTGCAGAAGAGGGGTCAGCCATCTATCTACCATAGTGCATTTGTTGTTTCTCAGGTTTGAGAAACAAAAAGACAGTGAAGGAGATCAGAGCTGGACTAGCAACATAAGTTTTCAATTTTGTGTCAGGACAGCCCTGGTCAAGATCTGAAAACTGTGCTGAGAGATCACGTCTCTTTGTGTCACACTTTTCAAAGACAAATGCAATCACACTTTTCTAGAGTAATGCCTGATAAAGGTTCATGCTGAGGTTTGCAAGTGCTTTTGAACTGATGATCATGTCATGACTTCATAACCTTTTTGTGTGTCTAGAATAAAGTAAAACTGGAAAAGCATTAAGTTATTTTTCTCTGTAATATTCTATAATATTTAAGAGCATTTCATTGTGCCCACACCTGAGCAGAAGCACAAAAGGATGATAGAGATGACGTTCCCCTAGGAGAATACTTGTAAGCAATATTTCTGGACAATCCATCCATTCTGGTGAGCCAAAAACTTCTTTGACAATTCAGAGATGGAATCAGCAACTTTCATAATTCAGAGTGAAAGTGGCCACCTGCTCAGTAGGAACTCTTCTAGTGTTCACGTATATGTGTATGAAATATATGTGTATATACACACACATATATATACACACACGTTTTCAGACATACACACTCACACAGATGCTATACACTATTTTAGAATGACAGAAAATTATCTATGTGTGCATTAAATGTGCAATTTACCCATAGCTGTGTAACACTGAACAATTTGCCCATATAACATTTGTTTATAGACTCTTTTTATGATGATTAAGAAAGCATTCCTTTGCTTTCTTAATAAGCATTTCACATAAGCACTTTTGGTTTAAACTGTGATTCACACAAACAAAACTGTGCTGAAAACATTTGTGATTTTTCCGGTAAATCCAAATAAAATCAAGTAGAAGAAAATTCTGCAAGGTTTACTACAGATCATGAGGTAACTGCATGGGTGGGGCAGTCAAGACTAGGATTTTCTTGAAACATAATTTTGATTTAGCTAATGCCCTGTGGTAAACAAGGAAGGAAGGACATAAGACAGGGATCTGAGAACAAGAAAGTGGTCAGGCTAGAAGGCAAATATTTACAAAGAAAGTAAGAAATTACATTCCAGCTACCTGCATGTAACAAATCTTAGTTATTTTGGGGAAAATACGAAAAACATGAGTGTCATTTAGTTGCACTATGTAATAACTAACCACATAGATAGCCACAGATACTTCTTTCGGAGAGTATTCTTAAGAGATTCTCTCTCCATCTGGCTGAAAAGATCTGGGGAAAAAAAGTAATCTCTCACTCTCCTTAAGGGCCAGAGAACAGCAGCATTTAGTAGGAGCTCTGGGAGGAAAAATGACCTTGGGGCATTTCCTTGCATGATGTTCCTAATACATAATTAAGACTTAACATTTAACAGAGAGGTTTGGGTTTTTTTAGCCACCAAATGTGTTTTATTTGTATACATTTCCCTAGTTCCTTTTCAAATCAATTTCAGTTAATTCTTGCACATTTACATCATTAGTTTAATTACACCTAATTGCTGTTTTAGTATAAATACTTCTCCTTGCATAATTAGAATGTAATTATGACTGTAGTATATGATGTATAATCATATCATTACAATTTGTGATGATGTCACAAAAATTCCTAGAAACTCAAAATTTATTACACTTTAGTTATGTGTTTTAAGTGACACTGAAGTAAGGGCTGTCCTGAGTCCTCTTAAATAACCAAGTTATCAGCATAGTTTCTATGCAGGATACTATGCAGATGATTTATGCCTTCCCCAAAGGTGAGATGGTAAAGCATAATTAAAGTTTCCAGACAAATGTATACGGAGAAAATCAACATAATTTCAACTACAAGCAATGATGGAAAAACAGATGATATGCACAGAAGCATCTAATTGCAAGTTTCAAAGCATAGTATGTTAGTACATTTGTCATGGTTTAACCCAGCCGGCAACTAAGCACCACGCAGCCGCTTGCTCACTTCCCCCACCCAGTGGGATGGGGGAGAGAATTGAAAAAAGTAAAACTCATGGGTTGAGATAAAGGCAGTTTAATAGGACAGGAAAGAAGAAAATAATACCAATGATAATTATAATAATAATAATAATGTAACAGTAATAATAATACTAAAAGAATTAGAATATACAAAACGAGTGATGCACAATGCAATTGCTCACCACTCACTGACTGATGCCCAGTTAGTTCCCAAGCAGCGATCCGCCCCTCCCAGCCATCTCCCCCCAGTTTATATACTGGGCATGATGTCATATGATATGGAACATCCCTTTGGCCAGTTTGGGTCAGCTGTCCCGGCTGTGTCCCCTCCCAACTTCTTGTGCCCCTCCAGCCTTCTTGCTGGCTGGGCAGGAGAAGCTGAAAAATCCTTGACCTAGTATAAACACTACTTAGCAACAACTAAAAACATCAGTGTGTTATCAACATTATTTTCCTACTAAATCCAAAACACAGCACTATACCAGCTACTAGGAAGAAAATTAACTCTATCCCAGCCAAAACCAGGACAACATTCCAACTATTTTTTTTTTTATTACACATTACAGTTCTAGATTCAGCCTTGACCAAGAAATGAAAAAAAATGTTAAATATAATAATACTGTAGTGACTTAGATCCTACCCAATTCCTTAATCCTTTGCAAAAGAGAGGTAAACATAACCTTAAGTGTTATAGCTTTTAATGATATATTATAGAAGAAAAAATCCTGTACATTAGACAACCTCTGAATAGATATATTCATGAATGAGTTGGCAAGAGGCAAATATATACCACAGGTCAGGCTAACTCTGTGGAGAGAAGTGCATTTCTCTAGCCCACCAGTCTTTCCAGGTAATTAAAGAGAGGATATATACAGGAGTCTATCGATGATAGAGTTTTGAGATCTGTCCCACTGGACCTTTAAGTAGCTTACACCTTATTTATTTGTAAAAGATGTTGTTTCACAGTAATGGATGTAGTTGCTATCGTTTAAAACTATCCATGCAGGAATAGGAGGTGTGGATGAAGGAAGAAACATGGGCTAGTACACTTGCCGCACACCTCTAGAGAGCTTATTTCAGGCCCTAATTCTGAGGTAAAATGAAACAATGGCTGTAAAACCAGATTGTCAGTGCACACGTTCATGTAGGTCGGGATGCAGGATTTCTCCTCAGCAACCTCTTGAAGATGGATTCCTAAGTATTCTTTGTGTTCCTGAAAATCTCTCATCTTAACATTTAACAGTATTAAGTCCAGCTGGTAACTTGTTACCAGTGCCTTTCCTCAGAAGTCGATACTGAGGCCAATACTCTTTAACATCCCTATTAACAGCCTCGATGATGGGATGAAATTCATCCTTGGCAAATTTGCAGCTATACCAGACTGGGAGGGAGGCTGACACCCCAGAGGGTAGAGCTGGCATTCAGGAAGACTTTAACAGGCTGGAGACATGAGGGAACAGAAACCTCATGAAGTTCAACAACGGCAATCACAAAGTCCTGCACCTGTCCTAAATGCAAGGTTCAGATAACTAGCTGAAATTTATGACTCTTTTTTTTTTATTCGTTGTACTAGGTAATATACAGCAGATCCTGTCTGACATAATATGTACACCTAGGGTGCTGTTTTATGCCCTCAAGGAAAGTTCAGAAAAGTATTTTTATTCCTCCATAATCCTTTCTAAATTGTTAAGGGTTGTATACATTTCAGACCCGTCCTAAGGGTCAAATGAGAATTGATAAAACCAGTAGAGACTGCTGAGCAGGTCTTCATTGCCTGTCAGAATTGGGCCTTTCAGTTTGGGGAAATAGAAAGACATCCGCCCTCATACATCAACCCTCTGCTTTGAGAATGTTGATCTCTGTTTATTCCTATATGACTCATTCTAGATAAATGTGGGAAAAGAATATGCATCTGAACAACAGAGTGGAATACTGTTAATTATAGGTGGAGCTGATAGCAACACATATAATTAAAATCGACTGACACTTCCCATTACAAAATCTTGTATTAGGTTGCTTATATCTTTGTCAAGTTTTGATCACTGGTATTGAAATTTGTTATGCCAGGTGTTCGCCTCAGGCTTATTTTTTCCTCTTTTTTTTAAAGCTCTATGATAGGTTTGATTGTTTCCAAATACAGGACTAGGGAGATTGTGTCAGAATAAGTCTCACAAATCTATAGTTAGAAAACTCTACCACCTTTTTTGTGGAATGTACTTGGTAAAACTCTAAAGGATGAACCATTCAGTTGTCTTAAAAATCTGTCTAAATTTGGATAACTCCTAGGTCCCTAAAAATTTCAGTCTGCATATTCATATAGATGACTGCTATACTTAGGCAACCAAAGTCTCCAAGAGCTCTTTCTGGGCTGAATCCACAACATCTTTTTACAATTCCCATGAGCCAATATCCCAAGCAGTCTCCACATTTTACATGTTCTTATCTGGGCCAAGCTGATGAAATATTCAGGTGTGTCCAGCTGGTATTAGACAACTTAGAGTTTTATGTCAAAATCGGATGCAAAGTTTCAGCTCTTGAAATCAATACTATCAAAATATATGAAGTTCTACAAGCTTCAATTCAACTACTCCAGAAAGGTGTTTTGGTTTTAGCCCCAGGTGTACCCATCTCTGCTTAATTTCTTTTAATTGTGTTTTGAAATAAAGCATTTCTGGAGATTTGAAACACAGAGAGGAATCTATAACTTCAGTGCAAACATGCCCTATTCCTTAAAGATCTAAAAACACCTGGCATTTTTGGCATCTTAACAGCTCTGAGTTTCCTTACAGATGAAGTGTGGTACAAGATACCAAACTTGAAAAATGATGTGATTTCCAGGGAATGTTTTCTGCAGACTTCTGAACAGCTGGATCCATCATAAGGTCTAGGAACTCTGGTCGATTTTGTATTTTATATAGTGAGTCACAAAGTTGCCTCTCTTTTTAGCTGGAGCTTTTCCAGAGCTAAAGTATCTCCAAGTACTTTTTCCTGTGCCTTCTAAGTCTATTTGTACGGTGTCTTGCTGCATTCTCACAGCTTGTAGCTTTTCATTGCTCATTTCAAATGACACCTCAAGTTTTACCATTTGAGTGGGGGGAGGGAAAAACTTGACCTTTGGCTCTAAAGCATAGAGTACAGCTGGAACAGTATTCAAAACAACCTCCTCTACCCTTTGGGGTCTACACGTTTCCTTTGATTTATTGAACTGTTGTGACAATGTAATGAATTTCAGTCCAAGAAATGTCACAGCCATCAGCACGATCATCTGAGACTCCTGAGACAATGCATGAGCAGTGTTGTTGGGTCTCCCATTATTGTTTGAGCTTCTCAGGCAGAAAATGATGAAAATTATGAGACTGTTGCTTCCAGAGACATGGAAAGTTATGGTGAAAGCTGTAATTATTTGTTTTAATAAGAGAAAAAAGAAATTGAAACTTATAAAACCAACCACCTTGGTTGTGAAAAGCATCTGATAGTAGTTTAAATTTTACCATTTGATGTCACCTAGCTAATCATTATGGGCACCTTCACTTCCTTAAGATTTTCTTTCAACTCTTCATGTAGTCCTCTTACCCTTCCTAATTGACCTGCACCTATGGAATATTTCTTCTTTATTCTAAATATTTTCTTAAATACTGAATACAAAATTTTTTTTTAAACTCTGCTCTGCAATCTTCTGAAAGGCATGCAAACTCCTTTTTTCCCCAGAAGTGTAGTCTGAAGGATGGTGCAGGTGCAATAGCAACTGGATACAAAGGAATCTTGAATAAACTTTAGCCAAAGAGTAAGAGAAAGTTTATAATAAACGGAGCAATGGTGTTCTAATTCTGCCAGAACCTGAAGCAATGGAAGCAAACAGTCTCTCCAGTTTTATAGGGGAGCTTTTTACATTTATGATGAAGTGGCTACTACTTGTGAGGTCCTTTCAAGTCCTATGTTCCTATGAAACCAAATAAAAGTAAATACTTAAAAATATTCCTCAAAATGAGATTTCAAAAAATTTGGATTGGTAAAAAAATTTTATATCTATAAACTGGAAAATCACGCTCTGATTTCGAGAAACACTAATATGTTTTAATATTATATTGTGTTTATTTTTTCTTTAAACAAAATGTTTTGATCCTAAATTTAAAATTTGAAAATACTAAATTTAACATGCTTTAGCAAAATATTTTACTTCTGAATAATCAGTATTTTCTGAGTGTAGAGGCTGTCATCACCATTGTTTCCACTCAGCCCTGAATTGGATTGGTCGGTACTGAGATATTAACACTTTTCACTGAAGGAAGATCTAAGTGGGAGCATGTAAAGTTGATGCAGTGACAGGAATGAAAGGTTTAATGGCTTATTTTCTGGCTTTTCCGTTGTGTGTGGTTGTGCAAGCTCATATCAGAATTAATACAATTTTTATGTTTTTTTTCAGGGGAGGAGATTTTTCCTTGTCTTAGGTATTTAGTGTGAGTTTAGTCTGTTCTGTCTTTGCATGAGTGCACCTATCACAACTGCTTGTTACTTTGCTTATTCAGGAAATTCATTATCACAGACTGACAGATCCAAACGGTTGGCCTAAATGGTTTGTTATAGTCTCATTTTAAAGGAGAGTCCTGCTTTTTAATCCCGACAGCAGTACTGAAGGAAGAAATGGAATTCTGCATCTCCATCTCTGTCAGCCAGTCTGAACAAACACAGCTATAGAGCTCCTTATGCATAATCTTGTTGGATTCCCAGTGTTAAACTCTGACCTTTGAGAGCCAGGTCACAGATCTTTTACTTATATTTAATCTTTGCTAAAACCAAGGCTCACAGATGATTTGATACTTCTTCAAATCTTTTAATCAAAAGGGATCAGCTGCTCCTTTCTTCTCCTTCTCACTTCTGGTAAAGAAATGCTACTCTATTCTGTTGTTTACATATCAAGTAATTCTGAAGACTCTTCTCTTCCTTTTGTTATACCTAGCACTGCCTCTCAAGGAATTAACGATGCATTTTGTCTGCTTAGCCTGCTTGTCCTTTTTCATTTGATTTGCATTTTGAGTAAAATCTGTACAAGACTTTATTTGGATATTTCCCTGTGGATTACTTTTAATGTAAGAGATCCTCCATTCCAAATTCATTAGTTATTCATTCACTGACCATAATGAATTCATTTGGTAGAAATCCGACTGTCATTTTGACTTACATAAAAGAATCACTATAACTCATCTTGGTTAAACATTCATTAATTTGCAGACAGAGTATGTTGCTAGATTTTACACAAAGTGAATCTGTAATGCTTTTCTGATCTTCAGTTCACTGCATAAGTATATTATCTTTCAGACTAATTTTCAAAACACTAGTTATCAACCTTTAATCTGGTATTTTTAGAATGCAGTTAGCTATCAATATATTTTTATTCTTTCTCATCAGAAGCACAAAGGGTTAACTTAACATATTCCAGTTAAAAGCTGACACAGCCAGAATTCCTACCTCTGAGATGCAGTGTTACTTTAGTAATTCTGTCAAACCTCTGGAAGAGTAGTGAATAAGCATTTGGAGAGTGTTTAATAGGTTAGCATTATGAACGAAAGACTTACTATAAAAGGGAAGAAATCTCACCACCTAAATAAACTAAAAAAAAAAAGTTAAAATCCAGGAGTATGACAGAATATTTCTTTCTGAAATGGATGAACTACTGAGGTTTTGCAGTGGACTTTCTAGTGCTTTAATACCTTTTAGCTTTTTTTTTTTTTTTTTAATTACAAGTTCTCTGTTTCCAGGGTTTCGTTGATGGCAGATACGATAATAGTTCTGAATGACACATGATCACAGTACACTGCTATCAAAAGCGTTACCTTTTTCATATAACTTCTCCTGAGAGTCCAGGATTTGTGCTGCAAGTGACATACTCCTTAGTGTTCTTTAGTACCTTATATGAATTACAGGTTGTCTTTGTAATCAAGTTTCTCCTTGCCAGTCACACTCCATCCTGACAGAAGAAATACTACAAGCTGATTAAATGCACATTTCCCTGCACGTTGGGGTTATTTCTAGGTCAGTTCAAATAAGGAAAGAGATTTTTCCAACTTGGTATCTTGTTGAAAAGTGATATCTGAACATTACCAAGGCTGAGGGGATAAAAGGTCTTGTATAGAAGCTCCTTTCTAACTCCATAGAGAGAATCTCTCATAGTGGTATATAAAGCAGTCTCTGCTTTCTAAGCAGAGCTTAAGTTGCCACAGACACCTGGAAGCACTTCTGTAATTAATAGCAACTCAGGCTTCATGAGAAATACTGTTTGTGAGAGAAAACAATGGAAACTATTCAATGAGGCAACAATTACTTAATCAAAAGATCAAGGAAATAACTTTTCTCTGGCAAAGATATTAATTTATCAGGAGATTTACATGAGCAGATGGGAGTGGGAAAAGTGTGCCATAATATGGGACTGTAAAATGAAAACTCTCACTCTTCCGTGGTAATGAGCCTTTTGTGGCACATTACTAAAAAGCAATCTATGCTTGAATGAAAGAAGCATGTCAGAGAGAAAGAAACAGTATTCAGTGAGGTATGAGAGGGAATGCATTTTCAGAAACAAAGTCAGATAACCTGTGAGAGTAAACTTTCTGTTAGAGAAACACAATTCCTCTGCCGAGTGAAGTTTATTTCAAGTAAAGAGCGTAACAATGTATTTTTAAACTCAGGTATGATTGCATATCCCAAGACATGCACACATAGGTCCAAAAATGTTGGAAAGGTGTACATACAAATTATTCTTCCCTCTCCACAGACCCCAAAGCAGCAGTTATGGAGATAACAGTGATGATATCTTTCTATTCTCTCTATCCCCCATATTAGGAAAACTATTATGACATCTAATATCAAAAGACAAAAAAAAATGTTGCCCAAGATGGCAAGTCCTTGGAACAGCTAGGAATTAAGACCACATCTCTCTCTTGTCCACAGAATCATCCTTGTTTATTAAGACCATGGAACTTATATGGTTGAACTACCAAAGTAGACCAGAGAGAATAATTTTCTTCTGCAAAGAACCTCCATGCTCCCTACCATGGTGATTACATTTCAAAGTGGAATGGGTCATTGGAGCCTAATCTTTTTCAAGAAAGGTGTGCAGTAGAATGCTACTGATTCATTGAGTCATATCTAGACAACGGAGACAAAGGTAGGATTAAAGAAAGGATAAGCTCATGCTTTATTTATACATAAAACTGTCAGTAGAAAAAGTTCATATGTTCAGTGTAACGGAATAGGAACCCATTCAATTATACACTGTGTGGAGCAGCAGACTCCCTTGGAACTACACATGATAAAAAAGGAGGACAGCTGGTCAGTGCAGGTCTGGAAGTATTTCCCAGCTTCCCCAAAACTCAATCTACCAATCTCCCCTGCAGTATTTAATTCTTCAGTGCTGGCATTTGGTGTTAGTTTCAGGTTCATGAACCTGTTCTCTTATTTTTGTTCTTTGAGGTACAGGCCTTTGCCATCCAATCATTTTTCTATCCAACTATCTACAGTATCCTTTAGACCAGGACTTGAGTTTGTTCAGCTATTTATTATTACAAATATTTATGCTTTCATTAACATCAAGGGTATTCATGGGACTTTACAGACAAATTAGATAGATCTCTACTAGAAGAAGTTACTCATGGCTAGACTTACAGTTTGTCATCATATAATAAAAATCATACTGAGGTTATGGGAAAAAAAAGCAAAAGCCAAGTAATAATCTGACAGAAAATGTGTCAAAGTGACAACATACATTAAAACATTCTTAATTTTGAAGATGAATCTTTTCAAAATAATATATTAATACTTGCTATCAATTATCAAAGAACTCAAAAGGATTTTCTACTTGCATTATAGTTCATGTTGGTACTCCCAACAATCCTTACTCTTAGCTCACCATAGTTTCTATGATAAATAACTAGCCCTAATTTATGAAAACTCTCACCGTCTCTGTCAACACCCCTGAAGGCAGCCTTCCCTCTAACCTGCATGTTCTCTCATGTTTCAGTGAAGCGGTTTATTCCCTTTATTATTTCATCTGTCTATTTATACACAACATCCCATGTTAATACCTGGAAAAGATCAGAAGCAAATATGATGTTTCATAATGTGATTCTAAAACCTTTGGGGTCTTAAAATAGTGTTTCATATAACAGACCTTTTCACCTTTTCCTTCTTAAAAATTGCTATGTCCATCCCAAATACATGATTCAAGCAGACAGTTAAACTAATGTTCAGGAAAAGAGTACGTAGTATAATTATATCTTATTTATATTCTTTTATATTCTATTTGTTGAGTTTTTACTGGGTACTAATGGAAGTCTTTTTGCCTTCTTGCGTTTAAAAAGATTGTAAGTTTAAAATAAAATCTTCAAATCAAAAATAAAAATTTAAATTGAAAAATTGAAACATTAGAAAATGTTCAAATGGAACATTTTCCCTTCCCCACTTTGTTTCCCCTTCATTAGGCAAATTCTATCAGAATTCTTCCTAAGCTCCTGTAAAGTTTCAAAGCATCTTCTAAAAAGAAGGTTCATCAAATTCATCCCTCAGGTCTTCATCTCTAGATGTGAACTTTTGAGAGGAAGAATCATTAGCCAGTGCAAAACACAAAAAACGCTACAAAATGCTTATATATTGTGAAATCTTGATATTGCTGAAGTTTGTGGCAAAAATTCCTCTTCTTTTTAAATCTAAAAATCTGAAAGTATAGAAAAAAAAATCTTCTATTCAAATATATGTTAACAAAGCCATAATTGCACACAAAATGCTTTTCAAAGAGGAGTCTTTAGAGAAGAGTATCTTAAAACAAAGGGAATATGCAGTTAAGTTAATGTTATAAACATAGTTTTAATGCATACTACTTTGTATTTCATCTTACAAGACATGTTTCTCTTATTGTGCAGGATATCCTCTGTCTTCTATACACAGACTGTTTGAATGAGCCATTTTCTCATCTCTTTCAGAAATCTTGGATGAATATGTTTTTAAAGATTTCTTTTTAAAAAAGGAGAGAGGGATGACTGTCAGTGAATAGAAAAGTAAGGATGGTGATTCCTGTGATCCTCTTTACTAACATGAGGCATATATGAATTATTTACGTTGACAAAAATAATACTTTTTTTAACAGCTATTCTTAAAAGTGGTTTTGTATTTCTTTTAGCAGTTCTTCGGTTTCATGCATTGGCAATACAAGGTATCATGCCTGGTTTCATCAGCACATTAGGAAACGTCATACTAAAAGTGTGATAAACTCAGGGAATTATGAAAGATGCAGTTGACTAAAGCTCTTGACTGAGGCTTTAAGTAGAATTGGTCTTTTTAAAGGTGCAGAAAGATAATACACCCTGTACAGTAACAGCTAACAGAGAACAATGGCAAATCTGTGCTCCAACCATGTGCACTTCCCTGTGCATTTTGATATATTTCATTTGTGGACAAGAAGAAAAACATCCACATATTGCAAATGTCCCTTTCTTTACACTTTACAGACTATAGGAAGTAATAATATGACTTCATTTTTTACCTGTGCTGAAATGAAGCTAAAAGTTTGTAGAGATAACCTGTGGAATTACTTTTGATTTTTCCTGCTCTAGAGGCTGTAATTCTCTACCCTTTTCTTTTTTGCCTTACTTTATACTTTTTTACCAATGTATTTAAATTTTATGATAAGCCTTGCAGTGAAAAAAAGGATAAATAAGGCTGGGAGCAGGATGGAATTTCAGGAATAATGGTATGGCAGACATAAAATGTGTAATGTACATATTGTCGGGTGTAGAGGGAAGCACAGCCTCACAGAAAATACGAGTTGGGACCTGGAGAGAGCATTTCATCTGTTAACTTGCCTCAGGGTAGGATCAACTATATTTAAATTATTCCCAATAATTATTTGGCTAATGATAGAGATTCTAAAATCTCCCTAGGCAACCTATTTTACTGCTTATCTGTCTTTCCCATTAGGATTTTTTTTTTAAATGTATAACTTAAATCTCCCTTGATAACATTTAAGCCCATTAAGTCTTGTTCTATGCATAGTAGACAACTTCTTTGCAAAAATCTTTCACTTATTTGAAGACTGCTGTCTCCCATCAGTATTGTCCTCTCTAGACTAAACTGTAAGTCCTTAACATTTTCCTTTTGCGCAATGCTTTCTGAGATTCTGAATGTCACTGTTCCTCCACTAATTCTTTTGTTTCTCTTCAATTGATTATGAGACTTACTGCCAAAATTTGGATGTAAGTACTCCAGCTGAGTCCTTACAATTGAAGGATTACTTTCTGTGTCTTACAGAATAGGCTGTCATCAGAACTCAGAAGACCATGGATACAGCTTGTACTTGACAGCTACTGAGATACACAGTGCTCACTACATTGTTTATCTGCAGATCAGCTGTATGTGATATTTGCAGTGTGTGATATGTTTGTCATAAAATATACTGTATGCTGCCAAATATCCATTAGCTCTTGCTTTCAGTCTAGGGGCTTAGGCACCTGGACTTCTATACCCAAACCTGAAAACTGTGCTTTTAAAGAGTTACAAATACCTTCATGTATTACAGTGTAATATCTGCCCTTTCACAGCACTGAGAGATGGTTTGACTGATGCTCAGCCTGTGATTTCTTATAATCCCTGGATCCTGCAGTACAGGTGTTTAACCAGGTTATATTTTGCTGTTGGCTATTCTGAACTAACAGAATTTCTCACTTGTTTTGCTCAGGTTCATCTTATTTTTTGTAACATTCTAGATCCAGTCCTGTCCTCAAACATGGTATTTGTTCCTCCCAGCTTAATGCTGCCTTCTAATAATGATAATAATAAGGTAATGTGCACACATTATAGACATAGTTATTAAATAACACCAAACCTAGGACATATCCTTGCAGAAACCTATTGACTCTTTCAGATGCATCTTCCAATGCATCTGTGACAGTGAACCACTGTATTCTCTGAGTACCATTTCCTAACATGTTTCTTCCCCATCTAAGTAAAGTTTTATCTAGGCTGGCTTGTTAATTTACCTATAGGAATGTCTTAGAAAATAGTGCCTTCTAATGAAAACAGAAGTCTTACTAAAATCAAGAAATATAACTATTACTTCATGATTCATTACTTAATGGAAATGAAAATTAGTCCAATTTAGCCAACTTGACTTCTTCCTGGCAATTCTGCATCGGCTGTTACTCACATCTTTGTTTCTTTCACATTCATAACAACAATTTATGTCATGAGTTAGTCAACCATTTATTTTGAAAGAATTGCTTTTAGGCTGTTCGGTCTAAAATTCTCTGGTACCATTTGCATTCTTTTTAACAGCAGACTCAATGGTTGACTGTTCCTCAGACTGTTATAATACCAATTGCATGCCACTAATGTTTAGAAATTTAACAAGAGCAAGTGCCGGATTCTCCACCTGGGACATGGTAATCCTGGTTATACATACAAATTGGGGGACAAGAGGCTGGAGAGCAGCCCTGTGGAAAGAGATCTGGGGGTTTGTGTTGATGGCAAGTTGAATATAAGTCAACAGTGTGCCCTGGCAGCCAAAAGGGCCAACCATGTCCTGGGGTGCATCAAGCACAGCATAGCTAGCTGGTTGAGGGAGGTGATTGTCCCACTCTACACTGCACTGGTGCGGCCCCACCTCAAGTGCTGTGTGCAGTTTTAGGCGCCTCAGTATAAGGACATCAAACTATGAGAGTATGAGAGGGCGACCAAGATGGTGAAAGGTCTCAAGGGCAAGACTTATGAGGAGCAACTGAGGTCACTTGGTTTGTTCAGCTCGGAGAAGAGAAGGCTGAGGGGTGACCTCATCACAGTCTACAACTTCTTCAAGGTGGGCAGCAGAGGGGGAGGTGCTGATCTCCTCTCTCTGGTGATCAGCAATAGGACACGAGGAAATGGAATGAAGCTGCATCAGGGGAAGTTCAGATTGGACACCAGGAAAAGGTTCTTCACTGAGAGGGTGGTTGGTCACTGGAACAGGCTCCTCAGGGAAGTGGGCACAGCACCAAGCCTGTCAGAGTTCAAGGAGCGTCTGGACGATGCTCTTAGTCATCTTGTTTAGTTTTAGGTAGTCCTGTGAGGAGCAGGGAGTTGGACTCGATGATCCTTACGGGTCCCTTCCAACTTGAGATATTCTATGATTCTATGAAAAAATTGTTAAAGGTCCTGAGATAGCTTCAGACAGCCTTCTGAACATCTCAGCACAAATTTCTTAGAATCTGAAAAATCTGAAACCATCAAACTTATTGCGATTTATTCTAGGCTAAGTTTCCAGGTCTCTGCTGTTGTTATTAACCAATGGCCTCTTTACATTTCAGGGAATTGTGAAGCAGTAAAGCATTAAACATTTCAGTTCCCCTGGTTCAGTAAAGGATAAGCTCTTCCTACAGTTTTCCTCCAACCATCTTATAAAGTGATTCTTTCATGCCACTTGTGTCATTTGCTAAATACAACTCCTTTTCTTCCTTGTACTTTATGATTTTGACTCCAGACTTTTCTTTCATATTCATTCCAACTACTTTTTTTTCTGATTTCCACCTTCTACATGCTTCCCTCTTAAGCTTCAGTAGATCAGAGTTCCTATGCAGAAGTATAGTATATTGTTGCTATAGAAAATTTAAACTAAAGAAAACAATTAAAAATATACTGATATTTTCAGAATCCCCTTTAAAAGTTTACATAAGCAATATGAAGTCATCTTCTCTATCTCCGAGTATCTGCAGCAGACAGAAAAACTCTGAAGGTAGAAATACAATACTTTTATTTCCATTAGGTCTGTCAAAGATATATGAACAAGATAGATGTTGAGATTAGAGTTCTAAATTATCTTCTTTCAAGTTAAAGAATAACTTATATATGCCCAGATTTTTCAAAGAGCCTCAGTATTTATAAGGAGCCAGGTTTTGTAACTCAGAATGTGAGCAGCTCCAGAAAAACCCAATTATTTCAAATTCTAGGTCTGGGACCAATATAGTTTAAGGCATTGTTAGTTACACAACGACACACCATCAATGTAATGGTGCTGAAAGGTGCTGCTATTGCAAAGCAAATAAAACTGTTAGATTTTCAGAAAAGCAGGTGATTCCTGCTGTGCTGTGAATAGAAGAATCAAATTATTTTGATCCAATAAACTCAAACAAAATAAGAAAATTATGGATTGATATTTGGTTATAGCTTTATTTCACTTTTCTTTCTAAACCAAAATAGGACTCTTAATAGAGTATTTTGTGTTCAGAAGGCAAAATAGATACTTACTCTTCAATTATTTCCTATAAGATTTCTCTGTTTCCATATGTCACATATGTAATGAATACAAGGTTCAATAGAAAACTACACTTTTTTCTTACAATAATTAGCTCTAATAATTAAATATGGGCCACATTTTCATAAAGTAACATATCTGAAATCAATACATTAGTCATACTAATGGGTAGTTAAAAAGCTTTGGATGTTATCTCACAAAACTAAATTAATCAAATTTAATTTAATTAGCTGGAGTTTTGGGGGGAGAAAAGAAATACCACAAGAAGAAACTAGAGTAGTTTCAGAAAACAGGTCCCATGAGAAAATATTTTTTTCCTAAAAGAAACCTTGAATGTCAACAAATGCACATCCTTGGACAAACAAATTTGTTGAAAGAGAGATATACAATGTCGCTAATTAATGGATTCAAAAAGGTAATATCAGAGAGAGGAAAAAATGAAACTAAACAGAGATCCCACTGAAGATCAATTTACTGTACTTTTTAATGCTTGCAAATACATCTTTACTCCTCTGAAAATGCATTTTCTAGCATGGGCTATGTAAATGGTGCCTGCTGCTGTCTGCACACCTGCCTCAATAGCTGTTTTCAAAGGTTTTTTTTTTTAAGACTCTGTGCCCAGGTGCACCTTGTTCCACTCAAAATCTTATGGGCAGAAAGTACTGTACATTATATACGCAGATCCAATAAATTACTGTAAGTTCAATTAATATTTTATCATTCTAACAAAAATACAAAAAACTTATTGTTAGTCCAGTTACAATGATGCTAACATTTATACTCTGCATCATCTAATTATTAAACAGAAAAATTATGTTTATAATGCAGTTAAGATTATTGTACATAAATTTCCTGGCACCTAAACCTTTTTCTCAGTTCTTATGCTCCACCTCCTCAAATATTCTCTGGATCTAAAGGTCAGCATCTGAAATATTTCTCAAGAAGAATGAGGAAGGAGGCTTTAGAAAATAAGGGTCAGACTTAGATAAAAGATCATCCGAGAAAATTCAACTGTTTCCCGAATATAAGCAAAACTAGAAAGGTAGCTTCGCTTCCCAGAACCTTAATATCTAATAAAAAAACCTGTTGGTTTTCTTCTGGTGTGTTTGTGTGTTACAAATGTGGAGCCCTCCAGCTGGATGTCTCAAGGAAAGTTGGTTTTGTGATTATCGTTTGATGAACTAGAAATTTCCCTCCCATAAACTTTTAGATCTCACCCTATTGGTGTTTTTTGACATTGCAAATATTTGAACTTTATCCTTTTTGCTTTTAATTATTGTCTCTGCTGCAGAAATATTGCACAGAACCTCATCGTGAAGTTTAAGATACGTGTGCATGAAGAGTTTGCTTGCTATTATCTACTATCTTTATACAATGCAGGACCATTGTTAGAGCTGCAACAAGCTACTTGAAAGCAAACTTCAAGGCCCCTAGGTGATCTGAAAGAAAAGTTGTAGGATTAGGAAGGAAATAGGCCCTTTCACATCAGAAATATGTATTTCTGCAGAATATAGTTAGATAGTGTATTTTATTTAGAGAAGCTATGAAACACCTAATAGGGCATTGCTCTGTATAGAGAAACTGCTACCTTCAAGTGTAACTAAAATGTCAGTGTTAGTCATACCAAGCTTCCTCATTTTTCTTTCCTTGACAGCATTTTTTGTAAGAGAACTAGATCTGTATTTTCTGCCTATTGTAGGGTAGGAAGTAATTCACAATAGCAAGAAATAAAAGGCTGTAAAATGTGTTATTACAGTTACTTCCAGTTTTCCTGGCTACTGTCAAGTTCTTATGGTCAAATATTTTTTCACAAACTCTTATATTGTGCTATGTACTGAAAGACTTTGGCCCGTTCATGTAACCACAAGCAAGGGTGAGAAAATTTTTAGTGTGCTGATTCTGCTGCAGTTTAAAAGAATGACCCAGAACTATGTTCTAAATCAACAGAAACCAGCTCATTATTACTCTCTTCACACACTCCTATCCACCCATAGCTGTGCACACACACAAACACATTCCCTCTTTCCTCTGTTGCAGGTGGGTATTTAAGATGCGTAAGTCCACATCTCCCTACACAAATTTTAGTAAGGGTAAGTGCCAGGATCCCATTGCCCATTATTCCACTTGGGAGTCTTCTCATGTGTATCTGCCTTATTTAGAAGTATTACCTGTACAGATCCTCATTACCCAGTAGTGTTCAGATTGAGTCATGAGAGAAGAGGAGCGGTAGTCTATATCATTGCTGGAGCTCATTTGGAATTAACTTTCTTTTGCAAGCTCAGGGCAGCTGCCTTCTGCATGGTATGAATTTTTTTGTGCTTTATGCTTTGTTCCGTTAT
This sequence comes from Gymnogyps californianus, assembly GCF_018139145.2. Classification (NCBI taxonomy): domain Eukaryota; kingdom Metazoa; phylum Chordata; class Aves; order Accipitriformes; family Cathartidae; genus Gymnogyps; species Gymnogyps californianus. The sequence goes on from NC_059472.1 coordinate 138,390,501, forward strand.
TCTGTTGACTATGCTTTTAAAACCTTCTTACCCATATGGCACTATCTTTGAATAATACATCGTCAGTGTGCCTCACTCTAATGATTTACTAGGCTTATAAATCATTTGAAACACTGTTCAGGCTGATGATGTATTTGAGTAATACATCATCACAAGATGCTGCTGAGATGATATATTACTCTAAAGATGGCGTTGTATAGAAAGGAAACCTGGAGTATATTCGGTTACATACTATACTCATTTTTAAAAGGAGCTGCCACTAATGAAGCTACTCTCACTTCTTGACTGCATGTCATAGCCTTTCTCAGAGGAGTTTAATAAAACCTCCTTTACCTTTTCCAGGAGAGAGATTCTGTGAGATTTCCAAACTCTATTACAGTTTGGTTCATTAAAAATTCTGTCTTGTTTCATTTTATTTTCAAAAATCTGATTTGGGTATTTCTTTTTCAAATTTATAAAGTCATTCTAATTTGGATTAGAAAAAAACAATATAATATATATATCAAAAGCAAAGGAACAAGGATAGATATAGAAAGTTGGAGAATCTTTAGTGTCTATGGTAATGTAAAAGTTAATCAGAACCAAAAAGTGGGCTGTGATGAAAATTCATGAATACCCAGCAAGTGAAGGATCATCACCTAAGCTACAAAATATTGTAAGTTCTCTATGTCAGAACTTTAAGTTTGATTCCAGATAGTAACCACCTAAATTTAGACAAAGATAAAGGAACTGAGAGTAGAGCTGTTCAAATAATTGGAGTTTTAGTTCCATAACAATTGAAATATTAAAACAAAACCAAGCAGTATTATTTTCTCTAATAATTTCTCTATTTTCTCAAAAAAAAAAAAAATCAGGATATTGTAAGTAAAAAAAAACCCAACAGTTTGAATGTAATTTAATATTTTGGTTTCATCCAAACTAGCATAGTTCATTCAGCTTTTGTAGAGTTTTTTTATCCTGTTTGAACTTTGACCTAGATAAATATTGGACTCAAATTAATATTAGCAACAAAATATTTCAACTTAAACAGCAAAAATATAAAAAACTCTATTGGAAATAATTCCATGAGTTCAACATTTGTCTTTTTTCAAATCAAAGTAGACTCTTCTTTTGAGTAATGCAAGGAACATTTTGTTCAGAAATGCAGCCAGATTCGTACATATCATTCTCCAAAGAAAACTGGATGGCTCATTGCAAGCTTGGTGAAATAGCACTGGTTAGGAAAGTGCTGCTGCTTGTACTTCCATAGGGAAGGCTACTCTGTGTCACAGCGTAGCAAAGAGAAAACTTAGAAGAAAAATCACAAATGCCTGCACTTATGATACATTGGACTAGACACTTGACTTTGATGAAGCCCTTCTCAAAAGCTATGCCTTTGAGTGATGAGCCCTGCAGTTTGGGTGAATACCACCATTTATCAAATGTGAAATGAACAAAAGTAAAAACAACTATATTGAATTAATACAAATGAAATTATGGAAAGTGATGCAGGGATAATAGCATCCCTGGCACTCTAAAATCTACAAATATGAAATTGTATAAATGTTATAGTGAGAGAAACTGAGTAATTTGAGGGAAGAAAGCAAGTTAGAAGACACAGTAATGTAAAGAAACCTGCAAGCTACCACAAATTAACAAAGTACTACATCATTACTGTTCATTGTGACAAAAAATGAGTCTTCACTAGACTGCAGAACTTGGCTGAACAGGTTTTTACTGATTTTGAATCTGTCTTACCATTGAGAAACACCTCCAAATGTAATTTATTTACAAGACAGATGTGAAAACTCACCATTTATAGTTCAAATTGCTTTCTATGTATGCTCCTGAATCTTTTTACTCCTTTCTGTTGTCCTCCCCCCGAAAAGGAATCAATAAGAAGATCAAAGAGGGGAATACTATGACCATTTTATTCCATTATGAGCCAAATGGGCTGAACAATTCTTTGTGACACAAAGATGGTGAAAATGAAAGTGTTTTTTCGATGTAGACTGATCTCAAAGGTCAAAAATTTGATATATGTATGTTCTAACACAGTAAAAAGGTGAAGTTTACTGAAACTGATAGAACCCCAGCATAACAGGAGATTACTGAAGAGTTTCTTTGTTGTAGATCAATAAAGGGTTTTGATATATGGAAGTTAGCATAAGCTTTAAACAGTTCAATTGATTCAAGAAATAAAAAATAAATTAGTAATAACCATTATTTTGATGACAGCTTGATCACAAAATGGCAAATGGGATTATTTGTCAAGCTTCTGAAACGTTGGCAAAAACAAGGCTTAGAGAAAGCTAATAAGTCCTTTTCTAATATAAAAATTCTTATATGGGCATGAAAAATACAGCAGCAGTGTAGAAAGAAATAACTGAGCTTATAGCTAGTCTCCAAAATTCTGAGTAGCTGGTATACATATTTTTGTTAGTAGTAAGCCAAAGAAGAATGAGTTCGAGGTATTATTTAATATTAATCGCTCTGATGTTAAAAAATAAATACATATAGTTGACCGATTACAAAGTAAGAGTTAGTCCTGTTGCTACAGCAGACGATGGTTAAATACCTGTTAGATGACTGGGTGGTAATCATAATTCTACATGTAACATGTTCCAATTCTTTCTGCTCACTGTGCTGTTGTACCTTTGTCATTCTTTCTGTTCAGGACAGTGATATGGTTGGGGCTTCTTAAATACAGCCATAATATAAACAAATAATAATAAATGACTGATTCTTCCAATTTTTATCCATAGCTTCTCTCACAATTAATATGTTCTCTCTCTTGAGAAGAAATAAATAAATATAGGTAGAAAAACATAGGACATTTCATTTATGACATAATGAGAAATCAGACAAGCCCTCTGAAAGTGTGAGAGAGTATTAAGACATTATCAGGGAGCAAATAAATTACGGAAATCCTGTTGGATCTTGATTGATCTCTATGCAAAAGCCAGTAATAATGATCTTGGATCCATCTTTAACTGCTGCCAACTTACTATATTTCAATCAGAAATAACAGAGCTGAACCAACATCTAACATTAGATCAGTGGAGTGAGGTTCTGTGAGAGAGCTACAAATGCAAACAAGCAAGAGAATTTATGAACTGAATGAAGCAATTATCTCTACTGAGAACAGTGGCATTAGGGAACCAATGATTTCACATACTTGATTTTATGTACCTTCTACTGCATTGCTTAGGGAAAAGTAATCTTGTTTCACATTGAAGACAATGAGGCAATTTTTTTCGTAACATCCTACATAAAACTATAAAATTTGTGATTATGGTATTTGTGGTTCCTTAAGCAATCAATTTAGCTTATGCAATCTGAGTATCAAGATGACTAATAAGAAGTAGAACTTCTGGTTTAAGCACTAATTACTCAATAACATGTTGTACAGAACTGATTTTATTGGATGCATTAGATGTACTTTGCAGGACTTTACAAGCACTAGTATTTAACAAGTTCCCTTAAAGAGGCAATGTATTGGTCTTTAAATTCACCCACTTCCTTTACTCATTGGCAAAATTTCTAGGACAATATTTTTATATAACAAAGAGTATATGAAAGGTAAAAACTGTTTTAGGAGAATGAAGGCATACTTTCTTAATAGAGCAAAATAATCAGATTAGTTTATTAAATATACAGATTTGAGGGAGAGAAAATATATATGCATCCCACCCTGTATTGCTGGAGTGAAGCTTGCATTTTGAGAGGTGCCCATTCATACCGAGTAATAATGTCATTACAAAAAGTAATGCTGTTGTTACATCTATGATGGACTAAGGAAATAAGAGAGAAAATGGTTTGTAAGGGGAGGGATCATCTGATTTTGCTAAGAAAAACAAATAAGCTCTCAGGTGAAGAATCAGATGTGAAGGAGGACATATGTAGCTGATAGTTGTCTAAGCCACACGCACCAGTGGCAGGTCTAGTCATATTTACAGGAATCCAAAACCTGTTTGGACATAGCCTAGTTTTCACAGCTACTGAAAACACTGATGGGTGCTGTCTGCAGATGGCCAGGAAGTCTCCCAAGTCCTTTATAGCAACATATTTGCTTATCTGTATTGAGTTATTTCTATTAAACAAAATCCACCTATTGTTTAGCTCTCTTCAAGAGCAATAATGAACTTTGTGAAGATCTGATTTGCTCTCAAATTTTATGGAGAAACTATGGGCTAATCATCATGTCATATAATTTACCAAGGTGCCTTTGACTGAGTGTAGGATCTACAAAGGTTGTCAGAGGCAAGATGATTTTTCCTAACACTTGACCTTGGGCTTAGAAAACATAAATCAGAATTATATATTGGTAATATGATTACTCTGTTAAAAGTTTGACATTTATATTTTGTGCAATGAGAAAATATCGATAAACAAAAAGTTTAAAGGAGATATTTGTCTTTGAATTTAGACAAGTCAATAAAAAAGTAGAGGATAGAAGGTGCTCACATGATTTTTAGAAGTGTACTCTTTTGCAGTAATTAAGCAATTTGAGTGTTTAATGTTTCAACATATGCACACATGCATGTGTACATATTGTGAAAATACATATTTTCCAAGGAATTTCATTGTTCTTAGTTTGGTTTGTCATTTAACTTTCTTCCTGAGTGCACTAATTTTACCGTTTCCCACAGGGGCATTTCACTTAATTTCCTTTTGGATTAGCTGGTGCTCTGAGTTTGAATTTAAAGTTTAAAGGAACCATTTGATTTTAATAACTTTTATGTGTAGTGCTCCATTGAGTTTGGATTTTAGCACATAGAACTACTTTTCCATAAGGTGATTTTTAGCAAATCCCTGTGTGTAAAAGAAAGATAAACACACATCAGTGAGTTTGTTATTGCAATTAAATTATTGGATTTTTACATTTGAATATGTTTTGAACATTGAAAAGCATGAAGAGACTGTTTTCTCATGTTGGTCATAGACACTTTTCTAACACTCCAAAACTTGAAATAAGCCTGTCTGTTTTCTTCAATCTCAGAGAATATTAAAATGCCATGGTTTTCTAAATATATACAGTCAGTTCAGGAAAGCAATGCTTCTTCAAAGACACTGTTAAACCGAACTCCTAAACAGTAACCATCTCCTTAGATTCTGCACTCTTAGATAAATATTTATTTATTTACTTACTTACTTACATAAAATTCCACACCCTGCTCAATCTTCCTGTCCTCACTAACTTTGCCTCTCTCAGTTCCACTCATTTCAACTAACTGTAAGACTCAGTGTTTCTTTAAAGCAGAGTCTAGGCAATGCTAAGCACTGATCCCATGCCCATTCCACAATTTGCAAATTCTTTCTTTACTCATACTGTTGTTGTTTTTTTTTTCTCTTTCCCCTTCCAAGTATGAATTAAATACGTACATCTATAAATCTCTATAAACCAGGAGATGGCTGCACACTTTTTGAAATACCATTCTATTAGAAAGGCCTCAGTGTCCATCAAAACTGAGGAAACATTCCCTTCATATTCACAAGACAAAACCAAGAAGCCACAAGTAACCTAGACTTTGTACTGTTTCCCTGCCAGAACGAAGGCTGAGAAAATATACCATATATTGAATATTCCTCCTTTGGTGCCTATAATTTTATTTAGCAATAGGAATTAGTGTATTAAGAAGGTTAAAACATTAAGAAGGGCAGTATAGAATACATTATATTTGGGAAGGTAATACTCAGATTACCTTGACTTCTTGGCATTTGGAATGGTTGGGCAACATTTTTATTCCCACAGTTTTCTAAATGTTTGGTAATACAATTGACAATACATGTGTATCCAAATCCATAGTGTGGTCAAGAGCATTTTCCACATCTTATTTGTTCATTCCCTGACACTGTCAGCAGAATCATGGGTATAGCAAATCCTGTTCTGAGCTGTAGTTTTCATGGGAATCACAAAGTCAAGATAAATTATGCGAAGCTAGCTTTTAAAATCATGGATCTCCTGTGTTTTAAAAGAAAAAATTGAAGGAAAAATTATGGTTTCACCTGAAATTCCAAAGTGTGGTCAATCTGTTTGCTACAGCTATCATGTCAACATTTCCTCCCCTTTACAGGGCAGAATGTCTGATCCTGAAGACACTCAAAAGAAATAAATTACTACTTTCCCCTTTCCTACTGTCATATTTTGGAGAAATTGTTTGCCATTGTGCCATGACGTGAGCAATCCTAAAGTCTTTCACATCAGGTATTGAATAGAAACCCAGAAATCTTTATTGTTCCCCCTTTTTTCCAAAGGAAAGGTAATTCCACATAAAGATGTGGACCATTTCTCTTTTTTCTGTTCTTTGTTGTGTCAGTGGCTCATTGTGAGGAAAAGAGATGCCACCCTTCTGTTCTTCATCATTTCCCTTTCCCATTCAGAGAAGTTGCAACTTGTGACATGGGCAAACAGTATCACAGTGGCTCTTCATAGATCCTGACTTCTGTATGGACACTTAGGGAGGCTCTTGACTGAACTGTTTGATTTAGAAATTTTTGGAAGAACCATAAAGTGTTATCCTTTTGGAATTACATCACTTTATTGGAAGACAACCTCTCAAAGAGTAAAATCACTTTTTCAGGTGCATAAAGTGGCATACCTAACATATCCCAGAGTTGTAAAATCTAAAAATTCAACCAATGTACCATCTTCTGTACTCTCAATGGTCTCTGGGTGAAATTGGAATCAAAATGAGCTCTGTTGTCCACAGATGTACACTATTTTGAGACATCATGAGACTTGGTATGAATCAGTGCAGACACATTACTGACTTACTGGCTTCCTTACTTGAAGGCTTGCAGTATGGGTTTGCAGTCACACTCTGCTTTTCTCATTAATCTAAAGGAGAGATTTTAGTAGTGCCAGTGCTGGTTTAACAATATTGGTAAGTTAAACTAAAATGTATACTTGGAGCTTGGTTTTGCATTATTGCAAAATTGTGTAGTTCAGGAAAATGTCAAATCATGCAATTTCTTTCAAGGTAAAGAGAATGGAATGAGGAAGAGAACGCTGCCAATATCATGAAGAGAGTTAAATTGTAACTGGCTGATGTTCAACTGTAACTGAACCTATTTTGTGCAAGTCATTACTCACAGTGGGATGTGCTACAGTTTTCTGTAGCAGTTTTTCCTGCTACCTATAAACTCAGTTTCTGGATTCATACCACCTTCCTGAAATTGATCTCAGCATTATTTAATTTCAGTCATTTAAATGACAGAGACAGAAAAACTGGAAAATTACTGTGAAACATTAGGATTTGCCTTCTTACCTTATGAGGGATGAGGTTTTTCTTCCTTCCCCAGATTTTCTTGTCTCTGAAGCTAACACTTTAAAACCGTAAGGATTCAAAAAATCCCTGTTGATGCTCATGATAATGAAATGACCATTTTAGTCACTGAGATGTTTAGGACACTGTTCCCTGGAGAAAAATAGCAACTGCATTGAGAGTAAATAAACATTCCAGAATCTTTCCTATCTGTCAGAGAATGTATATAATTTTAAAATGCAGCATTAAGATGTGATTTTACTATAATAAACCCCACTGAGTAAGTCTTGTGTGGGTGGGGGAGATTTGAGGGAAATCTTTGCTGAAAAATAAGGACTCTCTCCTTCAAAACATCACTGCTTCTTTCAATGTCTTACACTTTGGTAGTTGGAAACCTGGTCTGCACTCTAACCTTGGTGTTCAGAAGAATCTGGTAGTTATCTAGGAAGAACAGTTTGCTAAAAGAGGATATTTGGCTTTGGAAATGTGTTTTTGTGCCACATAACAAGGAAGGGCAATATTTGGCCTCTCATTCCCTGCTTCCAGTTCTAGTCAATTCAGTTCATCATGTATCTAAAACTCAAAGAACTTCCCTGTGTTTGAAGAATGAATATTACACAGAAATTATTAAAAGCCTATTAAAACTATCTTTGCACTTCTCAAATAATGTAGTCAAATGAAAATGAGCTATCATAATAATAATCTTCACACAAAACCAATGGAAAAATTCCATTAGCCCCCTCAAGAGAAAAGATGACACTAGGAGGCATAGTGTTGTAAGATATTTTAAAATAAAATGGGATAGAGGGTCTTGCAGACTCAGAAACTCATTTGTTTTATCTGAACTGGTTCATACCTCCCAAGTGTTCTTTCAACATACTGCCAATAATCTCAGATATTTATGATAATTGCCTATATGTTATATGCTTCTATTCCACTCTTTGCCCAGGCAAGTGCAATAAATTTAAAGGACTTTTAAAAACACCTTTGTGGTAATTTCTGCTAAAACTTCTGAACAAAATTCACCTCCACAATACAATGCATCAGCTCTTTAAGAGTACATTGATATTAATTTTAAGAAAATAAGTATCCAGAGAAAAAGCACAGGAAATTTATCTACTACAGTTATTAATGTTATTGAATATTAAGCAGGACACTTATTTCTCCAATCAATCCTTAAAATAAAGGGAGAAGAAAATTTGAAGAAACAGATAAATAACAAATCAAGATCGATCTTATGAATCTTTAATTAAAAGAATATCTATTCCTGGTCTTATCTCTCAGCGCTAAATAAAAGGTAAATAAAATTGATCAGATTTGTTTTTCTTTGCAGGACCCTTTGCTAAGTAATTCTCTGCCTTTTAAATTTATCTGATTCACACAGCAGCAAGCTGATTCAAAAATTAATATTGGAGGCCAGATCTAATGAAATTCTGCTTTTAGCTTAGATCATTCCCCACCCCAGGATCCTGAGCTACACCTGAATTTCTCTGATTCCCAAATTTAATATAACAAGAAAGATGAATTGGAAAACTGCTTTTATCTTTCACATCCTTTTCATATACTACCAGATATGATTCTTTTGGTTTTTTTGACACCACCACTCTTCAGCATGAAATTGTCCTCAACAACAGTAGAGGTGTTTGAAGCCTAGCATATTGTTCTATAATGTACACTGGATCTTTTGTCTTTCAATGGCACCCATGAGACCCCAAAATGCCAAACAGCAGAGGATTTTTTTTTTTTGGTAGCATCTGGCTTCTTGGCTGACTCCCCAGATAATATTGGCAGCTTTGCATTTGCTTTCAGAGCTGTCATGTAGTGAAGTTCCTGATAGGCTGTTAGCATTACTGTGCCCTTTTAGATGTGATCCTTTGACTTGTTTCAAACACATTTTATCAGTAGCTTAAAAAAATTTCAACACAAATGCATTCAAGAGCACAGGAAGGAGTAGTCCACGTTGCTATTTGTACAAATAAAAAATTTCAGGTTCTTAAAATAAAAATGTGAATGTGAAATGAACCCACCTTTTCATGCTACGTCGCTTCATTTTGACATCAGAAATCAAGTTTCAAAATTTATCTGCAAAATCACAGATTGCAGCTGGACCTATGTTATTTACATCAAAGATTTAGGAAATGACATGAAGGAGAATCCCATGGTGGATCACAGGAAACCCACTAAGTCAATCACTAGTCCAATTTCTTCCAAGTTCATGCAGAAATTGGATCAAAAACACATTTCACTATCCTTTGGGCAAAGGCTTGGCACTTAGCTGCAGCCCTACTCAGGGCCCCTGTAGGGTCTGCTTCTCTGCTGAAAACACTGAATCTGGAATGAATCCAGGCAGTGCCACTTTGAAGGAAACATATTTGCTGAGAGTCTGTGATCACATCATAAACAAAATAGTCTATGAATGCCAGCGTACCAGAATGTTGTTGGAAAGAAACATATGGGTGGAAATATTAATTCACTAATGTCAAAGTTTACTGCTCTGACATTTTCAGAATAAACTAATTCTCTTTTTAATGGCTGGTCATTCAATTTTTTATTTGTTTGATAGTATAGATACTCTCCCCACACCTCCCCCCCTCTACACCCCCCCAATGTTAGAGGAATAGTTTCTTTACCAAAAATGGGTCGGAGGAAACTAAGAGAATAAAATAATTGCAGTGAATTACCCAAGTTCCACCAAATCAACAAAAGATCAATAAATCTGAAAATGTTTCATGTCAATATATTTAGATGAAATGTTTCCTGTTTTCCCTTTTATTGTTGTGAAATTAGATCACAATTTAACTTTTTATGAAGTACAATTAAATAGTTAAAACTGCAAAACCTTGAACTGAAAATATCTTGAAAAAGAAATAAAACATTAATTAGAATTTCCAATGTATTCACAGTTCTAATCAAAAGTAGTTTGTTTCAGTGAGGTGCATTTGCTCCTAGGTAGTCTCCAAAAAGGAAGAGGCTTCCAAAATGTTACGTTTTTAGGAACAGGACACATTATCGTTAACTGGCAGCTCAGTTCCACTGTTTTGCACAAATATGACTGAAGCTTTAGCACTGCTTAATTTCTTTTTTTCTTTCTTCCTTTCTTTCCTTCTTTCTTTCTTTCTTTCATTCATTCTTAGCCATCTTTTTAAAATATGCTTAAGAAACACTAGCAACTGTGTAATGGTGTCTGTTCTCATTTCAGGACCTGGCCTACAATTCTGCCTTAGTGTTGCGAGAATTCATTCAACAGAAGGAAATGATTTCTCCTACTCTAATTCTGCAGCAGTCTACTGACCCTATATAAAAACATTTGGGGTTATCAAAAACTAAATTTGAACTTTTGTTCTTAATAATTCTCTATCCCAATCTATTTATCTTAAATTGACTGATTGATATCTTGTAAATTTGAGAATTCACTTGCTGCATTTGGATTTTCACTGACTATGTGCTCAGTTAAGATCAGGTGATACTTCATTTATGTCCCAGAATAATGATTATGTGGTTTTAATAGTATTTTTTTCTGTAGCTCTTTGGAAACCTGTCAGTAATTTATCTTACTGAACTTTGCTTTGTTTTATGGCCTAACGTTTAACAAACATGAAGTGAAACTAACAACACTGACATAATCCAGCAGGCTGCACCTCTAGAATTTGTCTTATAGCTAAAATTGGTAAAATGCAGCTCCACACCTCTCATGTCAACAATTTTGCTCTCGAGTGAAAACGACACAAAAGCTACTCCTTCATGCAAGCTGGACCTGAGGCTCTGGAACACCTTAGCTTTTACTGCAAAGCATTTTGGGACTGACTTGTTTTCTGAAAGAAGACTTGCAAAGATTTGAGTTGGTTCTCAATGTAACTGCCTGCTAGGAACTGAACTGACTTAGCGAAAATATAAAAACAGTTTGTGATATTCTAAAAAACCCCAACATTAAGACCAAGTATTTATTCATATAAACTTCCTAATCATCTGCTGGTTAAAGTTGCTGAGATTACTTTGAGTAATTACTTAAGTAATCACCATGAAACTAATATATCCCTGGAGAGAATGTGTTGATGAGATCATTAGCCAAATTTATCAAAGATAATTTTACTGGAGTCCAGTCAAACCTTCATTGTTTGACCCTTGAGAATAAAGAATATGAAAAACATGAGGTGAAGTTGGCAAGAACTGAAGTTTGAAGTCTTTATCTTTAATTTTTGTTTGGAAGAGACTCCTGCCTTTTTAATTCTCTTTTATGAAGTCCTTAAAAGTAAACCCCAAACAGCTACCAAATTCATTAATAAGTTCTCTTGGGGCTGAAAACAGTGTTATTTAATGGTTGTTTCACTTGTCTACTCAGTGTCAGGTCTTCACTTAACAATTTAAAATGGAAGTGAAATTATTGAGCACTAAAGTGAAGTCTCTTGGAGGACTCATTTTGATTCATGTCCTAAAGTGAGCCTGGAAATTTAGTTTCTTGGATGACCTGCAAAAAGTCTAACCTCAAAACACCTTACAGACAAAGAATGGAAGGCATAGATGGAAAGAAGCTATCTCAGTGCCTTCTAGTTTTCAAGATTAATATAAAGTAACATCATTTATTTATCTATCTTTGTATTTAGTTCAAAGCCTATTACCTAGCAATCTGGAGTTTGATTAGTGCTTGCATGCCTATTTTAATTAAAGCATCAAATTATAAACCATTATTTATTCTCACAAATTGCAACAGCCGATGCAAACCTAAATGCATAATCAGAGATAAGAAAAAGGTGGAAAACATTTCCCAGTGCCTCCCTAAAATTCCTATTCCTCAACTAGTAATTCAGGCTGGATAAACTAGAAAAAAGCTCAGATCTCCTTTTATTTCCATCTTGCTTATTTTTGTTTCTCCTCACCAGATTGTTTGCAATATCACAAGAATTCACCAGTGAAAAGTCAGTGTTTGATAAATGTTATCCCCATGACTTCTGAGATGTCACAGTATTTTCCTCTACTGAAAAAAAGTTCATTTATGTTACTAAGCTACTGTGATGCAGCTACCTTTGATAAATGCTAACTTCTTAATGGAGACCACCATCTTTGCATGTATATGTGTGTTATATACAAGCAGAACACCTAATTCTAAGATTTAATTGATATATAAAGCTGTCAAGGTTAATATTCTAAATGATGTATTTTTCATTAGCATGACTGATCATTTTTCATTCCACTTAGAAAACAAAATATATGCATAATGTCTTCTAGCAACATTAAATATAATTTAGAAGTTCTGTACAATGAAAAAAAAGGATCTGCAGTACTCATAAAGCTCAAGGGACAACTTGGATGTAAACTTCCCCAGACGCACTTAAGCAAAAAAGGGCATTCAGAAAACTAATATATATCAACCTGTAGAGCGGCACTGAATATAATGTATTTTCAGAGAAACCATCAGCTTTTTCTTCCCTATTGACTCATCTTCAATGCCAGCTTTCAACCCTGAGATTTTTGCAGCTGTGTTATTAAATACTGAGTATAGGAGTTTAATATGGAAATATTAACAGATATTAGCTACAGTGTTGCTGGCGAGTGGTGCTCTATTATACATGAAAAAAAACATCTGAGACAAGGGAAGTTGTGGTATCAACCACTTACAGTACAGCCTAACTACATAAAATGAAATGAAAAACCTTTGAAGATGGAATAAAAAGGCACAATATTGAATACTAAAAAGTTCTTGCGGGCTACAGAAGTAATGCAGGTTGAACATTGATAGCAAACAGCAGGAGACTGCCAAGACTAAGGTGCCTGAGGGCCAGAAAAGCTTAGTTATAACTCTATCCAGATTAGCTCCGCAAGATTTGTGTAAGTGACATCCATAAAATGTATTGCAAAAACTATTGGAAAACAATGAAGATCATCAGTTTAAGAAGTGAGGGAAAGCTGCACATTGTTTCTTCTGTGTCATATTTATTTATTTCAGGATTATGTATCCACTGTCTCGCTTGCTTTTGTTTTGCTCTTTATTCTGTTAAAATACATGTACATACATCTACAGGAGGGTTTGTGCTGCCTGGAGACTACACTGGAACCAAATTTACCTTGACTGGGAATGGTAGGGATCTTGCTTTCAGCCACAGTCTGGCAATGTACATTATTTGGCCCTAAAAATTCTGAGATGCAGGTAGATATGGAAATGTTTTGCAAGTTACAGAGCTCTCTATTCCTCCAAAATGCCTTCTTCGTCTTTAATTTTGAATATAATCATTCTATTGAAACCCAAGGTAAATGTTTCTCAGAATTCACATATAATAGTACTTCATAGTATTCAGCTAAGCCAAGGCATGTTTTTCAGTATTTCTCTGTTGGGTCCCAATATAACTTCCAACACACGTCAGAACTCTAACTAAATATTGCTTCAGTAGAAAAGAAATATTTTGATTGTTTCCAACTAATAATTTAGATGTATCAGACAGCACAAATGCAGCTACTTATTCACTGAAGTGCTGCAATACAATATTCTTAACGCAGTCTATTGGTTAAGCTATTAGTTTGATTTTTTTTTTCCCCCCACAGCTATGTCAGTCAGGTACATTTCTAGTAAAACATAAAGCTTCCATGAGAAAAGAATAGGACCCTTAGGTATTTGTAATTATTTGAGACTATCCCCCAGTTTTTGTATTCCTGTTTTTCTAGTTCACATTAATAATTTTGGTAAAAAACTCTGTACAGATGATTTTACGAACTACTTGTGCATTCTTCTAGCAACTAAGCTTTTGCATGCAAAAATTTTCAGAGTTTGGCATGATAGTTCAGAATGACTACTTATTGGTATGTCTGGTATGCAAATGCAGGAGAAACATTTGCAACCAAAAGATTCTGCAGAAGAATACGTATGGTCACTGTAGAAACTTATGCAATGTCTTCTGTGGGTCGTGCCTTTATAATAGTAAGTCTTTGAGGAATTATTTATAGTGAAACAACAAATATGACAAAACATCCCTGAATTGCCCATGTAAAAGTTTACATTTCTTCTATTATTCATAGATGCTTAATACTAATTTTGGCCTGAACTAGAAGGTAATATTTTTTCAGATAAATTTTAGCTTAATGATCACTAAAATTTCCCTTTTTAAATGAAGAAAGATTTGTGGGAGACGTAAAATTTTATAGACTAAATAACAAGCAAACAAGCCATTTTCAAGTCTTCAAGCTAAGTAGATGTGGGAGACAATTATTTGGAATTTAATTTCATTATGTTAATCTGATAAATGAAGAGGAATTTGAATGAATTATTATTTTAATGATGCATCTGCTATTATTACTTTTTATTATCCACATCCTTATCAAGGCAGTTTTCAAGGTCTGTTGACAGAAGCAACATCAATTATGTTCTTCCAATAGCATAACCATGAACCATGTACAATACTAATGTGTAAGAAGAGACTAACAAACCTTTCTGTTGGCTCCCAGTTATGCTTAGGATTTCTTTCATGGACACCGTGAATTTATATTAACATTAGAACTGAATAAACACTACAATAAATAAAAAAAACTTCAAGCAATGATTATATTTTTTCTATAAATTTATTAAAACACCTTATTATTTCTTTCATGCAGTCCCTCCCCCTGTATTCAAAAGGACAACTCATGATCTTCTCTCCAATCTCTACTTTAACAATTGAATTTATAATGCTGCCTACAAAACATTGATAATAGTTAAACCATCAAGTATTTTATGGGCTACTACCTCTTCAGTATTCCCCTGTATTGGCTTTTGTGCCTTATCTCATCTCATAGGTTGCTTTAGAAAGCAGGAAGAGTCTTTTTTTTTTGTGCTGGTGAGTATCTGGCATGCTACTGCTCCCAACCCATAAACTAAGCTCTGAGATACTGTGCAATAATAACCACAATAACAGGAAGAAGAATGAATGCACATGTTAAGGCTATCAGATAACAGTGCTAAGCTGAGCATGATCCAGAAAGAGTTAAACTGACAAAAATCTGTCTAGACCAGGTTTGTGAATCACATTTCTTTCCTAGTGTTCTTCCCCAGTCAGTGTTCTTCAATACTATCTCATCCTCTTGGCTGAGCTGTAGGTTCAATTGGCCACAAATGGAAGTTTAACTATTCATATATTCACTTTCTGTAAATAATTTTAACAGCCAAGGAAGAAAAGAGTAAAGTTCTCATTTAGTTTATGAGTGAACTTATTTTTCAAAAATAGGAGATTTAAAATTAGATGTTGGAGAGGATGTTTACCAAGAAATTTAACCAATCAGATTTGACCAAGGAATTGGACTGTAGAAGTCAAATTCATTCCATTTCAGAGTTGAAAACCAACTAGCATCCCACATGTTCATTTGCATTGCCGATTACATCTTAATTTTAAGCATGGAATATTGTCAGATGTGAGACTATTGTTGCATTTTCCTTAATTGATAAGAAATATAAAGACTGTCCTCACTACATACTAAAGGAACGAGCATAAAAGCAGTGATGTTGAGTCTCAGAATCCTATTTCTGGTTAGCCAGAGGTCTGAAGAACCTATATGCTTTTAGAACATTATTGCCTCACTCCAGCCTTTGGCCTAGCAGGGGAAATGTAGTGATGCAATACAAATATGAAGCAAGTGCTTATCAGTCTATAAGATCCAGACTACATTACAGTTTGTAGACTTTCATTTTTACAAAACCATAAATGTACCAGAAGTCAGAAGGTGAAAGGAGGAAGCTTTACTCAGTTCTGAAATAGCTCTAAACTATCATATTTATTCTAATGTTAATTAAGCAACAGACATTGAGGCACTGCCAGGAGATTAATGAATGTTGGGAGGAGCTGATAGCACAAAGCTATGCTTTGGGCTATAAACCCCAGTCAAGAGAAAGATTGGGCTATAAACCCCAGATTAAGAGAAATTAACTGAGAATTGAAGAAAAGTCTTAACCATATGTGATGTTCTACCTTAATAGAAGCAATTGCAGTTCTTCCATCTACACTTTTTGTAAGCCTTAATATCCTTCTTTCAGTCATTAAGACCCTGATATCCAGCATAACGTCTTACATATACATGCTTTACATACATATACACAGAAGTGAAATATAGTACCCCCCTCAGCACCCAAAGCCTCTCAGGTTTAAAAAGAAATCAGTATTTCATCTACAGATTAATGATCATTCACTCCATACATCGTTGAAGACCTGTTCCTGGTGTACACTATTGCATTGATCTCAACCGCTAAGAGCTCAGGGTTGAAGTCCTACATGGCAACCTCTTGTTTTCATTTTACACTTCCAGAGTCAATTTCTACCAGTTTGTGCATGGCCATTTTTTTGGAGTTTGTTCAGATAACTGAGAGAACATCAAGCTTTGTAGCCCCTATTCACACTAGGTAGCAACAGATTTCCATGAAGCCTCATTGGGAATCTGCGTACAATAACACCACTGAAAGAAGAAAGCATTACCCCGTGGGAGTTTGAATATGAAAAACAACTCCCTCCATTGTTTACAGTGTGCCTCAATAAATTAACATGAAAGTAGCTTTTGTGTGAATACGCAAAAGTGCAATTAAAAAAAAAAATACATATTGACCCCATTAAAAGATTTCCTCTGGACAGTTTTAGACCAATTTTCTATGAACTTGTATGGTCATAAACAGGAATGTAAAACTGGTAATTTAGAGCAATGTAAAAAAGAGGAGGCATGAGGAAAGCCAATACAAATTCAAATCTAAGGAAAAGACTCCCAGAAATTGTTTTTGTGGGATTTGTCAAGGGAAGTTTTCAAAAGTCTTTATCAAGGAGATTAAAGAAAAGTAAGGAAAGAAAATTCTGTGGCATGTTAGGCTGTAATGCATATTCTTTTTTTTTTCATACATGGCAAACCTGCCTCCAGCTTAGGCACCTGTGTAATCAAGACTGTTAAATTTCTTTGAACTCCTCTAATTTGGGTTTCATGCATCATGTTGTTTAAAATGTTTAATAACTTATTCACTAATGGCTTGTTTAAACCCACTCTGGCTGCCAAGCATTCTGTTATAACTGATAAAATATAGATCACTCTGAATATTTATGTGTGATTTGTGTGCAAGTGACATTTATGATTAATGCAAACTTAATTTGGTAGTGGAATCAAATAAGAAATGTCTCTGTGTATTCTACTGGAATGATTAGCAGAGGTCATTAATCAAGAAGTCCCTTTTGTTCTTAATTTTATGCCACATGAATGAGTAAAGATACAAAAGAACTGACTATTTCATCAAGCTGTGGCTTTATGTGAAATATTCAATTCTCTCATAAGAAACTTCCACATCTTTAATGTTTTTAATCTCTGCTCTTTTGTGTGTGGCCCTCTTTGTGAGTGAGGCCTGCATATCATTCAGGAAAAAAACATTTCTGGATTACGTAGTCCTGAATTCGACTCCAAATGGCTTTTTCAAATTGGTGTTATAGAGTCACATCTGATTACTGAAAAAGGCCCAAGTTGGATCAGGCTCAAATGTCTTCCTTTTTGAAGTCTCCAAAGGTCACAGCTTAACTGAAGAAAGAATTTTATTTTGGGGTTGTTTTTCTTTTCTTTCCCCCCCTTAATTTGTTAGCTACCTAGTCCGTATTTGGTGTCCAAACTTTGATACACCAAAGGATGATCCAACAACATACACAGGTAAAGCAACAGGTTGAGGAGTAAAGTCTACTTTTAAAAATCAGTCCTTAGTTGAATTAAAAAAGCATATGATGGTAGTGTAAAACAACTTCCTAATAATATCAAGCAATATCTCCAGAAATAACAAAAATAAAGATAATTAACTTCTTTTCACAATGTATTAAAATGTGTTATATCTGAGATAGAGAAATGAAGATTAAAAAGGCTTTTAACTCTGGGCCACTATCACTAACAAAACAGAGATGGGTAATGAATTTCTGCTCATCACTGTTTTGCATGAGGTTAAGGTTAGCTGGTAATAAAAATTATGTCCCAGTGGGAGTGTATCAATGTAGCAAAACACACCACTGTGACTGACGGATACACACCAGGCTTAAGTATGCCCAACAGAGTGTTATAAAAGAGATGCCACTTTTTCTCCAGGCATACAGCAGCCACTCCAAAAGCCATAGATTTTTGTTGTGTCTTAAATGAGGCTCATCAGGGCACATCAAAGCAACAGGAATATTTTCAGAACCTTATCTACAAGCACAACCACCAACTCCTACCCTCCTAGGTAATTTTGTGCGGAAGCCACTGATTTAACACAGGTTTCGCTGAGCATAGAACTCACAAAAGCAAATGGCGCAGAATTATTTAAGCTGCTGCAAACTGAACTGCAAAGCTAGAAATCTGTACATTTACTAACTTACAAATAAACAGTTGTCAAAAACTGAGCGGGTTTTATGTTTGCAAATTTATACAGTCACAATTAGAAAATAACAAAACATCTGCAGTCATCAAAAAGAGCGAATACAAGGCAAACAAACTAATGAGCTGCACCATTCACATTTGAAGAGTGCATTGCAAGTTTGTATAGATAAATAAATATACCATTACCTCTAATTATTATTGTTAAACTGGTAAAACAATATCTACCAGTTAAGATTGTAATTCTTTTTTTTTTTTATGTCACTCGGGGGGGGGGGGTGTTGCCCTACAAACTACAAAAAACTTGCTGAAGACTACACAGAAGATCAGTCATAAATCTTTGTCTACTATCTGTGCTGCTTGACTCAAGATATACAATGTGGTGAAGTGCAGTAAAATAAGTAGTGTAAAGCTCTCTGTAGACTATTTTACAAAGCCAAGAGTTTAACTGAGGCATATATAACCCAGCTAGCTTGAGTAACTCACTGTTATAGTGCAAAGTTCAGTGTAGACAAAGCACAGGCACTCCTTATTAGTCGATTTTCCTCTTTGGCTAGTTTAAGCAAAAATACATATTCTTTCCCTGATATCATAAAAGATAAAATCAGAATCTACTTCTATAAATCTATCTTGCATTCTTTAAATCGGGTAACTGTACACATAAATTGTGTTGACATAAGCAGTTATCTCCTTGCTGAGAATATAGAGGCATGTAAAGTCTCTACCTTTAATGTTTCTTAATATGGATTTACAGATGTGGTTCATACAGCAGTTCCAGAGATCATCCGATTTCAGATCCTCCTGTTTTTGCAGAGTCCATAAAGAAATCAGTGAATTGTCAATTGCAGGTTCTGCACCTTAGAAAATACAAAAAGAAAGCACTAATATTTGCTAATCAGTTCACTTTTTAATGAACTTATCTGTTGTATTTTCTAGTACCTATCTTTTAAAAGGCCTTTTTGTTTTAAGGATTTTTTTCTTTTTTTTGTCTGCTCATATTTCTAGCATTATTTTGAGGGACTAATGGAGAACTTGATTGTTAACTGTTGTACTTCATATCTTTACTGATGTAACAGAAGTTTGCAATAAAATCTCACAACTCTTGTTAAGACTGACATCCGTTATTTGCCAAAAACGTCATCTCTCTAGTAGCCTTGAGAAAGAAAAAAGGGAAGCACAAAACATATTCTTCACAGCAGTATTGTCTGATTGTCAGTTGTGGCTTCTATACTTGTTTCCCAAAGCAACAGGCACCCAAAGTATTTTCCACTAAAAGAAATGTACTGCCCATTACTTAAATGACAGTGCTTTTATCAGTTTGAACATGAGAACCTTCTACAAGATTTCCTGTGGAGAAAAATAGGGTTTTGGAACTGATGTCAATTCTTCTCTGAGTTCACAGTTTTAACGACAAACAA
The DNA here is from genome assembly GCF_018139145.2 of Gymnogyps californianus. Lineage (NCBI taxonomy): Eukaryota > Metazoa > Chordata > Aves > Accipitriformes > Cathartidae > Gymnogyps > Gymnogyps californianus. The sequence continues at coordinate 138,410,479 of NC_059472.1, forward strand.
AAAGCAAATGTCAAATGACCAAGATAAGAAAATTGCAGAGATTGTTAACCAAGGTCATTTTCTTAGTGGGTGCAAAACAGTAAGCCACCTTGAACAGGAATGTATTGAGCATAAGAGCTGCATAAACTTAACTTCCAGGAACTCTATTAAGTTTGGTGTTCACCTTGAAAATCACTTACATGATACTAGCTTTTTGACCTGACATCATCACCTGCTAATTTCAAGAAAAAACAACAGCAACAACAAAAACCAACCAACAAAAAACCAGCTCAGATTCTGCTAAGAATGAAGGCAAATATCCATGACTGAATGCCCTGGTTTCGGCTGGGTTAGAGTTAATTCTCTTCTTAGTAGCTGCTACAGTGCTGTGTTTTGGATTTAGTGTGAGAATTATGTTGATAACACGCTGATGTTTTAGCTGCTGCTAAGTAGCACTTATCCGAAGTTAAGGATTTTTTCAGTTTCCCATGCTCTGCCAGCAAGCAGGTGTGCAAGAAGCTGGGAGGGAGTATAGCCAGGGCAGCTGACCCGAACTAGCCAAAGGGATATTCCATATTATAGAACATCGTGCCTAGTATATAAACTGGGGGGAGTTGGCCAGGAGGGGCAGATCACTGCTCCGGCAAAGGTCAGCGGGTGGTGAGCAATTGCATTGTGCATCACTGTTTTTTTTTCTTTTTTTTCCCTCTTCTTTTTTTTTGTTATATTCCTTTTCATTACGATTATTATTATTATTACATTTCATCATTATTATTGTTAGTATTATATATTACTTTAGTTATTAAACCATTCTTATCTCAACCCATGAGTTTTACCTTCTTTCCCGATTCTACTCCTCAACCCACTGGGAGCGGGGCGGGGAGTGAGGGAGCAGCTGTGTGGTGCTTAGCTGCTGGCTGGGGTTAAACCATGACACTGGATTAAAATAAATCACTACAAATACATGCCAGTTCTGCCTGAAAAAGTCACTGAATGTTGCTGGTCAATCCTCCATAATGTTTTCTACAGATTAGTTTACTCTAGATGAAAGTCATCTCCAATCTATGAGCATGAAACCTTTTTCTGTGTATGTTGAAATACTGGGGACAGCCTTAAAGCAGCAGGACATACAGGTAGAAACCCTACAGTCAGGTTCCATGGAAAAGAAATGCAGATGAGCTGACGAATGAAGTACAAACCCAAGCCTGGGAGTAAGCCGCAAGCCCAGATGTCCATTCAAATCAGTAGATGTATTTATTAATCATACAGGGCCTCCATTCAAAGATTCTTATTTGCTTTTTTCATAAGCATTACAGAGTAAGAGTGGAGACATGTACTTTTCTCTGGGTCTCCTCAGCAACCTCACCACAGAGCAGCTGCTCAGCTCTGTAATGGTGCTATTCACCACAGTTTTACAGTAAAGGAGCTTTGACAATTTGCTTTGATAGAGTAAATATCTAACAACCACAAGTGAGTAAACTAGGTTATATTACTTTCTAGGTAACAGTCACTTACTTGCAAATGATTGCCTGGGCACTTACGCTGTTGAAGCACTTTTTATTGAGTTCCATTTGTTAAGGTCATTGTTTATGTTTTCTGTACAGGGACTGTCCTTTTTATTGTATGTGTGTATAGTCTCAAGCCTAATCAGACCTTATGCCAGAACAGAGTCCCCAGACAGTGCTAAAAAAGGGTGCTATTTCAAAAATAATAAAAGCTGTTAGTAGTAAAAATCTCTCTTAATGAGATAGCACAGGAATGAACTCCAGAATGCTTATGCAGTTAAGTTTCTTCTTCAGCACTTACTAACTTGTTCTTGGGCTCTTATATCTAATATTCCCCACACAGCAACAGTCCAGGCCAGGACTCAGTTCCTTTAACAATTTTAAGCTAATATGCAGTAACAGTATGAGTATTTCCTTCCCTAAGTCCCCTCTTTTCTTCATTAGTACAAATACTTCCCTTGCTGATAGTGTCACTTTGTAAGCATTCATTACCTATCGATCGTGCAGTGTAGAGTGCATGGATGGACTGCTAAGCCTACAGAGACTTGTTCATTTCAATGAGTTTCTGACATGTCATGCTACAGGATTTCTTAACTGAATATTGACAAGTTCTGGTGGATTCTCCTTTTTATGGACCAAATATCATACTCTGTGTTTGTTTTGCCTGATTTTCTGTCATTTTATTGTCTCTCCTTATTTTTTATTTTTTATTTAGCGCGTGTGTGTCCATATGGCATCAATATATATCAGATTAAAATTAGATCAAAATTAGATAACATGATATAATTAATATAGTTTTTATAAACATCTATCTATATTTAGCTATTATATAAGCAATGTGTGTGTCTACATGTATATATTTGTGATATATGTGCATGTACATATGCACATATATATATATGTGATTGGCATGCATTATCAGTGGGTCAGCTCCAAGGCTTCCAGGCACCTTTTTGATTGGCATGCATTACCAGTGGGTCAGCTCCAAGGCTTCCAGGCATTTTTTTGATGTGGACAGAGACCCTGTGTCTGGTACAGGAAGCCCTGAGTATGATTCCCCCACCATGACATGTTGGAGTTTGTGGCAAAAGAGGTGAGGTGAAGCCATTGCTACAGAAGATTTCTAGTCCCTAGTTACTGTCAGGGCTCAGTGGGGATCAGCTGCTCCCTGGGGGCCAGGAGCGGGGACTGGGGGGTCCCCCCCAGGGTAGGAGGGCAGAGCCTGGCAGCCTGTCCCATCCCACCGCCCCAGCCAGGGAGCAGGACAGTCAGGGGAGCACTGGGGGCAGCCGAAGCCCTGGGCATCGGGCACCTCCCCGAGGATGGGACAGGATTAGTCCAGACTGGGACATGGGCCCAAGGGTGGGCCCGGCTTGGCAGGGCCAGGGCTGGGCAGGGCTGTGGGGAGCTGGAGACCGGCCCTGCTGAGGAGTTGCTGAGGCATGGACAGACAGCCCCGGGGCGCTGACATGGGGTCCTGGGCCATGGGCAAGGGGGCTGGGGGAGGCCCCAGGGGAGACCAGGCAGGGACAGTCAGGTCTGGCAGTGCCCTCAGGGCCCTGGCAGTTACGTAAACAGAGTTTATCCCGTTAGTTCCCATTTTAATGAAAAGACCAGCAAAATGTGAATAGTGGGGACTGTATCAGTAGAGCTGAAGAAATGTGAACAAGGAAGAAGAAAAACCTTAAGAGGAAGGGAGAAAAGATGTAACACGGCCAAGGAGGCTGCCCGTGTAAGTTTGGTTAAAGATTGTGTTATGCTATCAAGAAGATAATTCTCATAACCATAAAAAAAAGCTGGTTTAATAAATACATACAATCAAAATAAGATGTAATTCCCTCTGGCACTATAAAAATAATAAAAATGATGTTGTTATTTTGAAAAATACATGTAGGAATGGCTGAAAATACATTCACAATTGTCCTGAGGGAGAAAATATATTAAGGTGGAAGTCTGTTGGCACTAAATAGGTTTTTGCCCTACCTAATATGTAAACTATTACACGAGCTATGTTTGTAAGACAAATCATTTTTCTTTTGGCAGTAATTTGTCTCTTAACAGTATCAATACTTTATTAACCATAAGCCATTACATTATTAATTTCGGTGGCCTGCAGTAAGCAGTATAGATGATTGGGTACCTGGCAGTAAATTTTTATCACTACTCAAATATTCCAGTGATTTCAAGCTGTATTTTCCAACCACAATTCTTTTTATAGGTGTACATAAAAATGAGCTAACAAAACAAAACAAAATCTGAAAATGGCAGTCTTTTAAAGGTATTAAAGAAGATTGTAATAATTTTTAAAGGTAGTTATTATGTAGAGCATACAAAATAGAAAGTATGAATGTCAGTTCATTGTAAATGATAGTTATTTTCATTCAATCAGTAAAAATAAAGATAATGTCATATAAACTACTATAGATGTAATGCTGAGGCTTCTTAAAGTTCATGTAATTCTCTCTCCATCTCATGTGTGAACCTGTTTGAAAACCTGCTGCCATCAGTGATAAAATTGTCATTCACTGTAATATAGAACATCAGGCAGACATGCTCTCAAAGACTGATCAAGTGTATCTGTACCTGTCTACACAATAGTTTCTAAAGGATAAGAGAGCCTTCATTAAAGATCATATAATTGCTGTTTACAGTTTCTATAGCAGTTGTTGCCAGATATAAAAAAACCATAAGTAATCTTGAGCCATTTGGTGAATTTTGTTTGAATCCCTCTATTTTTCAGATGAGGTCCTTGTATTCTTTCTATAACAGTATATTTGGAGTACCAGAGTATCCCCTGGTTCGTGATTTAAAAAATCATATAAATGTGAAAGCTTCCAATGTCCAAAAGCAATTATTCCCAGGATTATTAGGTTTGGGTTTGTTTGGGGTTTTTTTTGAGTGGGGTTTTGGGTTCTTTTTGGTCTGAAACAGGCTTAGATAAGCTTTTAACATGACTCAGGAAGGGTATTTTTACTTTTTGCAAAATGCTTTTCTAAACAAATTTCAGAGATTGAAGACTTTATTGGCAGTCTTCAATTGACTGTATTGTGATCATTATTCAGGCAGATACCCAGGTTTCCACATAATCTACACATTAGGTATCATGTTGGGTCTAAACTGATGCAAGCTATCTGTCTCTCCAGGTCAGGAAACTCAGGCACAGGACTCAGTGGTTCACACTGATTTCTACTCCAAAGGATAGCATGGATGCAGTCAGCTGAAGTCACTCAGTCTGAGAACTTGAGCCTGATCATGAGAGCAGTTCTCAGGCTGTAACCATATTTACCCACTTAGACACAGTGAGGCTTAAAGCAAATAATGTGAGTAGCTTTGCCTAGTTTCTCCTTCCTTGTTCTTTTGTAATTCACTGTGAAATCAGTGGGTGTAAAGGAAAAAATGCTATTTATTATTGCTAATCTTCATTAGCATCTTATCCTTGCAGTCAATGGACAGACGGGGGTTAGGGATGTAAAGGATCATTTGTATTCACATTGAAGTGTACTGCCTGCATACTGTGTGGTACATGTGTGAGGTCAAACAACTGTAGCTGAATCAAAGACTGATGGAAGTCTTGTGAAGGACAATGAATATGAAGATATATTCAGAAATAAAAAATTATTTATGTCTTATACATATAGTGTTGTCCTTTGTATCTATATCACAGACTTACCAAGGTTGCTTCTACCCCTGTTCACTTAATGGATTGCATAGATTAAGTAGCTATTATTCATACATTTTGGCCTTTTCATGTTTAATAACATCTCCTTTTGATCCAAACTATATAAAAAGAAAAAAAAAAAAGCATGCAATCAGAATGGAGTATGTGTGACTGTCAAAATGCAAATATTGTATTAGAAATCTTGCATATTTGCCATCATTTGGTTTCTTTCCAGCAGAATACTTTTTGATTAGCCCCAGAAAATGAAATTGGAAACATTTCATTAATTTTATAAAAACGGAGAGGTCTGAGTGGCATCATAGTTCCTTTGTATTTTTCCCCTGTTCATTTGTGCAGCTATAATTACAATTTCTTTGTGAAATGTTCATGTCAATCCTTATTAATCTCTAATTTCTAATCACAGGCATAAGTAGGTTTAAACTTCATTGCAAACCTTTTGAGAGATCTGTGGGTTTTGAGGGAGAAATGACATGTTGCTCATCTTCATAATGTTTTCTGGAGATTCTTGTCAGTAATTTTTCCAAAGAGAGAGAAGTTAGCAGAAAAAGGAGGAGGGAGAAGAAAAAATGAAAAAGAAAGGACCAAGAATCTTCCTAGGCAAGAAGTTATGTTCCAGTTTTTTTAACATAATTATGGCTAGATTTATTGGTGGGTGTGACTGCTGCACTGGTTGCAGTCCCGGTTGCACTGCTTCAGTGAAGACAAATAAGGCTACAACACCTGGGAGACATGTAGGCAAGATTAGCTGAGAATTCAGAAACTCTTCTGAGATTCAGAAACCTATGGAAAGATCTAGCAGAGCTGCAGTGTAGAAGTTTGAGCAGCAAGGAACAAATTGCTTAGAAAGAAAATGAAAGAATGGTATTTTTAGGTTGTTGCTTTATTTGAAATCAATCGGTGCCAGTCAAGCTAGCAAAAAGGCACCAATCAGCATTTAACATTAAAAAATGAGCGCAAATCATATGTTCCTTAATACAGTAACTTTTTCAGTATTGTTGGGTTGCAGCCATTTCTGGCAGTAGTTGAGCAGCTACTCCTTATGTATATGAAAATATACTGTAGTCTTGGCTTAACTTTGCCAATACTGCAATTTTTTTCTATCACCTTTTGTATTCACTATGGCAGTCCTATTTACCAGCATGTCGAATCTGACTTGAAGAACTAGAGTACTGCAGGATGAGTTGAGTCAGCCTCAGCTTCACATAGTGTGGTCATGATCGAATATCTGATTTTTTTATTAGAAAATAAGGGTCCGATTCCAAGTAATTTACAGTTCCAGTGATTTCAGTAGCTTTTATATGGGTTCTAATAATATATTTCACAGATGGCCTTTAAAACAAACAGCACAAAATAGTATGAACCAAAGAGACTATTTGGAAGTGGGGCCTGGAGGAGTCTAAAATGAGATGGATCCCCTGGAACAATTGGAGTTCATCTTCTTACATTTCTGGAGGACACCATGTTGCACATTACTACATTTCTGTATGCATGAAACTATGAGGGTAGAATTTCTTTCCGTGATCTTCTGGCTCCATATCATCCCACTTACTAATCTGTGTCTTCAACAACAGCTTAGCCTTTTGAAAGTGTTCATATCATTTAAGAAGGTTATTTTGTTGTTTGCTTTGATTTCCAAATGCATTATTAATAATCCATTTAAATTTTTCAGTATAAAAAATTGTAATATTTATTCAAAAGGCTTATCCAGAGTTTACATGGTCTTTGAAAATGCAAAATTATATGGTATATTTTGGAAGAATAGGCTCTCTCTTTTTTAATATTTCTACTACTTCTAGTTTCAAATTGGGCCAAATAGGGATATAACAACTTCTGCGTTTTATTTCAATACTTCAGCTACGTTTCTCAGTCAGACACTGGGCACAAAATGGGACCAACTTCCCATGAAGTCTGGCAAATGAATGTCAAACTTGAGCTGTTTAGGTCTGTGTCTAAAAGGCACAAAAAAGCTCAAGAAAAAGTGTGGGGAAAAAGTCATTAACGGTAATGTTGACAGCTTTTAGAAAAGAGACATGTATTAGGTACATTATGGCGTGGGTTTTCAAGGGTGTTGAGTATCTGCTGCTGTCATTATAGACTGTGGATGTATGTGACTAGAACTTAGATAAAAATCTAAGAGGCAGGAAATACCGGTGGGGTGACTGCTAATTTCATGGTGTAAGGACAAGAAGTTTGATCCTGTGTTGAGTAAGTCTGAGCATGGACTTTACTGGAGATACTCAGATGAATGTACTGAAGATCTCGTCCAGATCTAAAGGGATCTTTCGCTTAATATTTTCTATCAGTCTACATATATGTAATAACTGCTACTTTAGATCTTGATTCAGGAACCCTGCACAGGTAATGAAGATTCTGTTCATCCTTTCCTTCCAACTGGCTTTTCAATCAGTTCAAACATTAACAGAAGGTTTAACTTCTTACAACTTCTACTGTGAAGAAGATCAGGCAATAAAATTGCACTTAAAAACAATGTAAATCTGTGCAAAAGAGCGCACATGGAAAAAAATCCATTTCTGTCTACACAGTGCACTGTTCCCTGTTACTAATTTACACACCAAAAAGATATCTTGTATTCCTCTCAGTGCTTATCAGTAGTTTAAAAAAAAAAGTCGAATACATTATGGATAAATAGGGAAAGATTAGAGAACAAAATTGAAAATATAACCGTAGCATAAGCTTTCAAACATCCTCAATATAGTGGAAATATGGTTCCCCCAATTCAAAGAAGGAGTAGAATTGCAAATGGTGAAAGGAAATACAACAAAGGTAATCAAGTGATGGGATTGATTTAATCTCTCTCCATCAGAGGAGAGGTTAACTGACCTATCATCTTTAGTTTGAACAACAGACAGCTGAGAGGAATATGAAACAGGTTGTAATATAGGGAGGAACATGGAGAAGATTAAGAAGGGGAACAATGCAAGAAATAAAGGGCATCAGATAGACTTCTTAGTAGATTTAAAGTAAACCAAATTAGGTAGTTAAACTAGGGAACTCATTGATAAAATCTGAATGGATTAAAAGAATAGTTATGCAAATTAGTAGATAAAAAATACCTATCATGGGCTATAATACAGATATGATCTCTCCTCAGAAATTCCCTGAAACATTGATTTCTGGAAGCTGAGGAGATAAACTGTGCGCACTATTTGTTCACTTTGTTCTCATGGTCTTTCTTTGCAAATGGCCACTGTCAGGTATAGGATAGTAAGTTAGCCTTTGGTCTGAATCAATATGGTTATTTCTGTGTTCTTATACAGTATATTTTTCTACAAAAGAACAAAAAAAAAAAAGGTAAACATGTTTCAGACAATAGACAGGAACTGGAGCATTTCTGTCTTCTACTGCAAAAAAGGAAGAGCTAAATCGAGAAAAGATACACCAGCTGATGCATAAGGGAAAGAACACAGGAAAAATAATTCAGCAGAATGTCCAAAAATTTTCAGAAACCATCCACCTAAGAGGAGAGCAGAAGGCAAGAAAATCAATGGAACAGTCAGTTACTAAAATGTGACTAAAAAGCATACTGTATTGGGTTTGCGTGGCAAGGTTTTGGTAGTGGGAGGGCTACAGGGTGGCTTCTGTGAGAAGCTGCTAGAAGCTTCCCCTATGTCCGACAAAGTTAATGCCAGCGGGTTCCAAGACAGACCCGCCGCTGGCCAAGGCGAGCCCATCAGCAACAGTGGTAGCGCCTCTGGGATAACATATTTAAGAAAGGGAAAAGAAGTTACAGGGGAGTAGCAGTTGCAGCCAGAGAGAGCAGAGTGAGAAGATGTGAGAGAAACAACTCCGCAGACACCAAGGTCAGTGAAGAAGGAGGGGGAGGAAGTGCTCCAGGCACGGAGCAGAGAGATTCCCCTGCAGTCCGTGGGGAAGACCATGGTGAGGCAGGCTGTCCCCCTGCAGCCCATGGACGTCCACGGTGGAGCAGATATCCACCTGCAGCCCGTGGAGGACCCCACGCCAGAGCAGGTGGATGCCCGAAGGACGCTGTGACCCCATGGGAAGCTCATGCTGGAGCAGGCTCCTGGCAGGACCTGCGGACCCGTGGCCCCATGGAGAGAGGAGCCCACGCTGAAGCAGGTTTGGTGGCAGGACTTGTGACCCCACGGGGGACCACGCTGGAGCAGTCTGTTCCTGAAGGACTGCACCCCGTGGATGGGACCCATGCTGGAGCAGTTCGTGAAGAACTGTAGCCCATGGGAAGGACTCACGTTGGAGAAGTTCATGGAGGACTGTCTCCGTGGGAGGGACCCCACGCTGCGGCAGGGGAAGAGTGTGAGTCCTCCTCCCCCTGAGGAGGAAGGAGCGGCAGAAACAACGTGTGATGAACTGACCCAAACCCCCATTCCCCGTCCCCCTGCGCCGCTCGGGGGGGAGGAGGTAGAGAAAATGAGGAGTAAAGTTAAGCCTGGGAAGAAAGGAGGGGTGGGGGGAAGGTGTTTTAAGATTTGGTTTTATCTCTCATTATCCTGCTCTAATTTGACTAGCAATAAATTAAACTAATTTTTCCCAAGTCGAGTCTGTTTTGCCCGTGACGGTAATTGGTGAGTGATCTCCCTGTCCTTATCTCGACCCACGAGCCTTTCATTTTATTTTTTCTCCCCTGTCCAGCTGAGGAGGGGGAGTGATAGAGCAGCTTTGGTGGGCACCTGGCATCTAGGCAGGGTCAACCCGCCACATATACCAAGCAAATCTGTGGGGCTTGGCCAAATATCATACAATTACTATCTTAACTAGCAATGAGATGGAATACATAAAGCTTTCACAGATTTTGCCCAAACACTTCAAATGCAAATTAAGTTATAGTATTTATCCAATAGCTGATCCATTTGTTTAGTGATCTGAAAGGAACACGGTTTAGGACTTTTTAGGTTATCTTATTTCTTAGTGTAGTGAAGAATAAGCACAGAGATAATCCTTTCTTGAGAAGAACAAAGCGAAGTAATGTGATGATATGCTGTAACTTGAAGTGTTTTAGCACCTCACGATGACAATTTGTACTGTAGTTCCCACTACTGTACTGTAGAGGGAAATACCCAAAAAGCATGACTCAGTACGAAAGTAACTTTATGCCACTTTCATGTCCTTTTATGTCTTCTTGATATAGGAAATTAACATGTGAGCCATTTTGGGGACAGTTAAACAAGATCTTCAGGTAAACTACTCCTGTTTATTTAGAAAGATCTCTCTAATTCTAGACTAGGTTAGGTTTAAACAATAAGCAGTTTCCTTCTCACAGTTCCAAATCCCTTTTCATTTAGCACCTGGCCCAAATGCTTGCTTTCTGTCAGATTTAGGATGACACCATCAATACTCTTCTGCCATCATCCTTATCTTTTAGATTTCATTCTTCTTGTTTCTTGATGTTTTGCTAAGTATACAGAGTTGCACAACTCCATCAATTTAATGCCCAGAGATTGTTTTTGTTAGATCAATTTCTATAGAATTTCATTCCACTGCCTGATTTCACTTCTGCCCAAATTTTTGCCATATGCTCTTTTTTTCTAGTGCTGTCCTATTGTATCAGCTGTCTTGTTGTACATAGGACTTCAGCTGCAGTACAGTTTTTCAGAACTACTACTTCCAGATCTTTCTTCTCTTTTTAGCACCCCTTACTGATCATTCCCTGCCTCAGAGCAATTCTGAGCTGGTTAATACATATACCTGTCCCAAATTTTCTTTCCCTGGATAAATGTTAGCAGAAAGTGCATGACCTAACCTTTCTAGCACTTCCCCCATTTACCTGCAACAAAATATAAAAATCAGACTCCTGCTCCCAAACAATTGGAAAAAAAGGTGTAAATTCTTGTTTTACAATATGTCTACACTTCCCAATTTGCTGTTCACAGGCCCAACTCAGCGTACTAAATGCTATTTTTCTCAGAACTGAATTTAACTTAAAAAGTTGTAACTGGATAAATGCCATGAGAAATTGTAGTGGTTTAACTCCAGCCAGCAACTAAGCACCAAGCAGCCGCTCCCTCACTCCTTTCCCCTCCCAGTGGGATCGGGAGGAGCATTGGGAAAAAAGGTAAAACTCGTGGGTTGAGATAAGAAAGTTTAATAACTAAAGTAATATATAATTCTAACAACAATAGTAATGAAATATAATAATAACAATAGTAATGAAAAGGAAAAAAAAGGAAAAAAAAAAGAAATAAAACTCAAGGGAAAAAAAAACAGTGATGCACAATGCAATTGCTCACCACCCACTGACCGATGCCCGAGCAGTGATCTGCCCCTCCTGGCCAACTCCCTCCTGTTTATATACTGAGCATGATGTTTTATGGTATGGAATATCCCTTTGGCTAGTTCAGGTCAGCTGCCCTGGCTATGCTCTCTCCCAGCTTTTTGCACACCTGCTTGCTGGCAGAGCATGGGAAACTGAAAAAATCCTTGACTTAAGATAAGCGCTACTTAGCAACAGCTAAAACGTCAGCGTGTTATCAACATCATTCTCACACTAAATCCAAAACACAGCACTGTACCAACTACTAAGAAGAAAATTAACTCTGTCCCAGCTAAAACCAGGACAGAAATAAAGCAAAAGCTCTGCTGTTACTCTGAAAGTTGATGATCCACCCCTGAAAAAAACACCCATTAAAAAAGAAATCAGCTGATAAATATTTTCTAGAAGAACAGAGTAAAGAGTTGATATTTACTTTATGATCTGAAAAATACAATTATCTGAAAAAAAAAAAAAGCACATAATGTCTGTGCAATTGACTGCTACACTTTTCTCCATTACTTACCTACGTCTATACACCATTCCCTTTGAGAAGAGAATTACATTTTCACAGGTGTTCATAGTGTGTCTATCACAAGAAAGCTCTGATCTTAATCTCGGCCTCTGGTCACAAAGTTAATATTAAAATACTAATCAATAAAGTAGCCTGTAGAAATCATTAGGAAGAATGTGTACAGTACAACCAAAGAAAGAATAATAGTAAAACCAACAATTATAACAATCTTCTATTTATTATTAATTATTATTCTAAATGTTGCAATAAGGTAGTTGTGCTTTTTAATTAGATATGTTTATAACGAAATAGGATTGAATTCACGAATCTTGGAATATTAACAAGTAAAAAATAAGTTATTTCCAGATAATAGAGATAACATATCCAGTTGATGTTACATCTGTTGTCAGTGATTAGACGTAATACCAGACAGCAGCTTTGATCCTGGTCAAAGACACATGCTAAAGTGAAAAGTCCTTCCAACCAACCATGAGAGAGTTTTGCTAACCTTGTCTTAGTGGGAAGTCACTCTTTGCATATCTTAAGTGGATCGCTTTACTCAGTGTCTTTGTTTATTTTATAGGGATCAGAAATTTCCATTCACTCTTGTGAGGATAACAAGGCTGAAATACAGAAGTGGTTTGTAAAATACTTTCAAAAGTACTGTCAAAACTTGACATGAAGAGCTTTTAAACTGAAAACAGCAAGCAAATGAGTCACTAATCTCAAATGTCTGTGTGTATAAGCTGACAGCTTCTGTCTGCCCCTTGCTTTTGCTTCCAAAATGCCTGCCTGATGTAGATGGCAAGAGCCTCTCCAATCATGCTCTTTGGCTGTTCCTTCTGAAGCTGTCAGGCCCATCGCATTTCAGTGCCTTTCCTCTGTTTTCTATACGCTGTGCAAGTGTCAGCTTGCTATGGGGAATCAGAGCAGAGGCAGCTGTGCAGCAGAATATGCCAGCTACATCAAGAATAAGAGAGAGAAGGTCAGGAAAGAAACTCTGGAGGATCTTACAGTCCAGATTACGTCATGGGGACTGAGGGACCAGACCAAATGCTGTGAAGCCCTGCCAGCTACATGGTGGCTCTGAGAACGTTCTTTTGGGCTACATTCAAATTTTGCAACCACAGCTTACATGTTTTCTTTCCTTCAAATATTTTTATTACCAAAAAGTACCTAACTCTGAACTGTCCCACATCATCCATGACACGCAAAACTAAAGGCTACATGAATTTTGCAGGGGGAAAGACATGAGCAAAATAATTGGGACTCCTTTTAGTGTCACTGTGTTGAAGACCATAGCGTCCTTTGCTGTGTGCTTCCAGCATGAAACAGACTTCTGGTTTGAAAAAAATCCTTGCAACAGCTCCTGTATCAAGGGGTATTGAATACAATTCTTTAAACAAAAATAATCCTACTAATATGTAAGTTATTCCAAACAAAATTGTTAGCTTCCATATTGCTATAGTTCTGATCTGCATCCCCTAAGCAAGTGCTTGTCCAGTGGGACAAGTGAAGAGAAACTTATACTCTGAGATAGGTACATTAGAATTCTAAATCGCTGCACACCGGGTTGAAAAATCACCTTTTGAAGCATAACTGCTATGAAAGCTGTAACATATGCCCTGCAAATTTGATATTGATTCATTGTGTCCTATGCAAATGTGGATGCAGGATTCTTTTTGTTCTTATGAATGAGGTAACTGATCTCTACCACAAATCGAAATTGTTTTTATTAGCTCTGACTGTAATTACTACAAACAAAAAATGTTGTCAGTCCAGGAAAGATTAATATTCTCACATTCATTGTGAGAATGCACACAGAATGTCACACAGAATATCTGACACCTTTGCTGGAATTAATCTCATTTGTTCTTATAGTTTTTATTTACTTCTGCTATCATTTCATAGTTCAGGAAGCCTGCACTTTCAACATTGAGAAGTTCTGCAGATTAGTTTTGTAGGTATATGGAATAACATTTTCTCTTTTGTCTTGTAGTTGTGCACTTGGCTTTAAATGGCAGTTATATTTACATATAAAAGCATTCTGCAAAGATTTAATCCAATATTAATGTAAATTTGTTGTGCAGTTCAGTACTTTGTAGAGAGACTGTTCTTATATATGCAAATCCATTATACAAATTAAATACTCCACTTCCGCAGATTTCCTTAAATGAGCCACTGGATGGGGCTTATAATGAATGTCCTGGAAATGCAGCAGAGATGCAAAAGCACATTATGAAGTGAATAATTCAGAAAATGCATTCTTGCTTAAATTGGCATTTTAAATGTCATTTCAATCATCTTATATGTAATTTTAAAAGCCTCCTCCTTCTTGCATTCTCCATTTACAAGGGCCCTGTCAATCATGACCTGTATTGCGGGGTGGGAGACTGCACCAGTGTCAGGCTGCTCTAATTTCCTCTAAGCCACGTTCTTCATACCCACAGGGAGCACAAGTTTTCATAAATGCCAATGTGTGTATGTATTCAGTACTGCAAGGACATTTCTCCCATTGATTTCCTCCTGTTTGTGAGTGTGAGCAAGAGAGGCGGGGGTGGTGGGGCAGTTCTTCAGCTCTTCATATGCTACCTAAGATTCCCAGTTCCAGAATTAAATTACAGAGAGAGATCCATAATATACGTTCAGTCACTACAATGGCTCCCTTAGGGCTCTTGTTACTAATGGCATAGGCTCATTTGTGAAGATTTTCATGCAGCTTGCTTGAAAGGGCCTCAGCAATCCACCACTTTTGAACAAATTACAGGCCAACAATGTGCTCGCCAAAGGGGTTGCTTGGCATGGAACAGGTTATTTAGCCCTGTTTGGCTAGGAGAGGGTACATCGTGAGAGGAGAGGAGAGTAGGAAGAGGGGAAAGGCAGTGATCTGTGAACAATGGGGGGGGAGTAAACAATAACAAATGAGCTATTTACACTTTTTAACTATGAAAATAAAGCCTTAGCAATTAACAGAAGGCTTTCTTCTGGAACAAACCTGTTTATGTTAAGGGTATGTGGCTTTAAAACATTTTTTGAGGAAAGAGACTTCTAAAATATTATTTCATTTGTATCAGGAAGGA
Source organism: Gymnogyps californianus (assembly GCF_018139145.2). Taxonomy (NCBI): domain Eukaryota; kingdom Metazoa; phylum Chordata; class Aves; order Accipitriformes; family Cathartidae; genus Gymnogyps; species Gymnogyps californianus. Next base: position 138,425,483 of record NC_059472.1, read on the forward strand.
AGATTGCCTTCCATCAAGGTCTTCATTCTGTCCATGTGGTTTATGGATTGTAAGTCATGGTGTGTTCCTCCCCCAGGCAACTGACAGGAGATAAGAGAGGATGCATTGGGTGTTTCTTTATGATTGCCTCACCAAAAGGCAATAAGGCTTCCTCAGTATGTTGAATCACGAAAAGAGAATACATGTTCCAACATCTTAGCAACAATCTTAATTCCTCCTTCCTGGCAAGATTCATCCTCCCATGATCATTTCTTTGTCTCAGGCTCTCTACAAGGACAGTCATTAGGGCCTGTACTGTCCAACTTCAGCAAGGGTCTTGTGATATCTCTCCTTTTTCTTCTGTACGGTTAGGAACATCTGGCTTCATGCAGTTTCCCTGTTGCATCCTATGATGTCAAAGGTTTAGTCAGAGGACTGAAACTATTTTCCTCCACCTATTGACTGCAGGCTATGATGGTGTCCTGGTTTCGACTGGGACAGAGTTAACTCTCTTCTTAGTATCTAGTACAGTGCTGTGTTTTGGATTTAGTGTGAGAATAATGTTGATAACACGCTGATGTTTTAGCTGTTGCTAAGTAGCACTTATTCTAAGTTAAGGATTTTTCAGTTTCCCATGCTCTGCCAGCAAGCAGGTGTGCAAGAAGCTGGGAGGGAGCAGAGCCAGGGCAGCTGACCTGAACTAGCCAAAGGGGTATTTCATACCATGGAACATCATGCCCAGTATATAAACTGGGGGGAGTTGGCCAGGAGGGGCAGATTGCGGCCCTGGCATCGGTCAGCGGGTGGTGAGCAATTGCATTGTGCATCACTGGGGTTTTTTTCCCTTTTTTTCCCTCTTCTTTTTTTATTATATTCCTTTTCACTACAATTATTATTATTATTATTTTATTTCATTACTATTATTATTAGTATTAAATTTTACTTTAGTTATTAAACTGTTCTTATCTCAACCCACGAGTTTTACTTTTTTTTCCCGATTCTCCTCCCCATCCCACTGGGAGCGGGAGGGGAGTGAGGGAGCAGCTGCATGGTGCTTAGCTGCTGGTTGGGGTTAAACCACGACAGATGGGAAGGCTGTCTTTTCTTTCACAGGTCATGATGGGGAGAAGTAATGGCAAAAGAAAGCTTTGGTCATTCCACCAGAAAAGGTGTCGGCTGACAGAGAGATTTCATCTTGCTGTTAAGACTCCCTCTTGGCTCCTAAACAAAAACTGTACTCACGTTTGGATATTAGATTTAATAGCTGCTCTTTTATGTCTGTGTTTACAGCTTTTTTTTTCAGATATTAACAGACAGAAAGATTAAAAGTTTATTTATTCATCAGGCTCAACAGTCACAGACACTTAAAATCCTTTATTTGTCTTCTCACATTGTATCCAGCAAGAGCTCAGCATGCCACGGAAGTGAACAGTGTGTGTGGCGACAGTTAATTCTTGTGTTACTGGCGTATCAGAAGCTCAATCAGAGTTCATTTAATTTTTTTTAGTTATAGGATTGCTGTATAAACAGATGGTGAATATACAGGAGTGAGAAGTTTCGTCAGGGTTGAATTGTAGACTCTACCTATAGGTACATGTTTAGTCCCTGTACACTGATGGGCATGACCGTGGTCATTTTCTGAAAATTCAGGTAATCATTCCTTCTTTCGCTCACATACAGCATTTAAACATGTTTAAAGTCTTTTACCTGTATACCTAGACTTTGGACCTTGACCTGATAAAGCACTTAAGCATCTGTTTAACCAGGAGGGCAGTCCCATTAGTGTAGAGAGTGCCTGCACAGATATTTGCCTGCATAAGGCAGAACACAGAAAAATGTAGGCCACCTCTGAAATCAAGCCCTTTATGTTAAAATAGATTTTATTAAAGCAATTATCAGTGAAATCTGACTTACAGAACCACTCAAGGGAGCTACAAAAAATTGGCTGCCAACATATGTTCTCTGTTAATGAAGATAGAGCAGTACTGTACTCAGCTCTTTGGAGATAGTTTTGGGCAGTGCATTAAAACAGTAGGTTGCCTATTAAAGGTGGCTTCTTTTAAAACTGATTGGGACAGTTTAAACCAATTAATTTCATTAAATCTGCTATGATTTTTACTGCTATTTAACATTTCAAGAACTCCTTAATAAAATTTTGGGGTGTAGAGGGAAATGGCAAATCCCACAAACTGCTGCCTGTTTAGCATATGGGGTTGGAGTGTAGAAGGGTCAAGTTCGAGAAATGTCTTTGCCTAATCAGCAAGGCGGCTCTCCACAGAGAACAGGGACCTTTGACATCCACATTCCTGATTTAACTCACTCAAATAATCTGTATCATTCAGATCTTTCATCTCCTCTTCTCAAATTGGAAACAGATGTTTAAACAAATTTGATTTTAATGCAGAACAACAAATACATTTAAACCTTCTACAGTTGCTGTAAAATTGAATCGTCATCCTCCAGGCAACATTAAACTCTAGCAAAATTTTCATTCAGTAATGCAATAAACATAATTGTACCATATGAAGGACAAATGCATATTTAGGTAATGTGTATATGGTACTTTGTAGGCAGAGGCAAGTGACCTCTGCCTGCACTTTGTGCTGGCCAGAAGCCAGGTGGATGTGATTAGCGTAGTGTTGAGCCAGAACCTGCACTAATAAAGCTTCCTGATTGTAGAGGCTGTTACTTGGGCTTAGTTCCATCCTAACGATGCTTGCATAGCTTCTGGTTACATCTATGTTAGTGTTTTAGTTCGGACTATGACAGTACTTCTGAAATGAATGTCCTGATCATCTCTGCTCATTTTGTATCGCATCCATGAGCAGTTTCTAAGCACATGAACTGGGTTTCTTTTTGGATGAAATGAAATGAAATGGGAAGGTCTGATCTTGGAGTGCACTGAAAGCAGCACAACTGCTAACGAGCATTCAGTTTACAGGGTCACACTAGACGTAGTCTGAAGTAGAATCCCCTAAAATGTGTATAGCATGGACACTGAGTCCTCAGCACCAAGTGTTTTGCTCTGCAAGTCTGCTTATCTTCAGCCTCTCTATTTGTTAACAGAGATGCAGTCGCAGCAGCTCAGTCCGCACAGTCAGGTATACTTAGTCTGTTGTGGTGCATGGAAAGGGAAGAAAATTAATGTAAATCATCATTACATTATAATGAAGAAATATAAGTTAGTGATGCAAAGCAGAATATATTTAAAGTATCCCACCAGTGTGGGTTTGGCCAGAGGAAGAAAACTTTAAATGTAATTTGATGTTCAATTTCTCCTGGTTTTTTGCTGGATTTCTGCTACCTCTATTTTTTTTTCAGATTGTCGCCAACTATTTGGGTCGGTGAGATGGCTTTGTATCCCAATGGAACAGACACTGAAAGCTACTTCCAGTGACACAGTACTTACCTTCTCAGCTCTTTTTGGTCAAACCAGAGAACAAAATTATGCTACTGTTGTATGATGTCAACCAGCTCTAGTAATGATACTGTTCATAATTATGAAGTAATTATGAAGTAGAAAGTGTAGAAATACGGCTTTATCTTCAAGACCTATAAAAGCATCCATCAAAAGGACACTTTAGGTGTCTAATAAAGATGTTTAAAGGTTGGTGTCATGGTTTAACCCCAGCCAGCGACTAAGCACCGTGCAGCTGCTCCCCCCTCCCCCCTCCCAGTGGGGTGGGGAGGAGGAAAGGGAAAAAAAAAGTAAAACTCATGGGTTGAGATAAAAACAGTTTAATAACTAAAGTAAAATAAAATATAAAACTAACTAATAATAATTAAAATATAATAATAATAATAATGAAAAGGGATATAACAAAAAAAAGAGAGAGAAATAAAACCCAAGAAAAGACAAGTGATGCACAATGCAATTGCTCACCACCCGCTGACCGATGCCCGAGCAGTGATCTGCCCCTCCCGGCCAACTCCCCCCAGTTTATATACTAGACATGACATTCTATGGTATGGAATATCCCTTTGGCTAGTTCAGGTCAGCTGCCCTGGCTATGCTCTCTCCCAGCTTCTTCCACACCTGCTTGCTGGCAGAGCATGGGAAACTGAAAAATCCTTGGCTTAAGATAAACGCTATTTAGCAACAACTAAAACATCAGCGTGTTATCAACATCATTCTCACACTAAATCCAAAACACAGCACTGTACCAGCTACTAAGGAGAGAGTTAACTCTATCCTAGCCGAAACCAGGACAGCTGGTCTTCACTACTTAGGTATATTTAGAAATAGTGACTGGATATAAGTTGCTTGCTAGGGAAAAATCTGTCTCACAGATCATAGAAAGAATAATATAGTTTATCTGGTTCACTCTCTGGCTTAAAGCAGAACTAACATAGGTTAGGTTGCTCAGCCTTGGTCAGTCAAGTTTTGAATATAATCGAGATTGGAGCTCTCTATGAAAGCTCTGCTTCAATTATATTTTTAATTTTTATGAGTAATATCAGGTTTTTTTCTTATTTTATTGCAAATTTTAAACTTCCTCTGAAAATAAAGATTACTGTAATGAAGGCCAAGCTTTATTTCTTTTTATTGTCTAAGATTTTTTACTGTCTTGTGGTTTTAACACTTAGATAATGCAATGTCGATGAAATAATTTCCAGAGATTCTAGAGCTACTAACTATTGTATAGAAAACCGCAAATTTTGTTAAAAGAACATTATGAAGTTTGAAAATTCAAAAATCCCAAACTCCAGAAATGCCAAAATTCAGGCTGCTCTACAACTTTAATTTAGACTCTTTATCTTTAAATATTTACTTAAATCCTCATGCATCACTAATATCCATCCTGTAAGCCTTGTTTGCTTCATGAACATTGTACCAGTGCAGCACTGGACCTTTATGAGCTTAATTATTGTTATTACTTTCATAACTCATAATTCAGCTAATGCTTCACAAGCAGTATAGATTTTACCTTCAGAAATCTTTTCTCTCTGTTGGATATGCATATAAGAAGGGAAAGAAAACTGTTTTCCAAATGAGAAAAATGACCACAGAAGAATTTGGGCTATTTTTTTTTTTTGTTTTGCTTTGCTCTATTACTGTACTCCTCGTTTTCTGTTCACTTACTGCATCCACCCCCTGCCCTGCTATGCCTAGCTACCCTGGGCCTTGTACTTGGTACCTCACAACTAGCAGTAAGCTTCCCCCTCCTCCTGTCTGCCTAGGCTGTAGGGTAAAGGTGCTTTGGGAAGACAGCAGAAAAGCAAAGGAATGGAGGGAAAGAAAACACTGAATCTTGTGTCTTTGGATATGGTGCCCAGTGTCTTTACTTGGCGCTGCAGTGCCTTCTCCTAGCTGGAGTGAACACTTACAGATGCAGTAGCATCTGGGGCTCTCAAGCCACAAGATAGAGTGAGTCCAGTTACTCTATATAAGATTGTTGGTTTTCACTGATACTGTTTTTGTTTTTGTTTTTGTGTTGTGGGTTCCCCCCCCCCCCCCAATAGAGGACTTGAATATACTTAGGTAAATTTAAATGAGAAGAAATAAGCTGGAATTTTTTTTTTCTAAAAAGCAAAACATCAAACAACAGCCAGTTTAAAAAAAGAAGTTATCAGTCTAACAGCTGTACAGCTACAAGAACCCATGAGAAAGGAGAATTAAAAATAGCTAGTTTTTAAAGAGTATTTCATTGCATTGCAAAACCACAAACATGATAAATTTTCCATTTTATCAAGTACAAATTGCATGAAAATTCTTTCCTCTAGACAGCTGATGCAATCATTTGTTAACAACTGTTTTAAAATAGTTCAAAGCACATCAAAATATGAACGCTTTCATGGAAACAAAACCAAGTCCTGTTGCAAAATGGAACAAGTAGACCAACTTAATTTTTATATCCTTATTAAACAGGTACAACCATTTTTGACAAGCTATTTTAGTGAACTCACTAGATTGCTTGCAGGCTAACATAAAGCATAGTTTGAGCAAGAACAGACAAATTTATCCCCAGCTTTCTACTCTTTTTTTAAGTACCCTGATGACATACCAGACATTCTTAAATCTTGTGCATAGTAGCTATCTCAGAAATTACATGGTTAGTCCTTGTTTGATATGAAGGAGTTATATGTTATTTTTACTTAAATCAAGAAGTAAGTGTCCATCAGATATAAGTAGAAATTGTATAACATTCTACCATTGATTAACAAAATAATCTCTAATCTGTGTTCTGTAGCTTGGGAAATATTAAAAAATATCAGTAAGCCTGAAGTAGAGCTCTTGATCTCATGTTTGACTCAATTCTATTGAAATAATTTAAGCAACCACTTCAAGAGCACACATAAATGCCAACTTGTTGGGATGCTTTCCTTAATAAGTCAAGTGAGTGTGTAATTGTGTTATGTTGTATATTTGCAAAGAACAAAACTGAAATATTAACTTCCTTTTTCCCAACACCACCATAGCCTCAACAAGTTGTCACTATCTGCTCAAAATCTGAGATTTTTGGAATTGTCTTAACTAAGATAAGATTTGGGATTCTGCCACTGGACTGATAAATTAGAAATAGAACTGTTTTATTAAAGGGAATATATAGCGATTCGAAACCACAGAACTTGCTGTCACTAATGTGTATGTGCTGCCTGCATTAACAACCAACTGACAAGGTAGATCGATTACTTTACTCTAGCTGTCCTATGGGTCTTTTCCTTCCTGTCCAATTAGAAGCTTTTCTCTACATGGAGTTCTAAATATTCCATGAAAGCTGTTATTTTCTTTACAATTTTTTAGCTTTAGCTATTAGCGGAATGCACTCTCAGTTCTCTGTGTGGCTTAGGGTTCTGATTTCTTACTATATGATGAACAGTGTTGCTTCTAGAAAGTCAGCAAGGTTTTTCTCCCTGGGCATCTTCTTATGGTGACACCTTAGTTGAAGATCATTCTTACGACACAGGTACATTTGATCAGAAACCTAGAGAAATTCCTGACTCTTTGGAATGGTTCCTGCTGAAGAGAATTATGCCACAGCCCAAGAGCAATTGATAGAGCAGCAGAAGGTGAAGCAGATGCAATGGAAGAAAAATGAACAGGTGTCTGGCACTAAGAGAGGCAGGAGTTGGTTTTCCTCTCTGTCTAGTGTCTAGAAGAGATAATGGCAATACACAGCCTTGCCAAGAATGTGTTGTTTACACAGTGTATGTACACCCACCTGCTCCATCTGAAAATGAGCTTGTGAACTCACCTGACTGAAAAGAACAGAAAAAAGATTGATGTGTTTTTCTATTGTGCCTGTTGAACTGACAAAAAGCATTATAGAAAATTAATAAAATCCACATGAGGGAATATCAATGTCCTTACAGTTTAAATGAGATTTTTTAATTGCTAGCTATGTCTCTTGCATTCCTTAGTTTGGATGTCGATATACGTATCTGATACAACTACTACACAGACTACCTTCATTTTCATGCTTTCCCTTTTCTGTGAAGAAAGTGTTAAAATCAGCAATGACAGAACTAAGAAACATGTATTTGATATATTTAGTGTCATGAGACATGAAGTACAGAAACCCATTTATGCTACAGTGAGATATGTCCTGACAACTACATAAGCATCTAATTAAAATCAGCTGCTAAAGGTAGAGAAATTATAGTGAAGTCTAGGTGGAAGCTTAGTCAACACCTTGGCTGTAAGGTAACTGAGTGAGAGATGGTTTCTTTATTTCAAGAAAATTTGGATGGCTTAAATTGTACCTGCCTGGAAATGTGACCATAAAGTTGTCTCTTTCTGATCACTACTATTGATCCCTTTCTTTTCTTAGCAAGTTTACATTTTTAAACAAGAAGCTGTTTTGAAAGGAAAAATGAAGCTTTAAAAAACTGTTAAAAGAAATTTTGCAAACTTATATAAATACTGAAAACTGAGCAAATTTGAAAAAACAGTCATTTCCCTGATTAGTTTTAGTTTAAAAGAAAATATCAAAATTTTAAAAAATGTTTGTCAAAAAATTACTGACAAGATCATCTTTTAGAATGAGATGTTGTGTCTTTGGTAAATTTCCTTCTTGATTTAGATCTACAGTAGATATTCCTAGCTTCATGCTCAGATTGTTTCTTCTGCTGGAATTGGTGCCTGATTTCTTTGTCAAATTATGTGATGCAACCTAATAACATCGTTATTTACTAGCTGTTGTGTTTAAAATGGATCATAACATATTTATAGCCAATGACTCAAAAACTTCTCTATGGTGAGAACAGTATTTTCATAGTTCATACTATATTAAGCCTGAGTTTAAATATTGGCACATTTGAATGCTTACGTCTTCTTCAAATGGAAATTCTTGAAGTCAAAAATATTTGTTCAATTTTGCTCATCTTTCACTGAAAAAATTCTTTCACTGAAAGTTCATACTGAAATTTCAAAAGCTGGTGAAAACAACTACTTAAAAAATGAAAGGAAAGCATAACTGCATCGCTTAATATCAATACTATGCAATTGCATTGTGTGGTATTTTGCTTATTTTTGTTATTCAAGTAGTTTAGCAGGCTTTTTCCTTTAGGTAAAATTCAGCAATATGTCATCTATAGTATTATCAGTTACCATAGTAGTAATTGCATTATATATATAAATCTATACACTGAATATCTGGCAGGGTAATCAAAATTACAGGATAAGGTAAGTGTTCTAAAACCAGACTGATCTCCAGAGCTGTGGCTGCTGACCTCATTATTTCACAGTGATAGTATCCACCTCTTTTGGCTCTACCCTAAGCTCCCTGAAAGCACTTGTTAGCAGTTCATCCTCCATCATTAAAATGGCGGAAAGTATATAAATAAACTCGGTGGAAAAAGGTGGAGATCCGAATTTAAAACATGTTATATTCTGGCAGGGTGACACTCAACTTTCTGAACTCTGACTAACAGGCAATACCAACATAGGTATTGTAATATAGGAATTGGGGAAGAAGGGAGTAAAAGAGCAATTCCACAACTCACATTCAGAGCAGATGAACAGCATTCCTTCCGACTTCATAAGTCTGGCGTAAAGTTTCAACAGCTGGAGGTGTGCACATACTTTGGATCTTGTGTTGATGGCCTGTCCTGCCACAGCTCCAGCCTTTTATATATATTATTTTCTTCATGTAACCAGCAGTCATCAAAATCTCCCTGCTCTGTTGATTAGCATGTGAACTGCATCTCCCCTTGCTGTATTACCCAAATTTTCCTGTCATTAAGCTTAGGCTAAATTTAAATTCACTAGCAGTGGCTATGGATTTATAATAGCTTAAATGAGGCTATAATTTGGTCTATTAACTTTGTACAGCTGACTACCAAGATATTTTTCTTTTCTGAGTCAAAAATTCATGCTACTCTTCTGAATGAAATTTCAACATCCGCCAACTTTTTTAAAATACATACTGAAATGTATTTAACACATCGTATGCTAGTGAATATTTTGATAAACTGTTCGTTCTTTTTCAGAAGTAACAAGTCAGACTTGTGCCTCCAGAAAAGAAGTACTGAGAAATGGTAATGTCTCATCTTTCATGTTTCTCCTCATCAGAAAAAGATACAAACCAACACAATATTCTGAGTTACTGGTGTGGAGCTGAAATTGTTCAATGAACTACTTTTAAGAGGGAACATGCATGGTGGAAGAAATTTATTGTAAAAAAAATCAATACAGAAAGGCAGTACACAAATTGACCAAAGGCAAGATTTTACTTTGAAATACATATGGTATAGTAGTATATTTTCCTTTAGCATTTTAATAGCCTAGTGTACATACATTGAACCAATACACAATACTAGCAGATTGAACATATTACCTCTTTGGTGGCTTAAAGTATTGTTTCACTAATTTTTCTAGGGTTTTTTGGGGGGAGGGAGTGGAAAAAACACATCCTGTTGATAAAGCTCAGCAGATCATTTTGTTCCTTTCCTTTTTTTTCTCCTGGAAGAGTCTGGAGATTCAATCTATTTTTATCCTTTAAAAAATAAAAAGCAGCCACAGCAGAGGATGCATTTTCACATTTCACATCATCACCAAGAAATACAGAGCCTTGACAACCAAGATAAATGAACAACAAACCAAAAAGCAGTGGAGAAGGGTCAAATCCATTTGACTTATGGGCCATTGTAGAGAACGGTGGGTCACACAATGTTTTCTTTTGTTTCTGGAGCTACCAAGTGGAAACTATATAGGATAAATGTTTCCCTGATTTCAAAATAAAGAAAGAGGAACATAACTCAGAAACTAAGGGCTGGCTGTGCCAGGGACTTGCATCTATTACTGACACTTGTTAGTTACCGGACAAGCTTGATTCATTTGCTTAATCTCATAGGTTCAGGAGGAGTGGTAGGTAGTCAGTACTTCTTGTTTTTTGGTCTCAGACCATTTCTTCATTTACGATCAAGTCCTGATTTCCTTAGTTCAGGAGGAAACCCACCAAATTTTATTTAATCTAGAGACCCGCTGCCAGAAGTAAGACCGGGTATAGGGGTCCCGGGATTTGGTCTTCTGTGTTCTTAGCTGTGTTGAAAGTGAGAATATTCATGTTCAAGACTGTTGCTCTTTTCCTCTCCTATCTCATTTATCTCTCCTCTCTCTCTCATGCTTCACAGAATATAATAACAGTGCAAACAGTTTCATTTTGACATTGTTACCACATTTAGGAAAAATACTCTCTCCTCTTCTCTTTCCCCTTCCCAAATGAGGATGTATATCTTCCTGATTATGCAGGAAGCTGACCGTCGTCATATAATGGGAAACAGGAAGCTGTAGTCTAAATGATAATACCAGTTTGCTGCATCAGCTAGTCAGGAACATGATCATGAAGTCTTAGTCTCAGAATAGGAAAGATCAGAGAAGGAAAGAGCTGCTGCTAGACAAGTGGGATAAATTAGTATGGAAGATTAGTCAGTGATTAATATGTTTCAAGAGTTGTTTTTATACTGTTACAATTATAGATATACACTTATCTCCCCTTCCTGGCTTGCCTCTATTTATGGACAGTAATAAGATGAAAGGGAATGGAGAGAGAAACTGGGATTTGTCAGAATGCTGATTGTGCAATCAAGCTTAATACATGGAGAAGTTTCAAACATCAGAAAAAAAGGAGGAAAAGAGGAAGTGAGCAATGTACAAAAGGCAGATTCTTTATCAGAAGTTAATGCCTCCACCATGTTCCTTAGGGCTATTATAACTCCAGCTATTTTTCTGTCTGAAACAAGAAATACAGTTACAGCAGTAACAGAGTTTTCTCCTGACTAGCCATCATGCTAGATTCTGGCATTACTAATACATGTTACCTTCATTGTTTACATCCTCAGTGTTAACATATATTAGTGGGACAGCCTCTATTTAGGTTGATGGAACTAAACTGTCATTGCTTTAATATGACATGAAGAGGTCCCACTTTTTCTCCCCAAATCTTCTTCATGTTCCTGTGCAGTGATCCAGTTCATGGAAATCATCTGGCTGCAAACTGATGGATAGTTTTCATCTTGATTTGTCTTCAGCTTCCTTGATTTGGCTCATTAGACAACTACACAAGCGTTGTTACGACACATGTGAGCAGGTGGGACTGAGTCATCAAGAGAAGGTGGGAACCAGTTCGTTAAGTGGCAGTACAGGCTTACATTAGACTAAAATGACAAGGTAACCATGGCTTAAACATGAATGAGTACACCACTGCAAGAACTCAGTGCTGATCCAAAACTCTTTAGTAAGCTAGGAAAGATATACTGGCAAAATTATAACAGGTTAGACTGATGATAGATAACTGCCATATAATAAACATTAGTTATTGCAATTGGACATGTAAATAATTTAACTCTCTCATTGAAATTCCCCAAGACCAAAGACAAAGGAACAAAGAAGGACTGTTCAGTGAAGTTATGACATCATTGCAAAATGACTGTCGAATTGAGGAAAGTAAGATATTAGGCTGGATTTAAAAAAAAAAAAAAATAGAAATGTTATGGACAACACTGTACCAATTTTTCCTGTGAGTGTGTTGAAGTGCATACTGCCTCCAGTACAGATTATTTCACTTCAGAAAGACTGCAACAGAAATAAATCATTTTCACAGATTGAATAATACCTGTAATCAACTAATTAGATGTAAACTACCCTTCTCTCTACCTCTTCCTGTACTTTCCCTTTAGCAGAGTGAATGCACTGGTAATTCAGTTTTGGACATTGTTATAAGGGTGATCCTGTCTCTGTTTCTTTGAAATTCATCCTTCAGACAAATGAATAGACATTGTGAATATTTTCCTAGCATTGCAGAACAGCTAAACACAGTATTACTCTTACCTGAATCATAGACTCATAAAATAATTTTGGCTGAAAGGGATACGTGAGAGTCATTTAGTCCACTCACCTGCTCAAAGGAGGACCAATTAGATGACTTTTCTTAGTGTTGTGTTCAGTCATGTTTGCAATATGTCTCCAAGGGTGGAGATTATACAGCCTCTCTGGGCAACCTATTCCAGTAACTCCAGAGATTTTCCTAACAGTTGCCTGGAATTTCCTCTGGTAGAAATTGTGTCTATAGTCTCTTGTCATATCACCATGAACCTTCAAGAAGAGTCTGTCTCCATCTTCTCAATATTCTCACATCAGACAGCTGTAGACACCAACCAGATCTCCTTTCATCCTTGCTTCTTAAGGCTGAATAAAACCAATTATCTCAGCCTCTCCTTATATGCCATGTGCTTCAATGCCTTAGTCACCTTTGTGGCCCTTTGCTGGACTCACTCCACAGTATGTCAATGTGTTCTACTGAGGAGGCCCAAACTGGACTAAGTAGGTCAGATAAAGAGTAATGATCTCCAGATTACTATGTATATTCGGTGTTGCTCTCCAAATGAGTTGTTTCCATGTAAGAGATTTTAGCATCACGGTGGGAATTCTCTGAAATACATTCAAACAGAGTGTTAAATTTTAGCAAAAAAAACAAAACCAAAAACTAAACCAGGAAACATTATTGTGCCACGGCATTACTAATTACAGTGCACCCATATACTGAATCTTCCACTCAGGTCTCATTACTCCCGTTTCAGGAGGGTCACGATGAAACTTGAAAAAGCATAGAAGAGGACAGCAAGGATTATCAGGTGTATATAACAAATGTGTTTCAGTTCTAGAAATCCATGGCATCTAGGACTCCTATAAATAGAATTTTTAATTCTTGTTATTGTATAAATTCTACATGGCTTGTGTGCAAGAATGTATATTTGCATCCAGCTCATTTCCTGGGCATGCAAGTTGTCCTGCAGTCACATACGGTATTTTTGCTTTAGGTGCTGTTTTTGCAGCATCTCATCAGGAACCTGTACTCTAACATTAAGTTTCCTAATGTTTCTTCTTCCGTGACTGCTAGGCTACTTTGACCTGGGTGCACAGTAATTACATCAATTCATTGATGTGCCAGGCTTTTGAGAATTGTTTCCATTTCTGTATTTTTTGTTTTCAAGTTGCGTGATGATGAATCGCAGTACAAAGGAGTGAAACAGGACATAGGTATTCATACTTGCTGTCACCAGGTGCTCTAACTCACTCTTAAATCACTGCTTTGAGTTCTGCAGGCATGCACCTTCTTTCTGGCAGTTTAGTTTAATTTTCCTTCTGCTTTTTATAAATAGTCTGTGAATGGAGCCTAATATTTGTCATGGATGCTTGAGTTAAATTTATATAGAGAAATACTAAAATGAGTATCTCCTCTTCCATCCAATTTGACTTTTCTACAGCTGGTGAAAAGCTGGTTGGGTCTGCAAGAAATCATTTTCATGTGTTTCAAAGCTTCACAAGATTTTGACATCTGTGGTGAAAGAAGTATCAAAATTAAGCAAACTAAAACAAACTTAAACCCCAGCTGCAAATTTTCAGATAGTTCTTTTTCTGTACAGTGTCAAATTTGCTACCTCAAAGTCCAATTAGAGTTCATTTTCTATCCAGTCCTGCAGCTGGGAGAAGTTGAGTGAATTTGCCAAACAGCTAATGAAGATTTTCACTGAAATAAATGTTGTTTAAACAGACACAGTTCAATGACTTTATATACTATTGTAAAGATAGGTTTGGATTCTAGCTTTTTAGAAGTTTAGTAGTCACCTAGTCTATGGGCCTCTTCTAGGTGTCTGAAAAGGTTGGTTGGCTCAGGAAGAAGTGACATTTTTGAGTGCCTGCACAGTTTTTCTGATGGAATTTAAACTCCTACAGAAAGTCACTATGAGACCAGATGAAAGTCAGAAATTATGGGATTAGTGGTATGTGAAATGGGTGCTGGAAAAAGGATGAGAGCACAGAGGAAACAATATCACCTGAAGAGGCATTTTCCTTTAGTTTTAGGCAGACTGAATGGTACCAACCACCAAGGTACCTTCATTGAGTCACTGTAAGGTAAATTACATAAAACACCAAGATGTGTATGTAATGAAAGAAGTGGGAGAAGCTGTGAGGCACAGAGGGTCTATCTTTTCTGCGCTTCATGTGTTTCTTGCATAAAAGCAGAGGAAGATTCTCCTTTGCCTTCACATTTGATAAAATGTTGTTTTGATTCATAGGTATAAATATACAACCAGGCAAATGTGTAGCCAATAATTGTAGATCTTTTCCTGATATATTTGCACATCTATGGATATAGAAACTACTAACTTGTTATATAAAAAGCAAGATATGTTGAGTGAGAACACATCTATATTCCAGCTATTTTCCCACCATTTTAATACAGGATCTCTTTATCTGATGATTTTTTATGGCTGAAATCAGTGATGGTGAGACCAGACACCAATTAAAATTAAGTTGGTCATTTCTGGGATGGCATGAAATCTAAAATACTCCAAGGGAAATTACCAGTTTAGAAAGTCTAGTCAGGAATGAATTTGTAGTGACAGAGTTGGGGAAACAGAGAACTGCTCCTTCAAAAGGAGTTAATACCCTTGAGAAAATAATAGGATGCGTACTCTAATAAGGAAGATCCTATTTACATATGTTGTAGGAACTGTTAGATTTTTGGCATTCTTCATCCTTCCTCTCTTCAGTTCTTTTGTTTATGTTTATGCTGAATTTTACATTTGAAGGTAATGCCTCATATTCTGTGTATTACAACGTATCATGAGGCCAGGAATAAAGAAAGGAAAGGGAGAAGCATTATCTGAACTCATTGATGGTAATATTTATCTTCTGTTGATATTTTTGTACATTTTAAGTTCCTGTGTCCCTGTTCAAAGACTTGTATTTGTCTGATCTTGGAGTCCAAACTGCTCTAAGCCTGCATTAGATAGGAAACCCATTTAAAAATCCCATTTTCTGTAAGCACAAGCCAAGGAGCTGATTGTCTGATGAATTTTAATCACAGAAATAAGACCTGAGAGACTCAGTGTGACTTCTGAACTGGTGAATAGGAAAAAAATGTGCTTAGTTGAAATCAGTGTTGTTGATTCTATAAGTTCACTTGCACAAAATTCACCTGCTCTTTTTCAAAGTAAAAACATAGTGCATTATTGATTCAGTGACTGACTTTTTTTAAGAGTCCACTTTGTGAAATCCCAAGTCCTCCTACAATCATCCTGTGGCATCCTCCCATGTAAATATTCTTCATGTAGTACTGTTCCCATTCTGAGGTTTTGTGTGTGAACATCACTAACTTCATTAATGGCTCATGATAGTAGCACAATCTTCACCAGCACGTGGAACATTCGTAAAACAGCAGCTACTCTAAAAGGAAAAAAGAATATCGTGGCAATGATTAATGTACATGAAGTAGTATACCCATTTAAAAAAAATATCTAAATGTTCATAAACTCAGAGCAAAAACTATTGGAAGAAAAAAATAAAGATTGCAAAAAATGTTATAAAACTGTAAGTTACTTCCCAGAAATGCATTAATCTCACCTTGTTACTCCAGAATCTTTCCCTGTCTGCTGCAGGCAGCGGTACAAAGTGGTTGATAGCTACAGTTTGAGATATAGACTGACACTTTCTTCTGCAGCAGTCATGAGTGAGTTATTCCAATCTGTGCTAGCACAGCTGGAAAATTTACCTTCACACGGCTGGAATTCCATTTCAGTCTGTCATGATACACTACGCTGCGTCTGTTTCTTCATGAGCTACAGCATTGGTGCAATGTGTTCTCTAAGGTTTCTGCCATCACAAATACAGTCACTAAAGCCATCTATTAAAAGTAAGTTGAGATTGAAATGCTTTGATATCAAAAAATAAATTATTTTGTAAAGAGCCAGCTCTCTCAGCATTAGAAAAGCTTACATAATAGCTATGATTTTATTTCATTTTTCTTTTAAGTTTTTAAAACCACCTTTTTGCAGGTAATTTATATTGTTCCTGGGCCAGATGTATTTTAAGATTCTCTTTTTTAGTACTTACCAATGGGTGGACTGCCCTAGCTTTTATTTACTTCAGTTCAAGGGAACTAAAAGGCACTAAAACTTATTCATAACTGCTTTTCCAGAGATTGTTCACCCTGATAATTTGTTGACATGAAGAGTATAAACAGGAATTAGTTAATATGCATTATTCCTTCAAGAAGTCAGCAACAAAGCAACAGTGAGGCCTGGAGATTGGGCCAAGCTCAAGGTTGGTATGCAAGTTAAGCTTCCAATAATTACTTCAGCTTCTGAATATGAAACATAATTTCATTTAGACACTGCCATTTCTGAAGTCCATACAGAATTGCTATCAAGAATGTGAATTCAAGTGGTAGTTTTCCTCTATTTCCTTAGTGCAAAAGTTTAAAATGATAGAGTTATAACTAAAACTGTCCTCAGTGTTGGTATTGATACTCAAGCATCACAAAATAATTCTTTCATTTTATCCCTCTGTCTTTTAAGTGGTAAGCAACAGAGATGGTTGCTTTGACTGATCCTGTAACCTCCATCTCACTTCCTCTCTCAATTCACTTTTGATTTTCTTTTCTAGAATTACCTGTGACTGGTGCTGTGAAACATATGTTCTACAGTAAATCATACATGTTCACAGTAGAGCTAAGTGAAAGACACAACTTCCATCCTGTGTGCCTTGAGCTCAGGTCTTCTGTGGTCAAAATCAGTGTGTTGCTCACAGTGCTGTCTTTGTAATATAGGTAGAAGCAGGAAGCATAAAAAGGAGCAGAAGTAAGAACAGGACCATTTGTTTACAGTTAGTAAAACTAGCATGACACAAGCAATAATGTGACTAAAGTAAGACCTGTAATATTAGCTCTTTTACCTCACCTTTTTAATGGTGATTCTTGTTGCTGTACATGGCAGATTACAGACATGACTAACGTTTCTTATGTATTTATTGACTTTTTCTTCTTTAAATGGGCTAGCCATACATTGCGTCTGTTCAATATGAACTGGGCTGTGGGTGTTAAAATGTTATTTACAATGTCCTTCCATGTGCATCAAGGAACGAGCCACACCATGGTGAGCACAAAGAAATAAGCTTTCACTTGTGTAGGCAGGTTATGGTAACTACTGTAGAATTGCTTGAGTTTATAAATAGGAAAATGTGTTATCCTGCTGTGGAAAATGCAAACACATTCAATAGCAGAACTATCCTTTACATTTTTCAGAGGTTAGAAAGCCAAGGATGGTGACCAGCTCTACAGTAGGAAGTCTATTTTTCACAGTTTCCCTCAAAGGTATTTAAAAAGAAGATTTTTAAAGTATTGAGTCCACACAACATTTAGAGCATTCAAAACAATTTAGCAGTGACTCACTGGGTTTTGCTGTAATAAAACAATATCCTTTCAAAAATACAGTTTTATAATTAAAGTGATAGGTCCAGTGCTGTGGAATACTGACTTCAAAGGCTTCAGTATTAATCAACAGAGTGATATTTTTAGTGGACATTTTGGGGAAGTGTTAGAGGAGACATTTCAAAATCATGAGACACTGAAGGTGGGACTTACTTTACTTAAGTATAGGCACCTAAAAGATAGACTTATAATCTGTGTAATCATCCCCATTAGCGCTATGGGAAGAGAGAGCATCTCCACAGAACAATCCACAATCTACCCTGCCTCCACTTTTAGTGATTTTTTTCCCATTCAAAATCTATGGAGGTAGCTCTCCTTCTTAGTTGTTTCTACATTGTCTACACAGACATCCTAGGCCTCAGGCTTAGTCTAGACAATTAAATTGTAGATAGCTGCAGCTTGAAGATGTTTCAAATCATATGTTCTTTGAAAGTCAGTATAACTAAACTGTGGTCTGCCCTTCTAGGAATTGGTCCACAAAGCCTCTCTTATGGAAAGTTTATCTTCTGAGGGCCTATATCATAGTGCCTTCCTAGACAACAGGCTGCTTTTTGTTTAGCATCATATCTAGTTTTTGTCCAGAGCTAATATTGATGGACAAATGTCTATCTCCTCTAGACATAAGTGCGACTGTCAGTTTATAAGTCTGTACATCTTTCGGTGTATAAAGAGTACTGAGGTTTAAAACCACTCTGCTGTTTTGCTAGGAATATTTCACACAAAATGGCAATTCAATTTGTCTGCAGTTAAGTACCACGTCAGTTGCTAGAGATTGTATAGTGAGGAAATGAGTTCACCTCAGGGATATCTACACCCAGGCGGGGACAGTTTATGCCTCTTGGAAGAAGTATTTTAAAAATTATCTATTAATTATCAAAATTCTGATTTATGGGAAGCCTTATGCACAGTTTTGATTATGAGTAGAACCTCTGGAAAAAAAAAAAGAAATAAGGGCATGGTGGAAGAAAAAAAAAACTTTGAGGACTTTAAGATGTGCTGATGAAAAGCATTCTGGAAGAGATAGGTACTATATTATTATTGTAACAAATTTTTCAGATTTGGTTTACTATATGAAAAATTCACTGTGAAGAAAGAAAACTATAAAGAAAATACAGATCTAGTTCTGTTCACAGGTACATGTGCAGCTGGCTGTCTTTGATTTCAAAGGAAGTCATGCACACATACATATGGGCAAAATCTTGCCCTAAGTTAGTAATTTCTATAAAAGCTCTTCTTGTACAGTGCACAAACAATGTATTACCTACTATGGCAAGTGCCATCCAGTACTGACGTGTTCATCCTCTTCTCTCAGTGAAAGCTGTAAAAACTATGGCCAGATAGTGTCTTTAAGAACAAGGCCATGCCATTCAAACATTTGAGGGAAAGCTCACAAAGCAGACAAAAGAAAGAAGCAATCTCTTTCAGATGGCTCTCAGCACCAAAAGATTGTGAGCTGCCTACAGGAGTTGATCTTTCTCCATTGAATGTGTAGGCAGCTTGTGTCTTCTAACTGAAGTCCCTCTTTACACCTGCTAAACTTTCAGAGGAAGATTTCAAAGTGTATGGACACCATTTATAAGCGCAATACATCCTTGAATATGGTGGTATATGCAATCGGTCACTAAACTCAGGCCTCTGGATCACTCAGCAACAGAAGTGGGGGTGATGAAATTTCTTCTGTACGAGTTCTCTAGGTCTTCTCTTTGACCTGTTTTCATTATTGCTGAATGAGGGATGTCTGGCCCGAGTCACACGGTTCTGCTCAGAATATGCTTGTAAAACAGGCAGTTCAGTAATAAGGAGGCTGCTTCCAACTTGGAAAATCAGAGAAGGCACTGCAAATGTTTCCATGCTCTTCACTCCCCTTCTGTCTTCACATTTCTGTTCCATGGTGAAGACAAGTGTTCATTTTTGCCTAGATATGTGACCTTATTAATTGGGATTTCCCTTGTTTTTTGAAAATGTACGTTGTTATCTGTATTACAGGGTCTCGGTAGTATACAACATGTACTCTGAATCTCAGCAATGGTTTTCTGAAGATTAAAGTTTTGAAAAGTGGAGAATTAAAGAGGCAGACACTATATATTACATGTATACATGCAATGAAAAAGGTTAAAATGATCAGTTTCGGAGCTTCATCCCGCCAGATCATATTTTATACAACTGCTGTTTGATTCAAAGCACACCTTTGAATTACATTGCCTCAAAGCTTAAAGAGATAATATTGTTAATTGCTTGCTAAGGTACATTTAGATGGCAGAGTGCAGACAGTTAAATTTCACCACCCACAGTCTTCAGGTAACATATGAGGCACGCTGGTCTACATTACATATGTAATTGTGTAGTTATTTAAGCATTAAATTGTGGTGTGATCTTTTTAAGCTGAATAAAGTGGGATCATATCAGTGCTTATTAGAAGATCCACAAGAGTTGTTGGTGGCTGTGTGGGGTTATTAGGAGCTGACGTGGTTGTGCTGAGTCAGTATGCAGGACTTACAATCTACAGTTCCGCTGGACATGCCAGTGTTCAGAAGACATCAAAAGTAGAGTTCTTGTCATGCTGGAGATATTAAGGATCTCTTGGCCCTTTCTCTAAGGACACGATATTACCATTTTAAAAAATTCCAATGCACATAATAGCAGTCTGTTTACTTTTACATTACCTTGTTTCTTTGGATACACCATCTCACTTGTCCTAACCAGTAGGTTGCTAAAGATAGGCTGTGAACTGCAGAAAGTAAAGGTACAGTGGTGTGGTGAACTCACCTCAAATGTTCCTTCCTTCCATGCTAGAAGAAATCTGAAGCCTCCTTCTTGGTAAAATGCTTTGCTGATCTCCATCAAAAAGTTACAATAGAACTTGAATATATTATTCTCTTAACATATTTGTGTGCTATCTTCGTTTGGGAACACATAAACTTTTCAAGATGCCACTCTTTTATCTTTAGATTGACCCCTATCAACCAGTTGACTTGAAACTGTAGGTCTTGTTCTGCAAGCCAAAAAATACAGATCATTCCTTTCAGAGTTCAAAAAAGCCTTCAGAAAAGTTTTTCTTTTAACAAAGGTTTATACAAACATTTTCTTTCATTAAAGAACAAGGAAACTAAATAATGTTTATCATCTATGGTTTTAAATATCAAAAATTATGTAAGAATTCAGAGTCATCTCTTCAGTTTACAACATTTCTGGGCAGAATTACTTTTCCATACCACATGTTTGATACTGATACTGAATGATGCAGTGATTTATTTCCAAAGACTCTGTGAATATGAAAACTTAACAGTTCGTAATAATTATAGATCAAAGTGATTTACAATAAAGACTTGGCATTAGCATCTTGGCTAGCACATAGTAACACACAATTGTAACATATACTTATTATTCAATTTAGTGTCTTTGTCATTTTGTATTTCATACTGTGGAGAGATTTCAAAATGAAATAAAAGATGACACTAAACATGAGGTGCTTCAGCATATAATGTCATTTTGAAACTATCTACACAGATGAACCAAAACCAAAAAGAATTATCTTTACAGCATGAAGTCATTATCATTTCCTTTTTTAAGTTCTACAATGAAAAGTCATGTAAGTAGCAGAAAATCCTACATGTTTGACTACACTAGCTAATTAGCAAATAATTATGCCATGGCATTTTGTCAAACTTGCTGGTGCTCCATTAATGTGCATTTCAGATTTAGTACATAGAACTTTAAATTATTTCTTATCATTTGTTGCTTTTGACATGTGATTTGGGTATTTTCTATAATAAATAAATAAAACCCAGTTGATATATGAGATAGAAAGTTTCTGTGTTTAATTAGTTTTGAAAAGTGTAGACAAATGAATTACCACGAAACTCTTTGCAATGCTTATATCCTTTTCCTTTTTCAAAAAACTGACAAGCAGTTCAAGCTGAGAGAATTTCCTGATACTTATCAGCCACCCACAGTTTCTACTGGCTGTATGAGAAAATGTAAGCTACTTTTAAGTGTAAAAGAAAAGAGTGAGTCCTTCTATCTGGCTATTGATTCAGATTAACTTGCTCCAGCATCTGTAACCCTCCCTCCAGGGCTAATATTATAGTGATTTATTTAATTTGGAATTGTCAGAAACTATTTGTCTGACACTCCTTTACACAAACACAAATTCAGGGACAAATGGACAGTAGAAATAAATAAAAGAAACTGTGGTTTGGTGCATCACAGTAATTAGTCCATCTATTGCATTTGACATTCCCTTATCAGAGCTTGTTCTGACACTCTGTCTGCCCTTCAGATGCTCCATCTTTATATAATCAGTTACACAGGGCAGATTGTAAAGTTATAAACTTATCTTTGCTCATGTTGTATTAGGCAAATTCTAAATTTAGAATGAAAGCAGGGGGAGCCTAGAGTAATTCTACTAAAACTGAGCTCAGAAAGAGATCACGCTCACATTATCTCGAAGTGCTATGGACTTGGACGATAGCTTAGGAAATATGTTATTTACGTCAGCAAACTTCATTTTACCTTTCTGACTTGCAAGTCAGAACATACTTTCATGGCTGGAATGTGGTCTTATTTACTACTGCTGCAGTTGCAAACTATGCATACCATACTATGCTCTGTTTTACGTACACTAGGGCATTCTTACCTTCTCGTGCTCCTTCAGAGGAGGTCTTTGAGTGAGAATACATGCCTTTCATTTGCAGGAGGACCAGTGTCTGCTCTTTGAAAACTGAATCAGGAAAGTTCAGTAGCATTGAAAAGATTACTGGAAGAAGTCAGGACTGTATACCACGCCTATTATTTACCCTATGTACAGTTAATGTCCCTGTAAATAATTGTGGTATTCTTCTCCCACAGTGGTTTTTATTATTATTATTTTTATGCTGACACTCTTTCTTTTTTTTCTCTTTCTCTCTCTCTCTCTCCCCCCCTGCCTCTTCCTCTTCTCTTTTTAATCACCAGTTTTGATATATGGTTTTTTGAGACTTACAAAAAATGTTCTAAGACCTATCAAGGCTATTATTCTTAAACACCACCAATGAAAATTAAAAGTTAAAAATAAACCAAACTTGGAAGGAAATGTGAGAAAGCACAGCATTTATAAGTGAGTATTTTTTTAGATGGGATCATTATTTTAATTTTTTATTTATTTTATTTTTCTACCTATTATTACATTAATGCAATGTAAGACAGACAGATAAGATTAATGAAAATGAAGGAATCTTATAATGAGTGGGATTGACAATATCTAATCACCTTTATTTCAAACTATAGATAGTAAATGCCATTCTGTAGCAGACTCGCTAGAATTTCAGAGGCAAGGCATATGGTGGCTTTTTTCTTAGTTAACTTTGAACAGCTGTATTCCAGTAGTTTTCTGTTTTAAATATTCTGCCAAAATAGTTCACATATTTAAGCAGAAGACAATTTATTTTAAAATTGTAAAGCACTGGAGGAACTGTTTTAATAACTTTTCCTCTTTATTTAAATACTACCACAACATGTTACAGGAAGTTTTAAATGAAATATTATTAAGTGTTAAGCAGCAGTTACATTTTACAAGGCAATTTCTAATTTAACATTTTTAAAAATCACTATAGGCTGTTATTTGAAATTACATTCCAAGAAATTGAAGTTTTTATGAGCAGCTTTCCAATAAAATTTTATCAAAGGTGTAGCCATAGCATTTGAATAAGTACTTATTATGTATAGTTAGTATGGTGCTTGCAGTTTAACACTTTAAAATTATGTAATGCTTAATCTAAACCAAGTAGAGAGTGATATATAGATAGATATAATTATACATACTTCAGATGTTGTCTTATCTATCTTGTTTAGAGTACAGATGTGTTTATTTCTAACCTGATTTTCTAACAGACTTTCCCATGTATATTAACTTTTTTGCCAAATTTACACCAAAAAATTACAATTAATCATGCTATTTAGGATTGCCAGAATTTAGGAAATATATTGTTTAATCTACTCTTTTTTTCTTTTATGATGCTGTAGTGTGGATTTCCAGGAAGTGAATTAATTTATGTAAAAAACCAGTGTAAACATGCACTACCGCGAAATATTTCTGTCTTCAAATCATGCTTCAGACATTTTTCATTTCAGATGCTGATTTGCATCAACTGAGAGACTACACATGCAGAGGAATTCAAAAGCTACAGCCTGGTTTTTGCATGTAACTCTAAGCATCTGACATAAATCTGAAAATACATAAGTTATTCAGCTCTGGCTGCAGAGTCTCGGAGAACAAGTAAATATACACATTTGTCACTTAACAATCCTAGGAACCATTTTGCTGCACTAAGAAAAAAATCCATCTCACCTAATTTTATAGCTGTTGAATTTAAAATAGCTAGTTGGATTAACTTTATATGCAGCTGGAGAACGAAGAAACATCATAAAACAAGGATGTGCATCTGTGTGTGTATGTGAGTGAGAAAAGGGGAACACTCTTTTTCTGTTGAAGGTGAATATCTGTAGTGAAGACTGGCAAATTAGTTGTATCAAACTGGGAAAACTCAAGAGAAGTGGTTTGTAGTCAAGACAGTCAGCTGGAATATAATCAGATGAAAAGCTGGCCTCAACGTGGCAATTATTGTTTTGGGGCTTTTTAGCTGAAAGAGTTAAGCTAGCAAAACACATGATAAAGGCATAGTTATTAAAAGAAAACCCTTTTGATCATATGGCTTAATATGAAGAAGAATCTAAGGGAGTTATACAGGTTGACATCTCTTTGCTGATACTGTAATTCTAGAAGGATTGTTTGTTGGTCTAACTCTGTTGGCAAGAGTAGACCAAGGCAGTAGTTACTGGTGATATATTAAGAAAGGGGCCAGACAAATTCTAGCAGAAAAATCTACTGATGGCTATTAATCACTGGATGACAGGGAGAATATCCTCAGGAACTATCATTGTATTGAAACTCTTTCTATACCTAAGCACCCGTTACAGCTATTATCAGAGATAGGTTAGAACGTTAGATGAACACCTTGGAAGAATTCTTCCAGCTACAGATTCAGACTCCTAACTTTGCATATCTCCAAAGTAGCCGTCTGCATTTCAGGTATGTGTTTTAGCTCCCGTTATAGTGAGTGGAGATCTAGTCAAACAGTCTAGAGTATCATTTTGCTGACCTGCATCCGCTTTCAGTTGTAACAGTCGTTTGTTTTTTGCCAATACTTACTGACAGATCATTTCCTGACCTCCCTGAAGCTATTATCTGTTTCTCCGTATTCTCAGTTTTTATTTGAAAGAAAGTAAATCTCTAAACATTGTGTTTGTGAAGTTTAGACATGAATTGAATACAAACAACACAAAGATATGTGAAGGAAGAAGAAACAACTCTGAGAGACAGGATACATGCTTCCCCCTATGTAAACAGTGGACAGGGACAGTTTCTTGCAGAAGAAAATTCAGAGAAAAATTCAAATTTAGCAGAAGTCATCACTCTCAAATCCATTTATTCCAGAAAGCTTTCTTAACTTCTGCACCTTAATTAGGTGTTTTACGTAGGTGATGTAAAACACTGTTCCATCTCTACAGTTCAGGTCTTCAGGATTACAGCCTTCTTGTTAATTTTCTGGAAAGAAACAATGTGTAATGGTGCCAAAAATGAGTGCAGTTTTAACAGTATAGTCAGTTAATTTTCATCTAAGCCTGCAAGAGCCCAAGGTAATGATCTTTGCAGGCCTCTAGGCATAACTAAGGAGAATCAAGCTTGTGGAGCCAACTAAAGCCAAGAGGCAATGCAGTCATATTTTGAATGGACTTAGAGATAGTGATAGAGCCTGAATATACACCATCCAATTTCTCATCTTGCTCTCTTCTTTTAACTGCTGTCCTTTTTGCTTTGCTATGCACTTATGTTGTTTTTCCATGAGATGCTTGCTGTTCAATGACTAGTGAAATGGCTGGTGTGATTATAGTATATATGATAATAGCAAAATAATAGAATTATAATATATACATGATAATAACATTGATAATACCTGAAAGGTGAAATATGTAGGCAAGAAACAACCCAAACTGTGAAATTTTTCTCTTTCACCATGTCTACAGTAACAAGGAATGTCTAGGTGCTTGTGTCAGCAAACATTCATCCCTATAGAGAAAGTTACTGCTTTCACAGTGAGACAGCTTTTCAGTTACAGCAAAATAAAAGTTTATCTTCTGTAGAAGTGCCTTTTGTTTTTCAGAGACAGAATTTCCTAGAATAAATGCTGCTGCCCTTCTGTTAAAGTCCATAACACATAACCACTAAATCTGTGTAACTGAGGATTCAGTGTCCCATCTCATCTCTTATCATTGGTCAGTTTTAATATCCTTTATCTCCCCAGAATATTTGTGAAGGGCTTAGAAATCATCTCCAAGGTGCAAAGCAGTACATTGCTGAGGATTTTAAATGGGTGAATTTCTCCCTGCATAAATAACATTGGAAGAAACTTACCTTTTTTTTTTAATAGCATTTGGTTAACAAGTACATTTGGTTAATGAGCAGCAGTGGTAATCTACAATGACTAGGAGATTCTCTCCCTGTATTGCTTTAATGGAACACAAAATACGGTGGCACTGATCCAATAAAAAGTAGGAGCTCGTTAAAACTTCACATATTGAGATTGTTTCACCAGAATAACAGACATCATTGTTTACCTGTGGCCATTTAAGATGGCCAATTTATCAACTCCTAATGGCCTTCTGGCTCTAAGATATCAATAGGTATGCCCTCCTACAAAAACATCTCTTTGGTTGGGCCCTTCAGATTTGGACAAAGAATGATATATGGTCATTGAGAATAACTAGATACAGGGTCAGGTCTTGAAAAGTGTATTCAATTTTTGCTAGTGTCATCTATGCATTTAAAATGTTGTTCAAAGTACCACTGTGGGCTTGTAATATTTACCAGATAAGGGAAAAAAAAAGCTTTTTGTTGATTGTAGAAAAAACAAAATCTTTTGTGGTCTGTGCTTGAGTGTGAGTAGATAAAATATCTCATTGTATTAGATCTTTTGTTGAGAGCTTTGTCACTTTTAGATGACAAAAAACGTTGTGTACATAAAAATATTTCAACATTGATAGTAGGTTAGATGGCAGGGTTAGTTGGTGTCTCAAATAAAATAAAATCATTCATGAGACCTGACTGGTGTCTGGATTAATCTGATAATGTGTAGACAACTGCATCCAACTTTGCCATCTAGATCATCTAGATTTGTTTTATCATGAAAGGGGAAGAAGAAGAGCTTCTATTCATCTCATCCTAAAGAAAATACCTAAAATACATAAAAGTGATATTGACAAAATAGGTCAGATTAATTGAGCTTTGAGCCTAATTTTATCCTTTGACTGTACAGAAGCACAGGGTGACCCATACAGATGTAGAAGTTAAAACCCTAAAAAGCTTAAGTAGGTAAGGTCAGTCCCACTCAGCCTTTCTGTTAAATCATAAAAAAAGAACTTTTAAGTGTTTCAGTCTTTTCATCTGACAATAAAGTTGATAATATTAAACCACTCGTAAGTCCTGCCTGTTAACATTGGTTAGTGTGCTACCCAAGGACTAGTGCCAATTTGATAGCTGGATCTGGCACTGGACTTGAAAGATCTCACAAGTATAGGCTGCAGGGATATAATTGGAATAGATATCTCCCTTCTGGGCTATCTTATACCCCCATGCAGATCTTTTGAGTGAATTTTACAACACACAGGAATTGGAGAAACACCACAGAGATCCACGTACAGCACTAATGTTTTTAATGCTCAATGACAAATTTATTGGAATCAAATACAGTCATAACAAGCTCTTGTACTGGTTTTGGCTGGGATAGAGTTAATTTTAGTCATAGTAGCTTGTATGGTGCTGTTTTGGATTTGTGACCAAAACAGTATTGATTGATAGCACACCAATGTTTTAGCTATTGTTGAAGAGTGAATGCACAGCATCAAGGCCTTTTCTGTTCCTCACACTGCCCTGCCAGCGAGCAGGCTGGGGGTACACAAGAAGCTGGGAGGGGACACAGCTGGGACAGCTGACCCCAACTGACCAAAGGGATATTCCATACCATATGACATCATGCTCAGCAATAAAAGGTGGGGGAAGAAGGAGGAAGGGGCGACGTTCAGAGTTATGGCATTTGTCTTACCAAGTAGGTGTTACACATGGTGAAGCCCTGCTTTCCTGGAAACAGCTCCACACACAGCTTTTGCTTCACCTATTAAACTGGCTTTACCACAACCCACAAATTTTCTCACTTTTACTTTTTACGTGAGCGAGCATATGTATGAGGCTTAGCTGTCTACCAGGTTTAGCCCACACTAGCTCTTAAAAAGCAGAAGAAAAAATTGGGAAAAGCTAGCATTATGTCATACAAAGGTCTGTTAAGGATTTAATTTTATTGTTTTAAGAGGGAAAGAATATGCCCAGCTAAAAACATGCAATACAGGTGCCATTTTCTAATTTCTTAATAACCTATCACACTTGTTACTGATTCTTTTCAAAATATTTTCTTATGTCTGTGAGTTGTCTAAGTTCTGTCTTGAAAGTTGCAGAATATTTACAAGTGTAAAACACAACTGAAGTTTATATTTTCTTAGCAAAAATGAATGTTCCACTTCCCACATTAAATATCTATTAAGAAAATATGCACACCTAACAAAATGAAGTCAAGCTACCACCTGATACACAAATATCCCAATACGTATTAATTTCTCTCAGAAAAGCTTGGGAATATACATTAAACTTATCATATGTTCTAGGAAAGCTAACAAAGCTAGACTAAGATGGAAAGCTCACTGCCACAGTCCTTACAGAGAGAAATGATAAGGAACACTGTGCTGAGTTTAGGACTTGACGTTGAGTGTGACTATCTCCTCTATAGTCTGCTGGGTCTTCTTGTCTGAAATCTGTTCAACTCCAATAAACTGTTTTCCCACCAAGAATTACTATAGTGGCATGGATATGGCCCATTCCCTGTCCAGAATAGCTTGGCATGGCAGGGTAGCCAGAGTTAAAATTTTTGTGCTAATTGCATCTTAATGCTCGTCTAGAAGATGAACAACTAGGGTTGTCTGAGTCTGTGCAAAGGATTTGTATTGCTAGAGGGGATTTTCTGTGCTTCTTAAAGGATTAACAATATAATTAAATCTTGGAATAAACCATTTGATAAAACAATTGTCTTAATTTCAACCTAGAAGCAACCTAAGGTCATTATAGTCTACTAGAATGATGATGCTGGGATGAATTAACATTTATTTAATGGACAACCACACTCTAAAACAGGTCACAGGGTAATGTTATTGCTTAGCACAATGACAAGGGCATTGTAGAGGGTACAGGGACAACTGTACTGAAGTCCTCACCTGGTAGAAGTCCTGCACTCTGAAGAAGCACATAGTCCAGGATTTATTACTTGAAATAATCTGTATAATAATCACAGACATTTTTGTATCAATGAAACCACAGAAACTGATAACTCATTATTCTGACCTTGCCACTCTGAAAAGCTTCCAAACTTACTGATAATAAAAGCATGTCATCGAAGGTTTTTTCTACATAAATAAAGGTTAGCTACTGTAGACAAAATAGCAAAAGTATGGAATGTGACTTTGGGATATTTTTGTTTAAAAGTTCTAGCTACATTAAATTTGTGATCTAGTTAGTATAATTAAAAATGTAGACTACAACATATCAAGAGCATAAAACAAAATAAGAAATCATACTGAGGAGATCTTGTAAACAGTATAAGTAATATTGCAATGTTGGATATATTTTAATCACAAACTAATAACACCACTTTCTGATATTATCCTCAGTAGGAGAGAAGGGGGAATAAGCCCAATATTTGTATGTGTCTGTACACACACGGAGACATGGGCACACACTTTTATCTGCTGCCTAGTTGATAGACCCTTCACCTGGGAGATAAGAAATATGGGCTTGAATCCTCTCCCTCTGAGGAGAGAATTTTTCCCTATAGTTGGCTACTGTGGAAAACTGGGTGGCAGTCACAGGCATTGATTAAAAAGAAAGCCATTAATTCTTCATTTTGGACATTCATGCCACTGCAACAGGTTAGTGCCTTTAAGTAGCATAGGTATCCCTCCATTTTATTTTTAAATATCAAAAAGAGGTATACTAGAGTTAGGACTCTGCCTGCTAAGATCTGAGCAGCAACATAATGCAAAACACCAATGTGTAGAAAACCCAGGCAGCCACTAAACTGGAGGTTTTAGATTCCATTTTCTGATTTAGGCAGTTCAATCTTCCTCGGTCTTGCCTTTGACACCTGATTTTTCCTTTTAATCTCAGCCATCATCTTTTAACTGGTCTCTGTTTCTTTCTTCTCAGAGTGGAGAGACATAAAATTCTGAGTAAAAACTGATTACATGATACTGTCTGTGACTGGGTGCGAAGACAATCAACTTGCAGAGCACAGACAAGATCATTTATAGCTCTTTTTTTTTAACGAGGTACATTTCCTTCTGCTGTCCATCGTTTTTCACAATATCGCTTTTCATGGAGGCATAATATGGTACTTAATACACCACGGGCAAATTGTTCCTAAAATGAAACAACATGATCTCCACTCAACCAAGAAAAGAAAATATGATTGATGTACTTTAGCTGAATTACATGAATGAAGGTCAGAGTGTAGCTTTCATGCTTTTGTGTCATATTGGTATGAAAGGTAAATCTTAATACGGATACCGGGAAATCTGACAATCTTTCATTAATCGTTCAAGCTCTTGGAATCTCAACTCCCAAGGATAAATGTGTACACTGAGTCTTCCCAAACTGCTTCTTCTTACTAGGGGTTAGATATTAGATACATGGACTAACATAGCTGTAAAAAAACAGGGACTACTTTCGCATATCTAATACTCATTCCTGGATATCTTTAAATTCCCACATATTGCAGAAGGAATAGCAGTATAAAGGTATGCTTTCAGATCAGACAATACTAGGAGACTATACTGCTTTTCCTGACTGTTTATTTTTTTAATCTCACTAAAGTTGTTAAGTCATATCAAGTTGTTTCTGTGTGCTATTTGAACTAACAGCTGTATGACAAAAAAGATTTTGCAGTGAGGCTGCGAGGGAAATAGGACAGTACACTCAGGAATGACCTGAAATCATGGAGGATTTGGGCATAGTGGTAGTGGCTAAGCCACAAACAATGCAAGTAATGCCTATGTTCTCAAATTTTATTTTGTACTTCTCTGACTTTGCTGCCATTGTAAGCGAGATGACTATGCCAGTGGAGAGTTAAAATGACCTGAAGGCATCTCTAATTTACATCAGCTGATAAAATAGCTAAAAAAATGAAACTACAGATGGAAGATTGTAATCATGCCATTTCCCCTACTGTGGTGGCAGTAGTGAGAAAAAGTGCTGTAATCTATGAGGTCTGATATTGGTGTTTTAAGTCACAAAAACTTATCCATGTGCTCTAAGAAGCACATTTCTTTGCTATGAAGCAGTGCTATCAGAGGAATCTGGGTGATTCATTTGGAAATAAGTGATTCGATGATACAGGTGGTTCCTCTACAGTCTAGATTGGTTAAAAAGTAAGGTTGACTTTCTCAGAATTTCTTTAGTAGAGGGAATTCTGGCAAGATCAAAACATATGTTTTGGTTAGTAGTTACATTGGGTTTTTTGTATCCTACAAAAGAAATCATGAAAATATTTTGGTTATACTGAAATGAAATGTTTCCTTCAGTCCAAAATTAGTACTTACTGATTTTCAGATTTCCTTTCTTTTTCTGAAACTTCTGTTCCTAGGCAAAATGAAACTAAATTTTAGGCTCTTGAAATCCCTCATGAAGTGGTACTTCTACCCTCTGCTCAGCTCAAGTAGTGATACTGATTTTGGACTCTGGCTCATCATGCCCTAGAAGTCCTACTGCCAGTTGTAGAACAGTGCAGGTAGTCGTACAGAAGAGCATGGTTTCCCATAGAGAAATACAGCAGAGTAAGAAGCAGTACTGAATAGGAAGGCCAGGCCTTTTTGTTTTCTTTCTGTCTCCCAAGATATTTTTTGTTATTCAGACCCTGACGACGTGGAGCTTCTAAGGAAGAAGAAGTACATGTGCTCGTGCAGCTCCTTTGTTCTTTCATTGTGTCTTTGGCCATTGTGTCAGCTTTTGCATACTTTCGCCCAAGTAATGTGAAGGAACATTGAACCTGAGATCTGCGACACTTTGTCAAGTGAAATGTTTGATTTTCCCTTCCTCTCTTATAATTTAGGTAAGATTAACCCATCACTATATGACAAATGAAGGAATTAATCTTTTTGTTTCTAGCATAAGGTGCTCTCTGTCTTACTTCATTACGTTATAAAATACGTATTCTTATGTAACTATATAATCCAATGTGAATAATTCCTTGAAGTTCACTTGAAATCTAGCTGGCAAATAACCAAGAGTTATACAGTATTATTTTCTTTTAATGAATAATGGCATTAATGAAATTAAATGACCCTAAACTTTTCCTTCCTTCCTCCTTTTTTATTTTCCTATCATTGTGAGGAAAACCATTTTTTAAATGACAATAAGAATGTACTCAAATACTTTAGTTATAACTTCATAAATTCATGATTTTTACAGTCATATTATTTTATAAGTGGTTTACACATATCCATTTTATCCATATATATTTGAAATAACATCTGTATGTACCTTATTGTACTATACTGCATTTTTTCCCCAGTTGATATTTACATTCCAAATTTGAAAGGCTTGCATCCTTTATTCAGTCACCAATATTTGAATATGAAATGAAGCTGAACCTATCATCTGTGATGAAAAAAAACCTAAAGATAAACATCAAAAATATTTTCATTCTCTGTGTGTGTTACTTTGAAAGCTTCAGAAGACATTATTTTAGGATATTAGAAAATATTTCATACAGCTTTTCAGCATTTACTTGTATTTTGACATTCAAAAAGATGCTTTTGGCACTAGAGCTTTCTGAATAACACTGATACTTCCTCTTCTTCACTGTTTGCATTTAAAAAGGATACACACAATGATATTTATCAGGTTTGCTGTGAATTAAGATGCTTTTGCACTCATCACTAATCACCAAACTTGCAGGTCCCATAAAATGGAACTTTAGAGATTGGATTGCTGCTGCAACTTTCATCGGTGGTTTTTATATTTTAATATGACACTCCGTTATAGTTAGTTCCTCATGTTGAATTCATTAGATATTTATGTGAAGTAGCATATCATTATCTCTGTTGCTGAACAGCGATTATTTTGAACAGTTTGGGTTGCTATTAAGTGAAGACAATTTTTTAACTGTTTTAATTTTATATGCACTAAAGTCTATATGCCTGCTCAGCTTTTTTCTGCCTTCCTACTCTTTGAGCTTTCCCCCCCTCCCCCCACACTTCATTTTGTTAAAGTGGCTGACAAGCAGTACAGCTGGCTTTTCAATGCAAGCGCTCATGAACACAGTTAACTCAAAGATTTATTGTCTTGGGAAACAGGCAAAGGTTGACATTCCAAGTTCCTTTTATATAAGAAGTCTAATTCCAGCCACATGCCTCCCCTCCCTCCCTCACCTTGTGGTGCTTTGAGTTTAGCACTAGGAATCTAATTTGTAGAAACCAGGGTTTGGACAGTACAGGACTAGTGGGACCTGGAATATTTAGTGGTCTGCAAACAATGCCAAATCTATAACTTCAAGCTCACTGAAGAGTTTATAAAAGGTTGCTGTACTTGTAACAATCAACCATTGCTTAGCTACATTGCATTGTAGGTTTTATGTCTGCAATCTAAAAGTTCCCCTAAAGTAAACTGCAAATTCATAGGGCATTAAATGGGCTTTTTTTCTACCACTGATTTAATAGATAAAAATAAGTTTTCACTTGCTTTGCTTGTTTTGTTGATCAGAGGCTGCTCTATGAAGACTGAAATTATTTTGGTGGGCTCCAGCAAGTCACATCTGTCCTGAGTTTTCATACATACTATAGGGCACAAATGTAATTTCTTTTCTGTAGGGACTCAGGACTGCTTAATAGAACTGCTCCCCTAATTTGAATTTTACTCCTGTTGCAAAAGGAGCAGAGTAATTATAAAGTGCCATGAAAAAGGGAATGTTAGGTAATGGTATCCCACAAAGCTGTGACGTTTGGCCTCATAGACCGTCCTAAGCAGAATGCCTTGACTGTACGACTCAGTTGTAAACAACAGATACATCAATCAGCTTCATGCCAGGTTTAAGTTCTAACTTTGTCACTTTGTCTGCCCCTGGCCACCACTTCTCTGGAACACACTAGGGCACCTAAACATTTCTCGCAGACAAGTAATATGTGTAACTGATTCACTTGTGTAGTAGCAAGTGTTATGTGTAAAGAAGATGGCATTTAAATAGTCTTTGTTAACTGGATGGGAACCTTTGAGAAGACGCTGAATTTCAAATATTTTTCCAATCCCAATGCCTTGTGCACTTTTAAAGAGAAAAATGAAGAGACTATTTTTATAGCAAAACAGCCTCACTACTGATAAAAACGTAACAAAATAAATACATGCTTCTGATTTAAAAAACAAACAAACGAACAAAAAACCCCAAACTAACAAACTCTTCAATTATAATTTGGAAGAGTGATTGAAGTAAACATTTTTATTTAATTGCATTGCAATCCTTTACATTGTAATCCTCTGGGTATGTATATGTATGTGCTTTTTCGGAAAACTGAAACTCTTGGTTTTTCACTGCTGTTACAGAAGATTGAAATATGCCAGCTTGCTTAGCACAATCATAGTTTTCTTTTTTTTTTTTTTGTCTCTGAAATCTTTAGTTTGCACCAAATTTTGTTTTGTGAAATGTAAATGACTTAGGAACCCTATTTATTCTTATTTTCTGTGTTTCTTATTTTTGTAAGAAAGCCCTAAGCTTTCTAATGTCTCATATTATTTTTGCTACATCAACCTCTTTCCTTCAGTTCCCTAACTACAAGCAACTTCTTTCCCATCTCCGTGTTGTGTCTCTGAGGACAGACTTTGAGGCTGGTGGTTTCTCTCCTGCAATGCAATGTTAGCTAGCAGAAAATTGTATTATCTCCTTCAGTATCCATTTCTGCTCTGTTTCTCCATTTATGTTGATTGTACACACTCTTTTTCTGTTTCTGCCTGTTTTCCTTCTTCTCTCCCTGTCTGCTTGCACAGCTCAGATTCTTCAGTGGACTTGATGACCTTTTAATCATTGTGTAATCAAGTTGGTTAGGCAGTGTTTCTGAGAGTGACTCGGTAACCGCAAGTGGAGTGCAACAACTGCTGTTTGCTGAGTTCATAGTGTGTCAAGCAGGACTGAATCAGCAGTATCACCTGATTCATTGTGGTCCAGATACTACTAAAAAACACCTCATGCACAGTCATTCCCTTAACTATGCTCTTGGCCCCGTTTCTTTGCCGCTTTGTTCCTGCTTAAATGATCAGTGGCCTTTCTAGTTATCCATACTGTGTTGAAATAGTGCTGCCTTCTGGAATTGCTGTACTGTGAGACAACCTGAGATATCTTTGACCAGGCTGAGGTCCTTCAAACCAAATTTTGGAAGTGATTGACTCACAGTGTGTAGCACAAAGTTATCTTACATCTTCCTCCAAAGTATGATTCATGCAGCCTGTCCAGCTGAGATGTTCATGGACCATCATGTATAAACAGAAGTGTTACTTTATCATTATCCATCATTGCCATTTGTCTGTCTTAGCTATTTATCCACTGCCAGTAAATGTAATACCTGTGACATCCTGAACATCAGATCCCTAATGGTTCTGGAGAGAGCAATCATACGCATGAGGAATGCACAAGATGCCCTTGCATCCGCACTGATCTACAGCCAGTTTTCAACTTCCTGACCCAATTTTCTAGTTTTTGATGCCAGTGATGTTGACAGAATATTGACACCTGACAGTAACAACAGCACACTCTCTTAAGTATTAGCTTTCACAAAGGATAGGTCAGAGTTATTTGTACTAAAAATAATGGATAAACTGACATGAGCTTTAGTAGGAGAAATATCATGCCCCAGAAGGCGTTAAATATCCTCATGAATGCCACAGGGCAAACAGATCTAAAACTGGGAAACAATATGATGTGCAAATTCATTATATCCTTTCAAACTATTTAATGCCTACTGGTAGCATTTTCTTGTATAAGATGAAAGATTCAGTTATTCCATGGCCCACAAAATAATGATCTTCTTTGCATGGTTCTGTTCATTGAATTATTGCAATATAACATCCACTGTTCTTCGCATATACCTGCTACTTCAAGAAACACAACTAGCAAAGATAAAATATGCTACCAAAAGCTTTGTCAAAAACTTCAGCCAATGTGAATTGAGTACAGTGTTACATCAACAGTCTTCAAGCCCCTTACTAGAGTTTCATGTGTGTTCCTATTCCCCAAACTACAGAGAAAAAACCAGCAGAATCATAAACATTCCAACACGCATGCAACCATTTTTCTAAATGTTATTTCTCCTGGAAAAGTGAAAAATTAAAAGGTCTATATTTTTATGTGACAAATAATGATATAAATGGTATTCCCACACTATCACTAGATCATAAATTGAGAGTCCCAGATATTTTGCCTGTATTTTATCAATAATGTGGCACTGAAGTACTGTCATTTTTTTACTGCTTCATGTTAACGCAGCAGTGGTTGAGTTTTGTTTGAAATTCTTTAAGCCACAAATGAGAATCATTGGCTATTTGCTTTTCAGGGCTCAGAAGAAAAAAAGGAAAGCAAAAGAAAATAGACATTTCCAGTCTGTAGTGCACTGAACAGAGGGGAAAGAAAGAGTAAAAGAGAAAAAAGATTATGTTTCAAATTATAAGTTTCCTGGTTGTTGTGAGTTTTCATACTGTTAATTAAAATAATTAAAAGGGTTTATATATCTATATAAACACTATGCATTAAATAGTAGAAATATTTTGTGTCAAAACATGAAAAAATAAGAGTGCATTTTTTTTAATTTTTAGAATTTGTTTTTAAAAGACATTCTTGAGCTTAAGGAATCTTATGCACAAAACGTTGTAAAAATGCAACTATTTGTCTGAAAAATATTCTTTAGCACACATTGCAAACCATGAAAAAGCAATAGTTATAGCAAAAATTATTTTCTAGTTTCAAATTCATATTGAACTTTGAGCAAAATACTAATTTCATACTAAAAGGGAAAAAAATTAAGCACTAAGTAATATTAAGAGAAGCAGGATTTATGTATCATGTTATGGTTTTTGACCTTTATAATCTTATGTAAACATTTTGAAATATTACTTAAATACAGTCTTTGAAAGAATTTAAACAAATTGTATAGAAACATGTGATAGATACTCCCTTCTACTGTACAAACGCCTTTCATCTCCTGAAGTATGTTCTTTGACATGTCTTCTGAATCAGGTATTCATCACAAAGAAAATTTCTAGATTATTGAAAAGAACAATTATCTGAGGGTCATTACAATCTGGTGTCAGTTTAAGCACATCTTTGGTCTGAAAAAGATGAATTAGTGTCTTCAAATATGATTTAAAGCACACTGGACATTCAGTGTCAAACGCCCACTGGATATTCAAAGTATTGGTTGTGACATTAACATCAGCAGAGTGACATTGATTTATGTTGCCTTTAAAATATGAACTGCACATCTTTGATTTCTTCTTTCACACAGTCTGACTCTGTTACAAATGTATTGAGATGTCTGTCCATCACAACAGTAAATTAAGTAAAGGGAAACATGTTTGCATGTGTCTTTTCTGTGACAATTATAATGCTTTCACTTCCCAGAAGTGCCCAGTAAATAACAAAAATGTTTCTCCTGAGCACAATAAACAATAAATTTTACTAAGGGAGACCTTATATTCTAGCTACACACTAGGTATCAATTAAACCTCAAATGCCAATCTGTAAGTAGCTGCTGAAATGAAGAATTAGGCATATGAAATGACAAGGTGAACAGAAGAGCCCCTTTTTGATTCAGTATTGGCACGATTTAGACACTACCAAAAGTCCACTGGCTTCTCTAACAGAGCTTATGGTATTACCATCGGTTTAAAGAACGATCAGCACTTTCCCACAGTGCAACAAAACCCTTTGCTCTGCTTTCTGCCCCCTGAACAATGCAGCCTTTGTTTGCCAAAGGAGCAGATCCCAACAATTCTGAGCCTTTTAACCTTTCTTCGTGCTGGTGATTACATTTGCAATTCATGCCATGTGGATTGTGGATGCTATTTATAAATCCCTGTGGGGGGAAGAAAAAAAATGGGGAGGAAAGGAAAAGAAAAGAAAGGAAAAGAAAAGAAAAGAAAGAAAAAAAAAAAAAAAGAAAAGAAAGGAAAAGAAAGGAAAAGAAAGGAAAAGAAAAGAAAGGAAAAGAAAGGAAAAGAAAAGAAAAGAAAGGAAAAGAAAAGAAAGGAAAAGAAAGGAAAAGAAAGGAAAAGAAAAGAAAGGAAAGAAAAGAAAAGAAAGAAAAGAAAAGAAAAGAAAAGAAAAGAAAAGAAAAGAAAAGAAAAGAAAAGAAAAAGAAAAGAAAAGAGAAAAGAGAAAGAAAAAGAAAAGAAAGAAAAGAGAAGAGAAGAGAAGAGAAGAGAAGAGAAGAGAAGAGAAGAGAAGAGAAGAGAAGAGAAGAGAAGAGAAGAGAAGAGAAGAGAAGAGAAGAGAAGAGAAGAGAAGAAAGAAAGAAGAAAAGGAAGGAAAAGGAAAGAAAAGAAAAAGAAGAAATTAATCTGTTTAATTCCTCCTGAAAAAGCCAAACTGTCCAGTTTTTAATGCACATGAAAGCTTTCAAAACATGCTGAGCAGTTAGAGCAACAATGTCTCACATGCCTGCTTATGGATATACCTGCTGTGAGCAGGAGGGAGGCGAGCTGTTCTGTAGTGCAGAGGGTGATACAGTTCCTGGAGCCTATTCTACCATTTGCATCTAGAACAGGACACCCAGAGTCAGGATTTACATACCAGGAATAACATTTTTTGCAGATGTTTAGCGAATGGAGAATATGAACGGGAACCACCTAATCTTCACTGAACAGGAGTAACTTCTTTGTTACATCAAAATATGTTGTTCCCATTCTTTGTAGAAGACAGTTTTGAAGAGAAAACAGAAGGAAAGGAAAGAAAAGAAAAGGAAAATTTCTTTTTTCAGAGAAGAACTAGTTAAATGTCTTGACTAGTTCTCCCACTTCTCCTTGACTTCTGCAGTCCTTGTAATCTGACAAGGATGAGGACATACAGTTGTTTGTAACCCATAAGTCTTGAAAGCAGGTGTTTTTGGGACAAGCCACATTTTGTTGGCAAAGCAGCATCTCACAGAGGCACGGTGAGGGCCATTTGACTCTAGCCAGGTTCTATTCCGTAGTCATCATTTACTTTTTTTTTCCTGTGATGCATGCAAATCTCTGTCAAGTAGTGTGATAGAGCTATCATACCCATGAGAAAGAACAGAAAAGCAAGTTGGGCAGACCAAGCAGGATGAAGGTGCTTTTCAAACTATTAGCTGAGTTTGTCCATTTTCAATTCCATTTTTAAAGGCAGAATGTCAGATTCTATGAAAAGAAAAGTAACAGAATTTAGCATAGAGGTGATGGCAAGGAGACAGCAAAACTGAGATGTTTATCAACTACTTTCTGCACACCAGTTCAAGTGATCTGTGAGCCAAATAAGGAGATCTGTGTTTCCTGAACTGTAACTGAGGCTTCTGCAGAAAGCCTAGAGGTACTTCAAGCTGAGAGACTCCTGGTAGGGACATATAGCTGTTGAGCTATATCAATCCCAAAGCCATGCCCCTGAGGAACAGTGTAGCTCCATTGTGCAATGCATACAAAACCTATGGATATTTGTATCATCTGAGCCAGGAACATTAAATATGATGCAAGACTTACAGCAGTAGTTCTAGCCTTCTACAGCAACAAAATAGACAGGCATATATATTAATCTAGTTTTATCTTTCTTCATCTGACAAAGACTGAAACAGGAACACAAAATAATCTCTCTTTCTTGGAAGAACTCCCAGCTGACAATAGCTCTAAAGGAGAGAGGCTGGCTTAAACCAAATCCACTGAGAGGCAGGGATTTCTTACATTTCTCTTGCATTTAACTGAAGCCTAGACCAAAGAAAGTAATATTAAAGGTTATGTTTCATTCTGCTACGGTGCCTTCTTAACTTAGGAGAACGTGAGTAAAGGTGTCCTGTTGAGATTTGACATGACAACCATTGTCATCTTGTTGAGGTACAGCTTATAGAACAGATGTCCATTTATAGCACAGTACAAAATCTTTAATGCCTTTTAAAAGCAGAGCTTTTTAAAAGTGCATTTCTCGAGGGATCCTTTTCTTCTTTTTTCAGAAATAAAAAGCTTCTATACTTTATGTCTGCAGCAACCGCTGCACAATGCCCTCTTTGCCACCCCTGGTGTGATTATTCTCTGGGAAGTCACAAATGAATAATATAATTTTCTTTCAAGCTAATGGAACAACAAACACATCCCAGACCTCTTGCTTTTTAATAATGATTGTGGATTTCACAAAAGGTAATGATTAGCTTCAAGAAGGACAAAAAGTTTCTTGCAATATCACCAAGTCAGTTCTTCACAATCTCAATGCTTTAATGATTTTTAAAGCAGTAATATATAATTTAATTAAATAAATATTAA
This sequence comes from Gymnogyps californianus, assembly GCF_018139145.2. NCBI lineage: Eukaryota > Metazoa > Chordata > Aves > Accipitriformes > Cathartidae > Gymnogyps > Gymnogyps californianus. Next base: position 138,465,830 of record NC_059472.1, read on the forward strand.
ATTAAAATAACTACAGAAGCTTAATTTACACTGACCACCAGAATAGTCTTAAATGCTACTTATAGATACTTCCAAAGTTTTCATTTCTTCTGTTCAGTCTATTATATAATAGTACAAATATGGACTGATTTAATCATTACTCATTGTGAATAATTCTCTCTTTTTTCCCAGGTTTATCTAAGATGAGTAGTTCAAAACTTCTAGGCGTTCCAAGTATTAAATAGTTCCAAAGTCTGGCAAATTTCTTTCTTTATTCTATTTTTGAAAGAGTAATTCAAAAAGTAAAGTCTCATATGTTAACCTCTCTTCAACCTTATTTAAGGATTTGCTTATGCCTCATTGACTTTAATACGATAGAAATGTGCATAAATCCTAGCATGTGCTTATATATCTTTCTGAATCATGGCCAAGATGGTAGAATAACCAAAGGTAAAATCCATTCTTTCATATACATAGTCCTATATTTGATTCTCATATTGCAAGGACAATATGTCCTTTACTCCATACAGTTGGGGTCTACCACATCCTTCCTTGTTAATTGATCATCAGGGGATTAAACAGAAAAGGGTGTGAGCTAATAATGCCAAACATATACATTAGCAGAAGATTTTAAAGGAATAAATGAAAGGCTTCAAGTTCCAATTGACTCTAAATGGGATGTAATTGGGTTTTTTACGCCTTAGAAAATATCCTCCATTATAATATTTCAGCTTGCTAGCTAGAAGTGACTGTGGTTTCAGGTGATTAGGAAAGCTAAGGCTTGTATTTTTTGAAGTGGAAAGGTATGGACGGTACTTATTCTGTTAAGTAATAATAGATCTATCTCCCATTAAACTATGGGAAATAGAAGCAACTAGGGCAAAACAATCAGATACAACTGGAATAGATATTACCATTTTTATAAAACTTTGGATAGTAAATCTTAGTTTGAAAAGCACATAATGAAATTTAAAACTACTTGGTTTAAGTCCTTTTAAAATGGGACACTCCCATTACATTAGACATCTAAATATCTCAATACAGAACTTTGTGTTATCATTAGCTGTTTGCTGCTGCAGTATTCATGTACTTTCTAAAAATACTTTTTTGATAAAGATTACATATAACATCTTCAGAAATATTATTGGTACCACTGCTTTCCAGAAAGAGTGCAAATTACGTCATAGATTTGGTTTAGCTAATACAATTCATAAAATCCATAGGATGACACACATACTGTCTAGAAATCAATCCTCTTACTAACATTAATTCCTACAACAGGATATTTATTAAAATGCATATAATCAATGGTGTCATGATCTCATGTTATATAGCAAGACCTACATCATTAGACTGCAAAAAGCTCTGTAAACCTGAAAAACTAATAAAAAAGACCTTGAGAGTATCATTAATCTTGTTTAACAAATGGAGAAATTAGAAAATAAAAGAAGATATTAAGTACCCACAGTCCATCTTTGCAGTCAAGAAGGATGTCCCCATTCTCTTAAATGAAGCAAAATAACACTAAAAATGGGGAGTGACTGGCACAGCCAGGCAACAACTCATACTGGAGCCATCTCTATATTCCTAACAACTCCTCACTTTGACTGTATACTCAAATTTCCTTTTCTTAGGTTTTTTGTTGCAGGTAAAATATTTCTTACTTTTTTCCTTATTTAGAAAGAGGCTTTCTAGCTTACAGGTGATGTAATCATCAGGAGCAGCAGCAGTTGCTAAACAAACTTTTTTTCATGAACAACAGAGTAAACAGCCTCATAAAATCCGCATGATCTGTCAGTGCATGACTTTATGGTTACCTTGGGGCTGCAGCAATTAAAATATGGTATTTACCTAAAAAGAAAAATGTCAGGCTCTTTCAGTTCTTAGATCTATGAGTTGGTTTTGTGTTTTAACTACTCCTTTTTGCTATGGGACCATCTATGATGTGAATATTATTAAATTGAATATAATAAAAAAATTATATTACTCAATATATTGGGTAGGCTTTCTAAAGACTCCAGCAAGTTGATGAGGATGCCTTTAGAGAACCTGGGTGAACAAGTCAGAATGATATGGTCAACATGCTTGGAGAGGTGTCTTATTCAAAGCTGAGATCTTTTTAAAGACTTGGCTTTTCCTCTGTATTAACTGATTACAAAATCCTCAGCTATTGAGAGGTGTGCAGTGTGCTTGAGTCTTCTTGTTATTTTACTCCCTTCTCTTTCCAAGAACGAAAGCTCTGAATGAAGATTGGAAGATGTTTAATTGCCCATCAAGCAGAAAAAATAGGAGACCTTTGTTAATATTTAGCTAATCAATATTTAGCTCATCTTGCTGTGAAAGCTTCTTGTTTGGATTTCACTTTAAAGCCACATGAAAACAATGGAAGCACTGCTTGCGTCCCTTCTTCCCCAAGTCTCATATTTAGTGCTGCGACATTTATTCAGGAAACAGACTTGAGCTTCAACCTCTCTCAGACCAGCATTTAAAGATATTACGTAAGAAGAATCGAAAGCAAGTCTGTACACAATACTTTCCCAAGTTTTCTAGCTTAGGAAATTGTTAGAAATTTAAAGATACTATCTATTTTGCAAAAGATGTTACCAAGATCATGAAAAAAGAAAGCAGCAAATTGAGATAGCAACTTAATCTAGCCATGATCCCAGTAGTTTAGAATTCATCTGGGACACCGAACCTAGAAGCTCTAGAACCTGATCTGAATAAGGGGAACATGGATCTGGCATATCCCTGCTAGTGTTGGCTCTTCTGGGATGATGAATGCTTCTCGAGATCTGGTCAGAAATTCTCTTCTTGAGAAGGTATTTCTTTACAAAATCTTCACTGAATGAGCATGATCTAGCAAGAACTTCAGTTGCATTTAAAGTGATTCCATTAAAAAAATTTCCAGACAGCTTTAAATTTGAGTTCATGCACACACACATGTGCAGTGCACACAAACAAAAAAATAAGGAACCATCTGCTGAGGCAGGTTGCTTGCCCTAACATATTTTCACTGTGCATTTAAGAGATAATGGCATGTACCTGCAATGTAATTCCTCATGAGAGTATTTACTTATATCTGTGAAATACTGTGCCATCATTGGTTTTAGTAAGTCTTCCTGTTTATTTCAAATTCTCAGATAAATAGCTGCATAGGCTAAGAACTTAAAGACATGCTTCATTACACAAAAATAGGTATTCAACACAGTAAAAAATTATGGATTATTAAAATCTGCCAATGTTAGGTATAGCTATAGATAAAAAACAGATATAAGCAGAGATACAAACAGATATATAGACCCAAGATTCATTCAATGAAATTTAATTTTTGAGCTTGGACAGTTAGATAATAGATCAGAAAAAGCCTGCATGAAAAAGAAGGACTGATAATCAATCATTCAGGTGTAAAAGTGATTGTGTAATTCCAGATCATGACATTAACAACAAAAACTGGATTTATTGATTAATTAATAATTAATAACAACATGTTACTAATATATTAACGCAAATTAAATGCACAAAATCTATGCTGTGACATTCTGTAGGCTGAGATATTGATGTCTGAATGACAGTCCGTGATAACCTCTGTATCCTACACTTTCTGGATACAGAGCTTTCTGACTCCTCTGCAATTTATCTCTACATGTTTACACATATTCAGGCAAAATCACAGTGAGACTCTCAGTGATTAGGTGATACTTACAACACTGCAAAATGAGTCAGGTAAAGCAAGGACCTGAATCTATCTTTCTCTCAAGTGAGTGTTGGACCACATTGGGATACCAGCTATCCCGAGGTATCTCATGCCTTCATAGCAAAAAGTGTTATTAAAATTATATTTTTCCATTAAAAAGCTTTTGTTTAATAAAACATAATGTCTGGCTCTACTAATTACTACTAACATAACAATTTGATGATGAACAGAAAAAACCAGAATAGTAGAAATGAACGAAATATCTTGTTCTACTCATTCTAATTAGAGAAACAACAAAATGTTTTAAACACAATTCAAATGTTGTTTTTAAGAAAAAAATAATCTCTCTTACAAGTTATATTGTCTTTTTTACTTTCTTAATGAAAGAAATAGCTCTTGTTCATCTGCTATCTACATCCTATTTACATAATTTGTCCTGGTTAATAACATGTAAGGTCCCTTCTGTATTACAATTTTGCCTTACTGTGACGTAATGAAATTTCTCATTTTTTTTTACACAACATAGACATGACTGCTTTGTAGCCTGAAGATACATGGAAGAGGAATGATTTCAGTCTGCTCTTTGGGGAGACACCTGAAAAAGTCATCGTGTGTGATGGGCCTGGAAGCTGAACTTACTACCTAGCTTTGATTTTTTTTTTTTCTAAAAAAGAGAAAACAGCTGCCAATTTCTCCGATTCGTGCAACTAAGAGAGTCAGGAGCTCTGTTCAAAAGAAAAAGCATGGGAGGAGCCAAAAGTCCAAGCCAGTGTAGAACTACATTCCTTGTGAGGATGGCTTCAAGTCTTTGAAACTCTTCTGGGATTATTGTAGATCTAGGAGAATCCAGCATGTATGGAAAGCGGATTCATATCTTATATGGGGAGGAAGAAGGTATATCAAACTAGCACAGCAGGAAAACATCTCATCACAGAATTTTTTCATAAGTGTCCATTTTACACAGTATTTCTGTCTAAGTAATTTGGGATAATTCAGCCTTCAGTGTACACTGTAGTATACAGTGCCTGTGACACAAAAGTGTATTTTCAAACATCCTCAGAAGACTTTTGAAGCAATTTATGTTAAGATTTTTCTTTTTCTTTCTTTCCTCTTTATTTTCCTTTTGCAATATCAGAAGTAAGTGCTCTCTACTTCTCACATTTTTTCATTAATTAGCTGGCTGATGGGCTATGGCCAGTTCCACAGCTCACTGAGCAGCCTAATATTAATATCATGTAGCTTTGTCACTTCACCCAAATGCTGTATAGCTTCTACTGTATAAATAAACAGCAGCTCACTAATGAGAAACCAGCCTCGAGGTCTTTTTGCTAGTGTTTTGGGGGGGAGGGAGGGGATTAGGGATGTTTTATGTGTGCTAAAGACAAATTACAAAAAAAAAAAAAAAAAAAAAAAAAAAAGATGGACTGGTGAGTCCTGTATGTGAAAACAGTCTTGCAATCAAGCAAATAAAATCAAGTGGCTGGATTAGAAACTTATGTAGCTTACATGACCAGAAAAATACTAATGAAAATATTAAGAAAGATTTTTTTTTTATGGCGCAGATTTCTGGAGAAAATGTGAAGAAAGCTGTAGTTAATGCTCAGTTTCGAGCCACCCTTTGCAAGACAGATACTGACAAACTGGAGCAAGTATAATGAAAAGAGCAACCGAGATGATTGGGGGCTCGGCCGCATAAGGTATGGGAAGAGACTAAAGGAGCTCCATTTGTTTAGATTGGAAGAAGAAAAGGCTGAAGAGGGGGATCTAATTGCGGTCTTCAAGTATTTAATGGCAGGTTACAGAAAAAAAATGGAGCCAGACTCTTTGCAGGTACTCAGTGAAAGGATTAGAGGCAATGTGCACAAGTTTTAGTAAGGTAAATTCTGATTGCACAGAAGGAAAAAAAAAACGTAATGAGAGCTGCCTGGACAGGCTGCAGAGCCTTTGTCTTTGGAAATATTCAAAATTCAACTGGAAATGGCCCTGAGCAACCTGATATAACTTTGAAGATAGCCTTGCTTTGAATGGGTCACCTGGGATCTAGATGATGATTTCCAGAGGTCTCTCTTCTAGCATAAAATATTCTATGATTCTATAAAATAAGACAGATGAAGTTCTTTGGATTGGGTTTGGTTTTGTTTTGTTTTGTTTTCCCTTAAAAATAGCTAATCACATACACTCTGAGAAAATCCTCATTTTAAGTTTGGGAAAGAATGGAAGAAAGTAGGTATCAATTTCCCCTGGGATGACCAGTTTGGTGGGGATGTGTTTGTATGAGGTTGTTACTTGCATTTGAGCTTGGTATGGCTTTGAACTTCCTGAACTTGTAGGAAAAGGGCACCTGGTGAGCAGCCTGTGTCTGAGTAGCTATGACTGAGCCCACAGGGACTACCTATATTTCCTGACCAAAGTTTAATGAAACAATACTTTGCCACTAACAGGACCATTGAGTTTGAATGGCTCTGTTCAGAATCTGGGGTTGCTGGAGCTGTAGCATGGAAATTCCCCCATGGAAAAATGGGAGTAGGAAAAGACTACATTTTCTATTTGGAAAGCTCAAAAGAACATGATGCAATAGTCAGTGGAGACACCTAGAAGGGTTGTCTGGTCCAAAGTAGCAAGCACAAAGAGCTGAGACCAGTGTTCATATGGGTGATGAGAACACTGAGAACGTAATCACCAGTTTTTCCCCAGTCTGTAACTTCTTTCAGGAATAAAGTGTAATTCTGTGTTTCTTTATTTCACAGTCAATTTCTTCAGAATGGTCTTGTCTGAAGGGAACACGTTAAGCCACTGGAACTTTGGAAATATTACAGATCTTGACAGTCCACTGCTCTAAAAGGTGTAGATACATTACACACACACAGAGAGACAGACATATATTTACACACACACATATGTAGTATATATATATAGTATGTGTATATCTGTGTATATTAAGTATATATACATCTATATAGTGGGCTATGCTGAAAAGACTGAGATGTAAGAGCAATCGTCAGCACATTACTAGCCACAGATGCATAGAAGCACGCTATCCCATCCTTTGAGAGACTAATTGCAGGCTAATTTTTTGTTCAGAAAGCATGGCTAGACTGAGACATGCTTCCCAGATAACTAACAGAGCTCTCACCTGCTGTAATTTGTTATTATTAGGAGAGGGAAAGTCCACAGTGAGTAGCAAGGCAGTGAAACTACTTTCCCAGTAATGAACCAATACACTAATCAGCTAAAGTTTTATTGTACTATTTTTGTATTTGTGACTAGACAGATCACCCTGATCAAGTTTTCTTCAATTCACCCACTATTTTGCATATTTATTTTCTTATTTCTGATTTTTGGCCAGTACAATTAATCATATGTTTCTATATTTGGTTCCCAAATCAGGAGTTTGCAGATCACAACCAGGGGTTGTACATACGTATGTAAACCCCATGGAGAGGACTTAGAGAGCCAGAACTTTCTGTTGCATCTATAGAGAAGAAAAGGGACATTCTTAATCACTCTGAAGGATATATGCACATGGATGTCAAGATTTCAATAAAAAAGGAAGTTTCCATGAACCAAGGACATCGGTGAATATTAGAAATAGTGAAGAGTGAATCCCTGTGGATCAAGAAAATATTGAAATGCACCATTTCAGTCACGTGAAGAGAATTCAGAAACTACTTGAAGAGACAGTGCCCTTTATTTAAAGACATTTTATCTTGAAATAGTTCCAGACTGCACAGTAGCCTACAAAGATCACTTCACTAATAGTTCAGGGTTTGTCTACAGGGTCTTCTGCAAACAATTGTTTTCTCAAAAGATACTGTGAAGGTCAATATAATCTCTATGACACAAATCTGGCGAATATTTTGCTCACATGTATAGTTTCTCATTCAAAATGAGCTAATGCACAAGTTAAAATAGAAGATAACAACAGAGACTATATCCATTTCTAAACTGATTTCAGAATGTGGCCCACTCTGGGGTTCATTGTTATAACCTAAACAGGGGCATGGTCATTGTTCACCAGGAGTACCACTCAGGACTCCATTTCTTTTCTATTAAAACAAGGGACACCTGTGTGCAACAGCATGCCCAGATCACAGCACAACCTGAAATTCTTTTGCAACCCAGCACAGAGGTTAAGTTAGAACATGTTCCTTATATAGACCTGTGTAAACCTGGGATTAGAAAAGGAATCCGTATCTCCCATTTTCTTGTCAAGGTGCAAGGAACTGGCTATTTCTCTGAGTTGTAGCTTACAAAAGTTCTGTGTCTCTCTGAAGATTTGGGACAAAACCAAGCATTTAGAAGATTTTTGAGTGGGACTTTGAGACAATCCTTGGTAATCTGAGATTTTCTGGCCAAAATGGATGCCTGATTACTTTCTGCCAAATTTTTCTAGCCCCGGACATCAAATTGCAGCAATGAACTTGCTTAACAGCTTGTTTCATGATAGCAAGCATCACTTTCTAATGATATATGGAATGTCCCTTACCCCCACCCTCTTCAGCAAAAGAACAGTCTGAAAAATATCACCACTGCTTGGAATAGTTTAACAGTGGTGAGCAGAAGGGGAAGAAACTCTTTCCTCATCAGGCAATATACACCAGCCAGTCTGGCCTTGAACTACCACGCTGTCTTTTTCAGTTGTACTCTGATGTGTGTATCATAAATGTCTTGGTCATACACCAACACAAAGAAGAACAGCTCGACATGTCTGTAGTAAATCTGAGGATGCTACGTCAGCTAGTCTGTTGATATAGACTCCCCCACTGATGACTCTGAAGTGACGACATGGTAAAGTGTGAATACTGCCTTTAAAATAGTCTTTCGATATCTTTTAACTTGTGTTATCTTTCTTGTGACCTCTTTTCCTCACTCTCAGCTTTTGGTGTATTTTGCCCTGTCATCATTATATTGTTTTTTGCTTACTCATGGTTACATTTACTGAGTGTTGCATAGATTTTCTTTTGGTTTTGGTGGTATAAATGATAATACGTTATTATTCTTCCCATGCTCATGAAACTGCACAGGAGTTGTGAACTATAGCTGTAGCTGACTTGATTAAGAAAAGCCAAGCAAAGTGGGGAAAGGACAGAAAGGTTATGCTGGAACTATCCAACTCTGATGTTTCATTCCAGGTTCCTTCATCTGGAGAGTTTATGCAATGACTCTGCAGGAATCGATTTGATTGGATTAGTGATACAGTAAAGTAAGCAGTGAAACTTAACCAGAGGAGTGCTATCACAAAGATGATTTTATGACACCCTATTAGGCAGAGCAAGATGGTGTAGAACTCGTATCACAGTTTCTTAACCCAGCGTATGATGTCATTAACTCAGATGGAAAAGCTGTTCTGGTTTTAAAGAGTTTTGAATGCATGAAGCTATAGCTATAAAGTAACCTGAGAATAAAGAAGGAAACAAATTATTATTAGAGACCTCTGTTACATGTGAGAAATAGTAGAGAAAGTAGCAAAAAATGCCCTCAGTGTCTAGTCACAGAGATAGGCTTGGAGTAGCAGAAGCAGAAATAGGTTTGCAGCATGACTGCACATGTATGGAAGAATGTGCCTGAGCTGCCTGAGCTGCCATTTGACTGTCAGCATCTCTGGAGTACTGGTACCAAAGCAGGCCTGGAGTCCACTGTTAGTTCTTATAGGAAGTCTGAAGGAGAAAACTGATGGGCAGCCATGTGAGAAGTCCAGTGGAGCAGCAAAGAGCACAGGTTGAGAAGTGCCCATTGACTCACGAAGTTCTTTTAGACTGAAGCTGAAGTTACAAAGAAGAAATGGAGCTCTGGCTCACTGTTTGAGAAGAGCTGACCTTGTGCCCAGAGAAGGAGCCAGGGGGAGTTCTGGTAGATAAGGGGCATCTCTTTCCACTCTTCCTCTCTTTTACTTTTAAGCTCAGTCAAAAATGTCACTTCCTGATTTTAAGGCGTATAGTACCACTTAGCAAAAGACATGTAAGTATTGATGCTTGTTGGAATCCCACTTCACCACAACATCACTTTTGAGAGCGTCTTGAGACATCTACTCTCAGAATCAAGACATCCAGAAACAGCATAAATAAAATGCAGCTATCTCAAATTATTATCAGGAGAGCATTTTTAACTAGATAGATTTTATAGGGATGACTTTGTTCATTGGTGGCTTCTGTGTCATATATTTTCAGGGCAGATACCATTTCTTCCATATATCTTGTTGTCTAATACCCTAGCAGAGCAAACATAGAGTATTCAGCAATGCGATGTTACAATTAACTTGCAATTATTAAAACAACTGATTTGTCTCTGATGTGAATGTTCCTAGGGAAGAAATTGTAATCAAGCAGCACCATATGGACAACAGAGATTTGGATCAAACAGAAAAGAGAGAGGGTGACTAACAAGAAGTGATGAGTATAAATTATTGTTATGCTGGGAAGTGGATACAAATTTACTCATGTATCTAAAGATGTTGAAGCTGTGGAACCTTCAGTACAAAAAAATTAATTAATAACACAGAAAGAATAACAGGACTCACATTTCTCTAAACTTTTGCAAACACAGACCAAAAGCAGTAATGTTTCTACCTTTTACATCTCAGGGGAGTTCTAATTTTTGCTGTACAAATGGTCAGTACTGGTTTTAGAACTTATTACAGAACACTAGACTTTGAAAATCTAGTGGTGAAATTAGCAGCAAGAAAAAAAGGTAGCTTGTTGCTTAATATTAATAAATAAAAATGCATTTTGGTTATGTTATAGGAGTTGACGCAGCCTTAGGGCAGCTGCCAATCAAGTCCTGGTTTATGTCTCTTAGTTCCTTGCTATTAAAAACAATCAAGGTTACCATGGAAACTGCAATTTTATCACGTGGTACTTTTGCAGTCTTTCAGCTATAGCACGTACTATTAAAGAAAAATTTCTGAGTGCCGTGTACTTCTGTATTTCTTAATATTTTGAATGAAAATATTTTTAACACAATCAAACTGTGCCTATTAGGTGTATTTTATTTTTGCTTTTAGGAATATCCAACCAAGACTGTATTAATGAACATATAAGACCTTATTCACTCCTGAAATCTTCCACTGTACAAAATAAAATGGAAAAAAACCTCACCCTTTATAGTTGTGATAAAAATATAACTATTTTAGTTCACAACATGTAAAATTATTGCATTTTAAATATACTTCTACTTTGTCTTCCATTTCATTCACCTCCAACTAGATGGATAATAGTTTAAATTATTATGCTTTTTATGATTATATTTTTTAAAAGAATGCTAAATGGTTTATTCAAATTCATTATTACTGTACATTTAATTTGTGTTCATGGTTATTCTCTTTTCAGGCATATAAAAGCAAAAATTATTTTGCTCTTTGGATTCATGTTTGGGAAAATCATTGCTGTTCTTGACAATAAGAATGTATATTTACAAATATATGAAGCGTAGTTACAGCTTGATTCTTTCAGGTATATAAAGTGTATGTAAAGGTATATAAACCTCATTAATGTCAGGGTTTTACAGTTATTTGGCAGAATGAGTAACCCAGCCAAAATCTAAAGTGCTACTCTAGCTTGGAAGAACACTCCTGTGAAGAAGACACCCAGCACAACAAATTAATAACCTGTCCCACAAAGGCAACAGCAGGATTTCTCCCAGTCAGCTGGCACTTATATTTTGTCATGAGAGTCTATGAGAGTCAATTTAAACACTGATGGAAGAAATTCAGTTTATAAGCACAGGTTTATAAATCTGGATGTGGTATTTGTTTTGGAATAGATTGCTTATCTAGAAGTACGTTTATGAAAGTAAGAGAACATAATGAAATTTTTTACTTTAGAACCAGTGAGTTTACTAATTTTTTGAAGCAGCGAGCAGGCGCTTTTGTAAACTTAACTCCCAGGTTTTTCCAACCACAAGAAACAAAAGAAACAAAAATAGCATGATTAAGCAGGTGGGCTCAGCATATAGAGGTAAGCTATGAAAGGAAAGAACATTTAAAGAAGCACTAGCACAATAAATATATTAATAGCAAATTCTGGCCAAATCTTGCAATTCCATACTTTTTAAATTTGCAGGCATCCTGCCACTTTTTCCCCCATGGAGCTTACATTCTTACTCTCTAGCCTACTGTATATAATAATTTGTCCCATAGGACAGCATAGTCTTCTCATAAACACATCATTTATATTTCAGTGGGAATGATATTTACTTCAATTACAGTTCTACTTTTATTATTAGCAATAGTTATTTATTGGATGCCAGTACTAAATAAAGGGCAGTAAAAAATGCATAGCATTAGTGATTCTGTTTGAGACAATTTTTAAGTGCTTGCCTTTATTTGTATACATTGCAGTTGTGGTGACTGAATAGTGATAAATAGCAGTAAACTATAAACTCAAATTAAAACCAACAGTGTCATGGAGTAAATGATCCTTTTACATAGCTGAGAAATGCTGAGATGGACTAAACAGTCTGCCTTGTTCATTTCAAAGATGCTAGCCACCTTAATATGCACAGGAAACCCCACCGCATCACATCCTTTTTCCTCTTAGAGTAAGAATTGCTGGATAATGATCAGATGAGGGAAGTTCAGAGCAAGTCCCCATTACTAAATTGGTCAAAGTTAATTACAAGGCAGGCAGGGCCTATGTAAGTTAGGGAAACCATTTTTTTGCACAGATATGCTTAAGATGGTTCACTGCATCATTCTCTATGACACTGCAAGCTCATGTGTTCCACTTTGAATAGCTTCTGCTATAAGGCCTAAAGAAGACAGAAACCCACACAGACTTGTTAGTCCATATTTTCTTTATGGGGAGCCCAGGACTGGTGCTGACTTTCCCCATCCTCGCTTGCTCAGGAGGCCCAGAGCATTGAGAAAAGGCAGTTCTAACAGAGCCCGACAGAAATATTTTTCATGGTACTCTAACTGCTGATTATTTTTATAAGATAGGCTGGTCAGTTTTTGACAGTTTCTCATTTACTGTGTAGAGTGTAATCTGGTCCCTAGTAACAGATAGGTACCCCTCCTGAGGTCTGTTTCTCACCGGCTTGCAGCGCGTGCTGAATAGCGCCTGGCACAGCTCCCTGCAACTGCACTGCCCTAGCTGCAGTTGTGGGCAATGCAATCAGACAATAAAATTTACCTGAAGTGTTTTCTTTTCCAAAGCACTGTCTTATTCTCTCTCTCATGCCTCACTTCCACGCTTGCTTAATACACTCTTCCTCCGTCTTTATGCTGTGCAGTTTTTTTACTAACATTGCACGGATATTGTTTAAATGGGTTCAGCAAGTAGTTGTTTTCATGGGGCTACCTTTGTTCCCTTTGCTGACACCTTTTCTACAAGAGCAGCAGACTACTTTGCTGCTGCCACTGCTTGAATGTGAGAAACAATTTCACAGTGAGGATTTGCTTCTTTTTCTCTACAGGCTGCTTGACAGTGATGCATGAGGAGGCTACTGTGAGCAAGTGTTGGCCTCCTCCCTCTCCTTACTGACACAGCTATTACTTCTAGCTTTGTCACAGCTTATAGAAGATCACACCAGAGCTGAGGATTTTGCTTTGGTGACCGCTGTTTCTCTCTGATACTCTGCTCTAAGTGGAATCATTGAACCCTACTTTCCTATGGTAGCATCATGCCTTTCTTTCAATTTTCTCGTAAATAACCATTCCATCTTCTGCTTGGATGATTACGTACATGAGGTCTAAATAAGGAGAAATGGAGGAAAGGCAGAAACACAAGCATCTTACCCTGACAACCAGAGAACAGCCTGTTCTTCAGATGTTTTGCCTATCTTACGACAAGTAGCATTCTGCTTTAACTTGTAGCTAAGCAGGAAATAGGTTTTTAGTCTGATGAAAATAGTAATTGTGAAGTCTTTGTGGGAGTGTGGGCACAGATATCTGAGGTTAAAATTGTTCTTCATTTAAAGGTAACACTGAGCCAGGAGAGGACTGCCGATAGAAATGCAGTCAATAAAAATAGGGAGAAGAAAATAAAGTTACCAAACTTGGGACTGGGAAAATGCCTTCTTTTGCTGGCTCTGCCTCATGCTTCCTGTCTGACACTGGGCAAGTCACTCACTGAGAAATCAGCTACAATAGTGACAAGCTGATATTTCACCAGATGGGAATAACCTTGGAGAAGAAAGGGAAAAGTACAGGATACAATGTATCTATGATTGGTTACGGATAGAAAATTTTACATCAAAATTCTTTGCACTGTAGAAGTTGGTTTCAACTGAAATTCCGTCTTTTAGACATAAAATTATGCATCTCAGAGAAAATTATCTGTATTTTTTTATAAAAAGGTAGCTCTAGAAAGCTCTATTTTTATAACAAAAACTTTTTTATCAATAGAACAATGTAAAAATAAATATTTTCACAGAAATAATTTCCATTTTTTGGTCAGGATCTCATGATTTTTCTCTCTCTTCCCTCATTTTTATCTCTTTCCCCTCCTTTCCTACCTTTACTCTCTAGGCTCAAGGCTTCCTGACCGCCCCTGGACAGGGAAGAAGTCTTCCTGTCTTTCACATGGCAGTAAGAAAAAGAATGGATAATGAATATGAGGGTGACATTTTTATAGAGAAAGAGATGAGAGAGCACTTACCAGCTCTAGTGCATGGGAATTTTAGTTTGATTTGTAGTTTCCCATAGGTCTTTGTACACCACAGCTACGCATATCAAGTGAGACTTAACTTCAGACAGAAAATCTACTTATAGTTATGGAGAATCCGTGCAAAAAAGATGGTGGAAAATGGTAGATGAATAACAACTAAGTTGAGGTATCTAACTCCCTTAAGCTCCTTTAAAATCTGTCTGTGAGTTAAATACACATTTAGAGGTTAGGCAGACAGATAGATACCGCTATTTTGCCGTTACTGCTTATTTAGCCTTTGACCTTTGATAATGGACATGACTGTTTGAGAAAATGGAGTACATCAGATAAAAAAAGTGATTCTATATTTGAGTACATGCGGGATCAAGATAGAATATATTGAATAGCATAATATAGTCCAGCCAGTATTTTCATTGTCAGTGTAAGTAGCATTTTATTTTTCTCCAAGCATCTGCTGCATCAGTAAACAAAACTGTAGTAGATCCATGATTTGGCTGAGAGTAAATCCCAATTAATTTCTTTTGCTGGGGAAATGAATATTAATATTACTATATAAACTAAAAAACAGCAAGCAAGAAGCAGAATCCAGAGTAGAGCCCAGTCTTTGACAGCCCTTGGGCAGCGAGCGATACTTAGTCCAGTGCACTCAGTCACATGTCTGAGTTTTAACTCTTTTATTCCTCTCTCAAGGTGAGTCACACCTCGGTGTCTCAAAGAGAGTGGGGTTTTTTTATTATAACTATGGGCCAGAGAGCGCTGACCTGAATGAAGCAAACAGCTGTGGCAAATGCAGAATAGATCAGAGGCTTTAAGGGCTTAGCAATCCACAGACAAGACATTTCTCAAAATATTTGAAACATTGGCTGAGGAATGGTGCAAGGAATCATCTTGTAATATTTCCTGTTGGAAAAGAAAAAATTCACATGTGGAAATATTTCCTTACACAAGCACAAGCAGTTTTTGTGGTGCAGAAGTCTGAGGCAATCTTTACTCAGACCTCTGTACCCAAAATGCCCCACACAACGCAGGATAAAATATCACAAAATCTCTTCTGCTTTCTCCTTCTCTTTAAAACAAACAAGCAAACAGGCCCATCTGCTGCCTTTTGTTGATGGTGAAGAACCCTTAAGGCAGCTGAGAGTAGAATATTTGCCTTCATCATTGGGTAGGATTCTATTCACATATTTACAGTGCAGTCAAAATTAAATACAAGAATGCAAAAGAAGTCCTAGCCAGCTTGAATTTCATCTACATAAGAGGGTGTAAAAGTGGTGCTTGAAAGAGCAGTACTCTAGGGAGGCTGAAACTGGAAAGTTATCCACGAATATAAGTGAATAGGTTTACTGTACCAATCAAGCATGCTGGCAACAAGGACCACCTGCCAGAATAATCTCTCTCTGAGACTCACTTAAGGAACTAAATCACCTGCTTAAAGTTTTATTTAAGTGAAATGGCCCAGAAAAGCAAACACAGTGTAGCTTGTCAGCAGGTCCTCAAGGGAGGAGCCATTTGTTGCTTGCCCAACTCGCCAGACAATAAGCACTACGTTTTCACTTTGAATGATTTAATTTTGTGTTGAGTAGTAATCCTCCCCTCCTACAGGTACACACACAGAGTGGCTTATAAGGCATGCCAAAAGAATTATGATTTTGGTCACAGATACATTTAGTATGGGAAAACAGGCACTGTTGTGATAGCTATCCATGCACCTAAAGGTACCTCTAGCCCATAGAAGTACGCGAAGCAGAAGTAGTCTGATGTTTTTGTGGTTTAGTTTTGTGCTCTCTTGAATGACCTTTACACCAAACACTGTTTTAAGATTATCGTACTCATTACAGTAGTGTTTACATATTCCAGGTAGGAGTTTCACTCAGGTACAGGTACATAATATGGAACAGTTCCTATTCTTGAAAAGTCAGGCAGAGAATGAGGTATTGTACAAAAGTACGATTAGTTTCATTTTACAGGTAGAAAACTGAAGATGGAAACGTCAGTGTCACCTAAATCAACATAACAAGTTGTGGCCCATAGGACATAGTCATTTTTAGTTCCACTTTGATACCTTACAGGAAGATTGCTCTTTCTCTAAGTTGTGACTGTTGTAGGAAAACAGCTGACTTTAGGCATTAACCTGAGACCACGTAAAAAAGTTAGCAGTCTCTCAGGAATTATTAAAAAATGTGACTGATTTCTTTTTATTCTGGTGTATGCATTCACATCATAAGACATTTGGGGTGGAGAATCCCTGTACTGTGATGTGCCCTAGAATTTCACAGTCCTCATTCCAGGTTCTGTCATTGAAAATTTTTAGTATCACTTGGCACCTGTATTAAGAGCTCACTGAAGAAAGGCTTCAAGCAGTGCATTATGCATATCTTGTACAGCCCTACTTATCACCAGTCTTTTCATTCTGAGAGCCAGATTCTGTCATTCTCACTCACAGCAAATTTTCACTTTACTCCATGAATTGCTCCATTGGTTCTAATGTGGGTTTGCATGCTTCGAGGTAAAAGATTGAAAGTAACAGAATTAAGCTCAGTATCTTTTGGGCTGCACTAATTCTGGGAATGATGAAGGTACCATTTTTGTCTTCTCCCTCCATCACTCTCTGTCTGACTGTCATAGTTTAACCCCAGCTGGCAACTAAGCACCATGCAGCTGCTCGCTCACTCCTCCCCCCCCCCCCCCCGGTGGGATGGGGAGGAGAATCGGAAAAAAACAGTAAAACTCATAGGCTGAGATAAGAACAGTTTAATAATTGAAATAAAATGATATAATAATAATAATAATAATAATAATAATAATTGTAATGAAAAGGAAGGTAACAAAAAGAGAGAAAAATAAAACCCAAGAAAAACAATTGATGCACAACGCAATTGCTCATCACTCGCTGACCGATGCCCAGCCAGTCCCTGAGCAGCGATCGGCCCCTCCCAGCCAACTCCTTCCAGTTTATATACTGAGTATGACATTCTATGGTATGGAATATCCCTTTGGCTAGTTCAGGTCAGCTGTCCTGGCTCTGCTCCCTCCCAGCTTCTTGCACACCTGCCTGCTGGCAGAGCATGGGAAACCAAAAAATCCTTAACATAGGATAAGTGCTACTTAGCAACAACTAAAACATCAGTGTGTTACCAACATTATTCTCACACTAAATCCAAAATACAGCGCTGTACCAGACACTAAGAAGAAAATTAACTCTGTCCCAGCTGAAACCAGGACACTGGGTCAAAGCAGACAACCATAAGAGAAAAGACATTCTTTTTTTCCAGAATTTATTTATCGATACAGTGATACTTGAGGCACACATAGGTCTTGATTGAATTTTTCTGTATATTTGAGCCTTGTGTTTGGGGACATTGATTGGTCAGGAAAGGAAGGACTTGAAGTCAAGATAAGTCTTTTTCTTAAAATATATTGTCTCTGTGTCACAGAGGTGGGTAGAATAGAAGATGCTTATTTTTTAATGAGATCTCTAAAAAGCCATCACTGTTTTCTTTGCTTTTTTTCCACTTAATTTTCCCTCAAAATGAAATAAAATAAATAAGCAACCTCCATTAAAATTGCATTTACTGATTGAAATGAGAACAACGTTGTGATATAACACGTTATTTACAAAGATCTCTGGGTGGCCACAGCAGAATTGCAATGTAACAACCAATTAAAACTAAATCCTGTATACCATCTAAAAAAAAAAAAAAAAAAAGGAAAAAAAGAAAAAAGAAAAAGAGGTCAGACAATTAGATCTAACAAGGCTTTCAGCATTGTAAGGTTAGACGGTTCATATAAAAATAATGGTACAGTGTCAAACACATTTAGACTCTCTGAATGCACACAGAAGGCTATTCTGGCATTTTTAAGTTCCCATTTTTAAAGTGTAACTGCCATCATTTGTTGCTAACTTGAAGTTCATAGTTCATGACAGATAGACAGACCTTTCCCTAAGAGAAAGAAAACTACATGCAGGATACGTAAGTATATGAGTGGACATGTATATATCACACAAAAGACAAAAAATAAAACAATTCCTCTGGCCTTGACTAAAACTGACAGCACTGTACACCCTCTTTAACATCTAAGGAAATTATTCCTGGAGTAACTCAGAAAACTGGAGCCTTCAGAAAACAAGTGGCAATATTACTTGTTTTCCAGAAAAGTCCAGGATCTCCTCAAAAAAAGTGTGGCGTCATTAATGTGAAAAGTGTAAAATGATAACCAAGCCTATTTTTTTTCGGATGAGTGAGTGTTGTGGTGTTTCAAAGCCCAGCAAATGAAAACTACACCAAAAGAACAAAACACAAGACATGATTTTCTGAAGTAGAAATTACCCAGAAATTGTGGCCAAGTCAGAGGGAGCTAAGAGTGTTCAGAGCTTGGGAAAATCTGTCCTATTCTATGACTGTTAATGCCTCAGTATTACAAATTTACTGTATAAAGTCATGGGTGATACTAATCACATCTATTTTACAGTTTTACTTTGTAGGCAGGTTGCAAAGTAAGAGAACACTCTAAATAAGTGTTCCAGTTTCTTTTTTTTATTTATTATCCAGGATTACCTCTACAATTACAAGGCTTCAGCCTCAGATGTCTGCTGGAACAATGACCATTAAGGTGACAGAAAAGGAAAATTTCCTGTCTATATTCCCTACACACAAAGTAATACAGCTGATGGCAGAAAAGATATGCACTATAAAATTCTTAGGGCCCCTAGATGGCAGTCAATAGAGGGATTAGAAATGACTTGTCCCTTCAGCTTCAGAAAATGAGTAGCAAGGATACCCCTGTGAATCCCTCTTGGGACACTATGCTAGTGATTCCTTAATTCCATGTCCTCAGAGTAGCTTATTTCCTTCACTTTGTTGTGTATTTTTGTGAATACCTGCCTGGTGCTACCACTATTGTTGTTTCTATAGGTCTGCAAGATAACATACATGTTTACTGTTATACCAGTATGTACATTTGTAAATGAAGTAATTGCAGCAGAGAAAACTGGGGGATTCAAAGGAATTGATCTTGCACAGGACTGTTCATGTTTATTGTGTTCTGCAAAATGCGGCTCACACAGAAGATGTGCACTGGAGTGCAGACAGTGGATTTATGTGAATTTACTGGCGATATCCTTCTGAGAAGGATGGGATCCCTGGGCCTGCCGAGACACCCAAGATGCAGAGACTCTGACAGAACTGCACTAACTGACAGCACTTAGAGAAGAGCCTTTCTCTCCATCACACCCCTCAGACCTACCTAATTCTTAGTCCCTTTACTCTAAATCTGTGCTGGGGTCAGATTTTCCTCTTTCTGAATAAGTGTGGAAATAATTTAAAGTCGTGTCCATTCTTATCAGTCAGAGATGTGAATTCCACCTTAAGTATGCATAACCAAAAATCATGTTTATAGCCCTGATATGGAATTTTAGGGCCACTGTAGAAAGAAATGCAGAGTTCAATGATCTTTACTCTCTCCTCTTCATATGCATAAAGAAATTTCTTTGTCCCATAGAACTTAATCTTTAGCTAAAGTACTGAATCTGAGTTATTTAAATTGGACTGTGTTATAAAGCATTTTAGAGTACAGGAGGTAGTGCCTCTTTCTCACGTCTTTTGTATTAAATGAGCTGTTGTGATCATGTTCTAACTGAGTAATAGCAATTTAATTTTCAGAGTCTCTGGGAAAGCAAAGATTCCAATGAGTTCAGTGTGTTCTGTAAGTTATCAGAAAAGCAGGCTTTTTAAATTAGTATCTTTGCTTGGGATCTGAAAAGAATCCCTTTCATTTGTTAGTTTGCATGAAAATTAGTTTGACTCTTTTGTTTAACTTCTGGCCTGCTGGGCTGAATGCCTTGCATTAAGCTTGAATATCCTTGAGCCAGCTTCCAAGGTCCTTATCAAAGATCCAGCTGAAAAATATTTTAATCAATTGGGTGCTTCTAAATTGCAACAGTAGAAATTTGTGAGAGAGATCAAGTGAAAATGGGAAGAATTTAAGCAGCTGGGTTCAGTCCTGCTCCCATGCTGAAATAATTGATTCAACTGGGAACAGGACTGAATAACTGTTAAAAGCTAACAGTACAAGAAGGCTGCTACAGTTAAAGGCAGAAATGATGGATTCTCTTTAACAAGTGAAAGAAATTAACAACATTTGGTTCTCTTATTTAATCAACTATATTTGATTTATTTGCTGTAAGGAAAATATTATAGTTTGGTGTATCTAATATTTTCCTCGGTAAATTTTCTTTTGAGTACATCTTTTGTGTACTGCTGTTAATATCTTATACACAAGTACAGCCCATTATTAGGGTTAATTCAAATGGATCTCACTGTGGTCGTTACTCAGGAAAAAACACTGACCTTCATGCACATACACTCAAATGCCATGATGTATTCAGATGATTTTCTGGAGAATGGTCTAGCTTTTGATACAGTCTTTCAAAAGATCTCTTTCCCAATCAGGTGAAAAAATAATTGCTATACTATGATTCTTTTTCCCCATATAGATTGGTATGATTTCTATTTCAAAGTCTACAGAGAAAATGGTGCAGCTATTAGATTGCCAGTTCTGGCCTGAAGAGGTCCATTTTAATTTCCCTAACCACCCTTATATTTTCACTGCTGTTCTAGGCAGGACTCTGTCCAGAAACTATCATCTTTCATCTTATTGTCATCTATTGATTTTACTGGGAATTAAATATCTTACAAGCTCTTGGCTTTGGTTTTTCTGGGAGAGTTTCATCTACTGTCAGCCATCTTGTCAGGCATCTCTGAATTGACTAATTTAGATCTGGGCTGCTTCTAGTCTACTGAGAGAGAGAGGAAAGCACTTCCAGAAGCTCATTACCCCAAAATAGGTATTTAGAATAGTGAAAATAAACTGTTCTCTGGAAGGAATATCTTTCTATCTTGATGTGCTACAGAGGGAGGCTAAATGATTAGCTTAGACTCAGTGGTTAACTATTCAACAATTAGCTACGTGTGGTGAATTGAACCAGCTCTATCCCAATACCCATTTATCGAATAGGAACAGTACCTAAAAATCTCACTAAGCATTTAAGATTCATTTCTCACTAATGAAAACATTTCTTATGAAGACCTCATGCAGCAGATTAAGCTGCATGGTTTTGAGACATACCAGCAGAAGGAAAAGCATTTTTTTAAGGGTCAAAGCCTGATCCCCTGGTCACTTTATAGAATACTTCATTCTTCTTTCCTGGCAGGCATAATAACATAAGGATGTTGACATTTAGTGACCTATTTGGCTGTCTTTTCTGGCTTAATAAAAAAGCTTTCTTTTTTTTTTTATGTTTTTAATCTGAAAGACTGTTTACCCCATGCTAAAATGCATAATGGTTTTCTGTGTCATGCTGAAAGCTACATATTAATAAAGTGTCATTAGTAGCTAAAGTAACAAAATGAGTTATAAAAGATTCTAATGGCAGAATTATTATCTATCCACTTCTTTTCTTAAACTTCAAGGCCCATAGCAAAACTAAAATCTATCTATCATCTCCAACACTTCAAAATTATTTCTCAGACCCAGTGGAATGAAGTCCTCACTCTAAAACAGATAGGATTAACTGTGGGTGAAAAGGTACATTTACTACTACACATTCCAGTGTTCTAAATAGTAATACAGCTTTCAAGCACTGAGCAGAGTACTAATACTGATAATGAAAGCAAGGTGGACACTCTTAAAACAGTTTGCTGAAGACTTATATGGCAGCCGTTATTCTTAATCACCAGGGAATTTTTTTGCAATTTTTTTACAATTGTTATGGGGTAAGATAAGGCCAGCTTCTACTACTCTCACTTGTATTGCTTCACATTGCAGTACATTGGATTTATTGGATTTTTTCTAAAACCATAACAAAACAGAACAAAAACTATTCCACTTACATAGGTTTGTCAGCCATTATAAAGAAAAGGCAAAAAATTATTGAATGTTTTAAAATTCAAATGTTGACACGTTATTTAATTAGATTTAATAAAATAAAAGTTGGAGTTGAATAAAAAGATGTAGCTTCAACAAAGTATTCTGTGTTTTTGACTAATTATAAAACTTGCTTATAAACTAAACAAGAGGAAATTAAATGTAAAATTTTCTTTCATATGCCAATTAAGATAGCTTCCCTTTTAACAAAGCATTAAAAAATAGGGCTAGAAGACTTGGGAATCTAGTCCCTCTTATAGTAACCATATCATAATCATAGCTATTTTCATGGAATTACCCAGGACCTTCTTAAAATCAATTAAGTAACCTGCACTCCCTCCTCAGCAATCCTGTTTTATCTGTATTCTTCCTAATGCTGAGCTGCCTACAACAGCATTAATGGTCATATCCAATTTTCTTAGAAAATTAAATATAATCCTTTCAAAAATTATACTGTCTACCTCTGCTGTTGTTCTTATCAATATTAGTACCTTCTAGCTGCTATTTTCCTTCCTCGATGATATTGCTTTTATTTGCTTCTACATTCACATTTATCTAAGTTTTCTTTTCTTGCTAAAACTCAAAGTAGCTAGTAGACTAAACTTTCAAAACTCCTTTCTCTCCATTCCTTAGTTTAAAATTGTTCTTATCTCAATTTCCCAAACATTAGTTCAGAAACCTCAACTTCACAAATGCTCAGAGGGGCAGCAGTAAGAGTCCTCATTCCATGAATGGGAGGATCAGACATGCTTGAGCTTTCTCATTGTAGCAGTTCTGCATCCTCAAAGCACCCTTACCACCACCACCACTACCCTCAGCAGATGCATTGCAAAGGAAATCTATATTCTCCCTTAAAAATGTATTAATGGTATGGGCTATGGCTTCTGTATGTTGAAAGTAGGGCTGAGATCAAATTCCTGTGTGAAACCATCTCCAACCTAGGGTAGGAAAAATAGCAACTCAGTGTTAAGGATGCTGCAGCAGTTTTGGTTGCTCCAGAAGTGGAGGATGGAAGCCCACAGGGGGTCACTGTAAGAATCCTTATAGACTTGTACAAATAAAGAGAGCAGCTGTCAGAGTGTAAGAATTAAAGGATTTAATGGTTTGAACTGACATTTTGTTTCTCCAAACTTGTTCTTTCCCTTGTTGGAGGTAAGTAAGTTAGATTTGCTGAGCTGATGAGGCTCTTTGAATTCTCACTGGTGCACCTGAATTTGGGGTTTTGTCTCTCTAAGTCAGTATAAGGCTTCTTTTCATGTCAAAGGAACTGAATCAAGACCATAGAGAGAATATTATTTATCAATCCAGAAATAGTTATAAAGACCTGAAATAAATTCAACAGTCCAGTGGAACACAGAGTAGAAAGTCATGCAGATGAAAAAGCAAGGAAGCCATGATTGGAGGAGCAGATTGTGCTGGCAAGAAAATCACTGATACAAAACCAAAGGGCAGTCTGTGAGGAAAGAGTTTTGATTGAATATCTGCTTGGCAATTCTGAGTTGATACTTAGATTTTGAGATAGATAGCAATATGCTGAGGGTGGCTCAGAACTGTACTGCTATCGTCCTGCCTTCTAGAGCAGACAGTAATCTGAATTAATTAATACCAATCTGCTTTTAATAGAGTGTTTCTGAGCCACATTTCAGTAACAAATGTTACACACCCAAAGATAAAACATAGCCCTATCTGATATATGTGGAGCCTCAGCTGTACATATTTGACCCCTATTTTACACAGTTGTGGCTCATTGATTCTCTCTTTTAAACTCCTGGAGTGAGCACTCAGCAATCATTGGACCACCCATACATCTTCTGAGCTGATTTAGTCTATGAACTGTAACCCTGCTACAGGGCTGTAATGTTTCTGGCACCTACAATGCTGGCTGCTTGTCATTATGACATATAACCTAGAAGATGTACTTAAGAACAAATAACCTCAGAGGTGTTAACATGCCATCAGTCTTTTCAGCTAAAGCAAAGACAGGGCTCAGGACTATCCAAAAAAGAATAAATGAGCAAATTCACATACTATCCCAGTAGCCACCAAAGTTCAGGTTTGGAACCAAAAGTGTCAGAGAAAGAAAGAAACCTAGACAAGGTCTCAATGGCTCAAAAAAACTATTCATTTTACCTCGTGAAAGGCTGCAAAGTTACACAAGCCATTTTTCTTGCTTTTACTTGAAAGATATATATTCTTTTCCATAAAATGTCTGCAATTACTGCATGAATCTGGTGATGGACAAGCTTAAATTATAAATATTTTCCTTTTCCAATGTTTATTAGAAATGACAATATGAACATAGACCAATTGAAATAGAGCATCCTAATTTAATGTAATAGAGCTTTCTAAAAGGTCAGGCAGAACATTTTAGACTGAAAATTAAAATATAGATAGCACTAGAACTGGAGTTACTGTTTATCCCACTTCAGTCTTGTTCTTAATGAAATTGTGTTGAATTTTTTATAATACATCAAAGAGTCAACACGGAACAGTTCACAGAGTATTAAATATATCAACAATATAAAGCTGGGTCAGATAATGGCAGAATTAAACAAAGACGAAAGGTAACAATACTGGCTTCAATTAATGTAGTGAATTAATGAATGATCTCTATTACTCTACTTATGTTCATTAAACAAGTATAATGGGCTTCTGAATTGTCCATGTGAACCTAGAGAGTCTATTCAATCAAAATTACCTATGCTTACTGTCAATCCCTTGCTGATTATTCATTGTCAGAGGCATACATAACTTGAGTCGCTTAGGGCTCAAGCAAGCAGTATTACCAGAGCCGTGCCTATGAACACAGACCACTCAAAGTGAATAAATCCCCATTTTATGTAGGGGTGGGGTGGGGGTGGGGGGTGGGGGGGTGTATTTACATACATAAATAATATACTGGTCCTTATTAGTTGCCTGTAGGGCTAACCAAATTTTCCAGCTATGTACCCGTCCTATCTTTTAGAATAATATTGTGATTCGGACTGTGGATTCCCATAGAGAGTAACTGTTGTGGGCTGAAAGATTAAGTGGCTTCTTTCACCAAAGTAGGCTCTTCCTAGAGAAAGCAGGAAGATGGAAGGAGGATGTGGGCAAAACTGCGCCTTTATGACTTGGCAGCGTCAAAATACAGGTGTGCCAGCAGTTGCCAACAGCTGCTAGAACTACAAGCAACTCCTTGTAAAGGAAGGGACTGTGGCCCTTGGTAGCAATTCTTTTCCTCCTGCTTTGTGGTAACTACAGTTACTATTTGCTCTTTGCTGTGTCTTGGAGCCAGTGCAGGACTTTAAATTTCCCCACCACCCACATTGATTTATGTAGCCTAGATAACAAACTCCTGTGCTCGTCATGGTCAATCTCCCAAGCTAGACAATAAAAACCTACAGGACTTCATGTGTGCATTTTCAGTGAACTTTAAGAACGAGATATTACAACCTGGTCCTTTGTTTGTACCAAGGCCAATGACTGCTGCTTATTTAAAATATATTGTCTTAAAGGAAGCATCACTGCCTTGCTCATGTTTACCCAACCAGTTTCTCACAAGCTGTAGAAGCAGGATCATTTTGCCTGCTTTGCTTTCATTGGCTTGAGTTAGGTGATCACAGTTCAGCTCTTAACCTTCTTATGTTTTTCTTGCTGTTTTCAAGCTGAAAATAATAAATCTTTCTCAATAGCCTATGCAAGATGGCCCTGTGGTTTTCTGTTAAGATGCTACTTTATTTTTGTGCTATTTTATGACAGGAGTATTAGAATGAGGTAAAAGCACTAAACTCATGTTAAATGTTTCTGTAGGAAAGATGGTTGCATTTATTAGGATTAATAGACTACTTATACTGGAAACTAAAATCCTCTTTTTATTCACATGCAATATAGTGTGCAGGTAACCAAAATCCAATCTTCTTAATCCTCAGTGAAGCAGCTTTTTCCCTGACTTCAGCGACAGTTCAATTTCTGTTATGCTAACCATATGCTTCTGATTGATTATCAGTTATATTTAATTATTCAGAGTTACAGATGGCAGTTTTGTGAGGCAAACTGCTGATCTCTGGAGGCCCTGTGTGCTGATGCCACTGCCTCCGCAGTTACAACCCTTGAGTCCCCGAGGTTGAGAAAAGCAGGTAATTTAACCACTTCTGTAAGCTGTATTGGCCTATCCAGCCAGAAGAGAATGAAAAGATTCTGATACTAAGGTAGCAGACTAAATCCATAGAGATGGAAGAGAGGATTATTAAGATGAATGCTCTGAAACAACCTGTGTTGCCTGTAATGAATGCCACTCTTTCTCCTTATCCATTGAAAGAAACCTTTGAGTTGTGCTACATTTTTTTCCTCTACCAAGTTTTTCCCATTCTCCACATTTGAAGGGTATTTGTACTATAGTAGACAACCAACTCCTTGCTTCCCTACCGGTAGGATCTTAGGTCTAGACTCTCTGAGGCCCTGCTGTCATTCGTTGGAACCCCAGTGTGCAGTACAGAACAATACTTGGTGAGCAAAGCAGGATGGGTCAGATGCATTTGTAGCAGAGTGGAAAGTACGTAGACAGCAGAAAACCAAAGAGAACAAAATATTCCACCTCCCCTTCTCCAGATGTTAGTAGTTAAAAAAAAAAAAAAACAAACAACCAAACAAGAAAAGAAGTTATTCAGCATTTTTCCCCCCTGTGCATTTTTTTGTGATGATTACCACAGGGACAGTGGGAGACAATCCACTGCTTGGGGTTTTTTTCACGCTGCTTTCTTGAGAGAAGTTTTTTGTTTTCAATTCACCTGATAGTGCAGTCCCAGCAGAATGCACCTAACAAATCATAGTAAGTGTCTGCACCTTGCTATGTATCAAAGTCCCTTAATGTGCCAACAAAGTTCTCCAAGGTCAGAAAAGCAGTTTATCAACCTCTTATATCTCTTATAGGAGACAATAAATTTATTCTACTGTTGGAATCTATGAATAATTCAGATGCTCTGTGAGATAAACACTATTGCTTAGGATGCTCTGCATGTCATTGTCAACTAGTACCAAACACCGTCATTGCTCCACACACTCTGTACTTTTAGCTTCCTCTCAGCTCAGGAAAATGCAATG
The DNA here is from genome assembly GCF_018139145.2 of Gymnogyps californianus. Classification (NCBI taxonomy): domain Eukaryota; kingdom Metazoa; phylum Chordata; class Aves; order Accipitriformes; family Cathartidae; genus Gymnogyps; species Gymnogyps californianus. The sequence continues at coordinate 138,493,112 of NC_059472.1, forward strand.
CTGTATGGCTTGCATTTTACTATGTCCTTTAGCTCTTTAAAGGTTTTTTTTCCTAATGCAACTTTCCATTAACGAATAGATTGAGACAATTAATGTTTTGAATAATTGCTCATTCCCCTCTATCTTAATTTCTAAGCAGTCTAAAAATTGAGTTTAGAAACAGAAGAAAATTGTCTTTCACAGAGCTCTGAGTTCTTTATTCTTATTAACAAAGCAAACAAAATACCTTCCTTGACTATTTTTATAGCAATCAGTGAAATCTGGGATACTTCCTATTTCTGTTTAGCTTAAGCAAATGTATATGATTTAATATATACATAAGTCTAGCTAATCTTAGAATAGTTTTATGGATCCCTTTAAGATATCTAATGAAATATTTAATTCACTTATTACAAAATCATTCTAAGTTTTATCACATTTTAGAACAAGTACTGCCCTAGTGAGCCAAATTAAAGTTCGTTTGTATGATCTATGAGACAAGGAATAAGATAAAAAGCAAGATTTTTTAAATTATCAGCTTTCTGGAGGGACTTACAAAGCCAAATATGGCATTGGACTCCTTCTTGTACTTTCTCCTTGATCGTAACCTTCATATAGAAGTAAAAGTAATATAACAGTAGTTAACTTTGCTGAAATTTTGGATTCTTCTGGGAGGTCTCAGTGTCTACATCTACGACTAGCCAAGAGACCTTAAACATCATTTTGAAACTTTAATTGATAGAGACATTTGGCTTTTAAACATGGGGAAGTGATGGAGAGTAATGTATTTATATAGAAGACATTTATATACCTGAGTCCATATTTATGGAGAATAACAACTACTAAAATTCTATGTATGACCTACCATGTATTCTACCATATTTCTAAATAAACTTAGCCCTATTTCACCTGAAAGGACATTTTTCCACAGTAATTTAACATAATATTAACACCTGCTTCAAAAGCTTAAGGCTCATAATTTTGGTAGTGAGTTTTGTAAAAGAAAATATGAATACGCCCAGTTTTGTGTGATGTGAAGTAAATATGGTTACACTGGTGATGAGCTCCTAAAAGAACACATATATATTTAAAATAAAATAAACAAATAGATATGCGTAAGGAGTTCTACAAACAGAAATAAGATTATATCTCCTGATTTTTTTTTTTTTTAAAACAGCAATTATAGTAAAGGCTGCTTTCCAGTAAAAGTAAGCAATTCAAAACCCCCAAAATTTAAAGAATAATAGCAATGATTTGACCTCAAAGAGGAAAGTTAAAAGGAAAGAGAATTCTCTTACCTTTTCCTAAATTCCTTCACAAATGACACACCACTTTGTGCAGCAATCCTCAATAGATTATTGTCATTTTAGTAGATTTTCTTTTTCAACAGTGACAAAGCTATAAAAAGTAGAGGAGTTGTTTTAAGATGGTAGATTTTCTAGTCATTCCGATGTTGATATAACGTCTTCTTTAAAGGAGTTTGTTTATTTGCTTCTTCACTTGCTTAGCATCATCAGAGTCATAAAAAAATAACTGGTCCCTATTGTATAGCTAAATTGAATCAAATCTTTTAAGAGATTGTTTCCTAGACTGAACATATGGATGTAAGATAAACATTTTGTCAAGCCTGTAGTATTCATTTCAAATGCTGCTTATAAACAGTTATAAGAAAAAAAATACATATTCTCTGTAGTTTACAGTGGTTTACAGTATGATGCTTGCATTAAGCATTAGATAACAACTGAAAGGCAGTTATCTAGAAGATTATATTTTCTTCTTTGCTTCTAGAGCAAAACTTAAAAGCCTGATTAACTAAGTAACATTCAACCTATGTCAATAACAGGTTTTCTTATTTTAACTTAAACCCCTTTTTTACCTCAAAGTCCCCTTAAAAACTAATCCTATTTTTTTTCATTTAATTGAAAATAATTACATTTTTCTAACCAAAATGGTTCAAATTAAACAAAAGGTTTTGTTGAATCTGAAGTAAATCATTTCACTTTCAGTGTTTGTTTTTTTTTTTTTAAATAGACACAGAGCATATCCAGAAATTTTTATGAATATTTTTCTGTGTGCTTTTGAATGATTTGGGTCTCAAAATGAAAAATTGAATGTTAGTTGAAATATTCTACTACAAAATATTAAGACTTTTCCTTAAAAAATCCCCCAAGTGGTTTTAATTATACTTTTTACATATATAGTATATGTACTGTGCTAGTCATCTGAAGAATCATCACTAAGCCTCACAAATTCAGATTAATTTCCGAGTAATATTGATTTTAAAAAATAGTGTGTTTTCATAAATATTCCACTAGAATGAAAAATAATTACAAAATGTTTAGTGAAAGAGCCTGAGGAGATGAAATCCAACCTCAGATTTCTGGGACAGTGACTGCAAGCCACATAAACTCACCTCTAATTTATAGGTTTAACAGCCCAGCCACTGCTCACTGGCTGTTGAGACACTGCAATTCATGTAAAAGCAAGGCTGCTTCCTTTCACCATCCCCTCTTAGGCCTTCCATGAGTTACAAGGACCAAAAGAGAGACCATATTCAGAGGTAGGTGAGAAACGCTCGGAGTAGTAGCTCCCAGTCAGCCCATGTGGAATCTAGCACATACACCCTAAGTGAGGTGGGACATACATCAAGAACCGGAGTAAAACCCTTTGCTGATTCTTACTTTATAAGGAAAGATATCTTTTTTCTTTTTTTTCTTTTTTTCTCTCCCCAGTAAAAATGCCTTTTTAGTTACTGTACTGAGAGAATAATTATGCATGCTCTAGATCTAACAGGTCTGAAAGATTCTCAGGCAACCTTTCCTACAGTGCATTTCAGATGGTAACCTCAGTATGTTTCTGGATGGATTTTTTGCCTTCCTCAGACTGGTATAGTCCCTGAGCTACAGTAAATTAATGGACAATACCTTGTTACCTGTACTTTGGTGATAGACCTGGGACAGATTTCACACTTGCTGTAATTTGGCTCCATTTTATTCAGGTCAGTCTAGTAGAACACAGTTAAATATGCTGTACACTGTTAAATGAGTGTACGCAGTATTTATTAACTGCTGCAAGAAGCGATAATAAAATGAGTAAAAACATTGGAAGTATACAGAAAGATATTTTTTATATAATTAGGCCTCTTGCAGAATTATTTGACAAAACAGTGTCACAAAAAAGCCGTGACTATTTACAGAATGGATTTCCTACAGCATGAAGGGTTTCCCTGTAAACCATTACCTGCCTCAACTGTGCAATGTAAACAGTATCTACATATTTTTGTCTTTAGTACGGTTATAAAGTAATGTTTCTTTTATATGAGTCTTATCTTCCAGCTGTAAATTTAATAGTTACTGCAGACTATACCACTGACATTAGTTTTAATGATGTGAGACTCCAATAACTCCTAAAGAGTTTAAGATTAATGCAAAAGAACTTAACTTTGTGAGTCATGACTTATTTTTATTAGTAACTCTGCAGTTTGATTTAGATTGAGAACGGGAGAGAGTATTATTTGCCCATAGAAATGAGAGGCTGTTCATTTTATTATATCATTCATAAGCAATATGTGTTCGATTCTCATTTTTGTATGCAATAGGGATTCAAATGTTTGGGGGCAGGTCGGTCAAAATTCTTGTGGGATGCATAGCACCAGTGTGGGGCCCATTCAAACTGCAAAAGGGGCTTTGTGGGAGGACCCAGTCATCAGCTTCAGACCCAGACCTGCGCGTAGAAAAGCAAAAGCAAGTTTCAAGTACCAGAGACAGAAACCCACAAGAAATTATTTGCTGTGTTGGTCCAACAGCAGAGAATGGAGTGTGCTGTTACATCAGATAAGGACATTGTCAAGTTGAAGCCTGATAATTTCTTTGTACCCGTGTAACCAGACCATTGGAAAAGTACCTTCCTACTTCATCTTTTCAGGTAATAAGAATGAGGCTGTCAGGAATTGAAGTAAGGAGAGAAGAGAATAAATAGTTTTCATATTGGAGTTGTCTGACAATGAAGTGGCTGAGATACTGACAAAAGTATGTAATTTAATGTGAATAAACTGTTATACTGCATGGCAGCAGATATATTAACTATATTTAAAAGACATGTTCATCATGATGACGGGGATTTCAGGCAAGCGAAATTGACCTCAGTACCAGGACAATCCGTACAGTCTTAAAAGCAAAATTGTAACCATTATGATTTTATAGACAGAGTTAAAAAACAAGAGTATTCTTTCCCATAAAATAAAACACCAAAACGCACCAAAACATGCTTATCTATCTGATCTGTTTGATGATGATGAATAGTGTCAAATAATTCTGCAAAGGGCCAAATTGTATAAAAAATATCTTTCTGTACAGACTTCCAAAGTTTTCATTCATTTTATTGTCACTTCTTGCAGCAGTTAATAAATGCTTCGATGATGTCAAAACAATGGCCCATACCGCTGATGATTTATCAGCCATTCTCACTATTGGGGTTCAGAGAAAAGTGATGAAAATAATATTAAAACAGTTCCATGTAAAGGAATGGGATTAATAATCTAGGACTGTAAAATGTTAAAAAGAGACTCATAAGCAAAGCAACATTAGAATCACCCCAAATGATTGGCACAGAGAAGATAAATCCTTGTTCTTGTTTCTTCATTCAGAGGAAATGAGAGACTTTCTGATAACACTAAAATGAAAAAAAACCCCTAAAATATGCTAAAATGGACACTACTTCCAATGCCATTTTGATTATTTAATTTTGTGTTTGCAGTTTTCAAACTGAACTGAGTCTTCCAGCTCTTTCAGTTCCTGTTGTCTCATGAATACCAGCCTTGACTTCTGGTTTATGCCAAGTGGATCTCACCCAGTCAGAAAGCAAAGCAGGATGTTAACTCTCTGACCTGAATTAGAAAAGCTAACAGCTGCATAACATCAGGATAGGGATTACTGTGACCTGACTATGATAGAAACATGTAGTTTTACCAGGCATCATCAAAAACATGTCCCAGGTTGTTGGTATTTTTTCTTAAGATATTAAATAAGGAAGCTATTAAGGAATTAAGACCTGTGCTATGAAATAAGCAATGTTACCCACAAAAATGACAGTTCTCTCAGAGCTGGGTTCATTAGAAATACCAAGCAAGGCCACAAAAGTTTTAAATCCCTTGCACTTTCAGAAAAAAGCAAGCTCTATAGCACACACAAAAGGTTTCAGAGAAAAGCAGGCATTTTTTAAAGGGTTATATGCATGGAGACTGCAAGTGGAACCACTCACTGAATAAAACAATGACTGAAGAATGAGGATAGTATCATTTTTAGGGCATGCCTAGAGAAGTGCTTGCATTTCCATTTCACAGCTGGGAACCTGAAATCACTGGTCTAAAGTTACTAATGTTTCAGAGATGAAAGCCATGTAAAACCTCTCATGGATTTCAGTTTTGCTGCTGTCTAGAGCTGAAAGGTGGAATCACCTCCATCCCTCATTCTTTTTGCTCTTTTCTGTTTCTTACAGCTGCAGCCAGGTCTCCTTTATGTTCTGTTATATGTTTTGAAAGGCAAAGAATTTCACTGGTAGCTAAACCTTGCCAGAAGTACCTGTCCTTTTGACAAAGATTTTCTTCATAATTTCAGAATTGGATTGGGAGATGAACAATTGCATTTTCAGAAGTTATTTGAGATTAACCACTGCCAAGAGTTTTGCCTGTAGCTTGGTTTAGTATGTCTTTCAGCTCCAAGAGGGAACAATAAAAATGAAACAGTGACCTCTGTATCATATCCATAATTGCCAATTTACTAGTAGGTTAAAAATGTATTTTTCTTGTTTATCTGATACTCTGCTTTACTTCTTTTCTCTTTGTTTGCTAGCTCTGTTTAAATACTTGTGCAAATAAATGTTTGTTTATGTCACCCAGTCACAGCATTGCTTGTAAATAAAAGTTATTAAAGGGAATAAAGATCTCAATTTGCTGCTTTGGAAACATACTTCATTAAAAACAGAGAAAACAAGGCCTAGCTATGAAATCTACTTTTTTCTTGATGGTTTCTAATATAACTTGAATTCTACGTGGTTTAAAAGACTGCAGATTGCACATAACTTAAAAGAACTCAAGAGAAAAGTGCTTCCTAGTGAGTTTTTCTACAGTCTGACTTTCGTTAAAAGCTGAACAGAGGGGTTTTTTTAAAATCATCATTATGACCAGAAAAATTTAACTCTTTTATTTGTTTATGAAATAGATTAGAAATTGTCATCTGAGGCACTCTCAGGGTTTTCATTTATTGGAGATCCCTATTGACTTCGATAATTGACTTAGTAATTCCTATTTTCTTTCCTGTCAACCATATGTCACACACATATTTGCATGGGTGCATTGTTATATCTGCTTTATAATAAACTTCATGTATTCTTCCTATTCTACATATTGTGTCTTTATAGCTGCATGTAAAGTTCACAAAGCAAACAGACTCCGGTGCCTGCAGTAGGTAATAATTAAAATAAAAATAACCAAGCAGTTGTTAGTGTAAGAAGTGCAATGCTTCTTATGAGTGATGAAACCACATACAGAATTTCTTTGGACTGTCTCTGGGCAAGCAGGCAAAGACATTTTTAACCTTTTAAAATCTGGCTTAAAAATTTTGCAAATTAGAAAATTCCTAGAAAGAACAAGAAATTCTTGTTAATATGAATTTGTTGTTCACCTCATGCAAGACGTATGAAAAAAACATCAAAATATAGGTCAGCTTTAAAACCCATAACATTTGGCAGGCACTGTAGAATATTTTACTATATTTACATTTAAAATTTATTTTTGTAACATACATCAGGATTCCTTAGCAGACTCTGAACCAGAACCTAGCCCTCCTCGATAAAGAAGGTGAGAATGCCTCCCTCTATAGGAGCCACATTTTATCATATACTTCTATGAAGAGCAAAATGTATGGAGAGCTTGCTAAAAGCCTCTTGCTTTTTAAAAGTTATCAAACATCTATCTCATCTAAACAACACAGAAGGGAATTGCAAGTTCGGTGACCAAATTAATTAAAACACAGCATGGCACCAAAGGGAATTAGGACCAAAATATGTTGGGGTTCAAACCCTGTGAAACAAGTCAGAGTAAATTTGGCTTGGAAAATCTGCTACATGGAATATTTACAGGTCAACATAATATAATGTGTAAACAAACAGCTCAAATATTGTTACACTGTTCATCTAACACAGGCACAGTTTGCCAGCTTTCCCATGATGGCAAATGGTTGTTTCACATCATTAGTACAGGTAAAGCTAGTAAGAGTAACTGATGGGAAATGCTGGCTTTTTAATGACAAGTACAGTGTTTGATGTTATGAATGGACCTTATGGTCCCAAAGAAATAAAAATCTAAAGAAATCCCAAAGAAATAAAAGTTCTGTTCACTAACTCACTGGAATTCCTTTCCTCCTTATTTCAATTTCTGCATTACAGGTATTCAAGAGTCTGAAAATTGTTGCTTTTCTTTAAGAAGTGAACGTGTATAGTTCTGCAGGTATGTATGAGAGAGAGAGGAGCTGGCTTAGGACACAATTGTATAAGTTCTTTTTCAAAGGTTAACCTCTAAAACACGCTAGAAATACAGCACAGAAACTCAGTAAAGTGAATTTCTGCAAGAGGACAAAAGGAGAAGTTGAAGCTGTTCTTTCCTAAATCAGGCAGAAGTTATTAGTGAGACACTGGTTTTGCAAGCACTAGTGCTGTGTCCTCTACTATTTTTATTCATATAAATGAATTGGATAATGCTTTTGAAAGCAAGATTTCCATGTGATTCCAAATTAGGAAGAACAGTAAATAATGAGGAACAATGCAGACAGTAACAGGACTAATAGATGACAAATGTAGTTCAATGCAGCTTAATGCAGAATAATGATTCTGGTAGTGAAGGAAAAAAAAAAGAAAAGAGAGAAAACACCACCTGCAAGCTCAAACACACACATACACAAAAGAACAAAACAAATGAAACAAACAAAAAAGAAAGGAAAATTAATTTGCGGGCATGTCCTTTCATGAAAGGAATCCTTTGCAATGCTCCAGCCTCAAGATCACCTGAGGATAAGAAAACAGGTTAAAGTTTGGACAAACTATAGGGAAAATATGAAAAAAGAAATGACAATTATCGCACTTAAAGAGAAAATGCTGAGGTTTTGCAGGTCTGTTCTTGACTTCTGAGTTCATTTTGGTCCCTAAACAGCCTGCCACAGACTAAGCACATGCATCGATACTTAAGTTGATGCACAGACAGTGACTGTTGCAGAAGTTTGCACTTTATTTTGGAGTTAGAGGGATTGCTATTTTCAAACAGTTTCAATCCATCTTTTCTTATTTGTCTTCAGTTAGCCTGGCAGCCATGGTTTCCAAAGGTTCCCTGTCAATACTGCACTACTGGAAGTTATTTTCATGAGTATACACAGTGTTTATACATCCCACTGCATGTCTGCTTTCCTGAAGGCAATTCACAAAGTAACAATAGTTTTGCTTTTTATTTTTTAAGTTTATTCATATGTCTTTTAAAAAACATTTATATTAATAGCTTTTTATAATTAATCTTTTCAAGTTACTACTATCATGTTAGTGAGACCAGTATTCTCCAGTACTGGAAAATTGCTGTTAATGCTCGTTATTTAATCTTGCCCGTTTTCAGTTGCAAGTGGCTGAGACCATTTAATTTGAAAGCTGCCTGGTGTGTTGATATAACATTCAGATTCACGGGTTTCCTCTGAATCATAGAGCAATTTGGAAGTACCATTGTATTGTAAAACACGGTCTTTATCACAAGCAACTGTGATGTAGTTTCTCTGTGTTGTGATATTGTTATGGTATGGACATTCAAAGCTCTAATGCAGTGCATCACTTTAGTACGTGCTTAACATTAGGAAACTGAGTATTTCTTTTGATGTGGATATCATCGTGAAGTTTCTTAAAGAATTAGTCTTCCTCAACTGATTTTAATTCTTTTGATGTGTCCTTTTAGAGAGTTACCCATTTTATTAGGTAAATGCTTTGTTTCCTCAAACTTTCTTTTTCATTGTTGTTCCTTCTTGATAGGAGATTATGGATAGGATTGTATTTCTTATTCCTCTTTCCTTAAATTTATTGGTTTAGTTTTTGCCCTAGGGCTTCTCTTTTGTACACTAATAATATTAATTGCATTGCATTAGATTTTTTCCCAAAAACAAAGTAAGTTTACTCACTGCTCTGAAGGGCTAAATTTTGCTTTTCTGAAAACATGTTTATTATTGAAATATTTGCATGTAGTTTTTCTTCTTAAGAAAGCAATTTTGCTTATTATAAAAATGATTTTTCACTTTCCATTCCCTGTTTCACTTACTTTTTTTTTTTGTGAATTTAAGATCAACTGGCTCGAAGTACCATTTTTCATGTACCTTGCAAGGTTCTTCTGTTGAGTTCTTTGACTGACAGTATGCTTCTTTCAAACACTGGATCCTGAAGATCAAGGCCGACGAATGCTATTTTGGTCAGATGGGAAGGGAAATTGCCTTGATTTTGTTCCAAGCAGGCAATTAAGAAATGATAAATTGGAATCCCTGTAAAGCTGGAAACCATAACTCTCAGATGTGTTGTGCACTCTGAAGTGTAAAACACCTGATAATAATAATAAATACTATTACTAATTGTAAAACAATGCAAATGAACACAAGCATATAAGAATGATGTGATTTAAAAGCGGGCATTTGTTTGGAAATTTCCACTTAATCTTGTGAAGTTAATAATTTTTCCTCCTTTTCTATGTAATGTTTGAGTCATCTGTCCCTTGTAATGTAAAAGTAATCTTTTAATGCCTTAACATATGTCACTTCTATAATTTCCATGTGTAGTGTTTCAACAGAAATCCAGGACCTCCTCTGCACTTGCAGCAAGCAGTAGCACTAAAGAAGTTGCAGGGGGCCACTGATTCAGCCATCTAGCATAGCAGAAAGCCATGTTACTTACTACCTTCTCTCAGTTGTATAGGCTACATCTTGAAATTAAAATCTAAATCCTAACTCATACTACAGAAGTCTTATAAAACATGTTGAATGAACAGCAGTATTTTCTGAGTGAATTTGTAGGTTTTAAGGTATTGCAAAAGGAAAGAAAGGCTATCTTTATGATCATGTGGAGCTCAGATTTGGGAAATCTGTTTTCAGTTCTGGGCTTGTTTTACATTTACAGACTGCTTTATTTTACTCTTCTCATGTAGAATAAATTGGGAATCTTTGTAAGTTCCAGTATGTAAGTGCATCGCTAGCATCACTATGGCCGTGGATGTTCTTTGTCTTTGTCAAACAGTAGGAACAAAATGATTGCTCATGGAAATAGTGTTTTCCTGATAAGCTCTTCTTCCAGGTTATTTTGGATTAAAATCGACACGCAGAGCAGAATGGCGCAGTCCAGGAAAGCACTGTAACTGTGCACAGGGAGCACAGCTAGGAGGCTGCTACCTTTCACGCATACTAAATTTTGTTTAAGAGAATCTACCTGTTGCACTCATTTCTGGGCCATGTCTGTTGCTAAGTGAATATCCAACACCTTGTAGGTATGAAAGTTTTCACAGTCATTGCAATTTGTAACCAATGGATGTCTTTTTCTGATTAAAAAAAAAGATACTTCAGGAGATGTACTCAGTGATATTCATGCAGATAATATGACCTAAGTGAATACTGTTGAACGTGGTCTAGTTCAGGGAATTCTGGGGAGGTAATTTAATTATTCTGATTACCTACTTAAGTGACCTTCTTCAATAGCTGAATAATGAAAATTACTTGTGCACAAAATTATCTGAAATTGAACATTAACTTTGACATTTTTCTTCTCAGAGTTTGAAAAAGAAACAAGCGTTATGTTTGGAAGGCCAGGGATTTCCTCGCAACCAAGAGTTTTTCGGTTCTGTCTATTTTTTATTTTCCTCTCTATGTTGCACTCTGGACTAATACTTTGGTACACGGTAACTGACAAGTTCAGTAAAAGTGAAAGTAAATATTAAAAATGAAGGTGTTTGTCTTTTCGTCTGATTATCAACTAATATGTGTTTCAGAATTAATTCCCACTTAGTTTTTGAAATGTTTCACTAGTTACTTTTGCGCACAGGTTTGTGAATCAATTGGAATTGAGTCTTTTTAAGATTTCTGTTCCAATTACTTGACATCTTAAAGGGACAGAAAACACACAACCAGAGACTATTATCATATTTTTTGTGAGGTATGATTTCATTCTTTTCATCTGAAGTTCATCTTCATTAACGGTTTCTGAAAGAAAAATGGGCAGTGTTTTAATTGGATTCACTTGAAACGGAGCACAAGGAAAAGCAACTACAGAGAAGCACGTATAAACAGAAGCTATCTGTTTGTTAATCACAATTAGAAACAACAAAAGATTTAGCTTAAAGGTCATTCAAAGAACAGGTACTAATGACTTGTTTTATTTTCTCAACTGAGGATCAGAGTGAATATGTTGTATCGGAGGGAAAGCTCTTCAGATAAGTCTGAGCAGCACTTTAATCCTTTGCTTTAAATTCTTGCATGAGAATAGCTTAAAAATTGTTTATTTGATCTATACCTGAAATCTAGGTTTTCTCACCTGGAGAGACAGAGACCTCTTCAGTGGAGAAATCCTTCCTTTCTGCAGGGGGGTGTCTGAGGTCAAAAGACGCATTGGCAGAGTGCCTACCGTTCTCTGTGATGACAGCTGGAACCCCATGACCAGCTTAAGCTTTGCTCCTGGTTTTTAAGCAGCTGGAGTTACATGAAACACATACCTTATGTCTGTAATTTGACTGACAGTGCCATGAACAAACAATATAATATTGGAGAAGTTTGAATGTCAGAGTAGTTGAAGTTCAAGACCTGTTGGATCCACTGAAATGCTTCTGTAGTTAAATGTGCTTAAGAGCTGAAATACTGCGAGCTGGCAAAAGCCTCTATGCCAGTGTTTGTCCACCTGTGTGATAAAACTTAAGAGTTGTTATTATGTCTAGAAGTGAAAGGGAAAGTTTGCCTACTTGTTAGGAGATGCGGCTTTTTTGAAAGAAACCTTCAAAATGGAATTCAGGTACATGAAATTAAATATACGTATACATTTTTGAGGGCTGAGGTCTTATGCTGCAAGATTTAGCAAAGAATTAACATTCATTTGAGCTCTTTTCCTGAGTCTGTACTGGGTTTAGTTTACAAATGCAGTGATGTGTCCTCTACATCAGCTTTAATTATCTATAAAGTTATGCAGGGATTTTGAGCAGAAAAAGTGTTTTCATTTCAAGCTAGGTAATATTCCAGTGGCCTTGTACACATTGCTTTTTAGATTTTGTTACCCTCAGTATGAGCTTTCTAGGTTAGAAAGAGAAGTTTCACCTCAATGTCAGAGTTTTCTAGGCAGTAGGCAGGCCCTTCTGCAGTAATTAAAATTAAAACAATTAATGAACCTGATTTATTAATTTTCATAATTGGGATAATAGTTATCTACATTTTCAAAATTTAAAGACTCATTTGAAGGACTGTGAATTAAAACCTGTATCCTGGAAATGCAGAAATTTAAAACAGGTATAAACATTGCGTTTATGAGATTTATTGTGAGATATTTATACTTTTATTATGATTTATTGATGCATCTCTTAAGCAATACTTATTGCATCTAAAAAACTCCAAAAAAACCAAAAAAAAAAACAAAAAAAGAACAAAAAAATCCCTTGCCCTGTGTTGGTTTTTTATTGTACTTAAAATGAAAATAATTAGCTTTATGTTAACTTCCTGTAAGAAAAGTTATTAGGAAGGGGTAAGATCCACAGTTCAAATTCTGCCATCCCAGAAACTTGGGACTAAAATTTATCTTCAACATTTGAAGCCCTACTTTCACACTGATCACCAGGAGCCAGTATTCCCAGGAAAACTAAGCCGGAATAGCTGTCTCAGAATTAGAGAACGTATGGCAATGCACTGAGAGAGCAGCAGGATTTCCAATGCCTGTTTCTTGTCAAAATAAGATATAGAAGCCAAATTCTAAGCTAATCTATTGTGGCAATCCTGTGAGTTTTCCCCAGGGCATGCCCCATAAGACCAAAGCCATTTCAGTAAGTCTGTAATTGGACAATTATCTTTTTCCAGCCCATAAATGCTGATTCGGGGACTTGTCTCCCGTTAATCTTTTGTCTACCAAATGGCACATGCATATTTATTTCATAATGGTCACTATATATGCAGAAAAAAAGTCTGTCTACCATTTCTTATGGTTAAAAATATTTAACAGCCATAATTTGTTTCAGTCTCTCAGTGACCCCGTGGATTAGTGCACTTAAAGCTTTTTACTTCTGGAGACCTGGGTTCAAATCGTTTGTTTGAGTTGACAAGCGAAATGCGTTGGCCTCAACACATTTCTTACCAGATGTTTGTACACAACAACAGTCATCCACATAATTCAGCATGATTGATAATCTCTGTTCAGAAAAGCATTTTTATGTCTAAAGCAACAAGATACAATTCAGATTCCAGATCAAGCTTAGTAGCTACTCTCAGGGAGGAAGGTGGAAGAAAAAAAGAATAAAAAGACATTTTCTAATGCACATATACTTCAATCAAATTGTATTAGAAGGCCTCAGTTTTGCAGTCCTTTTTCTGGTAAAATTCCCATAGAGAAAGGAAAGAATTTTACCTGGAGATGATTTACTTGACTGGCCCTGTAGTTTTTGTGGCTTGTGGTCGAAGTGAAGAAAGCACTATCACCATATTTGTTCAGCCATTAAAATCTCAGTAACTCTCTATTACTAAATGTCCATGAGGCACAATTACCAAAAAGCCACACCAAACCTGCATTTTGTAAGAATAGCCAAAAAAAAAAAAAAAAAAAAAAAAAAAAGATATTTGCCATGTGGAGGTGTAAGTTCTAAACATAAGAAATAATGCTCTATTTATTTTAAATAGCATCTTGATTTTCTGCGTCAAACATGTAAAGGGGACTTCAACTAAACCACTCCAATAGCGTTGAGTTTAACTACATGATTTGTGCCTGCAATCAAGTATTTGGACATCTAAATACTCCAATTACTTGCACCTGTAATTGATTGCCAGTGCAAAATTAGAGGTTGCATTTAAAAATGTGGCCCACAATGAAAAACAGAAGGATGCCAAATAAAGAAAGATGTTCTATGCTAAAGTGCCAGAGTAGTCTAAAATTATTATTGTTCGAGTATGACACCAGGCAAACAACGTCTGCCAATCTCATAGTACAAGCAGATACAATCCATTAAGTGGAAATGGAAATGGTAACTGAAGAACATGGGAAGAATGAGATTCATCAAAATAATCTTTTGTAAATAATAATCAAAACAGCTTATTTTCATTCTTTGCATACTTTGCAGACTACTGCTTTATGGACATGAAATAGTAGTGAGAGTTATGCTGTGCTAGGTACTATGCAAGTAAAAAATAAAAATACTGGGAAAGTTTAAAAAATTTAGACATCTAAAAACGTAGAAAAGTAATTTGTGGGACCTCATAAATCTATTATGTAACTATCTCCCATTTAGAGTTTAACAAACCTGGCCTATAATTCCCACTTTCCTAGAATTTACAATCCCATTCTCATTTTACTACATTTTATTGTCAACTATGCAGGGTTTGGGTTTTTTTTCCATGTTTTGACATTTGATTAGAAGTATTTTGAGAATGACTTCAGCAAAAAGGAAGTATTTTAGCATATATTAAAAAAATCTCGATTTTCAGTATCAATATTAATCAATATCTGATTTGGATTTCTTCTTTCATAGTTAGTTACTTTTCCCTGCCCACACCAAAATTTCATAGTGAACAGTGAACTGTATTGCTCTGTCAGTTTGTTTTTAGCAAACTTTTTTTATTTTTTTTTAAATGTATACCAAGCTTACAAAAAAATACATATATTTAGCTGTACAAACCCTGTAAATAGTCTATACAGACATATCAAATAAGGATATTTATGGACAAGGTCAAATAAAAAAATCAGCTATATAAGTGAAATTTCATTCGGGTGGATGTAGTGAAAGAACTAACAGAAAACAGAAAAATTAAGAAACTCCTTTCTATGTAATGGATTTTTTTATAACAAGTTAAGATTGTTATGAAGTATTTAATTATGAAAAATTATGTGGTGTTTTTGTCTTCTATATTCTAAGCCCTTCTTGTCATAGGGGAAATATGGTAAGAATTGGACAGCTAGACTAACTGAAGATGACAACAGGGGAAAGGGCAAAGAAAAAAGTCTGTTGTAATCTAATTTTAAAAGGTACCATCATTTATTTTCAGTTGGCATTCAATTTTCAATACACTCATTTTAAAATGCATTACTGTTTAGTTTTGAATGTTATGGTAATTTGGGAATTGACTTAGCTTTTCTCAGTTACAGATATGAGGCATATTAATGAACATGAGTTTCAGATGACAAATGGTGCTTGAAGTTTCCATGTCTTTTAATTCATTTTTGATTAGAACATGGATGTTTTCTGAAATATAGATGGCATTTGCCAGCCAAAATGGTCATCTGATTTCAACATACAATGTGATGCTTCAGTGAAGTTTGAACTTTGGAGTGATTTAAAATTCATTGGTAATAGTGCTATAAAGGCCGTGTTCCCTGGCTCAGAATGCAATAAACTGCAGGATAGTATCTCCTTTGCAGCCACACTGAACCTTCAGTCTATTTCATTTATGGCGCTTTTTTTTTTTTTTTTTTGAATGAATGCTATGCTAACCTGTGAATTCCAGCCGTGCTTCATTGTGCTTACATTGTCAGAAGCAGGTGCTGGTGCATAAGTATTTTACTAAGGGAAGGAAAGTGAGTGGCATAAAGTGAATTGTATTTGTTTAGAACACAATAGAAATATATTTATGCCTACCCATGAAAAAACTAATACATGCAGATTAAAATTAATTCTGGGGAAGATAAATTCATTTTGTTATATATTTGCAAACCCAAGATTATGTTTATAATAACCACTCTGGATCAGTTAATGTGAAATTATTTAAAACAAAACATTAAAAAATGGATTTTTCACGTTCAATTTTTCTTCCTACTCAGCTCAGAAAAGATTACAATTAAAAATGTTTTCAAGATTCCCAATGCTTCCAGAATGCATAAATAAACCAGATGGTAGAGGGCCTTAATTGATCCCCCCTTTTTTTTTTTCAAGGAGTACAAAAGCCAAGTCCTAATCATATGCACAAAGTGAAATTCACCAATTATGTTATCTTTAAAAATGTTTTTTTATACTGTTGTTCATCAGTTGTCATTAAATATAGCTGCTCCATTTTGCCGCTCTGGATATACAAATTACCTTTTTACTTGGAGTGCCACATGATGCTCTGTGACTGCTCTGTGCTTAAATCTTGACAAATCTTCACAAGAATCCTGTGCTTGCCTGTGCATAACAATAAAAATACCCATCGCTCTTTACTAGAGCTCTAACCCTTCCATGACGATTCAACTTCAAACGTGTGCGTCAGGGAGCAGCAAGAGCAGCGCTGCTTGAGAGGTTCTCAAGAACGGACAAGCCAGGAACTGAGGGTGGCTCCACCTGGGGCTGTGTCCTCACCAACAGGACCCAGTCCCACATGGGCTGAACACAGCCGGCAGAGCCAGGTGCTGGTAATGGGGTCCATCAACAGGCACAGACAAGTGAGTGATGGACCGGATCCAGAGTTCTTCCACAGAAATCTAGCCTGGAGCAAAAGCAGACAGGACCAGAGATCAGGCTGAAGACAAGGCTACAGCACGAGGTCAAGGTCCATCCAGGAGACAGGGCCAGAGACAGGGCTGCATACAGCATATATTCAAGGGGTCCAGGAGAAAACCTACTTACAACACAGGGCCAAGGTCTATCCATGATCCAGGGCCAGAAGCAGTGCTGGAGACACACAACCAAACAAAACTCAGGAAGCAACTCACCTTGCTCCTCTTTGCACTCTCAAAGTATCGTATTCAGCTGATAAACCACCAAATTCTGCTATCTCACTTATTATGGGAAATTTGCTCCACACATTTTTAATACTTTAAGTCTCAGTTACATCTATATTAATATTTGAAGATATCTCTATTTTCACGTCTTTCTATGAAATTGTTCAATACATATTACCATTTGGGAACATTATCCTTGAAGGCATAAATGCAAAATGGCTCATAAACTCAAATCATTCACTGACAATTGGGTAAGAAATTTTAGAATCTTCCAGTATTCCCTCATCAATTATTTTACCCAATGACATCTGTGTACCTTTTGGAAATTATTATGCCTCTTTTATTCCTTAAGAAAATCTTTTAGAACATTGATGCTTTCTGAGGACTTCTTGATGGGCAGGAATTAATGGCACCCCGAGATAAAAAACAACACAAAGTATAGACATGTTGACTCCCAAGAAGAGTGTGGATTCCGGCAGTGGTATGCTATTACCTTTGTTGTATATTTCATGTTTTCACTTGATTCAGCAGTGGTATCACATGAATATTTAATAATGTCTACAGTGGGGGGGGGTTAACCTTTTAATCCTACTGATAGCTGTGCAATGAAACCTGAAAACAGACTGGCAGTAGTTTAGTTTGTACTGAATCATTGAATACTAGCCCAAAGACCACTGAAAACCATGAAAGGCTTTCTTGGGTGTTGGAAAGGCTTTCTCAAGTGCCTCTTGATATTCAAGGCTGTTAGTTGATGGCAGATGCAAGATGGCAAAGTCACTTACAGGAAAGAAAACATTTCCACCCATCAATGTTTATGGCAAATTTCTCATTAACTGAAGTTAATAGTTTCATATGCACACTGAAAAGGAATAGGAAACTATATATTGTCTGTTCAAATAAAGTCTTTAGTATTATTGATTTGCTGTGAAACAAACTCAGGTGAGTATGAAATTTGTTTAGGACTGCAGCATATAATGAAATGTAATTCACCTTAATCACTTGTAAATGCTCTGTTGACTCTGATTATTTTGAAGGAATTATTTATGTGAGTTTCCTGTATTTGATACCACGAGAAGCAAATAAGCAAACTGAAAGTTTTCCACAATATGATGTACTGCACTGAGAGTTTGAGAAAAAGATGTTGAATAATTACACTGAAAGTGTTTTAGTAGGTGTCATTAATTTTACTTTGCTTCTACTGAAGTCAACATATAGAATGTTTTATAGCACGGCAGACTGTAAAATTTTACAGTTGACATCTTTCTCTATGTCAAAGCATCAAAGAACTACAGATTTCTATGGTAAAGAGGAGTAGTGCAAGTGCCAGTACAACAACAAGTGCAAGTACAGCAACACCTGTACTCAGCTGAGGCTTCTGCTGTGGAAGACTAAGTTCAAGACCCTAAAGCTAAATGCCTGATAATGCAGAAGGCATGAACACCATCCAAGTCCACAGAAGGGCTTAGTCTGCTAGACGTCATCATTTATGCATGACATAGAGGATCATCACTGCGCCGAGCACAGACCACAGCAGCTATAGATGCTTCTGTTCACAACCACAGGTTGTGATGCCAGCTTTACCTGCATGAATCTAACCTCTGTTGTTTCTTTCCTAGGGTTGTGACACCAAAAACTGTCTCTCAGACATATATCTCTCTTCATAGGAGAATGCCTCGGCCATCAAGATACAGGCTATACTGTGGACAAATAGAGGCAAAAGGCTGTCCTCCACCTTTCAAATGAGTGCTGAGCAGAATCAAGATTCACTATGTCAAGAGAACAGCAAGTAAACAAAGTTAAAACTTTTTAGTCTTGCAACCAAGAGACAAACATTGTTACACACAAAATCTTGCTATCTGCAAAAAGGAGACACAGTATTTATATGCAGGTCTAAGAATTTATTGTTAGCTCAATTAACAGTTTAACAATCTAATCAGCAAAGAACAAACCTCTCTTCTTATCAGTCCAACTCCAAGAACAGTAATGCTTCTAGTCTAAATTATGTAATTATTACAGAAAATCCTCATCCACAGCTAAAATTGTTATACTTCCTAATATCATTTTCTCTGATATTGCACTCACCCCTCCAAAGACTTTCTGGGCCCTAAAATTGACAATCAAGCTTCACTATTCTTGAACAAGAAGCGCGTGTGTGTGGGTGCGCGCGCATGCACACGTGCGTGTATGCATGTGTGAGAGTGTGTGTGAGTGCATGTGGGCGTATTTTAGCAAGTCATCAGTGTCCTGAGTTCTTCACTAAGGGGAATATAATCTTCCTGGTGAAGGTTTCTGCCTCATGCGGCCTGCTCACTTGCTCTTTCTTCATTGGTTCCCAGAAAGGTTTTAACTATCTAATTAGCTAAATACACATTAGTTGTCAGCTAGAGTTGCAAGTCCTCCAGTGGACTTCAATTTTGGACCTGAAACTTCTAAAAAGGGAGTACCAGCATATGTATCATCTGAGTTAGTTTCAAGTTTGAAAATCCCTGAGTTTTTATTCAGGGATTATTTAGCCAATTTTGTATGTGAAACCTCTTTTTATATTATAGCTGTAGAAAATCCAAACAAAATCTGTTCTGCCAACCTTGTATGTCCTTTCCCTTCAAACTAGACATTCCAGAACATATTTAAACTGTACATCAAGCAGTATATGGGCTTAATTACAATCTAATGGTAGAATTCATCTAAGAATAAACTGAGCATTACAGTGAAAGGGGTATGAAATACCCACCGAAACACTTCTAATGCTCATTCATTTTTCACATAAACAAAGGATTGTTTGCCAAAGTGTAAAATTTAAACAAACAAACAAACAAAACAAACAGAAAGCAAAATGAATAAAAATTGAAGTAATTTAGACTTCTGTTCTCAGAAGATATATATTTTTTAAAATTGTCCTATAGGAAGATTCTCAAAACTTAGTGCTTAAAATTAATGTACAAGTGAATTTAGAAGCCTTGGTTTATAAGAGGGAGTGCACGTGCTTGAAAATCCTGTTGCAACACTCAATTCAGTTGTAAAACTAAAATTTCACAGTTGCCCTTGAAAATGCCATTATATGAATTCAAGTACTTCAGAAACCCTTAGATATCTGCCTCATGCTAACAAACTTAGTAGACTACATTTTTCCCTTAGAACAGTATAGCAGGAATGCAAAAAGGCGTTATCTGAAGATATCCTGTGCTGCTCCGCACTTAGCACACTCTTGAATTACCAATGGTATGATTCAAGACGAGAGGGGGTTTTGTAATAGATATTTATTACAAACACTTACATGGAATGGTCATATGAAAAAGTCCCCATAAGACCAGAACTACTGGGTGAGACCAAATATCTGTTTGATCTAGTATCATTCTTCAGAGGTGGTCAGAGCAGTTGTACAGAGAAGAATATGAGTCAAATATATGGATATTTATTCTTCCTGTCATATAATAATTTCATTTGATGCCCCTTCTTTCTTGTATTGTGAATAATTACTCCCTGTGCCACCCACAATTACAGCCTACTATTATACTCCCCCTGAGCTGTCTCTTTTCCAGGTTAAACAGTCTCAATCTATCCCACAGTTAAAATAATTTCTGTGATCATTGTCATTATTTCTATCTGTATCTTTTCTAACTGTATCACATCATTTCTGGCATTGAACAACCAGGATTTTACTGTATTAAAATGCAGGTGTACTATGGAGTCTTAAATTGCAAATATTTGTCTCTTATTCTTTTCCTACCAACCTGTAGGGTTCAGATTGTTGGTGGCTGGGGGTTTTTTATCACTATCGAGATTTTATGTTTCCATAAAATTATCTATTATAACTCCAGATGCTATCTCCTGAGTTGTAATAGTTTGTTCTGAATAAGCTTCTAAATAACGACTCACGATATTTTCAGGTACAAGTATTTGTATATGTAAATCTTGCATGTTCAGTTACCCATTTGTTATATTTCTAAATAACCTAATTTTGTTGCAATATGGGTTTTTGAATACACAAGCAGATGTGGTTAACTATATTGTGATCGCATTTTAAGGGCCCTAGATCTGATTCTCCTTCACCTCAAAATCCCTTTTGACCAAACTGGTACCCACTTTAAAACTACCACCAGCATGATTACAATGTGTTTTAATTTAGACAATATTCACATTCAGGTTGAAAATCCTGCTAGAACAATCCAAAGGGCTTTCATTTGCACAAGGTAGCTGTAGCTAGAATATGGAGAGATGAGATGTGTAAAAATGTACACACTCATATGCCAGGTGACCCACACCCAGGTTTGCATGACTAGATCACAGTCTCGTATTGGCTGTGGACTCTTTAATATTTGCTGCATACTTGCCCTGCTATCCTGTATTTATTTCCCCTTCACAATTAACAGGAGTTATAATTTAGAATCAAATTAAAATGAGTGGTAATTTAGGTTGAAATTGGTGGGACCGTCATGCCAATGAGAAACTACATCATAAAAGTCTACACAGTGACTAACTATATATCACAAAACCTCCACGTATTAAAAAAATGGATTAATTAAATACTTTTTTGTTGCTTCAGGTAAGCAAAATGCTTCTAGAACATTATGTCCCTGCATAATGCAAAAGACTGGCAGTGCAGGGGAAACAAAATATTTCCATGAATTTCATTTAAGTGTCCACAGTCCACAGAAAAACCTCTACAGTAGCACAGCTGCAATGCAATAAGGAAACAAAATCTTAACCCTCCAACCTGATACATTGTCCCATTCTCTCTAAATATTTGTTGAGAAAAGAAGAGACACATGTCACAGCTCATTGTTTCTTGATCTTGTAATGCCTTATTCATAAACAAAGACTTTTTTCAATGTCCTAATTTCTGAAAATCAGATTGTATCATTGTCCAGTGCAGCTACGGGTCATAATATATGTGTAAATGTGATTTTCTTTATTTTTCCATAGTAACTACAGACACCCCTCTACAATACCCGTAAGTTTCAAGATCCTTTTCCTTTTCCTTCCCCTTTCCCCTTTTCTTCCTCTATTCCCTTCCCTTCCCCTTCTATAGCTGTCCCTAAACCTATCTCCTGAGCTACCAGCAGAACTCAAGTGCAATGCAAAGCATTGCATTCAACATTCACACCCGACAGAAAAAGGATCTTATGAAAGAATACAAAACATCACTGGTATCGAAGCAAATACTTTCTTAATACAATAGCTGCGCAGTATAGAAAGAAGGATCTAGAAAAGAAAGACGTGGTCAGATTAACCTTTTCATAATATTTAATAATAAAAGGTACATTTTAATTTATTCCAACTCAAATAATCAGCACATTACATATGGAATTACTGTGAAAAGCATGTTTAAGTTGTACACTGAATGAAATCTAGCCTCACAGTGTTATAGAGGTACAGATTGGCTTTTGATTTGCCCCAAGGCACTTCTGTTCTATCTCCTATGTAAAATCAGTTGCTGCTAATTCCTTGATTTGTACCTCAGAGCCACCACTTTGGATGATTAAAAATCTTTTATGTTGGAGTACTTACTATTTTTCATTAGGCAGCGTGTTAAAGGAAATAGGAGGCTGTCTTTGTTGGGGATAGAAGACCTGGGGGGAATGTTCTGAATTTCTGAGAAACCTTTAGATCTTTGGGGATGGCAGGAAGGGGAAGTTTCCATTTCTTTTGTTGTTGTGACGTGAAATTCTCTGAAGTTTTTCTTCCTGCAAACATATTTTCTAATGAAGCTTTTTTGAATTTGTCAAATGCAGTTCTTTAATCAAACAGATGCAATAACAAAGCAAACTTATTCAAAATTCAGAAAGAATGATCAGTCATAGGTTTGCAAAGCAGGAAAACAGAAGTTAAGGTTCTGAGGTATGCCCAAGAATTCAGATTCAGCAATTAGAAGTGAGATTCTGTACAGGACCTCTTAGAGCAAGTTACGTGTTACGGTCAGTCCAGCTCAGCAATACTGTTCATCCACAGGGTTTTATGGCACCTTGCTGCTCCTCAGACATTACACAGAACAGACAGTGCAGACATCAGGAGAAGATGCTAAAATTTCAAAATTCTTTGGTGCACTGTGTTTAAGCCCACTAACTGAGGCTGTATCTAGACTGTGGGCCGGTTGCTCTGTCAGTTGTAACGCCAGTCATCCTGATCAGAGCTCTGAATATAACACACTGCAGCTCCCATAAGACCTGTACTCCCAATTTCCTTCCCATGGAAAACATGGTATGAGGAAGAAGAGGAGCAGAAGAAACTACCCGTGTCTTGTCCCACAGTGAGTCAATATACATCTGGGATGTGCACTTCACTAAAGACCAGGAGAGACATCCTAGACTGAGTAGTTTGGACACAGCCTTAGAGAGCTCTGCACAACAGCCTGAGTGACAGCACACTCCTGTGGTCGCCAACAAGGTCCAGCACTTCATAAATGTCCACATTGTTTCATGTTGCACCCAAAATCAACTCTGCCCCTTTTACCTTGAGCCTTACCACATACATTGTGAATAGCCCTTGTAAGCAGTTTTATAGCTATCTTCCTCAATTCCTTCTCCAGAGGATCCTGGAACCAGGAGCTCAGGGACAAGCACTAAAGACACTGCAAGCACAAGGCAATAAAATATTTAACTTCAGTGTTTCCTGCAAACGTAGCCACTTTTTTTGACAGTAGATTATAATGCTCTGCATCTAAACAATGCAGGTACCCTAACTACAATGTTCATCCACAGAACGGAAGAACAACTGAGCTAATTTCTGTGCAGTAGTATATAAGGAAAAATTAACCCAGTGATGTCCTGTTACAAATATCTCTGCTGACAGAAATTCAAATACCTTCTAGCGTCACTTCTTTTCCTTCCTCGCTAAGAACAAGCAGCTCTCCAGCACGATGGTGGTGAACAGGGTAGTACAGTATATTTGGCTGATAACAGCAGTAGGTTAATTCTGTTTCCTATGCTATATGGATCCTATACATTTTTTCCTTGTAGAACAAACGTAAACCTTCTGTCGATGATCATACATTTTTAGTTACTAGACCTGTGCCCAGTCTTCTAGCCACAAGGCTGGAGAGGCTAACAAGGACCACTCAGCAGAAAAAAATTGCTTAGAAAAGTTTGTGAGAAGCCAAGGAAGATTTTTGTATCCTGTATTCTTTTGACTGGACTTTCTATCCTCCGGCTGCCTGCTGAGACTTGCTTGCAATATTATCTGTCCCCTACCCTTGGACATCAACAAAGCCATATAAAAAATGTGCCCTTTGGAAAGGAGAAAAACCTTCTGAGTATATATCATCAGAAAAAAGGTAGTCATGAACACTGTGACAGTTGCCACCTGCATGAACCCTACATGTGCTTCATGGGCTCCTAAGTTCTGCTTATCATTGATACAGTGCCTCATTCACCCGCTCTGCTGGAATATAAATAAGATCTCTAGGGTTGAAAGAAAAGGTTAATATGCAATGCATAAACAATACCAGAATCTCAGCTTACAGAAAATAACCAGTTATGCTAGTCGCGTGGAACACAAATTGAATTTCTGAGAAAATGCTTGTTGTTCGAGAACAGAGAAGCCAATTTGTCAAGAAGAGAAAGGGTTAAATCACAGTGCAAGGACTGAAAGCACTGCTCATGGCAACAAATATTATGAGCAAAAGATGCCAAGATACAGTACCTACAAGGAAGATGACAGTAAAAGAAACTACTTAAAAGAGAGGTAATTAAATACATTTAAGATTTTCTTTTAATGTTTTATTATACTAATTTGCTGTGAGCATATAAAGAAAATTTAGTGAGATTTAAAGAAAAAAGCTTTTTCCAGCTGCTTTTTCTTATTCAAAAACTGGTCAGACTAAGGTTCTAAACTTTTGTTGTTGTTATTGCTGAAAATGGGATAACTAGAATTCTTCCGGCTCTTACACATTTTTGGGAATGGAAGCTGAAGTTTCAAGATTAAAGCTATAATGACAGTCTGCTATAAACACAGTGAGTAAAACAGAGGAAGAGAATAAGCTTGCTGCAAGGAAGCCCTGTTATGAAGTAGAACTCTGGTTGAAATAACATGTTGTTTTCTCTAAAAAAACACTAGTTCCTTCATCATCGTAGTTCCTGAAATCAAAGCTCTAGAAGAATCCCAGGAGACCTTCAGACTCTAGCAGTCTGGTAAAATCCTTTATTGAGTCTTGACCAGCTGTTAGACTTACAGACACTCAGCTTTCTTATGGCACTTCATGTTCTTCCATTCGTATCTCCAGACATTTGGTGAGTAAAGTACTTTATGAAGAAAAAGTCACTTGTTTCCTATTGCACACCAGAAAACCCCCCAACCACTCCAATCTAAAAGTTGGACTGAATAAAATACTTGAGCATCTATATATTCATTACTTCAACATTTTTGGTGCCTTCATTTTCACCTTATAGCCCCCACAGAATTCAAAGCATAGAGCTGAGCATGAAGGATCACTGTGCCATATGGAAAGAGTTATGGACTTTAGAAGAATTATCCAGAAGAATGGACTAGAGCTGTGTGGCAAGAAGCACAGCGATATATACTGAAATTGCTCCCATTTCTGAAGGTCATGCACCTGGAACACAGTTGAAAAAAACCCTTTCACAATCTAAAACCTGAACCTTTTACAGAGGATCCATATACCTACAAGCATTCACTGTAAGACCTGAGGAGTCCTGAGGAGGATCTCCTGAAAGAGATCCTGGTTTTAACTCATGTACTAATAGAATGATTAGACTTTCTGCTCAAGTTGTAGGAGGTACTGATGCTTAGTGTTTGCTTGCTGCTTTAGAGAATGTGAGTCATAGTGTGAGAGGGAGAACAAGGAAGCATGATCAAGCCTCTGTTGCCTGGTGATCACAGTCAGGACTCTAACTTTTGCACCAGTTCTTGAAGGTAAATAAATGGGTAAGCGGACTTTTATGACTAATTAAATTAGACAGTCAGCGGACAACTAAGTGTAGAGACCAGAGTTGCCAAGCCACCATGTTAGGAAGGTATAAACCCATGAAATTTCTTATTTTGTGTCTTCCCTGTGGAATGAGTCTTACACACTTTACTGAACAGTGACCCAGTTTTTATAAATATAGTGGAGAGGTACCTTATGGGAAAAGCCATTATAGCCCAGGATCCCTTGAGCTGGCAAAGTCCCTTATACTGCATATTTCAGAGATTCTTAGAGCATTCTTTATATCATCAGAGCAGTTCCTTACATAGCTATATTTTTATATTGTTTGAGAAAATATTTGCAGTGGTAGCATTAACAGTGCTGAAAATCAGAAAGCTATTGTTTTCCAGAAATACTTTTCAAAAGGTCTTGCCGAAATTGAACAAAGCATAGTACACCTGGAAAGGCATTTTAGACTGCTGATTGGCCATTTGTTTCCAAATATTTTCTTTAAGTTTTCTTTATTGCTTAGTGTGTCTTCATGGTTTGCAGTAAAGGAACAATAGCAACATTTTTCTCAACACTGCATACTGGTTTTCCCCAAAACCTGCAGCTTTTCCTTAGAGACACATGGCACATTCATTTGAAAGAAAATATATGGGAATGGTTAGTAAGGTGAACAACACAGTCATAGAATAGATTTTATTCACAGAATAAAATCATTAACTCGATTTTGTGGATAACATTTTTCCTTTCCTACCAATATTTCTGACATTTTTGTCTTCTTTATCTTGTCCTGTCTGAGGCAAAACG
The DNA here is from genome assembly GCF_018139145.2 of Gymnogyps californianus. Classification (NCBI taxonomy): domain Eukaryota; kingdom Metazoa; phylum Chordata; class Aves; order Accipitriformes; family Cathartidae; genus Gymnogyps; species Gymnogyps californianus. The sequence goes on from NC_059472.1 coordinate 138,519,693, forward strand.
AGGAAGTATGAGTGTAAATTCTTCCATGGCAAAATTCAGACAAACAACTTGAGTCTTGAACTTGCATGCATGTTCATTAAGAACCAGGCTAATGGCTATTCTGGATGAAGTAATCAGTCTGCTGGCACTGTTCCAGTCGCTTAAGATCAGTTACACTAGAAAGAGACTTACACTGTAGTCCAAGATTATTGGCAAACATTTTGAGAATGAGTCACGGGAACAGTAGAGGTGTGAGCAAGTCTTTCTTACATCCTCATGATAGCTTCAACTCTTTGTCATAGCCTGTCATCCAAAGAAAAGGTGTTTATTTACATGAAGTCATTCAGCTCAAACAGGAGGGATTGACAGAGTTTTATACTGGAATACTTGCCGTACTCATGGAAGTCAACAGTTTTGGGCTTAAAATGAGTGATTTGAGAAAAACTATCTTTTTTTTTTTTTTAAGTCTAGTCTCTCATGATTTTCACAGAAAATTCTATATTGTGGCTAAAAGCTGTGGACAAATTAAAGCATTGGTTAAATGGGTAGTTTGTTAAAAAAGTTTCTGTTTTGCTAAATTAGTATTTTCCAATGGCTTTAAAAGAAAAAATTTCCAGTCAGTTCTACACTGGAGTTACTGCCCTTAATAATAGCAGCATGCTTTCTCACTTACTTTCCTGACACTCAACTTATTTCGTAGGTTGGTTTCGCTTCTGTAGTTTTAGAATATCATTATCTGGTTCTTCTACAGCAGATATGCAGTTGTGCCTACTATATAAAAAAGTTACTCCAACAGATGTAAATATGCATGACCTTAGTCCGCTGTGATCAGAGCTGACAGAAACCAGCTCTGGTCCAGGAATCTTATAGCCACATTGTAGTGGCACAGTGCCTAAGTTAATATACCTTTCCATGCAGATCAGCTTGGGAACAGGATTATGTCTTCTGGCTAATGGCTGATACCTGGCTAATGCAAATCATCAGCAGGAGAGTTTGCCTCAGTCTTAGACAGCTGCTTAGTCATATTCTAAGACAACAAGTTTCCATCATAACTCCCAATTTTTAAAGAAACAGAAACATTCTGCTTTTAGGATATTTTCTACAGTTTTCTCCCTTCAAAAAGACATTTTTCTACAATTATTAAGCAAAATCCCTTTGACTTATTTTAATTCACCTATAATCTTTATAAGAAAGCAAAACAACAGTTCCCAGTGTAAATTTTACAGCTATTACCTATTTTTAAACTAATTCTAACCAAAGTAACTGAACTTGAAGCTTGGAAAAGGAGATAGACATAATTTTCTTTGAGTGATGAGATCCTGGGATGAAATTTACCATGCTTGGTCTCTACCCAACAGCTAATTTTTTTTTAGAGCAAAATCCATTTATCTGTTCAAGGGTACCTTCAGTGATTGTGCAGTGAAGTAATATAACCTTCTCTTTAAATAGGGCTATAGCAATAAGTACTGTAAAGTTTCCATTGAGTAACAATACTTCTGCTTCATTAAAAAATTGCAATCCTTTGAAAAGGGCTTTTTGAGCGTACATAATAGAAAACCACTATTTTGTTGTCACTGTAATGGTGTTTAACATGCAATACAGACTACATGCACAGTCTAACTTGTAGAGAAAGAACATGAACAGAATAGTCCTCTTTCCACGTTGCAGTTGCAGTGCAACATCCAAAAGTTAAGCACCTCCTCCCAGTGAGATGATCTGAGGCAATGAAGATCCTATGCAACCCAAGAGGTGAGAAGAAAGCAAGTCAAAGATCTGTGCAGTACATGGAGAGCAAGGCTGCCTGGCCCTGGGCCATGAGCTTTCCAGTCAGAATCCACAGCTCAGGCTCCATGTCTGGGCAGGGCTAACATCCAACCAAGTGACTCTTTCTTACAGTGACACCGTTTTATCTTAAATGTCTTGAAAAGTCAGAACTCTGGAAGGCAAGCTATCAACAAAGGGGTTCAGGCCACTGAGCAAACTTTCTGCCCCCATCTTTCCCATCTTCCTCATCAGAAGAAGGAGCAGCAGCTATTCCTTTAAACACTCCATTTTCTGTGGCAGAAGTGACTTTGATCCAGCCTTGCCCCAAGATCCTCAAAGTCAAAATTCTTTTCTACCTCTACAGAATTTGCTGGGTCTGATGCCTGCATTTTCCCCATGCCATGGTTTTCATTACAACAGAAAGGAAAACAGGCTCCAGAATGGGTCTTGCAGTTCCTGGAACAGAAGTTTTCTTGATGACCTTTTTTTTTTTTTTTTATTTAGGCACCCATACTTCATGTGAAGAATCATTTCAGATGCTTCTTTGGATTTTTTCCCTGGCGATTACATTTCCATCCATCACCACAGCCTCTGAGCACCAGAATTCCTACAGCTGCTGGTGTGTTGCTAGGGTTGTCTCCAATATCAGCCACAGCTGAAGCTACCTTGTACCAAGAATAGGATTGGCCACAGGAGGGAAACCAAACCAGATGTTTTGTTTCAGCAGTTGTACCAAATTATCTTTATATTATGGAAGTAAGGCTCCAAGCCTTGTGAAATTATGGGCTTTCTTTCACAGGCAAAATCCCCAGAGCTGTGATTCTAAAGTCACAGAAGTGTTACTGTGAGAGTGCACTCAAAATCATGTTTCAGATACACTTAGATAGCTATTACGTGAGGACTCTGAAAGCAAGTTAATAGAGGAGCTAATAGAAAGACACACTCTGTCCAGATAAATCCTAGGGGTGATCCTGCTGTAATTATGAATTTCTCTGTTAACAGATGTTCACGTTCAGAATCTATCTGACTGTGGGTAACAGAAGAGATTAACATTTGCCAACCAGTGACCTTGTGTTTTATATGGCTTTCCACAATTTACCAGCTTCAGAACTATCAATAGCAGTACTAAATAGGCAAAAAAATGAAAACTGGAAAAACATTTCCAGAGGTGCAAGCCACCTCCATTAGATTTTAATTAATTGAAGAGCTGTGTTAAAAGCTAGAGGCTTTTTGTCTCCTTTTTTGCACAGGTGACTTAGAAATGGGCAATTTCTTTTCTGTTTTTGGAAAGATTCCTGATTTCATGACAAAGTTTTCCTGAGTTCATTTAACAAGGTTGTTGACCTGATTGGCACAGCACATAGTCTGAGACAAGTTAACAGAAGAATTGAAGTAAATTCTTTTTTTTTTCCCTTACACTGAAGCTTATTTCAGGTTTGATTGGTAGTGACATTTTGCTTTTAAAAGAGAAATAAGAAAAGTTAAGATGATAATCCTTTTGTTTTTATTCAGAAAAAAATGTACTGACTTTTTTTTTCCTCTATTAACAATTTAGGTATTTTTTAAGGTGCACAAGATCACAGTTTATAACCTTAAAAAGTAAGTGTGGCTAATAGGTGATAGGGAACAGAGAGCCATTAAAAGGATTAAATATCAAGCTTGGTGAAAGGAAGTAAGAGGCATATGGACTATTTGGAGGATGATAAGACTTGGGGGAAAGGTTGCTTTTTTGTGGTTACCGAGAACTAAGTAGGTAGGAAAAATCATTTTAACTGGCTTTTCATTAGTTACTAAAAAATATGTTAGACTTCTGTGCAGACAGACAATAAGACTAGTAGCTGCTATGTAATTCCTTGTCCATCTTTCCAGTACATGCAATTATTACAGCAGTTTCTGTATATTATTTGATCAAAGGAGTGTTGTTAAGGGAAGTAAAGAGTCCCCTTAAGGGAAGTCCACTTTAGGCTGAAATTAAAAAGGAAAAGAGACCAATTCAAAATTTGAATTGATATTTTAGTACCTATCCAGTTTAAACTCACAAATAACTTACTTGAATCTTAGGATCTTCACTCCATTGTAAAGTCAGCTCATTGTGTTATGCATCCTTTGGATGGGTTGTTTAGCATGCAGGACAACCAACTGGCCCTTATAGAAAAGTCTACAACCTGAATATAAATGTGATGGCAAAATATAAGCCTCACACTTGCTGGTTTCGGTCAAACCCCAGTGATTCCGTTTTGGATACTGAATATACATTGATCCTTTCTTAGAAACAAGAAGTTCTCTAACACTAGATATATGCCAGCGGTCTGGCACACGTAATCTTCTTTATCTACATGAAAATTCTTTCTTGTATGCTTTAGTGGATGAAATGTTTAGTAGCGTTGACCCAAAGCAAATTATAGTTGTTACTAACATGCAGGCAAGATATATTCACTCAAACTTCATTAAAGTTTCCAATTCTATCCTGAAGGAAAATATTAAATGTGGCTTAAGTCAATTAAATAGATCACTGGTATGACATGATTTTAATATTTAACAGTATCTCAAATGTCTCGAGAAGAAAGAGACTCGATGCATGTGTAGAAAAGTTTCAGGATCAAGTCTCAGATTTATTAGTCATCCTTCAATACCTTGAGACCAATTCAATTTGTCAGAGCTGGATATCATTGCCATTTTCCACAGAATCCTGGGTTTTAAATCAAGGCCAACGTAGCATCTAACCTTGGAGTGAAAAAGAATTTATAGTATTGCTGGAAGGGCCATGTCTCAAAGGGATTTAAATCTTTTGAATAATCCATTCTGATTTTTTTTTCCCCTAGAGGTGTAAAAGAGGACAGCTGCTACTATGTTTAACAGAGTAAGTAATAAAATCACATGCGCAGCAGGAGTGATCCACACAGCAGAAATAATGTGTATCTTCAGAATTTATGTTAAATTAGGATTTTACACTAGGAGAATCCTGCATGGTCATCTAATCTGTTTTATGTGACTTTGAGAGATTTGTTCTCTGCCAGGTTTTAGCTTGCTTTTCTTGTGGATGGATGCTTTAGGAAGAATGCTATTAATTATATATGAAACATGTTAGGGTAGAAATTACACCATGTCACATTATACCACACCAGATGTATATGGAGTACATATATTTGTGTGTACGTGTGCATACATTTCATACACACCCATGCATCTTTCAGGACTGTACAAGTTCCCACTATAAGAGTAGTGTTTCAGCTGCTTATAGTTCTGCCAAAATTTAACCAGCCAAGCTGAAATTTGTCGTGCCAAGAATAGAATAGAATTGAATAAAACAGAATCATTTAGGTTGGAAAAGACCCTTAAGATCATCAAGTCCAACCATTAACCTAGCACTGCCAAGTCCACCACTAAACCATCTCCCTAAGCACCACATCTACACTTCTTTTAAATACCTCCAGGGATGGTGACTCAACCACTTCCCTGGGCAGCCTGTTCCAATGCTTGACAACCCTTTCAGTGAAGAAACTTTTCCTAATATCCAATCTAAACCTCCCCTGGTGCAACGTGAGGCCATTTCCTCTCGTCCTATCGCTTGTTAGTTGGGAGAAGAGACCAACACCCACCTCGCTACAACCTCCTTTCAGGTAGTTGTAGAGAGCGATAAGGTCTCCCCTGAGCCTCCTTTTCTCCAGATTAAACAACCCCAGTTCCCTCAGCCACTCCTCATAAGACTTGTGCTCTAGACTGTTGACCAGCTTCGTTGCCCTTCTTTGGACATGCTCCAGCACCTCCATGTCTTTCTTGTAGTGAAGGGCCCAGAACTGAACACAGTGTTGGAGGTGCAGCCTCACCAGTGCCGAGTACAGGGGGACGATCACTTCCCTAGTTCTGCTGGCCACACTATTTCTGATACAAGTGTATGCCTTAGGCTGATATGTTTAATTTTAGTCAAAAGTGGTTAAACCCTATCTGACAACTAAGTAAAAGGACTAGTATGCAGTTTTTCTTATATTGCAAAATTCTGGCACCCCTGTCTTTAACAAGCTTAAGCACTACAAATCCCTGAAGCAGAAAAGTTCACTGAAGATGTGCCTTTTGCCACCTTTGTGAGTATCTGCCTGAATTTGGCTATAATTGCAAACTTTCAAAACAGCACGGTTAGTAAATGTTCAGTGAAAATGTTTCATTAGCTGGAATTCTTGAATTTTCGATGTGGTGAGCATATCCTACCCCAAGGCTGCATGGAAGTTCCCCTTCCTTCCAGCTCTGAGCTCCTGCAGCTAGTGTCTGATCCTGGCACTTGATCTAAAAAGCACAGCCAGTAAGATTGTGCCTCAAATGCTCTTGGTGCCCTTCCTGTCTCATCCAAGGCATGCAGAGTGTCTGGAAAAAGCCACCTAATTTGAATGGAAAAGTGATCTGACAGGGTAGATCCATGGGAAGTTGCTGGGGAAGCAAATTATTATAAGCCCCAGGGGAAGGTATTGAATGGGGAAACTGGAGTTGAGAAACAAGGTGTGCCAGGACCCACAGGGGCTGCTCTCCAGGCAGGGAAACCAGGCAAGGGAGTAGGGGGACTGGTGGCCATTCAAGGAAGAGGAGGGTGAGAGTGAAGAATGAGAAGGGAGGTTTGAAGTGTCTGAAGAATTAGGTGCGCAGAAGAGGGTGAGAGATGTGGGAAGGGGGTTGTTCAGGAGCTGCAGTGAGAAGCCAAGGAGGAGACTTGGACAAGAGTCATGGTGAGATACGTAAATCGGATGAGCTCAAGAAGAGCGAAGATGGATAGCAGGTTGAGGTCTCTGTCAGAGGCCAGGATTTGGACGAGAGAGATGTACCAGATGCTTAAGAGATGTCTAAAGAGAGAATGGGCCTACATAGATGAGATATGTAGAACTGGCAGTAGATTGGAGAAAGAAAAATGTGGCTGAAACTGAATTTCTTTATAGTTCTATATGCTATACAATGCAATACACAGAACCATCTAGAGATAACTATGTTAGTTATCACTGCTGTATGAAAGATATAAGTTAAAAAAGAGCAGCTGTAGGCTTTGTGTTCTGTGTTTCTCTGTTTTCACAAGCAAAATATTACATTCCTACATGTACTTAGGGTGTGGGCATCTCCTTAACATTTTATGTGCAAAATAGTAAACTTGGCCCTTCAGGAGTAACTGATAGTTAAGTACAAAAATTAATTCATTAAGCTTTTCTTTTAATCTTTGATAAAAGAATTCCAGAATGAAAGTACTATTCTCTTAGCTGAACTATAAAGCAAAACACCCAAGATGGTACTTTAGATGGAGAATATACACACTAACCAGGTTGACTTTAGAGAAGTGGTTAGGATTTAGCTTGAAATATTGACATTTTTTATTCTCTTCACTATTTGTTCATACAATGAAGTTATCCAAAGTGTTCCATTCTGTGATATCAATAGCTCTGATATTAAACCTTGCCATGACATTTGTGGAATATTAGCAATAAAGCAAAGGACTACATAATAAGAAAAATGAATTTAAAATAAAAATAGTTTGGTTGTTGGGTTGGGGTTTTTTGCTGCTCATACTGGCAGTTGGGCAGTTGGAATAGATGCATGTGCTTAATTAATATCTTTTTTTTTTTCCCCAAAGATTAAAGTTTCTGAAGATTAGATAGAACATAATTTCATTTAAGCAAATTGCATTAGTGACGTTAGTGATCCAAATAAGCAATGTTAATATTTAAAGGTATACCTACCTTGAGCCTGAGTAAATACAGTACTGCTAGCTATAGCTTACAGACTTATTTTTTTACAAGTTTACAGGGCTCCCCAAATCAGACAATTAGATTTCTAATAAAAATGAAATATTATTTTGCAGGCAAAAGCAAAAATCAACAATAAAAAACCCCAGAAAAATCTAATAGAAGCACTAGTGTTTCTTATGAATGTACTCAAGTAAAAAAATAGAAACGAAACTGCTAATAATGTCAAAAGAGAGGGATGGTTAGAATTTTTTTTTTTTTTTTGCATTATCTCACAAGAAGAGGAAAGGATTAAATCCATCTTGGATCACACAAAACAATGTAAACAAAACCTGTCCAGATCCTCCAAGGTTCATAAACTGGAAGGCAGGAGTCATTCTGAAGGCTGCAGAATTCATTCCTGCTGTTTCCATGCTTACTCTGGAATGGAAAAAGCAGGCCATATCCATTCCCTAGCTTCCTAGGCAGTGCAGTGATGATCATGCTATTGAAATCTAAACAGACTTAAAACTATCCTGAAGTCCATAATTTCCTTGGAGTCAAACAGACACTAAGTAGAGTTCCCACATTTCAAAATGTATTAATTCATAATTTATTTCTCTATAATGTGTGGTTGAATCTACATTTATCAAATTGAAGAGGACTACTGCATAGATAGCAACAGCTGAAATGCCATACCAAATTGAACAGAATAGTGGTGAAGTCTCAGACATTAAACACTGAATAGAAGCAGGCACCAAAGGCAGTCTATGTTCTCAATTTCCAAATGTGTTAAGAGCAGCATGAGATAACACTTAGAGCAAAATAAGAGTGCTTCACAACATCGGGGGTGCTGGTTGGCTGATGATTTGTAAGGTTGAATTGCATGGCAATCTAAATGCATTTTGATTGTAACACAACTTCAAAATCGCTAAGATTTTAAACACTACTAATTATTCTAAATTACTAAATGACCTGGAAGCAAATTACCTATGAAGCCAAAAGAAGCCTTGATGATTTATATTAGTGGTAACAAAAAACATGTTCATATTAGTAAGATTGAGCAATGAATAAGTACTTTGCTTCTGGGACTGAAATTCATGAGAATGTGTAGTAGATGTAGAAGCAGTATTCATGGTTCTTGGAATATATATATATGTATATTATATATATGTATGTATGTATGTATTATTTTCCTCTGTGGAAGGAAGATTAGGAGTCCTCACATCCTGAAGTTTTCTAACCTTGAGTAGATCTTCTGTTAGAACATGTAATTCAATGTAAAATAATATAACATAATACAGTAAAGGTAGAAGGAGACTGAAAAAAAAATGTTTCTTCTTCTGGAAAAACACCTTTCCTCAAAAATATTTCTGGGCAGGGATAGGAGGTATTTTATATAGTTTAAATTGCTTTGCCACTATCTAAGTATCTGAAGTATCATTTAGAAGTTCTCATATTTTTCCAACAAAGATTGCAGTAGGTGTCTACCACAGATAAATTAAAGAACAATTCAAGTTGCATTTTCCGAGATATTGGAAAAATTATATGGAACATAATAGCTCTATTACTGAAGTGGCAAAGCATATTAAGAACTTCCGTTAGCCATAAAGTTACTAATGAAAAATCCTGGGTTTCACAAGATAGAACATGCCATTCAAATTTTATTTAAAGTCCTCCAAAACTTCCCATGATATAAACTGGTTTCAGAACAAGAAGTTTTGTTGGTATTGATTGCTTTAGCAAAGCACTTCAATTACAATTTTAAATCTCTTTGAAGTTCCATTAACTCAACAAGACTAAAGTTTTAAAATGAAATACATACTGAAGAATTCTTTTTCTAAGTCAGCTCCTTTTTTTTCTTTGCAAGGCTATACAGCTACACAATTCAGGGCTCAGTCACAGATTCTGGCTTCAGCAGGCCCACCTGTCTGTCCTCTGGCCTTTTCCTCAGAAGGTCTCTTTTTGAGAAAATGTGCTTTCAGTCTTTGTCTCATATGCAAGACAGTAGTTTGCATCTGCAAAAATATGACAGATAGGTCTGATGTGGATGGAGCCAGTATGGATGAGCCTCTTAACAGGAATGGGATGGAACTGAGGTGATTCACAAGAAGCCCTCTGAGACAGCCTTACCCAGACAATCCCTACTTGGTTGTAAGGCTATCTAAGTGCTTAGAGTTTTGTTTCTGTCTGTGTCCAGAACTGCTCTGACTGAGTGGTCCAGTGGTCTTCATTGCCATCCCTTCCCTCTGGTCAGAAATCAGAAACCAAACATTCATAGGTGCCCCCATGACCACTGAACCTGGTAGCTCTCTTGGAACTTGGAACCTGTACACATCCAGATAACCATTTATTATAACATGCATCAGGGGCCATTTTAGTTTTAAAAGCAGGCCTCTTTTCTGTAGTAGCCTTAGGCTTTTGTGGCATTTCAATTTTTCCTGCTTTCCTGGAGAGTGTACCAGAGTATGAGCCTTGTTGCATGCGGAAAGCTTTCTGCTGAAGGAGATGTGAAAGGGAGAGTGCAAGATTATGCCAGGAAAACACACAGGAAATGCCATACCCATGGACTGTTGATCTGAATCCTTACCAAGGATGAGAGAGACCTCAACCTTTATTTGTTCCAGAACCCTTGAGCAGACTTAGAACAAACTGCAAGCTGTTACTCAGAAGACAGTTGATGGTGTTAGTAGAGGAACCTACTACCTCCTCTGCAAACTATTGTCAAGTTTTCAGCCACTCCTTATTTGGCTCCAGGTCGCTTTGAAGGGCAGCTTTAATTTGTCAGCTCTCCCGAGTTGACAACTTCACCAAAGGCAAAAGCCCAGTCAAATTGCATTCCAAGTATTCTAAGTACCTAAATATATAATATGGTGCTTAGCCTTAAGACTTTAATGTCATTTCTTGATTTAACCCTGAAATAATAATGCCTATTATTAGTCTTCCAGAACATTAGAAAAATGTAAGGTTTTATAAACTCTGAGTAGTCACTCTAGAGTCAGTAGTACTTGTATATGCAAGCATATGAATTATTTTGTAAAATACAAATTCTTTTCTATGCCATTTCATTGATAGAAACACAGTGGATGACACATTATTCACTTTAATATTGTTTACCATCGCTTCTACTGAATCAACATTAGACAACTTTATAGATGGAAATATTTTCCTTTGTTTTCTTCAGTAAGAGAGGATGATAATAACTTGGACAGTATCAAAGGAAAAAACAGATGTACATATATATCTATGTGTAAAATACTTTATCTTCCAAGCTAAATGTAGCATAAATGATGCAAAACTAAAAAAATGCATGAACGTATGCATATGTGTTCATATAGCACTTCAAAATGAATTCGTGCTAGGCAGAACTCTTCACATTTAGCTACTTAATGCTTGAATGATGACATTTAAATCTGGGACTCTTTCCAACTTTAGTGAACATTTCTTCAAGTAGACTTTTTTTGGTTTTGCTTTAAAATGATGGGAATCTTTCCAGTCTTCACTGAGCTATGTTATCAAATATATTTTATTAAAGACACAAGAAGTATGGAATCACCTCATTTCAAAGGATCCAGAACACAATTTACCTAATAACGTGAAGTAACATACACACAGTAACTTGCACGGTGCGTTCAACTGTACAACAAAGAGGTTAGAAGTATTAGCAATTCCTCTTATTAACATATGTGGAGACTTAACTTTGTAAATTGTCTTTCTTGTATGTTAAAAACCTACAGACTGAAGCTTCAAGTCAAAATTATACAACACTTAGATTTTTGTGTTGCAGGGTACTATTTATTGATTTTGCAACTGAATTATTCAAGTCACTCATTGGTAGTAGAATTATGCAGCCTCAAAAAAAGCTGAAACCAATACAAAATTCTAAAAGAAAAGTGTCAGGTATTCAAAACTGAGTTGTTTAGTGAAATGATAATCTTGCATGCATGTGGAAAAATCAGTAGTGTCTCAAATGTAAAATAACAAATTATTGATAAACATAAGACCTGATTCACAGCTTGGAACAAAGCTTACATTTAATCAATAGCAGCATTTAATTTTCAGAACTTCCACAAATTTGTAAATCCAAAAGAGGTTATGAAACATGGAAAATGATACCTAGAGAGAATGTAATCCATATCACCTATATTTTAAAAAAAGATGGCTTATAGGCTCTTTGAAATACTTAGGTTAATGCTCCTTTCAAATTTTGAGGATGCAGTTGTATTCTGATGCTCAAGAATTTTCATGCATATGATAACTTTCCTGACAGTATTCAAAGCAGATAGGCACCTAAGTCCCAGTCCACTGAGATGAGAATTTAGCCCTTGGCTTGAAGCACTCAGTTTCCATCACAAATCTTCCTATCTACCCATATCAAATTGAACAGTGCTATAGTTGAAAGTCTTATGCAGTGTGAAATAGGGAATTTGCAGACATGGATGTTCTGAGTTCAAAACTACTTGAACTATTTATTAATAAAAAAGGGTCCAGGACATACCTCCCAGTAACTAGACATTTGATGAAGTTCAATTTTATATTGAAACTTCATGATTTAATCTCGTCTCTCATTGTTTCATTGATCTGTAGTCTGTCTCATTGATCTGTAGTATAAGCTATCACTAAAGGAGTTTTAGACTACCGCCAAAGCACAGATAAACAGAATCTCAGCTTCCCACAGTTTTGAGCCGACTTCCCTTGTTTTGTTCAGATTAGCTATTTGCTACAATTTCGCCTTTCTTTTTACCCAAGTACACTTGCTTTATTTCACCCCCTTTTCCCTTGCACTGTTTTTTTTTCCCATGTCCTTCCCCTCCCATTTGTTTGCAAACTTCTCATCCTTCTGCATTAACGTAACACCAAAATGTAATGAACAACTCTCATACAGTCCATTCTTTCAACATTATTCTCAAGGTTTCAACTCGTGTGTGCTTGAATTCACTTTATTATTATTATCTTAAAAGTAATGATCTCTATCATGTTTTGATGGAAGCAACAAAACTAAAAATTATTTCAGAATTCTGTTGCAGTCTTTTCTCAAAGTAAGATCCCACAAACACCCCTCTGTGGTTGAGAAAGGCTTCTGGATTACAGCAATGGCAGAGGAGAACTGAAACCCTGCATGCTTTTCCATTAGGTTCCCATATTCTTGCTGTGTTACAGTAACTGTCTCTAATAAACTAAGAGGTGCTGTTGATTCTTGAGGGACAAGATGCCTTGCAGGGGGATCTAGATAGATTGGAGCACTGGGCTGCAACTGGGCATGATTTTTTGGGATGAAATTTAACAAGTCCAAATGACGGATTCTGCACCTAGGATGGAGTAATGCTTGGCACAAGTATAAATTGGAAGAGGAGTGGCGGGAGAGCAGCCCTGTAGAAAGGGATCTGGGGGTGGTGGTTGACAGTAGGCACAATATGAGCAGTGTCAGCAGTGTGCCCTGGCAGCCAAGAGGGCAAACTGCATTCTGAGGTGCATCACAGTACAACCAGCCGATCAAAAGAGGTGATTATCTCACTGTATTCAGAGTTGGTGCGGCCTCACCTTGAGTACTGTGTGCAGTTCTGGGCCCCATAATTTAAGAAGGATGTTATAGTACTCGAATGCATCCAGAGGAGGGCAACAAAGGTGGTGAAAGAACTGGAAGGAATGTCCTGTGAGGAGCGGCTAAGGACTTTGGGTTTGTCTAGTTTGGAGAAAAGGAGGCTGAGGGGCAACTTCATTGATCTCTACAGCTTCCTGAGGAAGGGAGGTGGAGAGAGAGGGAGGTGCTGATCTCTTCTCCTTGGTATCCAGTGACAGGATGTGTGGGAATGGTTCAAAGCTCTGCCAAGGGAGGTTTACACTGGACAATTGGATGCACTTCTTTACTGAGAGGGTGGTCAAACACTGGAATAGGCTTCCTAGAGAGGTGGTCGATGCCCCAAGCCTGTCAGTGTTTAAGAGGCATTTGGACAATGCCCTTAATAACGTGCTTTAGCTGTTGGTCAGCCCTGAAGTGGTCAGGCAGTTGGATGAGATGATCATTGTAGGTCCCTTCCAACTGAACTATCCTATTCTATTCTATTCTATTCTATTCTATTCTATTCTATTCTATTCTAATTTCTGAATTCAGTGGATGCTGAGAGATCTCAAGAATCTGGCAGGCAAGACCTTATCTCCTAGACCAAAAGTAATTTCTGGTTTATAGTCTCTCAGCTGACCAGAGGCTGCAAGAGCTGTTAGAAAGGTAAAAATCAGTACGCATTGCTTTGATACAGCAATGACCGTTTCTCTCAGCTGTTAGGTAAAGCCTTGCCACAGAAGAGGACTCTTAAGTCACTTACAGGTAGAGAACTGCCATTCACGGGTCCTGCTGAATGCTGTGCCCAGAAAGAGCTATGAGATTATGCTATTGAGAGAAAAGATCTTGACTCTGAGCATTGCAGATTTTTAAGGTTTGGAAGACCTGTAAGAGTCCTGTAAGAGTACCTGTATCCCTGTAGAGCAGTAGTTACTCAACAAGTCAAGGTGTTGTTTGCCAGACTGGTAAGATCAAACACCTCCCCTCTGCTCTGCCTTCAGCAGATCCCCTGCCTCTCCCAGAGGCAGTATTACCCACTTAGAAGACTTGCTCCCTCTCACTACAAACAGGCCTGCAGAATGGTGCCTAAAACTGTGATACTTTTGTCCCCTGAACCCCCTGAAGAAACAGTATTTTTTTTCTTTTTTTCTCCCAAATTTTGGGTAAAATTAAAAAAAAAGATAACCATTCAGAGAAAGAAAGGGATTTCTAAATGTTCACAGGTTATTTATTAGACAGAATTTTTTATGACAGAAAAAATGTTTTGTGAATGGCATCTCATTTCAAGGACTATATATCTGTTCAAACAGATCTGTTTGCCTGTGAGGAGAGAAAAAGAACCTACAATTTGCCATACAAGATAAGAAAGCATCTTGCCTTCGGCAGTAACTAATAGTTGATGTTTAAGAGAAAGGAAAAAGTCCCAGTGAACACCTCCAGCCAAGCATTAAATGCTGCAGACTGGGGTAAAAGGTGGAAGGAAATGTGTCTCCTGACCTTTGCAGAAATCATCACGCACCTCAACACACGGAAACATGAGAAATGCAGTATTAGTCACAACTATTAATAATGTGAATGCTTGACTTTTCAATCTGATGGTTAAAATGAAACTTCAAAAAATAAATAATTATTTTTGCCCAAATGAATTTTTTTCTGGTATTGTTACACTTTCTGTGAAAAAAGAAAAGATTTCCAAAGGAAATGTCATTGGAGCAATAAATATATATATTTTCTAAAAACAGCTGAAATGAAAAGCTTCAACTTTTATGAAAATATCCCCTCCCTTTTTAACTATTCAAAATCATAAATATGTGTGACTTCTTGGAAGCTACAGCAATTTTGACATTTCTCCAAATGAATTTGTCCAGTGTAGTTTATGAAATAGAGACTCATATAAATAGTTTGTTGTTTATTGAAAAATTAATTCAAGGTAGTGTTACATGTTTGAAAAGAGAGAACTAGATAAAATAAGATATTTCCTAGAGCTTGGCTTTATCCATTGAAATAAACTCTTTTTTTCTTTTTCTAAGTGCTTCATGTTTCTCCCATATTCTCTCTCCAATCAAGGAAATAAAGTCATTGTAAATTTCAGGAGAGAAAAGTCCATTCAATTTTGGAAAAACAGCACTTTATTCCTTTAGAATCCAATTTGAAGTGAACAGATGATGTCTCTGTTGAATTCTTCTATTCCTTACAATCGCAGCAAAGGCTCACAAAATATTTTTAAGGGATGTTAAGTGTATTTCTGAAGTGAAAAGGTAATAAATGGCAAAAGTAAAGGAATTTGGGGGGGGGGGGGAGGGAAGAGTGAAAGGCTTATCAGTTAGTAGAAACAGACTTATAAAGCTGACCTTGAAAATTAAACAGATAGATAGATTCTCTAAATGTGTGTGTGTCCAGATATATGCTACTATGATATTTTTTTTCCTTTTTCTGAGATTTTGAGAGAATGGTTTAATAATGTGTAAGTAAAAACCTGAAAGCCACTTAAAAATGGCTTTATTGTAGCAGTCTGAAAAAGCTTTTATAACTTTTTTCAACACAACCATACGATCGAAAAATCACTTTCATTCAGCACATCAAACACACATTCCTTGTGATACTTTGAAAACTAAGTTGTTCACACGATGCAAATACCTATTTGCTTCATATTTCAACAGCACCATTCTGAAGCTAAAGACAAGAAAACTTTTCTGCATGTATAACTGTCTGAGAGAAGACACTACTTCACTATGTTTAAATAAGAAATAATTGCATGCAATAAATCTCCAGTCTTTCTTGATTGATTAATAGAAATTGTTTGTGATTTGAGCTAATCAATAGTGGTAACTTGTAATTGATTAGTTTTGTCCCCACTTCACAGCTGCAAGTGGGGGACCCTGCAGAAGGAAGATGACCTGGGGTTTCAGATGCTGAAGATGGCTGAATATTCAGTTTTCTCTTTAAACACTAGTTAACTTTTTTCCTCTGTAAATTTGCGGGCCAAAGGAAAAGACGACAGAAAAAAGAAGTATTCTTAGTGGTTTGATGATATTTAGGTATTTAGTACAAAATTCTTATTAATTGCCAATGAACTACAAGGAGTACAGGCACATTTTTAAAAAGTATAACCTTTAACAATGATAGGGTGCAATAATGCATCATCAGCAACTGTAAGGAAAACAACCTCATTAGAATTTCTGTTAAGACAGAAATGTAAATAATATTCTAGGACAAATTGTGATATTCCTCACAAACAAGAAATAAAAAAAAAAATCCTCATACTCTAAAACACTAAAACAATTAAAGAAATATAGCTAGTACTCAGAACTGTTACCTGGACACCATAATCTGCCCATACAGATTGTATCTAATATTTATAAGTTCTTCCTCTGTAAAATTGTGGTTTTTGGAAGAAACTCTTTCTGAACTTCCATAATGTTTTTTGGTAGCTTCCCTTGACATCTCTACTAAATCTTTCCCTTTCTGTGAAGTCAACAAAAAACTCGATAATAGATGATTCTTGGTACTCTAGCATGCATGCTAATTTTGCAGCCTAGATACTGGCATTGTATTCTTGCAAGTTTTTTTGTATCTCTCTGTTATCTCAATTTAAACTTAGAATTTAAGTGCTGTGGATCGGACTACTTTGGTGGCAATATGACTGATAATATACTACGGTTAAGTTTCATGACTGCCATTCCTATGCAGGATATAAAATAATAATAAAGCCATTTGTTATGTGCACAGTGTATAGACTTTGTCTTTTAACTAAAGGCTTTTGTCAGAAAAAAAATCAGTTCTGAAAATAAGACTCCTTCTGCAAACATCCTTTAGTTGTTCTAAAACTTTTTCTTTCAAATTCTTCAGTTTGTGAGGCAAAAAAGATCTTCACTCCAATTTACAATTTTTCACAAAAACCTGTGGTTTGTTTAGATCTAGTTAAATAATTTAAAATCAGCTTTCCACAAAGCTTTGAGACAATTCTACAAATAAACTTACTAAGTGAGGTTTATGAACAAAACTCTTTAAGATTTCTTCAATGAATTTCTTTTGTCCTTGAGATAGGAACTTAAATTTTGCAGAGACATACAAGATAGATGTGGAAAATGAAAAATAGTAAATTACCTGAAAATTGTTTTCCAGATAGCATAATGAGGAAGTTATCTATCTGAGATTTAATTGGGTAGTTACGCTAACACAGGAAGATGTGGAAACTTTTGCTCTCTTGTATTCAGACTGTGGGATTTAGGGCACTTAAAAAATTCTTGTGGCAGTTTAAGTTACTACAGCAGCCACCCACTAAATTTTACCGCTTCCACAGAAGAATTAGCCAAAGAGAATGTGTGCTTATAGTGCATGTGCTTCCATGCAGGGTCTGGCATCTTAATGCAACCCCAGTTTAATTGTATTTTTTAAGCCAAGGCACCAAATTCAAGCCAAGACACCTACTGATGTGTAGGCAGGTGTTCCCTTCTGACAGCTTTGCTGTGGAAATAGAAACCTCAAGCAGAGAAACAAGTTAAGCAGCTGGGGTGATACTGTCTTTACTTCAACAGGACTTACCAGAGTTCATCTGTCAGTGTTGTTAGTTCCCCAAGTAGAGATCAAAAGAAGCAATTAGAATTATTTCCAGCAGTTTTCTCTTTTCAGATACTATTTCTAATGGGAATTCTGAAACCACATTTTACATACCTTTCATCTTCTTTTCACATTTAAAAGACTAAGTGTTGTGCAACTTATCTGAAAACCAGGATCTTTTGTGTCTGCAGAGAAATTCCTGGAGCCAAATTAAGACATACATTGTAAGAAGCATGTCTTATATACTGGTAAGTAGGAAAAGATACAATGTGAGTATGTTTCTATATGTGTCCCTATGGGGCCACCTAAAAGCAAATGTGTTCACAGCACATCTATTTTATGACCAATTCATTCACCAGAATAAATCCAGGCACATACATATATTTTTTACCTGACCTAACTCACAGTAAAGTGAAGAAACATTTTATTTTTCCTGTATTTTTAGTGGGTTTTTTTCTTCAATGAATCGTATGCTTTCTGCTAACAATATTGTCAAAGATTTCTTGGATGACATACAGTACAGTACATTTTGATGTTCCACACATCAGGTTGCTTCAGCCTACAGCATCTAATGTTACAAGAGATATGAAACACGACATGACCAATAAAACTTGATAAAATGTGTCACAATCCCAAGCATTGCTCTGAAACTTGAAAAGACCTTTTCTTCATTATTTTGCAATATTTTGTTGTTTGTACATTCTCAGTGTAACACAGTTTTTTAATTTGAAAGGACGGCATTAAAGCAGAGTGGAAAAGTTTACATTGAGGAAAACACTGGTGCATTTTAAGGGAGAAAAGTCCCAAATACTGCTTAACAATGACACTGATGTGATTCTAAGAAAACAGGACTTTATGTGCAAAACGGGGGAGAGAAACTAAGAAACAGAGATGGAACAATGAAGTAATGTGCAAACGTCATCCACCACAGATTTAAAATAATAGACAAAAATACTACTTGAGCAGCTGTAAATCTGACTGTAAAACCAACTAATTAATGCTAATGGCCTCTGTGAAAACTGGACAGCACCCATATGTGTGTGCGCACATGCATATTTATATATACACACTACAAGTAAAATATCTAAATGCTTAGATATACATGGTTAAATAAAAAGATTAAATCAAACCAGGAGAAAAGGAACAAAGGAAGAGAAATCTGTAGGAAGAAGAGTAGAACAAGCAAGAGTATCAGGATTCAGTAGAGACATACATTATTGTGACCCAAGAAACAGAACACTTGTTTCTGTTTGGAGATAATTAGCAGGGATTGCACATGTAACAATGGCTAACAGAGTTCAATGGTGATTGTACCTCAAAACACTTAGAAAGGAACTTAAAAATGTATATTAAAATGATAGTATCTCTATTTACTAGATAGACTTTATATTTTGTCATAGAAAACGTCATCATGTCTAGGAATTGCTTCTTAAGGTTCTTGATATTTTGCTTCAAATATGTGAATATTTGTACATAAATTCAATCACAACAGTTATTTCTATATATAATTGTACAATGTGTTTAAACCATTTACAATATTGAATAGAATTTAGCAGAAACAAGCTCTTTAAAGAACTAAGCTTACAGTGTTTAGAATGGAGAGAACAGTCAAATCAGTGTAAAAGCCATTCAAGCTGTTCTTTGGCCTAAGGCAAACCCTAAAATATACATCTTTTTTTCCATTTAATTATATTTATTGTGTTACAGCCTTTTGGTGGGGAAAAATTGTATGTACTAAGAAATAGGTCTCTTCTGAACTATTGTTAGTTCAGAAGTCATGCAATCAGTATTTATCTTTAAATAGTAAGAAAGATGGACGTTCCAAAACAGAAACAACGATGCCTGTTACTAGAGGTAACAATGTCATCTAGGAAAATCAGCTAAATTTCATGAATTTCTTTCATCCTTCCTTCTATCTTTCACTCCCTGTCTCTGATATCTAACTAAGGGAAGATTTTGTACTTAAAATATTTATGACAATGTAATTAACTCACAATGCAAACTGATGAATTCTTAACTTCAGAAATACAGTCATTGAGTTTTTCACCTGGTTTTTGAAGCCAGATCATTCACTGACATATCAGTGTAAAATCAATAAATTCTATCAGTATTTTCAGTAGGCCTGCAAGTGCTGTGCCGTTGCTGGATAATCAGGCAAACAACTTATTTTTTCATGCAGTTTTTGTCACAATATTCTTAAAAGTACATAATTCATATATTACTTATACACTGGGTTGCTGAGGATATAAACAGAAACTTATGCATGGTCATTACAAATACTAGTCTGACAAAAATAACTTCAAAAGATCCTCCCAAATTCAGGACAAAAAAAGACAACAAGGACAGAGAATATGAAAGAAAAGACAAAAAGCATTACACAGAGAGAGAAAACCAGTTACGCTGAGAAAAGACTGAAAAAAGTATTTCGGGGCTGATGAGCATCAGGAAGGAGCATTGAGATGCAAGAAATCAAATTATCTCCACTAGCTGATGTCTGCTGCTTTAACACTTTGTACATTCTTTGTAATTAAAGAACATTTCAGTCTATGTTAGAATTTTTCTGCTCTGTGGGCAAACTGAATATTTGGAGTGTATTTTTGAGTCAAAGAGGATACAGAAATGAAATGGTTACTGAAATGAATAAGCAGATTATACTGAGTTTTATGTATTCAAAAGATGGCTAGTGTTTATTTCCCATCAGTACAAAACTATGGGGATGAACTGAATTACAAAAAAAAAAAGCAATAATGATGACGAATGAAAGATATAATTCTGAAGAGTAGTCTTTGTGGGATGAAAGTGCATACTCACAATTCAGTGTATAATTAAAAAATAGTCTTGGATTTCTTGCACCTATGAGTTTATAAATGATATTTCCTTTTCTCCAGCAGAATCCACCCAATCTTAGCAGATGAGAACCTGGCCTAAAATATCATTATCTGCAGCAATATTACATATTCTCTCTCCTATTTACAACACAACATTTATTGTTTCCATTGAAACACAGCAGAAAAAATACCAAAGGCACAAAACTCCAAAAAAAGCTATGACAATAATTTCAACTGCTATAAGCTGCTGCTTCTAGAGAAAGAATGAGGAAAATGGCAGATTTCAGTCACGTTCCTCAGTGAATAGTTCAAGTAGAGTCAGATAACACATTAACAAGTGTGTCATAACATACTGAGCAGAAAAAGAAGGAACAGAATAAAATAAAAATATTCAGGTGTCAGGAACACATAGCTTTCTATTCATTTGTATTTATGTAAATATTAAGTTGGCTGACAATTACAACCATTATTACGTTGTCAGTGAAAAACTGAACTTAAATAAGTCGTTCTAAAATCAACTATGCTTAACTTGTAATATAGTTTCTCTGTAATTTCTTACCCAGAGTTACATTAAATATTTTATGCTTCATCATCAATCTACTTATCAACATCTACAAAATTCTAATCTATCTAATTATATTAATTTTATTGGAAAACTGTAGAAATGAAAGAGGCATTTTAATAATGCTTTGCATATTATTTTCAGAACTGTAATCATGAAGGTGAAAATAATGTGAAATCAAATATTACTCATTCACACTTTGTTGTTTTGCTGTTGTTTTTAAGTCATTTAAAGTATTAAAATTTTACTTAGGAATTTAATTACAATGTAATTTTATGCTCATGGTAATAGCAGGCTGTATGTAACTTGATTTCTTTAACACTTCAAAAATAGAATGGTTCATGTTTCTATTAGTCATAGTGTTTTTGTCACAGAATCTCTGCATATTTATTTTGTAAGTTTTTTTGATGTTGCTCAGACATCTCTTTTCAAATTACATCTGTTGACACTAGTAGGAAGTATATTAAGAGAAAATTAAATCTTTATTGTATTAATGCCTGATCTTGCTACCTCTGAGTTTTGGTACTGAATTAATTGGAACTTGAATGAGACCTTTACAATAAATTCTGAAAAGCAGCTTTTGATCCCCACTAGCAAAATTTTATTCTGCTTTACAAAAACTGTGAAGATCTCATGTGATACCAAACTGACATAATGTCCTTGCTTATGATGGACACAGATCTAGGTTGGATTCATGTTCAGTAATCCAACTTTTTGCATTCCTATTCTACCAAGAAAAAGTTATACGGTGGAGAAGCCCTTTGTAGGCAAGACAATTTAGCTTTCAGACTCAAGTGGAAAAAGGCAGAAAGCTGTGCCACTTGAGTTTTCCACCAGATATTCAGACTGGGATGTAGATGAGATAATAATATTAGCTTCAAATGGAAAGTAGTTGTGGTGGGTTGACCCTGGTTGGATGCCAGGTGCCCACCAAAGCCACTCTATCGCTCCCCCTCCTCAGCTGGACAGGGAAGAGAAAATAAAACGAAAGCCTCGTGGGTCGAGATAAGGACAGGGAGATCATTCAGCAATTACTGTCATGGGCAAAACAGACTCAACTTGGGGAAAAAAAATTAATTTAATTTATTACCAGTCAAATCAGAGTAGAATAATGACAAATAAAACCAAATCTTAAGAACACCTTCCCTCCACCCCTCGCTTCTTCCTGGGCTTCACTTTACTCCCAATTTTCTCTACCTCCTCCCCACCAGTGGCACAGGGGGGCAGGGAATGGGGGTAGCGGTCAGTTCATCACACATTGTCTCTGCTGCTGCTCCTTCCTCCTCAGGGGGAGGAGGACTCACACTCTTCCCCTGCTCCAGCGTGGGGTCCCTCCCACAGGAGACAGTCCTTCATGAACTTCTCCAACATGAGTCCTTCCCACAGGCTATAGTTCTTCATGAACTGCTCCAGCATGGGTCCCTTCCACAGGGTGCAGTCCTTCAGGAACAGACTGCTCCAGCGTGGGTCTCCCACGGGATTACAAGCCCTGCCAGCAAACCTGCTCCAGTGTGGGCTCCTCTCTCCACGGGGCCACAGGTCCTGCCAGGAGCCTGCTCCAGCGCAGGCTTCCCATGGGGTCACAGCCTCCTTTGGGCATCCTCCTGCTCTGGCGTGGGATCTTCCGCAGGCTGCAAGTGGGTATCTGCTCCACCATGGACCTCCATGGGCTGCAGGGGGACAGCCTGCCTCACCATGGTCTTCACCACGGGCTGCAGAGGAATCTCTGCTCCGGTGCCTGGAGCACCTCCTCCCCCTCCTTCTTCACTGGCCTTGGTGTCTGCAGAGTTGTTTCTCTCACATATTCTCACTCCTCTCTCCAGCTGCAATTGCTGCTGCACAGTAACTTTTTCCCCTTCTTAAATATGTTATCCCAGAGGCGCTACCACTGTTGCTGATGATCTCGGCCTTGGCCAGCGGCAGGTCTGTCTTGGAGCTGGCTGGCAATGGCTCTATCAGACATAGGGGAAGCTCCTGGCATCTTCTCACAGAAGCCATCCCTGTAGTCCCCCCACTACCAAAACCTAGCCACGCAAATCCAATACAGTAGTATAGACTTTACTGTGTTTTTAAGTCCCTGTTAGAGTGTATAGGTGAAGGACATCCTTGAACAGCTACATAAAAGAGGGACAAGAAACAAGCCTCAGTCCCAAGGTCAAGTGGTACAGGTTAACTTACCCATACTGCTTAGGACAAGTTCCCTCTGAAACTGACTGGCCTTATTTGCACTACATTATTTTTTGTTCTAAGTCTCCTTTGGCCCTGGGTCAGAAGATATCACTACTATTTTTTATCAATTTAAAGTGCGTAAGATAACATTGTATGTTATCAGAATGGTGACTTTGTTCCTGTGAGGTGGAAATATGTGTGTTATGTCCAGGGAAATTGCATACGGTTGTATATCAGTGTTAGGTGTGAAAAGTCTGCCAGGATGGTGCTGGTAAACAGTAGGCTTGAGGGGAAGGGATAAATCTTATCTAGTCCCACTCCTGTTGCCTTTTGGTGGGAGAATTTGGAATGAACTGTTCCCATGAGTCTGTCCTGGCTCTGTCTTGGAAAGAGCTAGTTGTAAGGGTCCAAACCAGATTAGTACGGGCTAATAATTGAGCTGTGTGCCAAGGGCACAGTATTCCTTCTTAACCTCCCACAGGCTGCTGGAGATCTTCCTGCTCTCACTCTTCCTCATATGGCTAGAGTGTATAACTTTTCCAATAGAACAGGGAAAGTCCTTGGAGTGACTGCAGGTGGCTGTTTTTTCTTACGTTAGGACATTTCCACAGTGTAACCTACTTGCTGGCCAGCTGTGTGCAGATCATTGCATATCTCAGTTTTACACTCCTCACTGCTCTGGTTCCAGTGACAGGAGTTGAAAGCTATTATTACATACCACGAAAGCACTTTCATTTTCTGTGATTTCTGAGATGTTTAATTTTATGTTTTGTTCCGTTTCAGATAATGTGTTTCTCAAATTTGTTTTTATGCTGTTCCACTTTTTCATTTGTTGTTATTATGAAGCTGCTTTTAAAAAATAATAATAAAATGTACACCCATTTGTTTCTGTGAAGACTGATCATGACACTTGCTACCTGCTATAAATAAGCTCCTGTGAGAATCCCAGAAGTAGTCACAAGTCTGCTGTCATGGTTTATTGGCTAATCAGCAAAGAATTGAAGTCTTGATTGGCTTTATTTGTTGGTTGATTGAAATGGTGAGATAGGAAGTACTGGACAGATTAATTTGTGCTGGAGAATCCAAGCTTAATCTAAGGGATGCTGTCACTTTGATTGATGGCTGTGTAAAAGAAGGGGTGCTTTGAAAAAAAACCTCATGAACTGCCACTTTTGTGGCACATTAATACTAAGTTCTTCCTTTTAACTGCTTCTATTCTGGTTTCTAATATAAATATCAATGTCAGCATCCAGCAACAACTACCTGATGTTTATGAAGCAAGGGTTAATCAGCAACTGAAGGGTATTTAGAATAACCAAGTCAAATGTTTATTAACAAGATGTGTGTATATATATTTATACTGCTTCAGGTGAATGATAAAGGTTTTTTTACTTTTGTGATTGAGACTATCTTTTGAAATTATAGGAGTGCCTAAATTGTGATAATTTACAATATACAGAAGACAAAGTAAAGAGAACAGTTCCAGTCAGTCACAGCTGATATTTGTTATAAAATGTGATGTCAAGAGCAGTGGAAGAATGAACACTATTTTCATAGTCTCATCAAGTTTGGAAAGTCAGGGTTACAGCTCAACTATGTTCAAAGCTCACTATTAATTTAATTGTTACTATTATGCTATGATTTTGTATTTTAAGCTACATGTCTGTTGTTTTATATGACAAGCTCCAAGTTGGAGCCTTTCAGACAGATTGACATATTAAGCTCTCTCATTACCCCAGCATATAAATATTTCCTCTGTAGTTAAGAGAGGACAAAAAATAAACCAGGAATGGTAAAAGAGATTTATTGAATTATTGTTCTATAAATAATCAAACATTTTTCCTTATGTGACACGAAATAAAATGGAGAGTTGCAAATTCATAAATTTGTGGAAGCAACTGTTATACTCTTTTCTCAGAGGCACTGATTTAAAAAAAAAAGTCTATTGTAAAGCACTACAAAATAATTTCTTTATCCAAAAGCTCTGAAGCAGTTATTAAACCAGCTGTTTTCAAAAGTACACAAATCTGCTAAGTTGCAGTTGGGTAACTGTTAAATGTTAAAGCAGTGAATGATCAGCATGTAGCAGATGGCCTGGGAATGGGTTAGAAAATGGCAATGTTAATACCACCAGACTGAGATGTTCATTTGTGCTGTGGTATGTGCAGGCTGGGTGAATAATGAAGGCTCTGTAATAATTGTGTAAATCCCAACATTATTAAATCGATTCAGCTGGGGTTTCTTAATATATGTGAAGCACTTGATGTACTTTGAGAAACACCTCCTCTTTTTGCTAAAGCTGTTCTCATTAACTCATACTGCTTTATTTGCTGTGACCTCAGTGTTCCTGTTTAGTAATGAGTGGCATAAAAATTAGAAACTCGCTTTAACTCTCAATATGAGAGCTGGGAAAACATTCCAGAAACTAAGCACCTATCCCACTGTTTTTGCAGGTTGGCCATTGTTTGAATTGTACATCTTATCTTTTAGGACTTTAAAATTTCTTGTGAGAGGAATGGGGGAAAGAAAATCACAACCTAGTCAACTGCTAAAAGTTGTTTTAAGCAGGTCAAATAAAAGAGTGCACAAAATCAATAACCCAAATAGGTATCTTGCTCAAAGAGCTTATCAAAGCTTGCTGCTCCCTGTGTAATGCTAAAAGGCAGAATAATTTTATATAGTTAGGGGGGACACAGACTAGGAATAATGCACTTATACGCTTCAAAGAAGTGACCAAAAAAATCCCCTGCGTGACAGCCTCCAGAGGATGATCACCTGTGATATCGAGGTAAAACACGAACCAAAACAAAGCAGAAAGTCAACACACTGTAAACGTACTTCAGGCAAATGCACAGCTTGTAGATTGTCCCTGGAGCACCACACCTGGATATGTGCAGGTGTTAGAACATTTAAAAACTGTTACCCACCTACAGGTGTTCGCGCCTGTGAAGCGGAAATTCTCTTTACCCCTCAGCTTTTACCATGGATTAGGTGGAAGCTGAAGGCTATTAATACAGTATTACTTTTCACCACCATGGGCAATATGCTGCTTTAGCTGTGCCTGATGAGACTTACACTGACATCTGTGCCAGGACTGATAGCAGAAACATGGCCTTCATATGCCTCAATATGAGGCACCAAACATGATTTACAGCCGAGGCAGCTGGAAACTTCAATTCTGCCAATTCCTGTCGTTGGCTACTACAGATACATTAGGAAAAAACAGTAAGGAAAACTAAGAATTTATTAGTATTGTTTCCCTTTTGTAATAGCCCATACTAAAGGCCTCAGATAAATAAAGTCTTTAAGTGACATCTATTAATAGTTCTGTTTGAGAATATTGGATAAAGGAAAGCACAGATCTAGAGAAGATTCATGTTCTACTTATCTGCTAATCAACAATATGAACTAACAGTGTCTTGCTATACATAGAAGATGCAATATCCGAGATGGCAGTAAATTTCAATGCTATTTTACTGCTAAAATTCAAAACGTCTGCAAGAAAGAGGTGGGCTAATATATCCCCTTCCTTAACTGTGGATCTTTTTGCAAAAGTGAAAGCTCCCACTTAAATCAAGGGAAGACTTTCTACTGATTTTATACAAAGTCATCCCAGTTCCTGCATTTGTGTGAAACAGAGTTTTCCATCATATGCTCGTAAAAAAATTGAGGATGGCTAGAATTAATATTAAAAAAAGTCAGATTTTGCTCTCAATCACATCTCTATAACCCTGCAAAGGTTGTAAATGTCACTTGAAGTGTCACATGCTTGGCTAAGGACAGAATTTGCCACTCAGCTTGCAGGATAGAGAGGGACTACAGAGCTCTTTAGGATGTCTGCATTTTGCTTAGCTCTACAGTATAGTACAGCCTATAGGAAGTATAATGTGCTTCCAAAGCTGGTTTAGCCAGCCATGGTTAACTAGATTTAAGGATGAGCCTAATTTTACAGGGGTAATAAAGTGATTCTTTCAACAGTCCTCTTCCCAACTCCAGCTACTACTGTGGCAAAAAAAAAGAGTGAATTTGATAAAAAAGAAATTCTGCCAGAACATCATTATTCTATGCCAATCTTCAAGTGTGTTTTCAGATTCCTGTGAAAAGCTAGGGCCAGCACAAGTCTGAGTACCCCTCAGACTCTCTTATCAGAGTGTAGAGAACTGGCCCTGGATAAAGCAGCAGCAAGAAGTGCAAAGATTAATTTTAAGATCCTCACAGTATCTGTCTGTAAGACTTGTAGAGAGTGTGAGCTATCCTCTCAGTCATGCGTTATCACAGGAGAGACAGGCTAAACGGCAATCCATAGCAAGTTTGAACACTGGGGTTTATTTAAGAACCAACAACACTAATACTTCTACCCTATTTGATTATTTCATGCACTCATTTCCCCCCAGCATTACTCATTCTTGCCTTCTCTTCCCATCAAGGAGATCACTGCTGGTCTGGGAAAGCTGGACTGAAAGTCCTGTAGGTTTCATGTGGTCCAGCTGTTTGCAGTTACAGCTGTGTCCCTAGGCCTCCTCCAGCAATGGCAGGTGCATTTCAAAGCATATCTCCCACAGGACAAGGCTTCCCCAGTCTCAACAGCCTATATGCAGAAGCACAATGCATCATCAGCTTCCCAGCTGTTCTTTTGACAAATGTATAGTGCGTATCTCTACATTTTAGAGAGTCCCATGTGTGTAACTTCTGTTCAGGCAGGCTGTTATCGCAGTTTACAACCAGCCCATACTGGCTATAGCTCACTATAGTAGGCTTGTGCTTGAGAATTCAAAGGCTTAGTTTGAGACATTCATGCACAAACACGTACACACAATTATATGCAACCCACAAGCATTCACAATCTAAGGCATTCCTCTTCTACCAAAATGCCTGAACTTCTAAAAGAAAACTCAGGATTTGCACCATAATGGAAGTCTGAGAGTGAATTAATGTGTATCTATATACCATGTACACTCATAGTGTGTATGCAACGGGGAAGCAAGGGTCCTGGTGCAAAACAAGCAACAAGACAAACTGACAGTAGATGCCTCAGGGGTCAACACACAGTGAATCATTAAGTAGTTTCAGTTCTAAACCAATTTCTACTTTCAGTGTGTGTATAAAAACTTGCTTATGAGAAGGAACAATAGAATTGGACCTGCTATGAAACACAGTTATTCAGATGTGTAGCTTTTATGATCTTCTCTTGAAATTGAAGCACAAAAAATGGCTAACGTATTGATTGAACTTAAAAAAAAACCCAGAGTATATTACCGGTTGTAAAAGCAACCAGCATTTAGTTTCGTTTGCTTCATTCATTTTCCCTATTCATCCTGTTTCCAGATCATTAATGAAGACTAAAAACAGTCCTAAATTGCACCATTTAGCAAACTCTGTATTTTATATTTCCATGTTTAGAAAACAGTGTTTATTTTGTATCCAATCCATAACAGTAGTTTGCCTCTTATCCCAAAATATCTGTATTTCCACATAGCTTTTTATGAGGAGTTGGATTGCAGCTTTTCTGAATAAAAATAAATTATGACTGTCAGTTCCTGTTTGCCTACTGTTTTGCTGACCAGCTTGACAATATCTTTCTAATAGGTTGGAGCTGTATTTTTTTCCTTTCCAGAATAGCTCTAGGTTCAGCCACATCATATCTTATCATGTTCCAGTATTTCCAAGAAAGTTTACAAAGGAATACAGAGTCTTTATATGAAACTTGTATTTTATTCAAATACGTTAAATAGTAGGGTTTACATAATGGAGGAGCTGCATTACCTGTGTTAGGCAGGCAACTGAGCTGAATAATGATGCTTTAAACTTTTGAAGTGAATGAAATCTATATTCACCCAGATATTTTACTGGTTTAGGATTCATTATTTGTTTCAAACAATTTTTTGAATGCTGTCATAATGCTCACAGTTAGGTAAAATGAGTCATTTTGAGAGCAAGGTAAAAAGTTACCTTCCAGAACTTCTGCATGCCATGCATTTAAAAAAAAATTAACTTATTTTTGTAAGTGGCACAAACATGTAATTCTTCAATTCCTTCAGAGATTTGGGCGGACCTAGTTTTTGTGGCTTTTTCCTAGGAAAACTGAAAAAACATCTGAAACGTCTGAAACAGCTTCATAATCAAAATTTTTTTTGAGAAAGATGAGATAGTGGAGCATTGGAAAATGTCATAGCACAGTTGAAAAGGGAGGAAAAAAGGAATTGAGGCCAGCCAACTTCAATTCTGAAAAAGTCTGGAAAAGATAATCAAAGGAATTATTTGCAAGTTCATGCATGATAGCAAGGAGATGAACAGCAGTCAAGAACAAATTGAGTCAAAAAAACCTGCATGATAAAGGAATAGGTGTTATGGTTAGGGGAGAAGCAACAGAAATTCTGTGACTTTAATCTATTAACTCACATCGCACAAAAAATTCCCATAAGCAAGCTGTGGGAAAAGATTCTTGATGAAACTTCTATTCTGTTGCAGCAAAACTAGTTGGACAGCTCAGTCCAGAAAATAAGTTTTCAACAATTCGCTTTCACATAGAAAGATGTGTCAAGCAGCATTCTGAAGATTATGATACCCTTTGGTATTTTCATTAGCATTCTTGCTGATGGAAAACAAGATGGCCTTATTACATTTACAAATGACACCAAGCTGAATGAGGATATGTTGGGGACAGGGTTAGAATTAAAAAAGTCTGAACAAATTTGAGAGATGATCTGGAAAGGGTAAAATTAATTTCTTTGAAAGTAAATGCAAGACGATCAAGTGCACAAATACAGGCTGGTAGCATTTCTTCAGAAAAGGATCTGAGCTTTTGCAGATCACCAGCTGAACACAAGACAGTCATACCACACCATTGCAGAGAAGGCAAACTGCATAGTGGAATGAATAAATATGAGGACAGTCTACTGAATAAGAGAAGAAATCTTTCCACTCCACTCAGCTCAGCTGAACTCAGTACAGAGTTCTCTTCTGAGACCCGTGTTTCAAGGAAAATGTGAACCAGTCTATGCAGTATATGCCTGCGATACAGCAAAGAGAATGATCAAGTTGTACAACACATGACCTACCCACTGACAAAAAATGAAGCTATTAAACCTAAATAAATGAAGAAGGCTGAGAGTGGATACAATAACATATTCAAAGTTACATAAAATCAGAATGGAAAAGAATAAATCATCTCAAAGGTCCACCTTGCCTGTTGTCATGCTTCTAGTAATGGCCAGAAACAGAAACTCAAAGAAAGTATGGACAAGAAAAGATGATACATGCAAAACCTTCTCAACCTTTAACTATTTTCAACTGACAGACTTCCTGAACTTGAGGTAGTTTTCCTGTATTTAATAACTCTCAGCAGACAATGTGCCTAACAGGATTTTGAATGATTGTTACAGTGATAAAGAAAAAAATCTGTTCTCCATGCATGTGTGGATAGGACTGTGAGTAATGGACTTCAATTACAGCAACAATTTAGGGTAGATATTAAAAAAAAATAAATATCTAGTCATCATGTATAATGAAGTACAAGGGCAGTTTGCCTGAAGAGCCTGTGGAGTCTTCAACATTACAGATCATTAAGAACAGACCAACACCTTTTGGGACTGATATAAGTATCTGTAACACATAGCACATCCTGTGTGGTGGCAGGTGGAAGGAGAATATAACTGTTTATAATCCTCTCTGTTCCTGTCTTTCTGTAATTCTCCTGCTTATTGATAAATTTTCATTCTTTTTTGACATTCTTTCAGTGATATTGACTGCTCTTTCTTTCCTAACAGACTAACTCCAAACTAGGTAGCTTACCAAACAACTAACTACACAATGAATCATTAATTTTATTTCTTTCCTATGGCTTTATCATAGGAAATTCCGATATGAATACTTTGATCATTCATATTCTTAGATGTTCTCATTTTTCCAGGTTACTCTTCTTCCCCCCCTCCCCATAGGTTTTCATTTATCTGTTTTCCCTTATATTTGAAATAGAAAATCTGTGCATATGCCATTTGCTTTCTGCATTTTAGAGTAAGCATCAGAAAAAGACTCTTCTAATTAGTGTGTTTCTATACACAATGAAAATACCACACTGAAAGTAAACGTAGCCCTCTTATTGGCTGGCAAGTAATTCTGGGAGAAAATAATTTCCATGCAGAGAGCAGTACTAAGTCTATGCACTACTTAGTGATATGGTCACATGCTATCTCTTTATTTCAATTGAATTCTATATTCATTCAGCTAAAGCTGTCTCTCATTTAAATCTTCTGTCCAAATGATGAGAGAGAGAAATGTGTGAACAATTTATGACCCTTGAAAGGCAATAGAAGAGTAGTAGATAACATTTTAAGAAAAACTTGTCCCCTTTCACTGTTCTGTACTCGTAGTAAAAAGAATCACTGAGCGTGTCTGAAAACACAGATCTCTGTGTTGTCAATTTATTTCAGATAAACAAGAAGTTTCTCACTTACTAGCAACTTTAGGTGCTTTATAGGTGAAAGTGTATTGAATGAATGTCAATAAAAACATCTCACTGTTTTTCATGACAAAACGCAAATTTGTTTAAACTGCCATAAACAGGAGATATATATATATGTATATAAAGACAAAAAACTGCAAATCATTAGTGGAAAGAATTACTAAACTACTACAGTGTGTTGCTCAGAAGGGATGTCCACGAAATACATTAATGCCATATATACAAGCTTACTCTTGTTATCTATATATCCAGTAAGTTTTCAAAATGAGGAAAAATATCTACCTTTGAGAAGTCTAGGCTGTGACACTAGTCTTGAAGGTTTGAGCTAGAAACAACCCTAACATAATAAAACTGCATTTAATTACAAGTCTTTTCACCCTACATTAAAATTAATCAGTACTTCCTTTGTGTTTCTGCTCTTCTGCATAACATGTGGGTCCAGATGGTTCTCAAAGACTGTAATTTCTAGGGATTTTGAACAACACATTTGTATTCTATAATAGAAGGCATTTGATCCTTTATTTGATGTTGGTTCTCAGAAAATCCCTACCTTTAAAAATTCATGAGAGGATTGGAGTGGTAATCTTAGCAGCTGGTCATTTTCCTGTTCAGTTCTCTTAAATCTAGTAAAAAAAAAAAAAAAAAAAAAAAGAAAATATTTTTAAACAGGTTCATGGTTTCCAGGTCCTAATAAAGATAATAGACTCTGAAATTTCATCTGTAGAACTTAAGATGTCAAGAATCTCAGCTAATGAAAACAACAACAACTGACTACAGGAATAGTTATATCACCTGATCTGTTGACAGCAAAAATACCCATTTTACTGGAGGTTTTTTCCTCCACTAGTTAAAAACACATTGTTTATGAGTAATTGGATGTGTCAAGGGGTTGTTAGAAAGATATGTGACTTTTTAGCTAAGTGGTCTGAATATGACCCAAGCCGGTACAAAGTGACAGCCAGTACTATCTATCTGATGCATATTCTGTGGCATATACAAAATTAGCTCAATGTCTAATTCTAGTTCACCAAGATCAATTGTTCATTGTACAAGAATGATCAATTGTTCAACTGCTAGCAGATCAAGATGAAAAATACAATCCAAGCTGATGAAAAGAACGAATAATATTTTATACTTAGGCGTACCTTAGCCCAGAAGGGAAGTATTTTGATGGTATACTTGCATTTCCGTTACTTATGTCATATATGGAAGTGGAAGTGAAAACAGCAGTTATATCATAAGGACATGTGCAAGTGCAAACATTAAATCCTGGAAAAGGGTTTGTTTATTTTGTGACACCAATGCACTATACAATATATGATATGCACATACATATGTATTTGTGTGTCTTAATTTTGTAAATTATATATTATATTTATTATTATAACTAATGAAATTAAAATGTGCTAGATACCCATATAAAATACATGGTAAATGTGGAAACTCTTAATCCAATTCAATAATATTATGTGATATTTGAAACCTGTTTGAGATAAAATTTTTATTAAGTGAATGTGAGGTTTTCCTGAATGAGAACTTAAGTTGGGAGTAAGGTCATCAGTATATTTAGATATAAGGGTGAGGGGGGGAGGAAAAACATACATTATCATTCCTGATTATATATTATGAAGTCTGTTCGGAAAAGATCTAAATATACTAATTTGTTTTACATTTATGCCATGCAAATGTGAAAAAAGTTTAAGCTAGGTTTCTGCAGATTCAGCCCCAAGGGTATGCTATATTTTAACAGCTTTTCTGTCACTAATGAAAATAAAGATGCAAAGCACTTAAATACATAAAGGACTATCTATACTTTGCCTTTATATTCCACTATCTCAAACATCTGTACATTTCTTTCCTAAAAAGTCCATTTCATTAAATTTTATGGCTTAACACCTTGTTTTTATTTTTTCAGCTTTTAAAAAATTAGCTTTTGTTTCAAAATTTCCCATGAAAATTTTATTTATATGTTTTTCTCTCTCTTGTTTCATCTTTAATTCATTGTTTTCTCTCCTTCCTTTTCTTCTCCAAATTTCGACTATGATTTCTTTTTGTCTTTGCAATCAGGAAAATACAAGGGGTTTTGCTTCTGTTACGTGGCAGGCTTGGGTATTTTGGGTTATTTATTTATTTTTGGCAGATGCTGTGGCAGTGTGCAGCAAATTCAAGTGGGAACAGAGAGGAGGGAGAAAGGAAAAAGATCGCCATTTGGGTTAATAGTGATTACCATAAACATGCATGTGGTACTGCTCTCTCCAAATCTAATTACTGAAATGAACAGCAGGAGTAGAATTCTCTGATATGTTGGTCCAAATGCATCCAGGGAATTTGTATGAAAGGACAGCATTTGTCAAATCATCATCTGTGTCCCTTGTTCCAGAGTGCTCTGTGGGAAATATCTGAAGTGTAAACATGAGTGGATTATCAGCTTTCATGGTATCATTGCGTTGCACCTTTCCTCCAGCAAAGAGAATGAATGATTGTCTGTCTTTATAATGATCCTCCAGTGAAAGATGGTAGTGCCCATGGATTAAATGGAATTTAACATGTCAGAGAGAGTATTTCCTCAGTAAAAACAAAAACTGACTTTCAAGGGGAATGTGCGTAAGTTACCGTATTTCAATTTTAGTGAATTAAAGTGATTAAGATAGCAATTTACATTGGATAAGAAAATCTATTTTAAAATTGCAAAGCAGAATTTGAGAATTGGGATGCTAAGGGTTAAAATTCAGGGAAATTTAAACTGCAATTTCAGCTTCTTTTTCAAATTGCTGTTCTAGTCTCTGACTAGAAGATGCTCAGATAGGTTTGATTCCAAGAAGCCTAACATACATCTAATTTAGATTGTCACAACTGAAAAAAAAAAGTGGGAAATCAAATCCATTCGTTTGTGTTGCTTAGGAGACAGGAAAAGGAAGAATAATTTCAGCTGGGCTATAAAGAGTCAAATACAAAATTATTGTTAGCAATAATAAAAATATCCATGGAAACTTGCTGATGTGACTGTGAGTTTTGGTGCTCCGCCTGTTGTGCCCAGAATGATATGAATAGGTGAAGTGTGTGAGTATTCAGTGCCCTCTGAAAATCAGAGCCCTCCAATAAAGCATTCAGGACCTGAATCTTTCTTTTTTTTAAAAATCAGCCTCCCATAAATTCACATTACAGTGCCATTTAGTGACCAATAGAGCAGGGGTCAACACAATCAATCACAGGGTCCAAGATTTGAAATGATGCACAACATGGACTGCAAGCCAAGAGCTGCAGCACCTTGGGGAAGACATCTAGGAGAGAGAGAAGGCAGATCCCAGCTTCTCTGTCTGGAGAAGCCCCTTGCAGGGGGACGAGACATTGCTGTTAGCAGTACTGGGAATATCAACTTCTGAAAACCAGCACCTCCTTGTTTCTGTTGATATTCCAATGCACACTTAACCTCTAATTTGAGCAAGAAAAATACAGCCTGGCACACCTCTCACTGCCCTTGGTTTGGAGGATTTCTAGCACAATACTGAATAATTCCCTAAAGACATAGAGACCTGCATGAGGGGAAGGACCTGCCTCTGTGTTCTCTTTCTAGTAAATTCACTAAATAACCTTCACATTCTGTAACGATGTCGCCAATGTGAAAGGAGCTGGCAGAGAAAGATGAAGAGAGGAATAAAGGAAGAGGAGAAAAAGGGAAGGGAAGGGAAGGGAAGGGAAGGGAAGGAAGGGAAGGGAAGGGAAGGGAAGGGAAGGGAAGGGAAGGGAAGGGAAGGGAAGGGAAGGGAAGGGAAGGGAAGGGAAGAGAAGGGAAGGGACCTATGAATGAACTTGGGCAATAGAAGTTTTTAAAAACAAATATTCTGTTTTGCTGTAAGTGATAGTGATAAAAAAGCAACTCATTTGTAACAGGTATTTCTTGTTGCTTTTGTTTTCAGGGATTGTGAAATTTATAAGTTGAATTTGAATATATATGCTTTACTTGTTTCTTGATAAGAAAGAACATAAAATCCCTTTTCCTTTTATAGATAAAATATAAACAGATTTCATTGTACGCTTCCCTTTCAAAACAGACTCTTCTTAAACTTCCTTGGCTGAAATATCATGATGTGACATAGCACATCTGGCTACACCCGTCAAGCTCTGTAACACTGCCTTCTGTAACATGATAGTGCATGGCTGATGTGACAGGAAATTGAACAGGACAACACAGAGTTTCAGAACAGGAATTTTATCATGAGAACATTGTCTTCACTGAAAACCATTTAAGAAAACACAGATCTAATCCCTTGTGCAATTTGCTCCACCTTCATTTCCAAATGCAAAATGGCTGTACTTAGCTGCAGCTATCTGAAGGTGTTTAATAGACTGTGCTTTTCTTTGTAAATAATTGTGTTCCGGCAAAAATTAACTAGGTTTATAGCAACTGAATTAGCCAGGAAGTTTTCTGTAACAAGTTGGTTTTAGGCCAAATACATTTCACACTAAGAGCTCACTAACACTGAGACAGCTTGAGAAGCCAATCTCCCCACACTATTCTGTTTTAATAGTTTAGTTTATCCAGCTTCATAAAGGTTATTTCTCATCCTTATGCTCAGGAAAGTGTGATACCTATAAAGAACTGGATTTATACACATGCGAAAATAAGTAGCAGAGTGTTGAGTACCGCAGAGGCATCTTCAGATACAGGGAGTTTTACATTTTAACAGTAACTCTTCACAATATACGATATTTTTGTCATCACCTCCTATTTCATCCACAGCTCATGTGGGCACACGGAGATTGAGCCTGTCTTTAAATCGAAATTAAACAAAGAAGATTTTTCCTGCTTTATGGACAGATGGCAGCTTATTACAGGCATTCTCAAATGGTTCCTCTGTGCTTATGTGGACATATGTCAATGAAAAGTGAGCTGCTGTCAGGCTGGACTCTTGATTTCTTCCTGAGGAGAAGTTATATCCCACTCTCTTTACTGATACATGGAAAGATTAATAAATGACTTTTCTTATAGTATAGGGAGCTTTCCGTTATGATGAACTGCTAGATTAAATTAAGTAATTATAGACCATTAGGCTAAATATTATGAGATTGATACAATAATCATTCATCTTTGACACATTTATAATAAAACTCTTTGGAACTACCCTCGAGCTCTTACGATCCCAGTATAAAAACCTTGGAACAGAGGAAAATAATTCAAATCTAAATCCATTCTCAGGTAAATAGTGGTATCCTCATCTGAATCACAAACAATTTGAAAAACTCTTGGTAACGAAGCATAGGCTGGTATAAGTTGAATTGCAAATGCTCCAGACAAGTGCTTCTGTTCTCTATAGAGATAGTGATTGCAAGCTTTGAGGAAATGCATTGCTCAGTTGCTCAGCCACAACTTGGTATTTTAAAGAGAAGCTCAAGTAAATCTCCTCAACTCTCCTCTGAGAGAGAACAGGGAAATGGAGCAGTAGAAAATAAACACTTAGGCTCCAGAAACTAATCTGACCAGCTTTCACTGATGAATTAATTTATCTGGAATTACCCATTAGAGCTTCAGTCCTACAAACTACTGAGCATTCTTTCTCTTCTCCAGCAAAGCACTTAAGCATGTGCTTAAACTTAAACATAAGCATTCTTTGGGATTTGCTTGACTGGGCCAGACTACTCACTGCTTCACAGAATCAAGCACTAAACTGTTGTCTATGAATTTAGCTCCTTGCCATTTTCTCTTAAAACCCTTAAAATTACCTGCTCATTAAGTTTACACTCTGTGAAGCTAAAGTGCAAATATTTATTGGACAAAGTAATCTCTTTGCTGCTTGCTGAAGGACACCAATAAAATGATACCATTTCTTCTAAGTTATTTAACATCTGACCTAATAAAATGATATTCTATGATAAAAAAACCCCAACAACACCCCAAATCCCTCAATACACTCTGTCAATTTTTCCATGAATACTTTATATTTCTTACTACAATACAGAGATGTTGAACACCTGTGACTGGTCATATGAAATTATTCTGCTCCTAGACAAGACAAATATAATTTTAAGGAACACAGTTTGCAGGAAACACGCAACCATGAATCTCTTGGAGTGAAAACTGGTAGAATTAAGAATTCTTAATTATATCAAGAATATTAAGAATATTTCTAATAAGTGCAATCTTTCTTGTTAGAACTGCTAAGTTTTTATAAGCCACAACTACTAGAAAAACCAGGTTAAAATGAGGTCTGCAGATGGACGATATTCAAAAAGATCTCACTTTTGCTGAGTACTAATTTGCTATCTCCTGGAATCATGTAAAAAATCCTAAAACTAACAACGCAGAAGGACATTAAAGTGAGTATTTTGTGTACAAGGTTTAAATTCATTTTATCATGCATTTACTTGAACATTCATCTCTAATGAACACAATATAAATAAATTACTTCATGGCTCATTGTAAAAACTTTGATCAAATGTAAGTGCAAAATATTTATGGAAGGTTTGTAATACAGAAAAAAGGAAACATTCCCTCCTTATAACAATCAATAATTTACCTCTCAGTCAGTATCTCTCCTAAAACCTATTGAAGTTGCAAGCTACAAAAATCATACCAGATGCTGACTTGATATGAGTCTCAGCAGACGTAGGAATGCCCAGTGGGATCTGAAAGGTATCTTCACAATTGCTGCTGTCATGATACAACCAAATACCCATTTCACAGACGCTTAAGATTTCTTTAAATAAATCAAAAGTATCTCTTGGGAGGTTGTCAGTAGAATTTCTTTCCAGTTCTATCTCAGATTGCAGATCTAGAGTTTGGTAATGTCACCTTGCCTACCTGACTCATATTAACAAAAAAAAAGACAAAAATAAAATGTAATATAGTCAAGAAATAAAACAATGAAAATATAACCAATTGATTTGGAAACAAAATGTGAAAAGATACTTGCAAAGAGAGGGGCAAGAATCAAATTAATTACACGTCTGAAAGCTTTGGATATTGATTGATTCTGATTCTTTCTTCAGAAAATGATGTTCTAGAATTATGACTGAATAGAACGCTCAAGCAGAAATAATTTGTTGTCAAATTAATTTCTAAGCCTAAACCCAAGATATTCTCATATAAACCTAAATCCTAAGGGGTCTCTTGATACTCTGATCAAACCAGAACTTGAAGTCCTCCCTCCTTCATGATGATTAAACACTTCTTCCTTGCCCACTGAAAATCAGAAAGCTGTTGTATGCCAAATTCAGCCTGAGAAAATGGGTCATTAACTGCAGAGTTATACTTGGTATTTTGGACTGT
The DNA here is from genome assembly GCF_018139145.2 of Gymnogyps californianus. NCBI lineage: Eukaryota > Metazoa > Chordata > Aves > Accipitriformes > Cathartidae > Gymnogyps > Gymnogyps californianus. Next base: position 138,558,539 of record NC_059472.1, read on the forward strand.
GCTGTGACATGAAGTTCTCCTCATCTTTGCTACAGAAAATGGTTGAAAACATTCCCGCGGTCTCTTTATCAAGCAGGCAAATATCCATGGTGTTAGTTTTAATGTAGAGGTTGCATCTTCTGAAGACTAGACATCTTTATTCTAATATAGATATGATTACTCAAGAATTAACATTTTTTATGTTAAGTATATCTAAATAAGTGAGGAAGAACACATACATACCTGGCAATTTCAGGCCAGGATAAACACAGTACTTACCTATTTTGAAGATAGTTACACATATAAGGAAATTCTCATTTTTAGTTTCCAAATAATTCTAGAGGACTGCTAATCCATGGAAAAGAAATGAGGTTGGCAGTCAAAGTTTATTATTATTCAAATGATCTTATTGATAAGAACACATTAATCTTTTTTAATTACAGCCAAATATCTGTGCTTCATTCAATGCAGTGCAAGATGCTATCCAGTATTAGCTGGTGTGGAAAAACAACAGCTTTGGTTTTCTCCAGTGTTTAAATATCAGCAATTCCAATTATACTTTCCTTGTGGGTTTTGGTTTGTTTTTTTTTTAATTTTACTTATAGCTCTCTTTCCAAGTAGAAGAACACACTAGCAAATTGTATTACCTTTGGAGTTCAATAGAGATGTCCTGAACTTTATCATCTGGTGATATTCACTGAGCAGAATGTATTATCTTGATGACTCTCTTTTCTTCTCAATTTGTCTTGGAAATAGTAAACTTTGTTGTGGGCAGAGGAATATGCTGTACTCCAAAGTTCTTTTGCATTCCAGTCACTTGCTTAAAATTCTAAAATGCCTTACCTGGAGTTCAAATGTTCATTGAGACTTTGACGAAAGTTTTTGTGAGGCTAAAACATTAAAGCTTTTATGACATGTTATTTGTTTCTTTGCACTATAGTACCACATGGTTATAGCGTGACCTATTAAAAAGACTACGACTGGGTATCACAGAGGGCAGTGGATTTTCATCATTTTGGCTTTCATACACAAAGACAGGTAGAATCTGTTGTTCTTAGGGAATGCTTCTTCCCTAGAGCTACTGAGCATACACACTTGGGAGAATGTCATGGAGAACTGTAGTAAAAATGGCACAGAGTAGGACAGAGATGTAGGAACTGGGGAAATCTGTGGCAAGAGTAGAGACTGAGTCTATTATGAGACTAGGGACTAGATATGTAGCCACATCTCACACTTAAGATGATTCTGCCAGGGTTCAGAGAGTATTGTGCAGAGCTTGGCCTAACATAGAAAATCTATGAAGATTGATGGACTGAAAAAGCAAAGTCCTGCCAAAGTATTTACTGGCAAATATACACTGAGGTGACCCCCTCCTGGAAGAGACAATGGAAGGAAGGCAGACAGAACTCTTTAGAAGAGACCTATGCCAATATTTAGGTTATCATCATTGCCAGCTGAAGTTTTTCAAACACATTTCCCAGGTTGGTTGTATAAACATTTGGCAAGTTAAAATTAAGCTCCAACCTCAACCCATTTCTTCCCAAATTCACTTCCATTTTCTTAAAGTGGTAGCTCCTCTTCCTTCATTGACCAGGTTTCTTAAACATCATCCCTCTTTTCCCATTTACACTCTCCAGTGCTCTATGGATGAGATGGGCTTGCATTATACACATTTGAGAGTCCTCAAATTCTTCTCCTCCATGAAATCTCTGAAAATTGGTGCATAAAAGGTTTGGGTCTTCCTGCTGTGTGAAAAGTTCATCTGTCTGCTTCTACTGTGAGAAGAGAACTTGAGTACACAGAATCCACCTACTTTGATTTTAATTTGAATATGGAAAAGTAGTGTATTTCTACAGAAACTGCCACAAAAACTGTAAATAGTAATTGATTTAGAAGCTCTTGGCTACAACAATTAGAACCTTCTTAAAAGGTCAGTGCTAGATGGGGAACAAAATGTCATTGTTAGGATATTTTAACAGAAAGCTTCTTGAGCATGACACTATCTATATATATCAGCTTATACTGGAAAGTGGACACATTACACAAATTTTGTTTAAAAAAGAGTGAAGTAGGTGATGTAGTGTTGGAATTTTAATATTGAGGTTGGTAAATGAATGTAAACTTCTATTTGCACTATGTGGCATTTTTGTGCAGTATCTTTATCAAGAACCTGCCTCAGCAAAGAGCAGATAAAAGCAAAGTAAGGGTCTATGAATGTCCTTCTTTTACTTGCATTTCTGAGAAGTTCAAGAACAGGACACAATAGCTGCTTCCCAAACCAAAGGGAAAAAACACTGTAATTTCCAATGAGTTGAACCTTTACACTGCAAGTAAAGTTTAGAGCAAAACTACAAACTGCCACTTTCAGAAAGTCTGTTTTGGTCTAAATAGCTGAGTAATCTCTATTGCAGTGATCAGTAAAAAAGGGTCTGACTGTATTGCTTTGGCATTCTTGGGCAGCAAGCTTTTAGATAAAATGACCTCTATTTTATAGAACAAACATTACACCATTCTGAGTTGTCCGATTCTCTGACACGAGCAGTGACAGGAGAATAGTAAAATAAGCCATATAAATATTCAAGAAGAGAGCAATTGCCTTAATACTTAATTTAGCTTTTTTCCCTACTAAGTCTACTTACAGACCTGCTATCAGAGAAGCAATTTACTTGAAAGCTATGCTTCCTAATGTTCTCATTTTGATTTTGTGTTTGCAGATCAAAGAGGAAATCTACCCTTACGGAACTTTCTCAATTTATCACCTTGGTGGATTTCACATTTATTAAATTCTTATCCATATGAGCCTATGTAAAACTCAATGTATAATTACCACCATTATGTGTCATGCAGAAGCTATGGCTTGACTTTTTTTGATGTATCAGATGGTGCAACAGGTACAATAGGTCTCAAGAACAACTCATCTCTTCTCATCTTAACGATCTCACTAGAAATTTTGTATATAGAGCACCTATGTGTGCCCTGCTTGATTTCATCTTATCATTCAGACATCAAAGCAAATGAATATACATATAAAGAAAAAGAAGAATTGATTATTGCAACTGGTTTGTAACTTCTTCCATGAAATGTTGTCAGCTGGATCATGATGACCTTTTCCTAATGGGAAAAAATAAAAATAGACATGAAGGAAAAAGGAAAGGCAGAAGGAATCACAAAAGAAAAAAGGGCAAGACATTAAAAATGACTGCTTTTGGTTGCCTCCATTTCTAGACAGCTAACCTTTTGGTTTCCAGGAGGAGCAAACACTTACTTTTATAAGCATTTTAAATGTCTAATCTTAGTCACCTAAAAACATGAATTATCCACTTCTTTATGCTCTTAGCCTTTTGGATCTCTGTGAGGTTTTCCTTCCATAATTTTTTTTTTTCTGGATTCCTCCATAAGGCAGCAAGGTCTTTTTCCTTAATGAAAAGAGGTATGAAAAGTTTTAAACTCTGGATTATAGGAAAGTGGTTTGTGGGAAGATGGTAAATAGCAGCCATAAATCTTTTCCTTCACAGGAAAGGAATGTGCTCTTCCACGTTTCTGAAGACATGTTACTAACTAGATTGGCCTGACCTAGTAGGATAATTCCTAGTTTATTTAAATTGGTTACTTTATTTGACAGTGAGAAAAAGGAACAGCATTTTCTTGATAGTTTGGATTATTAAGTACTGGTTCATTTCATTAGTGTATTTTTTGCAATAGATAGACTGCTGGACAGAACAAATGCTGCAGTGAACATGGGCACACCCTAAATGGCCAAGAATTGCAACTTTTTACCTTGATAGAAACTCTTAAGGAAAATATATTGATAGTTCTAATTAATCAGATTGACTAGGTGTCGTGGTTTAACCCCAGCCAGCAACTAAGCACCGCGCAGCCGCTTCCCACTTCCCCTCCCAGTGGGGTGGGGAGGAGGAAAAAAAAGTAAAACTCGTGGGTTAAGAACACTTTAATAACTAAAGTAAAATATAATACTCACAATAATAATAATAATGAAATATAATAATAATAGTAATGAAAAGGAATATAACAAAAAAAAGAAATAGCACCCAAGAAAAGACAAATGATGCACAATGCAATTGCTCACCACCCGCTGACCGATGCCCGAGCAGTAATCTGCGCCTCCCGGCCAACTCCCCCCTGTTTATATACTGGGCATGGCGTTCCATGGTATGGAATACCCCTTTGGCTAGTTCGGGTCAGCTGCCCCGGCTCTGCTCCCTCCCAGCTTCTTGCACAGCTGCTTGCTGGCAGAGCATGGGAAACTGAAAAGTGCTTGGCTTAAGATAAGCGCTACTTAGCAACAACTAAAACATCAGTGTGTTATCAACATTATTCTCGCACTAAATCCAAAACACAGCACTGTACCAGCTACTAAGAGGAAAATTAACTCTATCACAGCTGAACCAGGACACCAGGGTATGTGCAATATTTATTCTGGAAATGTAACATACACTAAGTAAAAAAACAGGAAGAAGAAGATTGTTGAGAAATAACAAGAAACTTTTATATGTGTACTGACTTCGTCTTCTAAAGAATGGCCTCAAACCAGTGATGGCATATCTTATTTGATAAAACTTTTTGGATAAATCTGCACCCAACAGAAGAATCATCTTAACTTGAATGATAAAATTTCCTATAAAACACTTACAGTCTGTGGTGGGTTGACCCTGACTGGATGCCAGGTGCCCACCAAAGCCACTCTATCACTCCCCCTCCTCAGCTGGACAGGGGGAGAAAATAAAATGAAAGGCTCGTGGATTGAGATAAGGACAGGGAGAGATCACTCAGCAATTACCGTCATGGGCAAAACAGACTCGACTTGGGGAAAAAAAATTAATTTAATTTATCACCAACCAAATCAGAGTAGGATAATGAGAAAATAAACCCAAATCTTAAGAACACCTTCCCTCCACCCGTCGCTTCTTCCCGGGCTTCACTTTACTCCCAATTTTCTCTACCTCCTCCCCGCAAGCAGCACAGGGGGGCGGGGAATGGGGATTGCAGTCAGTTCATCACACATTGTCTCTGCTGCCGCTCCTTCCTCCTCAGGGGGAGGAGGACTCACACTCTTCCCCTGCTCCAGCGTGGGGTCCCTCCCATGGGAGACAGTCCTTCATGAACTTCTCCAACATGAGTCCTTCCCACAGGCTATAGTTCTTCATGAACTGCTCCAGCATGGGTCCCTTCCACAGGGTGCAGTCCTTCAGGAACAGACTGCTCCAGCGTGGGTCCCCCACGGGGTCACAAGTCCTGCCACCAAACCTGCTTCAGCGTGGGCTCCTCTCTCCACGGGGCCACAGGTCCTGCCAGGAACCTGCTCCAGCGCGGGCTTCCCATGGGGCCACAGCCTCCTTCAGGCACATTGACCTGCTCTGGTGTGGGGTCCTCTATGGGCTGCAGGTGGGTATCTGCTCCACCGTGGACCTCCATGGGCTGCAGGGGGACAGCCTGCCTCACCATGGTCTTCACCACGGGCTGCAGGGGAATCTCTGCTCCGGTGCCTGGAGCACCTCCTCCCCCTCTTTCTTCGCCGACCTTGGTGTCTGCAGAGTTGTTCCTCTCACATCTTCTCACTCCTCTCTCCAGCTGCAATTGCTGCTGCACAGTAGCTTTTTCCCCTTCTTAAATATGTTATCACAGAAGCGCTACCACTGTCGCTGATGGGCTCGGCCTTGGCCAGCGGCGGGTCCGTCTTGGAGCCGGCTGGCAATGGCTCTATTGGACATAGGGGAAGCTTCTGGCATCTTCTCACAGAAGCCATGCCTGTAGCCCCCGCTACCAAAACCTTGCCACGCCAATCCACTACACTGTCTTACCTGCTTCCCTGTCCTACTATGAAGTTTGCTCCTGCAAGATGCATTGACCACACTGTCTCAGCTGATGGTGATTGCTTTCACCCTAATGTTTGCAGTAGCTGTGCACCCCTTTGGGACATGAAGAATATTATAGGGACCAAGGTAGTGGTATTTCATTCTAGTGACAAGCAATGCAATGGAAATCTCAAAATATATTAGTATTTTAAAATACACAAATTACCATTCCAGTGGTAATGAACTACTAACTACTGCAAAGACATTCTATGAGGAAAAAAAGGTCCCATAGTGGTTTCTAATCCCACTGAAACTAAGAAAGGTTTTCAGAAAGACATTAATTACTGAAGTTCTAATGAAGGAGAATTTTCCACTGGCCAAACTACAGGAAGGGACATGTATCTTTAGCCCTTGTTACTCTCAGGAAGCCTCACTGTTCACTTGCACTCTATCTGATAAAAGAAAGACAGCCATGAAAAATAACAGTGAAATATTTGGAGTTACTATATTAGTAATGCATGCAACTTCCAGAATACTATAGATAAGGGCTAGAAATATCAAACAAGAATAAAGATAAGGAGGAAAGAAAAACAAGTGTGACTCAAGAAATAAATGATGACTATTCCTTATCACCTCAGTACATTTCTACGCAAAATGCATAAGATGAGGTCCTCTGGATAAATACTACATTTAAAATACAAATTTTCAAATGGATCTACCTGAATTACAATGCAAAATAATAATAAAAATAATAATAAAAAGGTAAGATTCAAGGAGAATATAATAATTGAATCTGAACTCATATGCTTGCAAACAAAATGCACAAGTATGTAGGAATAAAAACAGAAAGGCTGAGACACAAACTGAGTTTCAATTAGTAAGGAACACAAAAGACAACAAGAAAAGGTTCTATAAATACACTATAAATAAGAGGAAAACAAAGGCAAGAAAAATTCCATTACCAAATGGAAAAGAAAGCAAATAATAGATGACACAGGAAAAGCTGAAATATTCAGTGCCTTCCAGTTTCTTTACGCTTTACCAAAACATTAAATTGTGACTAGCTACTTGAGTTTATCCAGAAGATAGGAACATAGTCCAAATAAGAAGAATAGACTGAAAAATATTGAGTTACAACAGTCTGAATTGTTAGGGCCTTATGAAATTCACATTTGAATGCTTTTCTGAAGCAATCTCTAAGTCTTTACTGTCATTCCCAAGGACTAAAGGAAAGCAAGTGTACTAGCTATATTTAGTAGAAGGGAAAAAGAGAATGAAAAACTCAGAAGTTATCTTCCTTTTCATCTCTAGAAAGTCTGGGTGAAATCATTAAATAATCAAATAAATACCTGAAAATACTAAAGTAAGAGAAAAGAATTAACATTGATTTCACAAGAGCAAATGATGTTAAATTTGTCCAAGTTCTTTCTTTGACCGAATATAGTGAGTATGGGAGAAGTTGTTGTTTGGATATTTGGATTTTGCAACATTTTTGGTATTATTAGAATGGCTCAGCTCCTAAGCAAGCTAAAGAAATACTGGTCTAGATGTAACTTACATCAATGGCATTTTTACAACAAATTGACTGGTTTATGTTCAACAAATTTGAACAGTAGCTCTCAAAAAGAATTATCAATATGTCTCTGTCAAAATGGGAAGGGATCTCTTTCAGATAGGGTTTATCGTAGGCCAAGTTCCACTTAACAGTTTCACCAATTTGGGTGACATAGTGACATTTTTGCAGGAAACTCCAAAGAACAAGGTTTGCAAGCTCTTTGGAGAATATGATCATAAATCAAAATGATCTTGGCTAATTGGAGAGAAAGCAAGAAATTGACAAGAGCAAATTAAATGAAAGCATGAGCAAAGACCTACAGTTCAAAGAGAGTATTTAAAGGCACTCATACAAAATGAGACCTGTACAGGAGTACAGAAAAGAATCTAAGGGTTATAATGTCTTTGAAATTAAATATGAGTCAGCTACATGTTTCCATTACAAAAACATTACATTAGGCAATGCAGATCAGGGCTTCAGCAACAGAAGTAACCTGTGTAGGACATGGAAAATAATTATTCTGTTCTATCAGTTCTGATGAAACTGGAGATAAGTTGATGTAGATTCATTTTTAGGAAAAAATAAAAAACGCTTTCTAATTGTTTAGATGATAAAACACCAGAACAGCCTAACAAAATCTCCCTCATTTTTGCTATTTATTGCATTTGAATTGAAGAAAGAAGAAAATAATAGGTTTATTCTACTGTTTGGTTGATCCAGTGCATGTTGGATCTATTCCTTTTAAACAATTAGCTTCTCATTGAACTTGAGGCATAAGCTTTCAATGGATACCAAAATACATGGATATTATAATCTATTATTATCCATTATGAGCTTAACTGAAATGCTTTTCAGTCATGTCTTTTTCTTTAGGCTACTCAGGCCTTCTAGATAAGCATATAGCCTTCATTTGCCACAAAGCTTTCTTACCGTCCCTATGCCACTTGATAGTTTTGATTGTTTTAGAATTGTACTTGCTTAAGAAACACATATTAAAAAACCATACACATCGTTATATAAACCTACATAACATTCTCTATGCAGTTCTTTGTGTTTTCATGGCTTCACAAGAGTGAAAATGTTATTAGCATTTGTAATTAAGTTTACTGATTAAACGAAGAAACCTAAGCATAACAAAAAATTATTTTGTTGGCTTAATACAGCAGCTGCGTAAAACTTTGGATGGTGTTGTATAATAGAGCTTTGTAATCCTCCTAGATGTCCACCTTAGATCCAATTCATCAGGGTTCTGTATAACAATATTAAATTAAAGAAGATGAAATGCTGTACCAATGTACCTTGCGTGGCAGAAGTAAGTATCTTACTCTTCCAAAGATTTCATCAGGAATTCAGCTATCTGGATAAAACGAGGTTTGACTTTTTCCTGCCCTCCTCCCCCTTTCTTTTGATTTCTGGAAGTTAGTGAACGCTTGCAATATTGGAGTGTTCTGCTAGAAGGGGTCCTCAACTAGCACTTAATTGTAGTGCAAATTACAGAATAAGCAATCATTACTCAAACATTACATTGTTAAATATATTACTGTGAGCTCACAGCTGCAGTAATGTTTGTACCTCTTCAGTTATAGTCTGTATTTACAGTGGTGTAGAACTCTGAAGGCCACAGAAGTGTTAATTTCACTCTGAAATATGTAACTTGACTTGTATATTTTATTAGTTCTTTAGCAATTCCAAAGCTATATTTGGGGATATTCATAATTACTTTTTTTTAATATTTTTTTTAATAAAAAGTAAAAGCTCAGTTTGGAATTTCATCTTGAAATACAAAGTTTTACTTCATAGTTAAGTAAGGGTTTTAATGATTTTAAATTAAAAGGGAAGCTAAAGAAAAGTATTAAGTGAACAGGCTTTTTTAATACAAAAAGGTACACAATTCATTTAAAAATTGTGACAATAAAACACTTTGACTTTTTAATTAAGACCAGTTTGTTTATTTTCATACCATGGTTTCACAAACCAGAGACAAATATGCCAGGGCTATTACATCCTGAATGTCACGGGTAAATAAGAGATTGAGGTAACTCATCTTGAGGTGATAAAAGGTGGTATCCAGATAATGAAACCCAGACATTGACATAGATTTTTCTCTACATTCCAAAAGCAATCTCTACTAGAGTCTGCATTTGGAAGCAAAGTAATAGGCCTCGCCACATTACTTCTCTGTGTGGCTGATAGTGTGCTATTAGGAAAGATATTTTTCATAAAAGTTGTATGTTATTAATTAATCATTGAAATATACTGATACTTTCAACTGCAATATCCCAAGTTATTTAATTATTAGCTAGTTGTGAAATCTCGATGCATCCATTTAAATTTGAACTATTATTTATCTAGCATGCAATCATAGCTGTATCCAGTCTAAATTAAAAATGCATCAAAATGCACTGAAGACACTTTATTTAAAGTGTTACCAAATATGTTACAGGACGTAAAGCTGTGTAATTACTTAAGGGATCATATTTATAGCATTGGAGTATCCCAAGCATTAAATGGCTTTTGTAGTTGATTAAATGTTGAAGTGATGCTGAGGTAGAACTGCCAACGCTGCCAATGTGCAACCGATACATTTTCTCCCAGTGTCTGAAGTGCTGTGCTGGCGTCCTTTAGGGCTGTCCAATACTATCACTTGAAACAGCAATGAATGATAGAGATTAGGGTTCATTTGTAATGTGCGGAGCATTCAGAGAGGAGTATGAGAGATTAAGGAGCACATAATGGAACGTCAGAAATCAGGAAGAAATAGCATCATGGAGGTGGAGGACTGATGTACAATGCTAGAAAGAGATAGCCAAGGATGAGAGAAGGTAGAGGTGAAAAAGGCAGGGAGCGGAAAAACGAAGTGGACTTCATTTTCTCTTGAAAATATTGTCTAGGTATCTGACAAGAGGGTAGGTAAGTGCAACACCTGGAACACTTAAAAAATATTTTTTAAAAGAAACTTTATGAGATCTGTAAAGACTGCAAATCAGTGGAGGTGATTATGTGTGTGTATAGCCATGAGCCAAATAATGGTTTTTTGCATGAACACAATGCAGTCTGGGTAGCATCCTCAGTGGGAACATGATTCTGCCTCCCACACACAATGCAGCTGAATAAAATGCTAGCTATATGTGCAGACTCAGCAACAGGGGTATGTATGGTCAAGGGAAACAGAAAGACTCACCAGAGAACATACAAAATCTCAGAACAAATTATGAGTGGTCACTAGTGACCACTGACTGGATGACACTACCAGGACTGCTGTAGTATGTTCCTTGCCATCTACCCTAAAGTTGTGAGTGAATGGTGTTTTCCTTATTCCCATGCATTAGTCCAATTAGTCCATATACAGCCTGTTTATTCAGATTTTGCACACAGAAAAAAGAGAGCAAAGGAAAGGTAACTTCAGACAAAATAAAGAACTCTGTTTTTTCAGTGTTCTGTCTGCTTCATATTAAGAACACCCTTCTGACCCTTCTAATACTGTATTTGGAAACAATTGATCTATGTATAGGATTATAATACTTTCAAATGTCCTTTGGAGGAAAAGTCATTTTATTTGGTAAATAGAATGCATGAATAATGAAGAATACAAGAATACTATAAAATAATTAGGAAGTGGTTCAAAGGTGCTCATTAACAATGGAGGAAATTAAATATGCAAATACATTATTATCACAGACTTAGTTAACAAACAAATGAGTAGGAAAAAAAGATTGCGCCTTCTAATTCATCATTGTTTAAAAGACACCTGTGAGTTTTATCTGAAAAATGACAATGCTGAGAAATGCAGATGGTTGCATTTTGCCTTCTAACAGTAATTTCTTTTACACGTTACTTACATAGGGAGAGGGGGCAAGAATGTTTCCTGTAAGAAGACAATATGATTTAAATATATATAACACAATTTACATATAATTTAAATATTTAAGTAAAATGGCTAAATAAAGGCGTGAAAGACATCTTTCCCTCTCACACATCTCTCATGCTTTGTCTGTTTTCTCAAAGCAATAGGAACCGCTAGAAACCCCATCTAAAAGATTTGTCATGGAAAATTTGACCAGTTAAACAGCTTCCTACACTTCTGCTGTGGTGCTTCATTAACACTTCATAACATGGTGGCACCTGAGAATGAAGCTATGTACACAGAAAAATTTCATTACATCTGCATAAATGATTTTCAGAAGAACACTATTTTCTTTTATTTTTTAAGCCAACTGTTGTTAACATCACTTCACATTTCAGCCAAAATAATCTCATTGTCCTCTAAGATCTCAATACGGAGATTAACTTTTTTACATAGCCTACTCAGGGTTAACAGCAAAATTCCTTGAGTTTTACTTAGTGGAGTGAAGCCGTTCCTTGAGCCTGAGCAGGGTTAGCACATCCCTCCTAGTCCCACGAAGTCTCTATAGGAATGTTAAGACAGCCAAGATCCCTCCATTCTCACAAAAAACTTAATCTTTGAGAAAAATTGAAAGTATGATGTTGTTACTATCTGTCCTGTTCTTAAAGAAAAATTTTTAATACAAAACTAGGTTAAGTCTATTGCCCTGTAAACTTCAAGGAGTCATTCAAAACTGGAAAAAGACTGACAGAAAAGAAGTCTGTGCTATTAACATGTAATACATAAAGCCGATTTCATGCATATTTAGCAAGTAATAAACATTGTCCATGCGAGGATGGTGTTTTGATCTAAACTATGAGTATAAAGGATATAAGCAGAAGAAAATTAATGAAGGTTCTACAACAAGTATCTGCAGCAAGTAGCTATTACCAGTGTTGGTTTTTTAATGTATTTTAGGGGAAACTTTCTGCATGAATACATTAGGTTGGTTTAGCTGTTAAAAAACAAGAGAAAACGGGACAGTAGTTAAAGACAAACAACTACATAAGAATACTTAAGATAGTAGGGCCATAAACTTTTGAGGACAGATGGTCTTTTGAGCTCACTGAAGCAACTGCTTAAAAGAACAAGGACAGTGTCAAGATAATTCAGTCTTCAGAAAAAAATAAATCATAGTCAACTTAAATAGTTAACAGAGGGGTTTCAGAACCACAAGTAGGCATGGCAGAGCTTGCCAGATGTTAAACTGGAAGGTAGAAAGGAAAAGCTATCTACAACAATGTTTGCATCATTCAGAAAGGAGCAGTTATACACCTCTTATACTTGCCAGGTCTTCAGATTGTTTCTAACTTCAGAAGACACTCAAAGTGCAAAGTTCTTTCAAAACACCTGTATATAATACAAATACATTGGTGTGAGAGGAGTTAATGTACACCTTGCTATGTCAAGGCTATGTTATGTTTCCTTATTGCAGGCATTTTACATCCTCCATATTTTATATTAATAAAAGAGAGACCAAAGACTAAAATAAGAATTTGGGCTCTACATCTTTACCTGAGACAATCTCAATTTTATTTTATATTTAATAAAAATATCTTTGATATATCTCCCTATATTGTCATTAAATATCATTTGAATATATGCCTTTTCTATGGTAGTGGTACTAATGAGGATGCTGGATATCCATTTTTAGGAGAAGCTATATGAAGGAATTGACAGATCAGACATCAGGTGAGCAGACAGCCTTTCGTGCCCCTGGAGAGCCTATATATCTTTCAGAATCGGATATTATTAAATGGGATTGGCCAGGTGTGAAGTGATGAAACAGGAAACAAGCGGTGAAACAGGACTGGACCAGAATATTTGAGACAAATTTAAAGAACTGTAAATTTCAGCACTGTGATTTCCATGAGTATGGAGGAGATATGGGAAAGCAAGATAGGGGATTTAGCAGCTTCTGGAAATTTAAGCTTCTGATAAAATCTCACAAAGTAAAATTAGTTTGATAGTCTATCCTATTTATTGCTTTCTACTTTAACAAAGTATCACAGACCTTGCTTGGGTAGGCAGGATGGAGGGGAATATGTGCTGAGAACCATGGGTACTAAACTCATCTCAGTGTGATATTTGTAATTTGTTTCCATAAGTATTCAATATATCCACAGTTTTTTGGTGTTTTTTTTGTTTTTTGTTTTTTTTTTTAAAGAGAAGAAAGGAAAGAAAGAAAAACATTTGCAAGAAAAACAGTCCCCTATTTCAGAAATAATGTTTGCTGGCAAACAAGTACAGTATGTGCTCTAAAACAGTTTACTCTAATACAATATATACTGAATTACTTCTTGAATTGCCACCTTCCAAAAGAAACAAGTAATAGTTCAGAGGATGAAAATTACTGACCGATTCTGCTGATTATATATATTTATTGTAGGTTGTGCTATAAATGTACCAGACATGGAATAAGCCAACTCTTTCATTCTATTAAAAAAAAACCAAAAAACCCCACACAACACATCAATTTTTCCTAGTACACTGGAAACATATTTTTTATAGAAATAAACACATTTTGCAACCTTTTCTTTTTCTCCTTTACTTTGATAAAATAAAAGGTACATAGCAGGGTGTCTTGTAACAAACTGTCTGTTGAAATTGCAACAGGACATTCTATATGCCTAGTGGCCATTTAATTTAATGAGATTTTTATTAGTGTACACCGACTGGGTTATTTAAACCACAGGGGTCTTTGCAAGTAAAAGCACAATTTGAACATGGAACAAAACCAAACCCAGCTATTTTATTTTAAAAATTAAACATATTGCATTTTGATTAATCTTTTTAAATGGTGTTTTTCCTAACAATTTGATGAAATTGTACTTCGGCTGAAGTACAAAAAATAATTCAGTTCTTTAATTGTCATTGCAGAACAGTACAATTTCTTCGAGAATCTCAACAGACTTTACTGCAAAAGGGCATTATCTTTGCATCTGAAGCATGGAAATGAGGTTTACATCCCAAAAATTCTCTTTGTTATCCTACTTGAAGGAACATTTCTATTTACTTCATATTTTCACATTCTAATCTTTACACACATGGGGGGCAGGAAAGTGGATGTACATGGGTGTCCAAAATAATCTGAAATATCTATCAATCATGGCAGTCTTTAGACTTCTGCATCTACTTTATTTGACTGCTGTTCCAGTTAGCTTAATTTGAGATAGTTGTATTTTAGAATGGCTCTATATTATTAACACCAACAAGATTGACTCACATTCTAATGATCAGTTTTACATTGAGGTTCATCAATAATTTAATCTTCACTCTTAAACTACTTCATTAAGGTTTCTTTAAATGAAACATCAAAAACTATAACATAAAATTTCTGTTTTGCAGTATGGAGATTACAAAGGAAAAAAAAACTCTCACAAGAAAAGTAATGTTTTATTGAGAAATGTTTCTTCTAGCTAAGGATCATTTGAAGTTCAAAAAATCCTTCTGTACTTCTCTGAACTGAAAGTACCAGGCATTGTACATACTGTGAAGTACAGTTTTTGTTTCAAAGAGCTTGTAATTTAAACAAACTCTGCCATTTGTAAGAAATAGCCAATGAGAATTAAGAAAAAATAGTACCAACATCTATAGGATGGATAAAAAGGTTCCGGCCAAGAATGTGGAACAAATGGGTGTCAACAGGGTGCTACTTAGCAGTACAGAGATTTTTTAGCTCACTTAAGAGAAAACCAGCTAAGAAGCTACACAGCAACAATCTACATTAAAAGAACATCGTCAGGGTTACAAAGTCAAGCATTCAGATTGCTAGAATTTCATGATGCCACAAATGAAGTGTTACTGTATTTTGGAAAAGCAGTATCAAATACCTAGCCTGCCTTAGCAAATATGGGAAGCTTTCAGTGCTAATCATTGCTTGACCTAGGTCAGATGTATTACTTTCACAAACGAAAGGAATGAAGAAGAACAACAATTCCCTTAGTAATGGACTATGAATACATCAAATACTACTAGTGACCAAACATGAAAGACAATTATTATTGAATCACATAGTTCAATACAAAAAAGGATGACAATTCTTTTGTGGACTGTCTGCATCTATGAATCTGTAAACGGTGTTTCTAACATGTATATATGTAATCTATTCCATTTTATATGATTCTATTCTGTACGATTAAGGAGAGAGACTTGCTCTTCATACTGAATATGTAAATTTAAACACTTACAAAGGTATTTACACATGAGCTGAAGTATTTGCTTTGTCATTTCCCTGTTTCAAAAATAGAAGTAATCTAGCAAAACAAGGCCCAGTTGGATCTTTCAGAGGCAGGTTACCACTCCTCCCCGCAAACAATGAATAATCAGCTAGAAATATTCAAAATGAATGATTTATTAATAACAGATGAATTTCAAATTGTTGGCTGACATTGCAAGAACTCACAAATAGCAACTAATAATTGTATTAAAGATTGAACTAGAAATCTTCATTCGTGAAAAGATTTATGATGAGAAAAAGGGCTAAATTGACAATGAGTAGAGGGCATGCCTCTGAGCTCACTTTTACAGGATTAATTCTACTGACTTTAAGTCAGTAGGTTTGTTTGTCTGTTTGTTCTAACTCACAACAGTCTGAGTAGAGAAGCAGAATAATTTTTGTAAGCAAGAAAGTAATTTACTGTATAAAATGTCAAGAAGAATCTGTGTGTAAGGGCCAGATGTCATACAAGAAAGCAAAGTAATGCAAATGGGCAAAAGTAAGACTCAAACATATATTAAATCATTAGTTAGAGAAGATATTACCTTAAAATGAAGATATGCCGTTCCAAGCTAAAATATGTAATTCAAACAATCTTGTTTCAAGTTCTCTGGCTTAGTCTATGGAAGTGAAGAACTGATGAACAGCCTGATTTGATTTTACAAGGTGTGACACTAGAGACTGAATACAATGTTGCTACTAAACCATAAGGGGGGAAAACGGTGTCCTGCTTCACACTCTGTTTTACTTCCCTATATTGCTTAAAAACACAGAAGACACATGATTTATTCTATATGTTTATTCTGAACAATTTATTCTGTATTGTAATGACAAAGCAAACATCATTCTAGGATCATCCTGGATTAGTTGGATGTTTGGATCTTGAAAAATTATTCCTACAGCATGGTTTTCTTTTGAAGATATGGGTGTACAAGAACTATGTGACTGTTTTCTGTTTCTTTTTGAGAAAAAGCCAGGTCTCTGGCTGATTCCGGAATCTAAAAGCTAACAAGGTGACTCAGAGCCACATTGTCCCTTCTTACTGATCTATGCTTCATTCAGTGCAAATGTAATCCACTATTTTGTCATGATGTTCAAATTTAAATCTCTCAAACTAATGTAAATAATAGGAAATCATCAGTAGGAAATAAAAGAACTACAGAGCAGATTGGAAAAGGAATTTACAACAGTAATTGAACATCGAAGGACAAGCCACTGGGAGAAAAGGGAACACATTACTGTCAGTAAATGTGAAATGTTTATAATTCGGGTTAATAATTGGGCATTGTAAAGCACATAAGAAAACTAATTGTAATTATACATCTTAACACAGACTACAGGTATCAGACTATTGGATATTACAGTTACAGATACCAGATACTACAGATTACATTATCTTCTTTCCCACAAGTTACCTCTTTGAATGTGTCAAAAGCCAACTCTCTAATACTGCCAATCTTACCCAATCACAAATCATGACCTATTTTTCCCTCAAAATTATGAGCTGGACTTTAAAATCGGGAGATTTTATTTTGACATACGGTCTCTTCCCTCGTGAGATTTTAACACTTGAAAATACATGAAGAAATCCTGTCCTCTCCCGGAAGAACCATAGTAATTTACCTCTGTGAAAGGCTTTTATACACCAGAGCAGGAGTTGAGAGGAAATTTGGTATCAGTGGAAACAGAATTGCCAAAGCAGAAAATCTGCTTTTAGTCAGCAGTATTCTTGTTTTATCCAAGGGCTACAGCTTACAAACTGTAAAATGCTCAGTTGCTTTATTTTTATCTTCTGATAAAAACAAAGGCAACCTTCAGTCTTCCATCATTCCTCCTCAGAAGGCTCATGTCAGGCAGGGTAATGTCAGTTCCAAGATAGCTAGAAATTTATTTTCATTGCACATCCATAGGAAAGGAATGCTATTAAAGAAATAATCACACTATATGAAATCCAGCATGCTAGCAGGTAAAGGATATATGAAGCATAGTCTGATCATCTCTTCAGAACAGAAAATCCTGATTGGGACTATTGCATCTAGCCATACGTAATTCAGTGTAAAAAAATCAGTGAGATTTAAAAGCTTCATACAGAGGCTCTAATTGAATTTAGGTGAAGCAAAACTAATGCACTGTCTGGCATATCTGAATCATCTCTGCCTAAAAGAAGCATTCTGCTTCTCCCTATGGTTTATGAGCAAGGATGCTGGTCACAGACCATACCCCATGCTGACCAAGTGCGCTAATGGGTATACATGTGAGTTAGGGAAGCACTCTCCCACTAAAAAATAGCCACTTATTCACCACTGGTACACACCCATGGCCAGCCCTTAAGATATAGACCTGTAACAACAATTTTAAAGTGATGCTGTGTAGAGGGCCACGTATTCTGAGTCCTGTACTGACCACGTCTGATCCTTCCCTCTCCCCACCTAGCCATGAGCAATCACGTTATCTTTAGGCTCCAGAGTATAAATATGAAGCATGTAAAGTGGGAGGGACGATGTGTACAGCCTCCTGTATTCTGTGAAGTATGCAAACTAAGATTTAGGTTTTTAAAAGATACTTATATGCAGTACTGAGAAAATACTCCCTTTCTCAGAATATAATTCAATGTAAGCTCAAACTGTGCAATGACTTGCTATTTAAAGTCTATGTACTAAATTTTAGGGTAAAAGAAGTACTTATCAATCATATCCAATTAAAATAATTAATTTACTTTATTTTGTCAGTAATATAGGTAGCACATCAGTACACCAAATAGACAGATAGACAGCAAGCATACAAACACTTCCTAAGGGTACCCACTTTTGAACATGAAGCTGATCAGTGCTGTTTTCAGAGTCTTCACTGTTTGTAAGTATAGATCACCGCCAGACAGTTAGATAATATTGTTTTTAGTTTTTCTTGTTCTGTTGCTTGAGTCTTTACAAAAGGTTGCTTGTCTGTGCAAGTGCTATTAGTTGCCATGACAGTATTTGTGATATCAATAAAGCAGCAGTAAGTTCGAAATGTCCTGCTCCTGCAAGGTGCTTGGTGCCCATTGCAAAACAAGCAGACAGAGCCTGTCTTTCATGGTTCAAAGCGCCAGAAAAAAATTAGATACAAAGCCACAAATTATTCTTAACAAGCCTGGCTACTGTCTTCAATCCTGTAAGCCAAAGCCCTTCTGGAGGAGTAGCTAGTTCAGCAGAACTGGCTGTTAAAATTTGCTGGCTATGCAAATCAGCTGTTCACATTTTCATTCATCAAGTTTCCTGTACCATCCTTTCCATTTCTGGGAAGCCACCCACCCATGCCTCATTCTGTAGCTCAAAACATAAGAAACTCACCTTCCACACAGAAGAATACTAATCTCTGCCTTTCTGTTTTCTATCTGTTTCATGGTTTCATCTATTATGTGACGACCATGTGAGACAGGGTTGCAATGCTAATAGCAGATGCATAATGTACGATGCTATGAGGAAGGAGTGTGAGAGAGGAGTTAAATGAGTGAGTCCCACTTGCGGTGCATGACACTTAGACAGGTCCACCTTCCCCATTTACTCTTAAAAACCCTACCTTCCAAAACCGGTATTAAATCTCATGGCTGTTGACCCACTTCCCACCAACTATATACAGCCTTCCAAAAACAATACCACATAAATCTCTGAGCTACCTAACCCTGCCTCCCCATCCAATTCTTCTCTACCCCATTCACAAGGTCAGGTTTTGGCATGGGATCTACTACTGTGCAGAGCAGATAGCAGAGTAAGTTCTGGATCCTGGGACGATGCTTCAAATGCTGCTAGCTCCAAAGAAGGCTGCATCTCAGAGTAACTATCCAGCATAACTTACATTAGAGGAGTGCAAGATAGTTAAAGCTTACTTCCCGCTCCCGCCTTTGAAATAAAAGGAAGCTACTTTGCATATGCAGTGGTGAGAAAGCTGACTTCTTGATGGGGAAGGAAGACAGGGAAAGAGAGGAAGATTGAACTCTTGGACCAGTGGGCCTTACCATCTAAGGAACTCAATGGCTCTAGTTTTAAAGTCAGCCCTGCTTTGAGCAGGAGGTCAGCATAGACAACCTCTAGATGTCTCCTCCAATTTAAAATATTCTGTGGTTCAATTACTCAGTGGATGGCTTTCTTCAAAAATGACTTAGTGTGTCCTTCTTTTGGCCTGATTTAGAGGGTGTTTTTAGAGGGTAGGGGGGTTGTCCTGCTCAGTATGACCAAATTCAGAGGGTAATCTCTGCTCTTATGTATATGCCAGTTTGTAACAATAATGAAGGGGGAAATATAGGCCAAAGGTCCACCTTGAAGAGTAGAGTCTCTTATTTTCAATATCATTCAAAAACAACCAGAGCAGACTACTGCAGGACTATCTCATGGAAAAGCTTCCCACGGAAATGAACATAGGTGGACAAAAGCTTTGTTCTTAAGAATGCAAAGAGCAAGGACAGAAAAAAATCATCACCTGACTATACAGGTCATGGTATAGTTCATAAAATGATTTCTCATTAAAGCAGACATGGTGAACCTTAAAGAATCTGAAACACTTAAAATTCTTTTAGTGCTTAACTCTATCAGCAGGAATTGTTGTACAACTACAAAAATTATCTTTAGGCAGGACTGAAAAAAGCAACATAAGGTCAAGCAGATACTTCCATTTTCCTAAATCAATTATAAATATTATGCTATTTAGGAAGGAGGGTAGCTATGTAACCACTAAAATAAACCAGAAGATAAATAAGTAGTATATGAACTATGAGGCTATTATAACTGGAATAATTCAGTATCTACATGTTGTGGGCTTTTCTGTTGTTTTTTAATATGGGGGGAAAACTTACAGGATAAATGACTGAACTAGCAAAGAAACTAGTAACATCCATTTCTATAAAAAGTATATATAATTTAGAACACAACTAATTTTGATAACAAAATGCATTTACAGGTTTCTTTTTAAATACATATTTTGTGCTTCTTTGTATAAGCCATGGGAGACATAGAATTCAAGATAATTAAAGCTATAAATAGAAAGACCTGCTTCTTAAAACTACTGAAGATTTGAATTCAAGGGCTTAGACTTATTAGATGCTATTTTCTTCAATTTTCGCTCATTTGTTGGACTAGGCAGTGACTAAAGAAACTTTAACATTTATCTTGCTTTTAGATCTTATATCATTTATTGTAAAAATGCCTGTGGAAAGAAAGAACCAAGAACTGGTATGACTAATCCCCAAAGGATCAGTTAGTGAGCATCAGTTCTCCCCATTTTTTGGCCTTTTTGCCTGTTGACATTTACTGTTCCTTTTTAAAGTCATTAGGAAACTGCAAAACATAGCTTCTGATACAGTGAAAGTCCCCAGTGGCAGAAGACCAGGACAGATCTGAGAAGGCTTTCTTTGGCATAAATTAGCAGATCTTGGAATCCACAGACTGTTAAAATACAGGCAGTGATAAGTGGGACCTTTCTGGATCAGCAGCTTCCCACTTATGCCAGAACAGCAGCACATTAACATCCTAAAGATGTGTTTACTTATACAAATTAGGCAAGATGGAGAAAACTGAATTCTCACATAATGCAAATTAATGTGAATGAAATGTAAAACAAAAGTAGCTTTTATTTATTTAACACTTACTAAATCTAATTGGAATTAGATGTGTAAAAACTGCTGTTACCTGAATTTAACTACATAGAACCAAAATTCCTGTCTCCAGATCACCAGGAGCTGATAAGAACTGCACTTCTGAGAACTCAGAGACTTCAGTAAAGACCCTATCCTGGAGTTCGTCTTTAAGTCAAACTGCAAAGTTATCCTCAGTCTGGATCTGAAGCTTGATGCAAGCTCTGCTTCTTTCAGTTCCATAGAAGGTGTCTGAAGAATAAACAATAAAGTCTTTCAGAATGAAGAATTGTTTTGTGATTAAGGAAGTATGCTGGGACTAGTTCCCAGACCTGCTGCAGCCTCCCTGTCTGACCTCAATCTCACTATTATTCAGTTCCTTATCTGTAAAATAAGATAGTAATAGTTCTGTTCTTCCATTCTTTGTATGACTTGGTTCTCTGAACTGTCTGATCTTCAGAATAGCAACTGATTTCATTTGAGTATATTTTCTGGTCCTTCCACAACTACATTTTAATCCCAGCTGAGGTCACAGAGGTTCTTTTAATACAAGCGATTAAAAAAAAAAAAAAAAAAACAACCACTGAGTGTTTTTTGGGTATAGAATCATATCTGAAACCTGACAAAGTAATTCTGAAAAGCATTCATGTTAAAACCACTGGATAAAATGTTTACATTGGGACAATAAGAACTAGTGGGGGAAGGGCTAAGTGATGGATAAAATGATGGCAAAATATTTTGCCGAAGCTCTGGGCAAACAATCTACTTACCAAAAATAATTTATATCAAACTACCACATTTTACTGTGTATATGGACATGTGAGGACCCGTATACATCCTTTTCCTACGTTGCAAGTTAGGCAGATTACCCCACTTCCACTGACAAATGAACTGTCTTAAACTAATTCACATTAACCGCAACACTAAAATGTATGTAAATGTAGATTAATCGATGCACAAAAAAAAAAGTTATTTAATATATAAAAAGTTAGTGAAGTACTTTAATCAAGAGTATCAGAAAAGGAGTCTGGAGGTGAACTTCACTGAACATTTGCAAGACTGCATCAAGACTAGATGAAACAGAAAAAGATTCCTGGACCATCTCCCAAGATGCTCAAAACCATACCTGTCATGGGGGACATTAAGTACCAAGACAGCTGTTGGATAAAACCACAACTAATCAAGCATGCATCATCCCAAAGGGCAATTTTATGATCCAGAAAGGAGAGGATTTAACTAGCCTGCTCAAGAAGGATTAGTAGAAATTGTGAGAAATAGTGACATTCAATACCTTTTGACCACAAGCTGCTTCAATTTAACAAAGCAAGAAACATTCTCCCCGAATGAAGCAATATAAAAATATTGTATTTTGTAAGAGCAAAATGACATAATTGAGACAGTAAGTTGTAACTCTTTCTGATGTTCAAAGG
The DNA here is from genome assembly GCF_018139145.2 of Gymnogyps californianus. NCBI lineage: Eukaryota > Metazoa > Chordata > Aves > Accipitriformes > Cathartidae > Gymnogyps > Gymnogyps californianus. Next base: position 138,581,023 of record NC_059472.1, read on the forward strand.
CCATAGCAGTAGTAGATTGATCAGGACACTACTTCAGAAGCTTAGATCCAAAAAAAATTTGTTGAAATCTGTATTTTTGGAAGCAAGTTATAGAAGATGTAAGGCAATTATTACAAAAAATAAAAATACATGATCAGAAAGTAAGATAAAAAGTAAATCCTTAATGGGCTAACAAGATCTCTTTGTTAGAAGTGAAAAGTGCATATCCTACAACTGGAAACAATTAGGTAATAAAAACAACAGAATAGATGTTAGCAAAATAGGGACAAGGGAGTAAGAAAGATGTCAGCAGTTCTAATAATGGACAAAGAAAAACAAGTGAGATTTAGCTCATTAATAAGGAGTGGGGCAAAATAGGTAATACGGGCATGTTCTCCTAAGGCTCAACTTTCAAACAGGAGAAAGTGTTAGTGCTATACAAAATGAGCAAAACAGCTTTGGACAATTAGGAGGTAATAATGACTTTGAACACGCATTCTAGGGTATTCAGGGACTTACCTAACGAACTTACTGAACCACTTACAATAATTGTTAAGAATCAGAAAGTACCTGAGAAAAGCAAACCTACCAGTGATCATAAAAAAGGAAGAGAGATAAGATTAATCTTTAGGAACCATATATTTAACTCCATTGCTTAGGGAAACATATATAATGTAAGAAACGTAGGAAAATCATATGAAGAAGCCTAGAATTTTATAGTATGGTTTGAAGAAAGAGAGTGTCGTGGTTTAACCCCAGTCAGCAACTCAGCACCATGCAGCCGTTTCCCCCTCCCCCCTCCCAGTGGGGTGAGGAGGAGGAAAGGAAAAACAAAAAGTAAAACTCGTGGGTTGAGATAAGAACAGTTTAATTACTAAAGTAAAATATAATACTAACAATAGTAATAAGGAAATATAATAATAATAGTAATGAAAGGGAATATAACAAAAAAAGGAAGGGGGGGGGAGAAAAAAAAACTGTGATGCACAATGCAATTGCTCACCACCCTCTGACCAATGCCCAGTTAGTTCCTGAGCCGGATTCTGCGCCTCACAGCCAGCTCCCCCCTGTTTATATACTGGGCATGACGTTCCATGGTATGGAATAGCCCTTTGGCTAGTTCAGGTCAGCTGCCCCGGCTCTGCTCCCTCCCAGCTTCTTGCACACCTGCTTGCTGGCAGAGCATGGGAAACTGAAAAGTCCTTGGCTTAAGATAAGCGCTACTTAGCAACAACTAAAACATCAGAGTGTTATCAACCTCATTCTCACACTAAATCCAAAACACAGCACTGTACCAGCTACTAAGAAGAGAGTTAACTCTGTCCCAGCCAAAACCAGGACAGAGAGACACAGATAATTACCTACGCTCTCCAGCCTCCTCACACAGCAGCAGATCTGGAAACAAATTACAAAACATAGTTACAGTTTATCTCTTGAGAAGAGAACATAGTCTCTCCTCTTTTCTTGCGAATCTGCACACTGCCCTCTGCTCATTCATTTACATTCTCTGGCTATAGAGTAGGGAAGGACGGACCTGGGGATATGTCTTCTTCCCAGATCTTTCCACCTAACAGTTTGCTGTCAGAATAGAGTATCAGCAAATATCCTACCTTTCGCTGCACTGCGTACAGTCATAATGTAAATACCATCTTATAAGCCTGCCACATGCTTGTTCCTCTGTGGAACTAACACATCTGTGACAATTTACCCACAAGTGAACATTTAGGAGACTGCAGTCATAAGACTTGCTTAGCAGGAGGGTCATATCCAATGAATGAAGAGATCATTTTATACTTGCTCATAAAATGAGTGGATGAAAGAAATGCAACACAAGTCCCATACATACACGTGTTGTTTTTATGCAGCATCATGCAAAATTAATGGCAATGCTCTTGGCTGTAAGCAAATGGGAAATGAAAATGTAGTGAAGGACAACAGGAAGGATAATGAGCAGAACTGTAGCAGCATACAGTGTACAGAAGTGTGCAATGGTGTGTTACAAGGATCACTGTTACACCTGCTCTTATTTAAACATGCTACTGAATGATTTAAGGCTGGGGCAAACCACCACGGTAATTAAATTTTAAGATGACACTAAATTCATAGATTCTGAGAGTGTTAAGAGAGCTCAAAGATTCAGAACTATAAAAAGTAGACAAAATATGGGCAGAAAATATCAGGATGGAGATGCAGCTGGCTTTCTCATGTGAACTATTTATCTGGGGGAAAATAATATGAAATAAAGACATTCTATGAGAGAGTAATCTAGAAATGAACACTGATGAAAGGACTTACAAGTGATAATGGACAGTAAATTAGATATGTGTTTATAAAGCAAATTTGCAACAAGAAAAGGTCAATATGATTTGGGAACTGTTTGAAGGCAGGGATCATCTCATGACAAAGGCGTAAAAAGTCCCTCTTTGGGGTATGAAGAGCAAACTGCACCTAAAATACTGTAGGCAGACCTTGGTACTCCATTCTTAGGAGTGTATAGATCAGTTGAAAGGAATTCAGAAAGGAGCAGCAAAAATGATGCTGTCGCTGTAGCAATTCTCATGTTATTAAAGAGGTACAATGCCTGGATATAAAAGCAACAGCTTGTAAATAATGAAAGAGTATAACCATCGGACAAGAACAGACACTATCAGGACGAAAGGCTTCATAGATGGGTCAGCAAGATGAACTTAAGAAATTGACTTCTGAACAGGAGACCTATTTGGTTATGTCAAGAAAAGTGACAGAATTCCATCTAAACAGACAACTTGAACTATACCAGGAAAAAACCAAAACACGAATAAACAAAAAAATGTCCTTTGAAGCACCTAATGATTTGGCAAAAGGAAAACCAAGATGGAGTAACAGGTATTTGCTGTGTCAGTGTTCATTTTTCTTTATCGGAAGAGTAGTATTAAGGGCAATACAAAACACATTATGCAACATAGTAATAAAGTAGAATAATGAATCCAAGAGAACTTTCTCTTGTTTCTGTAACATAATTTTTTCATTAGGACACTACTGAAAAACAAAACTTCTTTTTTGCCTTTACCAAAGCTCTGAGGACCGAAGTCCTGTTCTGTTGTCTTTAACAAATACACATATTAAAATTTAAGGCAATCATTTTGGTTTTTATAATCTATAGTGAAGGCAGCACTTACGAACTTACAGCAAGGACTAGTAGCAGCAAGAGCCACTGTGTACTTTTGTAAACATATTAAGAAGAAAGAAGGAAATAAATAGAACAAGTAAAAAGCAGAGTGGATAGTAAATTTACTTAAGATTTCTTGGAATAAGAAAAGAGAGAACAAGTGGGGAAAAGCGGAAACAAATCTCTAAGGTTTCAAATGATCTGTGAAAAAGTTACAACAAAAATACTCACTAAATGAAAAAAATGAGTATAAGGAAGACAGTCATAGAAATATCAACAAAGGTGAAAGGAGGGTGAGAAACAGGCCAAGTAGAACGTAACAAAAAGGGAAGAATGCATTAAGGAGAGATAGCAAAAGATAATGTCAAAAGAGAGTCAGAGAACAGAGAAAAGGCAGGGATAACTGTCCAGATAGAGTGCAGCTGCACTGTTGCTGTGTCATCTGAGACTGTGTACGGTATGAAGGAAAACAATTTTGAAAAGATGGCATACAAAAATGGCAATTTGAAACTTGAGCAAAGTTATTGAGAATCCATTGATAATTGTCTTCTTGATCAGTAACTTTTGCTCTGAGAAAAGCTAAAATTTTTAAATCACATATAAAGCATGTTAGGTAGATGCTTTGCTGAAAGAAAAAAAAAAGATTTTGAGAGAGAAAATGGAAGGCAACTATAATAAATACTCCCAGAAGCTAGGATAAAAGGAAGCTCTTATTTACTTTTTTTCCCCCTAAAAGACAAGGTTTTGTCCAATACTTAATGCAATTATATCTTAAAATTGGAAAGCCCTGTTGCTTTTGCTCCTTCTCATAAACCTAGTGCATTTTGATTTGGTTGGTTTCAGGTCAAACTGGACATATGCCACTGATAAATTAGCGCTAATGATTTCCTGGGTTGAATGCACCACCTCTGAATTTTTAGTACATTTTAAGAAAAGATCAACAGGCATTAATCAGGCAACAAAGCAATAATTCATAACTCCAATTTCTTCCTCAAAGGACCAGCAAATTCAAATAAAAATTGGAAGACTCAGAAATACCACACATATTAGCCATCCCTGCTTGTCAATAACTGAAGATAAAACTGAATGCTTGGCTCTCTTTTCATTGATATTAGACTTGTTCACAAAGTGATCTGACTTCAAGTTTCTGACACATACGGCTTGATTTCATGGAGGCATGTATTTCTCCAAAGCACTTCCAGTTCTGTAATTATTCTTGAAAGCACTTCCAGTTCTATAATTAATGCCCTGTTTCGTATAAGTGTCCACTAACTTTTATCAGCATTACTGCATGCTGCAGATACTTTTGCTGTAGGATCAGCAGAATTTGGAAATACGGATTAGGGCTCACTTCCTTCTCATCAAGGATGGGTAATTCAAATTTACCTTTGAACAAAAGAGACAAAAGCAATACTGGATGTTCATAGCCAGAGAACAACCTCCTTATGCAACAGGAATGTACTTGTCACAGGAGGCAGCAGCCAGGAAATAAATACTTTTTCCACTGTCTTCCCTTCTGCCATCTTTCTTGCAACAGCTATTGACCAAGAGTCCCCCATTCTGAGCAGTAACAGCAGCTGACATGACAAAGTAGAGTTCCCCAATTTCACATTGTACTAGCACTGTCCTTGCTAAAGGTGTAGGTTCCAGCGGCACTTTTTCTCCTGGACCGTTAGGCATTTTTCAGTACAGGTGGGTAGGAAATGCTTTCCTACTGCAAAAGATTTCATTTTCCTTTTTTCCAAATCAAGATGAAAAATAAAATGATCCTAATTTTCATGAATTGTTCATGCAGAGTATATTTCTACTATATAGACTGTTAAGTTTCATTTTGATCCATTATGAGCCATTACATTATTTAAATAACATCCAGTTGTCAAACAAAAAAAGATATTTTTGAACTAAGAATTGACTTTATCATAAACTTATTGCAAGTTCTTTTCTATGGCCTGTATGACCCACAAACTGTTTTATTTGATAAGACAACGTTTCCCCTACAACGAAGAATAAGAACATTTTCTGGTTCCCTGTTTCTTAGACCACTGCCCATTTACTTTTGTCTGCACTGGGGTAAACACTTTCTTGGTGTCAGTCTGTAAAATCATTTCTGAAAGATTTGTTGAGTTTAGTGTGGTTCATTACTGTTAAATTTAGTGTGGTTAGTATCTGCAAAGATTGTGTGCAAATGAGAGCATCTGTAATTCTAATGCTCATAATTTAGCTCTGTTTTATGCTGTTAACCAGACTGATTAGCATTTTTAAGTTAGAAAATTATTTGTTGAATAGAAAGCATTGCAACTGATGATCACTGTTGGGTATAATAAAAAATTCCCAAACTGATGGAATTAGTTGAATAACGATGTTCAATTTCCTTGTAGTGTAGATTTGGGTAAGAAATTACCAAAGAATGGAATAATACTCCGCTCCATTAGTACATATCCAGTGAATGTTACAGAGTTTCTGAGTATGTCTCCATATCATAGAGTCTTCCAAAACAAATAACTTAGGGAAAAATTTAAGTGCTTGGTTACATAATCATTGGCACTGTTTCAGAGTTCCTGCATCTAACTACTGACCTGAGAGGATGAATAGTATGTTTTAGATGCACTTGAAGTCCTAGAATTCATTGAGGGCCACGGGGAAAAACAGGCAACATGAGAGAATACAAATGTTTGGCTTTATAATCTCCTCTCTTAAAAGTCAGTGAGACATTTTGTCTTTTTTTTTTTTTAATGGCTGTTGAATTGAAAAAAATAGGAGAGAGAGGATTGATAAACTCCAATTTTGAAATACAGATTTGTTAAGAAATGTTATTGTCAGACTGATGCATTTACGGTTATTTACAGAAATAACTCAGCAGTACCTGTATGTATGTTTAAGACTGACTAGAGAATTTTTGAAACTACCGAAACAGGTGAGGAATTCCCATGATGCCAATATCCCTGTAGGCTTGTTAGGGTTTAATCCTGAAATACTGGTTATAGATATTCTTTTTCACATGTGGACTGAAACACAGTAATTGAGTCCTTATGTGTACAGCAGTTAGCAAACCAATGCCAATTTTGAGCATAATCCAGATCCAATTCTCCTTGTACTACTATATGAAATGGAAAAATTTCAATTTTCCATATTAATGTTCAAAATCAAGTCACTACAATAGATAGCTACAGATCATGCAAGTGTAAATTGCAATCCTACATCTTGATAATAATTGCTACGTAGCTCTGTTCCTTGATTTTTTAATTTATTTTAGAATTAGGATATTTATTCAGACAATAAATTTGCATTTACAATCAGTTTATGTATTTAAATTCCCAGGTTACTTCTGCATAGTTCCTATGATTTTTTTTCATACATTATAGTAAATTGATTTTTGATAAATTGTGCAAAAAGGAACCCAAGGATTTTGTCAGGGAGCAGTGCGAGCTGGCTGCTCCCTGAAGGACACGGAGCCGGGACTGATAGCATAGCTGGCAGGCCAGGAGCCTTGCCAGCCAGGGACCACGTCACTGCCTCCTGCAAAGGAGCAGGGCAAGTTGGGGGGCCACTGGGGCAGCCTCAGGGATCAGGTACCTCCATAGGGAAGGGCTAAGGCCATGCCAGGATGTCAGCCTGCAGGTAGGGGTCAAGATCAGATGCAGTGAGGGTAACCAGGGTCAGACTAAGCCCCAGGATGGGCTGCAGGGACAGGGACAGGATGAGGCCAGGCTGAGACATCAGCCTGTGGATTGGGACTGGCTCAGAGCATAGCCAGGCAGGGCATGGCTGTGGTGGATCTAGAGGCCCACACTGCTGCAGCATCACTGGGGCAGGGAGTGACAGCCTTAGGCTGGGCTGAAATGGTGTCCTGGGCTGTGGGCAGTGTGGTGAGGCAGGCCCAGGGGACTCCAGTCAGGACCAGTAAGGCCTGTTAGTGCCCTCATGGTCCTGACAGGATGAAGGTCTTGGGTTCTTATAAAATTATTCCAGAACATTAGCAATAATACATAATACTGTATCAAAGGACATTGAAAATAACACATAATGCCACATCAAGTTATACTCTTTTGTAGGTCAAACAATCCAAAATAGTCAAGTGAACAGCAGAGATAGCTGGAGTAAAGAATTAACTTCAGTTACATGAAAACTAAGTGTATAGTCTAAGATAGTTACATAGGCACTCTCTCTCTAGTCTATGGAGAGACTCTCAGTTGATCCTAAGAAAGTAAATAAGGCTATATCTCCATGGCTATGGCTAAGCTGATCTAATTATGACTGCCTGGCTTCACATTCCACCCTATCCCTGGCAACAAGCTGCTGCTGTTTGCTTTGCCTAGCACCAGACATGGTGAACTGGTTTAGGATCCAAACAAGCAGAATTGTAACTAAAAGTCAATGAATAGTTGTCTTGGACAAAAGCCAATGCTGGTCCCATGCAGTTGGGGAGGGAGAAACTTAACCAAACCTTCATTGGTACCTGGCTGCTAGACTTCACTCCAGGACGGAGATGAGTCATCTGATGGATGTTATCTCCTTTTGTGGACTCTGGAGGCAATGCTGATGACTAGCTAAGACTAGGTATCAAACCTTTGGATGGAAACTGTCAGGTAAAATGAATCCTATCATCTGGAATGTTTATCTTAAATCTTCGTCCTCTTAAAAACCCTGATCTTTTTTACTAAATTTCTCACTAGAACAATTTTTTAAGAACACTAAATTTTATACTGAATTTGCATTGCAGGCAAAAGAACAGGCAAGAACATTTCACCTTAGTTCAGTTTGACCTAAAGCCATGTCTTCTTGAACTACGATTGTTCCAATACTACTTTCTTCCTGCACAAATTCTTCTGTATAGATTTGACTGACCTGTATTTCCTCTAGTGCAACACAACCTTCCTACCAGAGAAGTACCTAGATATTATCCCAGCCGAGATAGATGCTGAGAAATTTTCAGTAGACATAGTTCAGAACTGTTCCCATTGTCTGCAGACTGTGTGACAATGCAAAATATTCTGTGGGAATTTTCATTCATTAAAAATGTTATTTCCATGTTCCTGATTCAGGCCAAAACAGTTTAAAACCCCCCCACTGAATTAGAATTTTGGGCCCATTTGAGCGACCAGGTTTGTAAACTGCTCTGAGCGTATTTTACTACATCTATATACAGTGCCTTCAGCAAAGATCTTACCTGGCACCTCTACTTGTTACAAAGAAAAGCCTGATGTCGTGGTTTAACCCTAGCCGTCAACTAAGCACCACGCAGCCCCTCCCGCCACCCAGTGGGATGGGGGAGAGAATCGAAAAAAAACCCCAAACCTCATGGGCTGAGATAAAGACAGTTTAATAGGACAGAAAGGAAGGAAAATAATAATAATGATAACAATAATAAAATGACAATAATAATACTAAAAGAATTAGAATATACAAAACAAGTGATGCACAATGCAATCGCTCACCACTCGCTGACCGATGCCCAGTTAGCTCCCGAGCAGCAATCCGCCCCTCCCAGCCAGCTCCCCCCTGTTTATATACTGGGCATGATGTCATATGGTATGGAATATCCCTTTGGCCAGTTTGGGTCAGCTGTCCTGGCTGTGTCCCCTCCCAGCTTCTTGTGCCCCTCCAGCCTTCTTGCTGGCTGGGCATGAGAAGCTGAAAAATCCTTGACCTAGTATAAACACTACTTAGCAACAACTAAAAACATCAGTGTGTTATCAACATTATTTTCCTACTAAATCCAAAACACAGCACAGTACCAGCTACTAGGAAGAAAATTAACTCCATCCCAGCCAAAACCAGGACACCTGATCAAATGGAAAGCCTCATTTACTTCAACTGGTGAGTGTCACATGGTCATGGGTAGCTTTAAAAAGTCTGTAGCTGCTCTGTTCCTGAAAGTTTCTATGTATATTTGGGAATTAACAAATGAGTTATGGGACTGCACTTCATTAGACAATTGTATCACAGTACAGCAGCATTGTTTGTTAGAACTAATTATTTGCAGACTCCATTAGAACACTTTCTAGAATGTTGAAACTTCAAATATTTTTGCCCAAATTAAAAGAAAAATCTGAAAATTCAAAACCGTCATTAAAAGGACATTCTAAAGGGAATAAGAACATTTCAGATCCATTTTCTTAAAAAAAAAAAAATCTTATTTAGACTTCTTTCACTTATCCTAGACATTTTAGTATTTGTATACAAAAATATGTATTTCTACATGGAAAATCAATTTAGAATAAAAATGTAAACATTGGTTTAGAAAAATTAAATTTTAAAAGATTTCAACACTTTCCTCTTTTCAAAATAAAATTTTATAAAAAATTAAATATTTTATGAAAGATGTTTTAACTAAACGGAATGTTCAAGCGCATCTTTTGAGCAGTCCCAAATTTTTTACTCATGTTTTACATGCTGTGGTTTCATACATAAAATGTTGTTTTATCAGAATCTAAATGGACATTATATAGTTTAGTTTGTTATATTAAATACATTGATTTAAAGAAAAAACTCAAAGATTTTCGCAGTTCTGGCCTACTCGGCATAGAGGTCAGAACCCAAGATGTAGAAAACAATATAGTATATTGACAGCCTGAATTCCATTCTGATAAGCTTAGTAGATCTGTGTAAGTTTTCATTCTGGTTAGAAATAATGGGTTTTAGGGATTATACAAATAATACCTCAGAATTGGAACTGGAATGAATTTCTCATTATAAGAGAAACACACAGTATTTTGCAAGGTAAATATAACCGTCCTGCTTTTCTTCTGAGTAAGGAAGGATTAGGTGTATTTGAGTTGACTTATTCTTTAATATGCATTGAAATCTGCTATTGCTTTTTCAAAAATGCAAAATACTTCTATTTCATGTTCATCTGTTGTAGCTTGCCAGTCATGCAGGTAAATGGGGATACAGTTTTGTGACTGCAGACACAATGTAATACTTGCTCAGGAACTACACAGATGCTATCCAGATCCCAAATAGAAAAAGAAAGGTCCTTAATATATACTTTGTGGAATTTGCATATTGTCTTCTAAGATTAAATTATTTAAGCTTACTTCATTCAAGATTCACTTGATTTGTTGAGCTGAAAAGTATTGACTTGTACATTGACGTGTTCATTCACCAACCCTCAGCTCTGTTGAGACAATGTGCCTGACTCAGGTGAGCCCTTAGCAAGTCTTAAGCATGTTGCATTCTCATCTACTATTTTTCATCAGGATTTTTTTTCTTCAGGCTTTAATTCATTCTCTCTCTTTCTCATTATATCTTTCACATTTCCACCCAGGTATGTTTTTTTTTAAGCAGTCTGTAACTTTTACATCAATATTAATAAAGAGTTTATTGCAAAACAGAATTAATCACCTTTTTCTCCTCCTCCATGCTCCCCCTTACACCACCTCACGTTAATCAAGATAGCTGAACCAGTACAATTAACCACCCCAGCTTCACTCTTCTTACAAAACAGAAAAAGCTTCCACCCAAAAGCCTGCTAAAAAGAGCGTGCTTTGCAGAACATGCATGGGAAGTCAATCCCTAAGCAACGTCTGGCTGGAGAGCTAAAAGGTATATTACAAAGCCAAGTACTCTGCTGATATCTCCCTCATGGTTATACAAACAGGCTCCATCTTGAGTACATCTCCTTTTCCCAGGATACAGCATGGCAACAGAGTCCATATAGAACCTGGTAAGCAATAAACTAAATGATGTTAAACCTCCACTTAACTGTATTACAAAATTAGAGTAGGAAGCCACGCAAATCCTTTTGCTCTGTGAGTTATCACCTTGCTTAGTACGCGCAGACCTCCCTCCAGCCTTTCTCAACTATAATCTAGTAACACTGAATCATCCCTTTCTCCTGCATCTTTTTTACTTCATTCACTTATAATCAATCTTTGAGTTATGATTTTAATTTAAATATTCAAAGCATTCCTTCTTGTGTATATCTTTGCAGAAATTAATCCACAGTAACTTTTAAAAAAACAACTGTTAAGTCTTCAGTAGTGTGTTAAGTGGCATGGATATGAACCAGAAAGGGTTATTGTCTCTTCAGGAGTGCAGACATTTCGAGGCTCATTCACTTGGCACACCCATATTACCCACTTTTGACTGTCTAAAGTCAAGATAGCTCAGCCCACATCACTGCATCTGTTATTTTTTAAGATTACAATATCAGTGAGTCAAGGAATACTTTGTACTTGACAATAGGCCAGGCTGGCAACAGCAAATGTAAAGGATATTGTATCATGAGAAATCAGCAGGCCACTTACAGATTAAGGTAGGTCTTGAGTAAATCTGAGGAATAAGTGTTTTGAAAATACCACCCATCAATTCTGTTAGCAATACTAGAACCTGAGGCATCATTTCCATTTTTAGTGAGTGTATCAGTTTTACTCTGCCTAATGACTGCAGCTTATTTAATACAGAAGTTACTGGCTAGCCATAAAAACGTATCTTGAGATTCTTTTTTTTTGTAGGACATCAAGCGCTATTCTTCTTCCTGGTCTGATTTAATGCAATGCCATTTTATTGTAAGAGTCAAAGAAAAAAACAGATGTTTTTCCTGTAAAGAAGCAGACTATCTTACACCACTGATAGTTCACAGAGCTGCACATACAACAGAACACACGCATTGCTAATGTGTGTTTTTCTGGTGCCAACAGGGAAGCTGGACTCAGTAAGACTTAACCAAATCCAGGCAGAGGAATTTGGCCAAGGCAGCTAAGTACCAAATACACGTAAGTTAACTAATGGAATATTAATCCATAATTAATGGAATATGCCCTAAATGGCATTTGGAAAACGTTCATTTATTCCTATGGAAACCAACTTCACAACATACAACTCCTTGTGTCACCTATTCTCCTCAGTTGAGCCAAGACAATGAAAAATCATCTTAAGTGTGCAGCTTCATGTACTCTCACTGTACACAGAACTGAATGAGATACAGCCTCTGTTCTTCCCTATACAGCCCTTTTTTGATTCTTTAGCTATAAACACATCTCATTCAGTCATTTTCCTAACCCAGGAATGATTTTTCAGACTTACAAAGTTTCCAGATCAAGAGCCAAGATTTCAAAATTAAGCTTTTTTTTGTTTCTGTTTAAAATATCAACTCTAACAGGAAAGACTCTTGAGTGAGAATTAATCTGGAAATTCTGCTGATGATGGATGAGATAAAATAGAACACAGCTTGCCCATCTGCAACTATATTGGCTCGGCAGTACTGACAAGAAGATAAATGTGTTTCTGTCACTAAGCTAGACATGGTATTCAGAAGACACATAAGAAACAGACTTCTGCAGGACATAAATACAAGTATATAAAGTTGATTTTTCTGACTACATTCACAGGAGAGGCTTTCTCCTCAAGAGTTAGCATTAGCAGGTGAGTGTATGCTATTCCTAAAGCAGGCCTGTGAGAGTATTTCGTATTCACACTTTGGTAACTCTTCTGTCGATTCACCTGAGCACAACAGGGAAAACACAGTTCTGCTAAATATAAGGAAGTCTTCATCACAAACTAGATTTGGTTTTAGTAAAAGAAAAATGAAAAAAAAAGTTCCCAAAATATCAGGGATAAAAAGTGAGTAAAACCAGTTTTGAAATACATATTAACATTGCAAGAATTGAGTCCCTCTCTTGAACATAAAACAGCCAGCCTATTATCTCATAAAAGAAACATTTCCTCATAGAAAGGTATATTTTATTTCAAAAGTAAATTTTCAGATTTGTTGAAAAGGTCTCAGTTTTTATTGGGAAAATCATAGTGATGACTATTGGCAACCTGCCTGGAAGACTGTTGTGAATTTATCATTTGACCTGCAGGGAGAGAGAAAAATTGACAAGTGTTTTAGACACCTGTAGGAAAGCAGGGAAGAAGAGGAAAAACAGTTTGTCCTTACTCTTTGCTTATCCCAGCATTGCAGTCAACAGAGTCTTGACTCAGGGAAGTTCACTTAATTAGATCTATTGCCAATTAATATAAGGTTTTAATTCCTGACTGTCTTAGTATTTTCCCCTCAATACTCAAACAGTTAAACACTTAGGGAACATCTTCCCCACTTCCCCTTCCCCAGGCTCAACTTAGCCCAACATCTCTCTCCCCTCCTAGTCTCGGCTTTCCTTTTTTTAGCAGCGCACAGTGGTGGAGGTTATGACTGCTATGTAATGGTTTCCTTTTGCCAGTCCTTGCTTCTTCCTCTTTTCCCCCACGGCTCCCTGTTTCTGACTGCTCCTCTGCTCCAGCATGGGCTGTCTGCGGGCCACAGCCTTGTGGGGCTGCCTGTATCTGTGCCCTGTTGTGGACAACCCACCCACAGGCCACAGTCCCTCAGAGCCATACCTCCTCTGGCAGAGAGCATCTCTCCAGCTACCTCTCCAACCATGTCCCTTTCCACATGTCTCCTCTGCTTTTTCCTCCACTTTCTCTTGCAACATGCCTCTTCACATTCCTATTTGAATACACATCCCTTTATAAACTATACTTTTAGCATAATGACAACTTTAATACACATGGATTGTAAACTCAACCCTTCCTCTCAGACAACAGGGACTAATTTTGTACAATGTGCACGCGCACTCAGTAAATCTCCACCCCTCGCCCCTGGAAACGAGACTATTGGGGTTAACATTACCACAGTTCGAATAAGTACTCCTCACAAACTTCCCCTCTTGCCTCTGCAAAACGCAAACCCCAGAAGCTTAAAAGACTTCGAATACATCAGTTGCGATCAAACCTCAGTTTCTGCACCCCAGGGGTCGGCTTCCCCCGTCGGGGCGATCACTCCCAGCCCGCCGCCTGCTCCCCCGGCAGCCGGGGCCCGGCTTGCAACGCGGCCAGCGCAGCGCCTCCAGCCGCTCGCTGACGCCCAGGGACCCTGCCCACGCTGAGCACCTGCTAACGCCTCCGTTAGCGGCCCGTTGCTCTGAGGAAGACCCTCAGCCCGCCCCTCACGACCCGACTCTGCTGAGCAGTTCCAGTCGCTGCGGAACCCGGCTGGGAGTACACGGCGAGCCCCGGGCCGCCCGCGGCAGCGCGTTCCCCAGCCCCGCGAGGGTCTCGCAGCCCCTGGGCTGGAGCTGCTGAGTTTCAAAGTCAGTCCCAGCCCCCGACGGGCATCGCCCCCGGTCTCCACCGGTTACTGCCGCGGGCAAAACTCCTCGACTCCAGACCTTCCATCACTTTAACTTACTGCCGAGTAACATAAACTTTTAATTCCTGACTCCGGTATTGAGGAAAATAAACAGTGGGAAACACCTTTCCTCCCCCTTCCTCAGGCTCAACTTCAAACACCTCTCCTCATCTCAGCTCCCCTTGTTACCGCCCCAGGTTACTCTCCCTTCCTTCCAATCCCTTCGGTGAGGCGAGGACGGGCGGCGCAGGAGAAGGGGGTGGGTGTGTGGTGCTTGCCTGCCACTCGCTCCTTGTTCTCCGCTGCTCCTTGCTTCTCGCTGCTCCTCTGCCCCGGCACGGCTGGCCCGGGGTCGCCCCTCCTCCAGCACGGAGCGCCTCCTTCCAGGAGCGCACCTCCAGCCGTGTCCTCCTCAACCAGGCCCCGCATGTGTCCCCTCCGCGCTCCCCAAAGGCACCCCTCTTCCAGCGCTCCTCACTTGCTCCCTGCTGTGTACCTCCCGCCCAGCGCACCCACCTGACTGGGAGAGGTTTTGGCGGGCGATGGGGAGCTCACACCAGTGCTGGAACCGGCTGGAATCGACCCAGGGCGGTTCACGGCCTCTCCCCTCACAGGGCACCGGGTGTGCCTAGTACAGCCCGCTGCCGGGGGGGTGCAGCAGGAGAGGGTATGTGCAGCCTTGGCGAGCCTGGGCATTTAGTCAGAGGTGGCTTCTTCCAACGACACTTATTAATTCTGTTTTCTGCGGCAAGAAAGTGGCGCAGACAGGAGCCTTGCAGGTATGCGGGCGGTACATTGAAAAATAGTGTTTTCATTCTTTTGAGAATGGATTTTGGGGATGGTGGTGGTAGCTTTGTTCTCTTTTCTTCTTAGAAGCAAACATGGGTTTTGTTTCCTGTTAAAAGGAAAATCACTTTTTGGTTTTAAAATTTTTAATTTTTTTTTTTACCTAGTTTGAGATGGAAATGAATTGTAGTTAAAACATAATTGCCAAAAAAACCCCCTCCAAACCCTCCAGTTTCTAATCATGGTATCTGGTCTTAATGCAGGAAAACACTAAAAGACTGTGCAGCTTTAAGCCTGTGTATTATGTCATCAATTTAAAAGTCTGTTAATGTGCATAAGGGGTGTGCTTGAGCACTGTGCCAGAGCCAGCTTTGAGCAGGGGGAGCTCGGCTGAGCTTCTGCAAATGGGTTTTGCAGGGGCTTCCTCGCAGGGGTGGTCCTCGCCCAGCTCCTGCACCCGCTGGAAAGCTGTAAATGTTTTGGCAGAGTAAGGATTTCCAGTACCAGGCCATTAAGGCGGGAAGGTTTTCACAGCAGGGGAGACTCTAAAGAAAAAACAAACAAACAAAAAAGACTGACAGACAAGGATCATTGCAGAAATCAGTATGGAGAAACCAGAACAGTGGATTTTTACTGTGTACAAGCAGGAAGCTGAAGTCAAAGGAGTCAAAGCAGAGAAACCAGAATACATCTTAATGTTCTCCACCCCATCAGATAAAGGAAAGGCTATTTGGCACTCTATTCATTAAGCAGTAGTGGTACCTGTTAGGGGTAGGTACAGCTCGTGCTGGGGTACCAATGGCTATAGTATGCATGATTTTTACTTTGAACTAGCTGTAGTTTGTTCCCATGAGATAAATGCCCATTAGCAGCTGGAGAACATTAAGTGTGCTCTGAGTGCATCTTCTGGTTTAACTTCTGCATCGAGTTCGTGTAGTCTAAGGCTACTTTGCAGTATGAAAGAAAGTGCAGTTCAGAGGATTTGCTTCAAAAGCGTGTTCCTCATCTGCCCTGAAACATTAATGTGGGTGCTCCCTTTCTAGGCCGAATGTGAAGTATAAATACAATGTCTCGAGTCTTTTTTTTGGTTGTTTTAACCAAAGAAAATAAATATTAACTTTCTATTGACTTCAGTGTTTTAGCATTAGGACCATAGTAAGTTCATATTTGTCGTGGTTTAACACCAGCCGACAACTAAGCACCACACAGCCGCTCGCTCACTCCCCCCCAATGGGATGGGGGAGAGAATCGGAAGGGTAAAAGTGAGAAAACTCGTGGGTTGAGATAAAGACAGTTTAATAGGCAAAGCAAAAGCTGCGCATGCAAGCAAATCAAAACAAGGAATTCATTCACTACTTCCCATCGGCAGGCAGGTGCTCAGCCATCTCCAGGAAAGCAGGGCTCCATCACGCGTAACGGTTACTTGGGAAGACAAACGCCATCACTCCGAACATCCCCCCCTTCCTTCTTCTTCCCCCAGCTTTATATGCTGAGCATGGCGTCATATGGTATGGAATATCCCTTTGGTCAGTTGGGGTCAGCTGTCCTGGCTGTGTCTCCTCCCAAGTTTTTGTCCACCCCCCAGCCTACTCGCTGGTGGGGCAGTGTTGAGAAGCAGAAAAGGCCTTGACTCTGTGTAAGAACTGCTCAGCAATAACTAAAACATCCCTGTGTTACCAACACTGTTTCCAGCACAAATCCAAAAACATAGCCCCATACCAGCTACTATGAAGAAAATTAACTCTATCCCAGCCAAAACCAGCACAATATCAAATAGCATTGAATATGTTTTCACCAATGAATGCAAGTAGAAGGAAGTAACACTTCTGAAATACCCAATTGTTTAGGAGCCTTGCTATTTGGAAAAAGAAAATGAAGACTGGGGAGAATGCTGCACGCAATTGTTTATTTCTGATCCAGAAAAGGCTTGGGTTTTAGTGTGTTAAGGGAAGATCCTGTGACTCCAGTTAACTGGTTTAACTCGTTTGTATGATATATTATAGTTTGTTAGACTGGACTATACATAAATTTGGTACCACAATTATTTTTGTGACAAGCACTTTCATAAGTTTCCTGCAGGGCTGCACTGTAATAAAAATCACAGAATCATTTAGGTTGGAAAAGACCCTTAAGATCATCAAGTCCAACTGTTAACCTAACACTAAAAAGTCCACCACTAAACCATGACCCTGAGTGCCATGTCTACACGTCTGTTAAATACCTCCAGGGATGGTGACTCAACCGCTTCCCTGGGCAGCCTGTTCCAATGCTTGACAACCCTTTCAGTGAAGAAACTTTTCCTAATATCCAATCTAAACCTCCCCTGCCACAACGTGAGGCCATTTCCTCTCATCCTATCGCTTGTTAGTTGGGAGAAGAGACCAACACCCACCTCGCTACAACCTCCTTCCAGGTAGCTGTAGAGAGCAATAAGGTCTCCCCTGAGCCTCCTTTTCTCCAGGCTAAACAACCCCAGTTCCCTCAGCCACTCCTCGTAAGAGTTGTTCTCTAGACTCTTCACCAGCTTCGTTGCCCTTCTTTGGACACGCTCCAGCACCTCAATATCTTTCTTGTAGTGAGGGGCCCAGAACTGAACACAGTATTGGAGGTGCAGCCTCACCAGTGCTGAGTATAGGGGGACGATCACTTCCCTAGTCCTGCTGGCCACGCTATTTCTGATACAAGCCAGGATGCTATTGGCCTTCTTGGACACCTGGGCACACTGCCAGCTCATATTCAGCAGGTTGTTGACCATGTAACGAAGGAAACAATGCTAATATAGGAATGATGTAAGTTTAAATGAGTAAATGTGTAGCCAACAGAATCAAACTCCCCCATATTGAGTCGTACACTTTTTTATATGCTGAGACATACACAGTTTTAGTAGTTCAGTATGTTAAATAGATGAATAAGGTACAAAAGGGTGTGTTTAAGACCTGTTTTTCCTGAGTGGTTTTTTTCTCAGGTGAAACACATCTATCAGGTCATCTTGTCTCTGAGGAGGCTGTGAATATAAATAATGCTACCAGGCTCTGCTTTTGAGAGAGCTTACATAGATTTTAGAGTGCTAACTTGAGTTTTGCGTCATTTCTACAGTGCAAACATGCAACTTTGCTGTAAAGTTTTGAATGTGATCGTTCTGAGGTTGGAACTAACAGAGACTAGATCTCTGATTGTCCCTAATTTTGCCTGATACACAGCAATACCGGCATATTCAAATTCAGCAATGTATTACACACTATTCATCTATTCATACACACACCATCAGTAATAAAGGCATAGTGATGTGTGGAAATTAGTACTATAAAACTAAATGTGAGATCTTATGGAAGGGGAAGGTGATACTTATTTACAAAACCCTTATGCAAATTAATTTTATGCATTCACATTCTCACAAACAACAAGACCTGTGTATCCAGCTGGTCTGGCCAGGATCGCTTCTGTGCTACACAGGAGAAGAGACTTGGCAGTCGAGTCCTGACGACAGCTCTGGGTCCTCTTGACTGGCAATGACAAACCAGTCTTTGGGCAGATCTTCTATAACCTTTAGTAGTTATCAGCTGTTAGGGTCATAATTTGGCTCAGAATCTTGCTTACTTCAGTCTTCATAGATCTTAGGCCACATTTCTTGCCTGCTGTCCAGGTTTTTTTTCCTATTTTAGCATATATGCTTGAAATATATGTTTGCAGTTTGTTTTCCTGAGCAGCTAACAGGAAAAGAACTGGTATATGTGATAAACTGCAATCTTGCTGCCATCTTCATGGTATTAGGACACAGGGTCTTAGTCACTGACAGTTATCTGTGCTTTGATGTTTCTGAGTGCAAGCCTTTTAGTCTTGACATAATACATTTCTTAATTTTACTGCGGGGAATGGTGCTCTGGAAACAATGTCCTGTGTTGTCAATACAGGAGTTTTAACCCTGTAACCCTTTTAACCCTTGTTTTATATTTCAGTTTTAGTGCTTACACACACATTTCCAGTCATAATAATTCCAAACTTAGAAATTTTGTTACAAATTTCTTCACTCTCAAATAGAGAGTGATATGGCAATTCCCTATCTTGCTGCTGCTGAAGTGCGTCCTTAAATGCAGCAGATGACATTAAACCTTAGCCAGCTTAGGCAGCTCTCCAGACTGTTGGCATGGCACATTGGTGTTACCAGGTCCTGTGCCTCTTTCCTGTAGTGCCTGATGAAATGGAAAAAGATGGGTCAAATGAAGGGAAATGACAGTTCATGTTCCTGTAATCTTCTGCCATCAGTTTTACAGCAGTGCTCACCCCATTAATTTCAGCCTTACTCATCCTACTGTAAAATGATGTAGAAAAATCAAGTCTGTAGGGGCTCTTTTGAATGTTGTTAATTATGTGTAAGCCTAATGCTCACCAGCTACAGACCAGATCATCAGCTGGTGTATTTGATACAAATTTACTGGCCTGAACCAAGTTTCTTTGAAACTACTGAGGATCTAGCTCAGACAAGTAGCATCTCTTGGCTTTGAACTCCTATTTATCAGCAGGTAAGTGTGAGATGTCTAAAAGATGCAAGAGCCATAGAATAAAGAGACCAGTGTTTATGTGCTTTAGGAATTAGGCGGCTGGGGTTGGGAGGAAACAAGGTCCACTGTGGAGCTTTCTGCTCTATTTTAAATCAAAAGAGTGTGATGCAACAAAATACATGTTGTAAGATAAACTTTCATGACGCTGAACTTACCAAATAAACAAATACTACTAAATATCAAGGCAAGCACCACTTTCCAGTAAATATAACTGAAACACATGAAAAAATTTAAATAATATACTTTACTACTTATTCTGGAGGTTTAAATTACTCCAGTAAAGGCAACATTTTCCTATCTTCTCTGAACTAACTGCGTCTTTTTGTAAGAATCTCTCAGCCAAATTTCCTGGTGTAGCCTGACTGCACTGTGAAGCTTTGGCAACACAATTCTTTCTGTACTTAAGTATCCAGGTAAACCAGAGTTATAAACTGTTTAGCTCTGTTGGAAGAAGATTAGGTAGCCGGTGTATGCCAGGGAGCATCAACATATCTAGGAATTAGTTTATGATCTTTTTCCTTGGATCATATCTGGAAGTAAAATTGTAAGCTTGGCTGCCTGGTAGGATCATATGTTGGGATCAAGACCCTGCCTACAATTAAGATAATCCAAAGAATGCCTTTCTATAAAAAGGATGGTCTTCTCAGTCAGAACTTCATTCATCCATTAGAAAGAAATATATTCATGTCTAAATGAAAGGATACTGTTTTCTTTCTAGATCTTTCCCCCTGATAAAATATTGCATTTTCACTTTCTCTTTTACTTTCTCCACATGTACACCTACTCCCAGAACAAGTTCTTGTTGAATTTAATGTGGGAGTAGGGTATCTATCTAGTTATTTCTTTTGAAACAGCAGAATTATTTCTGTGATCTTGTGTTCTGACTGAACAAAGAAAAGAGCATCTCTTTGTATTTTAACAAATACAGGAGTTGAAATTATGGAGCACTCACTCAAGTACTTAGATTTCCTCAGGATTTATCACTGAAACAGATTACTTGCCTAATTTTAAACCATACTAATAACAGTCTATTTTTATTAATGTCCATTGCTTAATCAATCTAATCTTCCCAGTGAAACCAAATTGCCAAACTCCTGCTGATATCAATGGTATCAGGATCAGACCTACATATAGCACACTCAATAGTTTTGTCATTCTTAAAAGGTTTTGTTTGGTTTAGAAGCGAAAAGCTATTTTGTCTGTGGATGTCGAAGAGCAGTACAAGAAGAGAAGATGTAAATTTAAAACTGCATTTCAGTGCGCCAGTCTGCAGTGAAAGGATTCACCTGTGAACCTGATCTTAGTGTTTAAACAGAAGTTGCTTCAGTGTGCTGATGGTTACTTCAGCGACTGGGATGAGGTGATTGCTCCTGAGCCACTCTGAAATGCCTCATATGGACGGAAAGAGAGAGCAGCATGATTGCTTCCTGACTGCTCCTTGCTTAATAACCATTCTTCTCTCTGACTCCTCAGGGTGCTTGGACTCATCATGACTTAATTCGCTGTTTCCACAGGTGTGATTCCATTAAATGAAATAAAATAAATCAGTGATCTCATACACCTCATAGATTTATACCTCAAAGTGACCCTTTCAAAATAGATTTTTCTGTTAACAGCAACTAAAAAACTACACATTTTCTTGTCAAATTTTCTGTGACCTCAAAAAAGGGGATGATTGAAACTGTCTGATCATCATGGTAAGGTTATATAAATTACAAAAGGGATTATAACATATTGAAAATCAACATTGAAAAAGAATTGAAATGACTGAAATGATCTTAATCAGTGTTGTTTGCATGTTATTTACTGAAGCACGTACAGCATCTGCAGCACTTCAGATCATATCAGAATCACTTCAGATTGGTCCCACACTTCACATAAATGAGGCTTCTCTTCAGAAATGGCAGCTCTAGAACCAACTTTTTTGATAGCATCTCAGTTTCTGGAAATTGTTATGGAAACAGTTCTTGTTAAATTCTGTCCTGAATCTGATTTTCTTTCTGCTAAAGCTAATAAGAAGAGAGAAAGATTTAAAATATTAAATGTAAGGGTTGAGCCTTTTAAATATTTATGCATGCAGTTGAAAGAAGCTAACACAAATAGTGTTTAATTCTTCAAAAGAGTAATCATTTCTCTACCTTCTTGTTTTCAAACTTAATGTTATCATTATGCTTGGGTTAGGCTAAACTGAGAGGGTTTATTGGATTAGATAATTCATATAGTTATATATATACTTATATAGCTATGCCTTGAAAAAACATCTACTTTGTATTCTGTAAAGCAGTATCATGCTTTAGAAATTCAAGTTGAAAGTCTGGAATTGAGAAATATATAAGACATAGACCCTCTCTTATTGTCAGGCAAACAGAACTAATTCTGTTTCACGTAGTTAGTCACAAATAGCAGGTTACAACTAAAGCCACCTTTCTTTGCCAAAAGTGATGTGTTATCTTTACCCTTTGCTCAGATTTGCTGCTAAAAACAAATGAAAGGAACCCCCATAGTATGGGACTTGTGTTGAGTAGCATGTGAGTCTCAACCTCGAGGTGAGAGTTACTCTCTAAACCTTTTCCTCTAATGATAAAACAAACTGAACTTCGCTATCGCTGAGCATAGGAAATCTAAGAATTTCCAATTCTTTGTGGAGAATGGGTTTATTATTTAACCTCCTTCCGAAAGATTTGTACCCAGAGGTGTTCTGAGTGCCTACAGAGGGCATGAGCCCCTGCACCATCTGTTTCAGTATCAGGTACACTGAATGGCCTGCTTTCCTTCATTTCCAGCTGTGCTGCCTACCTCTCACTCTATTTATCTCTGTGGAAGCGCTACCAAATACGTTTAACTATCTGGGAATCATCTATCCCCAGAGAATTACCTTTTTTATATCAGTTGAATGGTCATTGAAGGACTCACCCAGTCACTACAGGCTGGCAGTCAATATTTCTACCTTTATCATAATACCTAGAGGTATTCCTGCCATCAGGGAAGAACGATAAACTAACTTATACTTACTGATTTAACCTGTTACCTGTTGACTTCTACATTTAATCTCTGAAGGAATAAAAGAGACAAGGTGTTGGCTATTTTTTCTGTTAGTAACATTTAAGCAAATTAACAACAAAAACCCACAAGAAAATAATCTTTCAAATCAGACTATTGCACAAGGGCAGACTTTTTCTAGGTTCTTTCTAGGTGCAGCCTGGACCAGAGAAGGCTTGAGGAGACTTTATTGCAGCCTTTTCATACTTAAAAGGAGGCTTATAAGAAAGATGGAGAAAGACTTTATACCAGGGCCTGTAGTGACAGGACAAGGGGTAACAGTTTTAAACTGAAAGAGGGTAGATTTAGATTGGATATAAGGAAGAAATTCTTTACGATGAGGGTGGTGAGACCCTGGAACAGGTTGCCCAGAGAAGTTGTGGATGCCCCATCCTTGGGAGTTTTCAAGGTCAGGTTGGATGGGGCTTAGAGCAACCTTATCTAGTGAAGGATGTCCCTGCCCATGGCAGGGGGGTGGACTATATGATCTTTAAAAAGTCCCTTCCAACCCAAAACATTCTTACCATTGGGTGTATATAGAATTAGATTTTTTGTCATAAAGAAACAGACAATTTTCGTAACAGTATCCCAATTTAAGGTTATGCTGCATTTAGTCTTCTGATATTTTAGTACAAAATAGTGAAAAATCCTTAAAGAGAGAAATGAGAGCATCTTCAAGTCATATCCCATGTTAAGAAAAGTAATCGACTGATACTGGCTATCCATGAAGAGATTCTCAGCTGATGTTTCAAGGTTTTGAGCATTTCCAAACACTAAAAAATGTTGTGCCTGGTCAGGACTTCCAGGTCCTCCCTTTTAACTTCGGAGGGTTTGGTCACTGGTGTTTTAGGAGTCATCAATCTTCCCCGAGAAAGTAGTAATTGATAAGACTATATGGGCAAAATTGTGACACTAGAAATTTCCAGTATGATTTTACTCTTATGTAATTTTTATCCAAGAGTAAATTATGCATCTCTTTCTTCATGTGGTTGTCTAATCAGACTCTCTGCATTTTGAAAGAGAAAGAATTTTGGTTACTAAATGCCCTGAAATATTTGGTTTGTTTGTTTTAATCAGTATTGAGGGAAACTGCACTGTCCTGACCTCCTTTATAGTCAATGATTATTTCCTTGCCATTTTCCTGTCAACTTGCTGTAACTTCTCTATTAGATTATTACAGAAGCTGAGGTCTCATCTCAACCTACTGAGGTATCAATCTGAGAAAGATCTGTAGTGTAGGAAGTAGTATAACATAATGGAATCTAAAAGTGGTTATATCGCAGCAAGGGTCAAAGTGACTGCTGTATTTTCACTACAATGATTTAGTGTACTTCGATAGAAAAGGCTATGTGGCCTATCAGTTACTGATTAATAATATTATTAAATAAATTAATTATTTAAAATCAGCCGTTTCCTTCTTTTTCATACCTTACACTCAATTTCCAAATAAGCGTCCAGTTTAAATTTCCAATTTGCAGTTAAGGGTTTAAATACAGTGCTGGCATTACGTGATGCTTTGTACAATATATTTTGATACTTGAGAAACAAGATATACTACCAAGTTTATATCAACTGTAAAAATGTAAAACAATTGCAACATAATGTAAACAAAAATAATGAGGAGCAAGCAGTCCTGAACATTTACTATGGTTATCATGACCATAAGTTTCATGTGAGAATATCTTTATATTTAAAAATAGTCATATATCAGACCTCTTCCAGTGGAGGAGTAATGGTAATAATTAAGCTGATAATGCAGTTTTATTCCCTCGTTTTGATGAATCTCATCACTTGAATGACAGTGAAACTCCCATAAAAATATAATAAATTATGGATGTGTTGCAGAAAAAACAGTCTTGGCTCAGGGAGCTTGCACTTAGTTTAATACATTGCCAGTTAATATAAACATCTAATCTCTAATCTGTAATTGAGAAAAAAGAAAACATAAACAATTAAACATCTTTTTCCCCCCTTTCCTAGGCTCAGCTTAAGCTGCGCACCTATCCTGCCCCCTTTCTCGTATCAACTTCTTTGTTTTCACTGTGGGTTAAACTCAATTCGTCCCAATTCCTTTGGCTGCGCGACGGGAGATGCAGGAGGTTGGGGTCATGTGCGTAACAGTTTCTTTCTGCTGCTCCTTGCTCTTTGCTGGATATCCTCTACTCCTCTGTGCTTCTCAGTATACATGCTCCAGCATGGATCCTCCATGGGCTGCAGTCCCTCAGAGGTGTCTCTGTTCCAGCATGGGTCATCTGCAGGCCGCTGTCCATCAGGGGTGTCCCTCTTTGGCATGAAGTGCCTCCTCCCAAGAGCATGTCTCCTGCTGTGTGCCTCCAAATGCTTCTGCCCCACGTCTTCCCCAAGAGCATCTCCTTGGTGTCTCCTCACGTCTCCTGCCCTCCCTCCTCCTCCTGATACCAGCCCAGGGCGGTTCATGGCCTCTTCCCAAACAGGCCACCCCGCAGCCCCCTGCTATCCCCACCCTGCCACATGTGCCCAGTGTAGTATGCCAAGCTAAACATAGTCAGCTGGCTTTGGAAGCAGTTATAAATAGGTCATTTTACCTGACTGACCTGTGCCTTGGGTGTGCAGCTGTGCATTACCAGGGAAAGTGCCTTTCTACTAAAAGGTTTAATTGGTGTGAAAGGAGTGATGAAAAACAGGCTGTGTACTTACAGACACGTATGCGAACGGTGACAAGTAAGAATCCGGTCTGCCCTCGCACGTGCCACAGAGAGCTGTATCCCTACTACGTGTATAGTTCTGTAATTTCTGAGGTAATTTTTTTTGAAGTAAGATTCTGTCGTGGTTTAACCCCAGCCGGCAATTAAGCACCACACAGCCGCTTGCTCGCTCCCCCCCTGCAGTGGTATGGGGGAGACAATCAGAAAAAAAAAAGTAAAACTCGTGGTTTGAGATAAACACAGTTTAATAGGACAGAAAAGGAAGGGAAAATAATAATAATAATGGAATATACAAAACAAGTGATGCACTATACAATTGCTCACCACCCACTGACGGATGCCTAGCCAATCCCTGAGCCGCGGTGCCCTCCAGCCAACTCCCCCCAGTTTATATACTGGGCATGATGTCATACGGTATGGAATACCCCTTCGGCTCGTTTGGGTCAGCTGTCCTTGCTGTGTCCCCTCCCAGCTTCTTGTGCACTCGCAGCCTCCGCTGGCAGGGCAGTATGAGAAGCTGAAAAGTCCTTGACTTAGTATAACCACTGCTTAGCAACAAATGAAACATCGGTGTGTTATCAACATTAGTCTCATCCTAAATCCAAAACACAGCACTATACCAGCTACTAGGAAGAAAACTAACTTTATTCCAGCCGAAATCAGGATAGATTCTTATTTACAATTGTACTTTCTGCTAAATTAATGCCATGATTTCCAGCTGTGGAGTGCACATTACAGAGCTTAGAAATACCCTTTCTCTCTTGATAAGAAATGTTGATTTTATCTCCAGGTTAACAGAGGCATTCCCCCACTCAGCATACCTCAGGTGTAGAATTAGGGGTTCAGTGGATGGTCAAGTCAAGACTCTTCCTACCTTTGATACTCATCAGTAGCGCATGCTACTGTTAACGTAAGGTCTGTTTCAGAAAGGCCTGCTGCAGAAACACCTCTTTCCAGCATTTTCTTTCTCACCCTCTGAGATGCTCATTCATGCTTTTACATATGTATATTTAGGTCTTTCCCCTGTTCATCTTACATATAAAAGATTGAAAATGTAACGAGTATGGAAGACACATGCACTAATTTTTATGCTGTTTACTAGCACGCGATTTATCTCACTAGTCAGGAATCTTTTCTTATTATTTGTCTTGTAATTAAAAGGATACTACTTGTAATACAAATGAGGAGTAACTGGTAAATCAAAGTGAATTGCTTTTGGTCATTAATGTTCATGCCATATATTGCTAGCATCATATTCTCCACCTTTTTTGTGATCAGTAACATTTATAACCCCGATTTCCTCTGCTCACTGTTTAATTTCTAGGGAAAAACACAGCAGCAATTTTGTATTTTTATAAGTTGACCCCCTTCTAGCTTCCAAGTACTTTAGGAAGGGTTTCATTGAAATTCAGTTCAAAAATGAATGTAATTTACTGCTAGTTGATAATAAGAGATCATCTGGCATCAGCAAGGCTCGCGTGACTGAGTTTAATAAAACATTTGATGAAATCTTGATTAGATCACACAAAGCTTGGTATTTGGGAAACATCAAGTGTGATTTGTGCTTTTGTATCATTCTAACCCTAATGTCCCTTGTGCTGAATGAAATAATCAGCTTAAATGTATGTACACTAATGATGTGTTTGTCATGAAAACATAGCACACAATTCCTTCATCAGTGTCACAGGAAAGTACAATGGATTTAATTCAGTGCTAGTTGCAAAATATTTTTGTGGTGGGATGTTCTTAAAAGGCAAGATAAATTTGAAAAGCTCTTCTGTGTGTAATTTATACAGACAATAAGGTGATAAGCACAGTCTTATCCTAGGTGTCCCTATTGTTTTCTGTTTTACATTTTGGAGTTGGGAAAAATAATATATAATTGACTGTAATAGGATATGGTCTGAAGTAGGAGTAAATTCACCATCACTCTGCTATGACACTACTTGATACAAGTCTCTTGATGCAGTAGTCATGTATGTAGCTTGTGAAATGTCTGGTAACTTACTCTCCCCACCTCCTTTCCTTCCATGGAAGCAAAGTTGGGCCAATATGAAGCACTCTTGTGCCTCCCATTTTGAGTTGTTAAATGCACGTTTGCATCAGAGACGTGAAAAAAAAACAATCTGAAATGTTACAAAATGTTCTGATATAATACTGTTTTCATTGAGGAACGACACCTTATTAAAGTTAAGTGGCTAGATTTTAATAACAATTCTTCAAAGAATGCTGAAACAATTTCAATAAAGTCAAAATGTTCTAGCTGACCTTCTTTGACAGAACATTGTGACTTTTCAATATATTTATTCATTTCAAGATACTTACTATGACATTTTATGTTACTCAGTTGCAAGATAAATTGTCAAAATCAGAATTTTACCTTTCAGTGCCATCAAGCCAAGTGATTTTCATTTCCTTATTTTTTTCTATTCAAATTCATAAGAGTTTGGAAAAAGGTTGAGGTTCTAATAGTACAAATATATGTACACGTCCTTTTAATATGCACACCTCTGTAGAATGGATATTCTGATTTTGTCATCTGTTAACTGCACTGTTAGAAAAGTTTACATTTTCTTTGTGATCCAATTAAATTATGTTGGAATATCTATTTTAGTGTATATTCTCTGTATTTTAATTAATTTTTTACTTTTTAATATTGGATAGAGATGTTTGTTTACTGGCAGATCCTATGTCCTGTTTGTTCATTGTATCCTGTAGGAAATATTTTATGATACCAACTTTTATCACTGCAAAAACAGCTAACTACAAAGTAAAGCAGAGTTCATAACAGTCTCAAAAAATATTTTCATGGCATTTTAAATTCATATGAATCTAGGGAGGAAATGCCAATCCTCTTAGTTGTCCATGTTCCTGATTTTATGCTAACCTTGTTCAAGCCTTGCTTACTTTTTCTTTTATTCTGTAGACCTTTAAAATGATGAATAAATTTCTTCTTGGGTTAAACAGAGGGTATGTTGGCAACAGATAGTCCTGGCTAGGAGTTGCTTCTGCCCTTATTTTATGACAATGTTTTTCAAACTAAGTCTGAACCAGTCAAAGCCTGGTTTCTCCATAGTTCCTTTTTCAGGAAGATTATCAGGAAGAAAGAGTAGGCTCAGGTAAAGGTGTCTTTTTTTCTGTTTATGGAGGGAGACATTCTGAACTGGAATACTTAAGGGAAGAGGGAAAAACATTACAACTCGTATGAACTGTAAACCATTTACTGCTTACAAAGCCTTGGACAGCTTTTTAAAATTGGAATAACATCTAGTTGAAAGTTCTGATTTACAGTCTCCTTCATGTGTCAGTGGCATCAAAAAACTAATGTGTGGCAGGTTGTTAGAGGGAATTAGTCGGTAGCTTACATTAGTGAACCACAATAAAATCTGGATGAAGAACACTCAGACTTTCTTATATTCATAAATTCTCATATTCATAAATTCTGAGTTTGAATGTACACAGGATGTAGTATTTGGATCCACATTTCAAATAAACAATGTTTGAATGAACTCTGGATCTAGTGTCTGACCTAATATTATAAATATTTAGTATTTCTAAAATCCATATTTGGGTATAATTTGCAGTTATTATACCTACTGTCACTGTCATGTAGGAGCTCTAGCCAGGGATCGGAATTTTATTGTCCTAAGTGTTATACAAGCCAAAAAGGTGTCACACTGGGATAGCTCACTTTTCCATAAAATACTCCTAATGCTTTTAGCAACTGAAATTGTTGAGCTTGATATAGAAACTAATAACGACTAAAGTTAATGAGAATCTGTCTTGTGGAGAAGTGGTTCAACCTCAGTGTTAACCTCTACATCTTCAAGTAAATGTAGTATTAAAATTTGCAGTCTCCTTGATCGTGTAACTTAATACTCACTCAGATCCCCATTTGAATGATTCGGTCAATGCTCATACAAACACACAGATGAAAAGGAAATGTCAACAGTACAGAAAAGAGACTGTATCTGTCACCAGTAGGATTTATAGTGAATATAGTAGTCTCTGGAAAGCTTCCAGCATATGACCTGCAATACTAGCATGCATTTCCATTATTGTTAGGGTTCGTGTTTCATATTCTAAGTTTCTCTTGTTGTTTGACACTACCAATGTTTTCCTGCTGTGAAATACCATAAAGTGCCAAATGATTTATTTTTGCTGTATTCCTAGCGTTAGAAAATTGGTTAGAGGAAAAAGATTTTTAGGGTGTTTTTGTTGCCATCATTGTTCATTGATTGTAGGAATTCAACCTTCTTACTCTCTGGCAATTATGTAGAAAAATAATTAATATTTTAACATGAGAAATAACACCATATTCAAGTGCTGCTAAAAGTCATATGATGGGAAGTGTTAGAAATACAATGAAAAACTTTTGGTGTGTGATTCTGGAAAGGTTCAGCATTTCTCTAGCTTGTATTCCATTGATATTCTTAGGAGATTTCCTATGGACTTCAATAGTAGCGTTTAGATCAACACTGACCACTTGTGAAAATCCTACTTTTTGAAAATCTTGTTAATTCATTGGCAAAACTTGTAAGATACAGAAAGCTTAGTCTGACACCTAAAACTGATGTCAGTGGGATTTAGGTGTCTAAACCCTGAATGTACAAGATTAAGTAACCACCTAGAGCTGGAGACACATGAATGTACTTAGCACCTGTTTTTTTGAACTGCAGAACTGCCCTGGCATTCCCTTATGCTCACTATTCCTGGGAGCCAGGCACCCCATTCTCATACAAACTCCATTTTGATCATCAGATATGTAGAGCATTGTCTGAACTCTGCCTGTGTTCCAGAAGGTGCATACCGAAGCATTCAGGTGGTATCTGAGCCTAGCATGAAGTGCAACTCAGAAATACAATCAGCAGTGATGCTTATTGCTTGTACAAAAAATAGCATTGCAGCTGAAGCATTTCTCTCCATTCAGTGACCTCCTCCGGCAAAGGGAATAAAAAACACCTCTCCAGTTTCTCTGAAAAACTGTTGGAAAGGAGGGGCAAGAGGAAAATCTTTCATCTTTCCATCAGAAGTGGGTTAGCATGCAGCCAAGAATGCAATTCATAGGACCAGAGGAAAAGAAATTTGGACAACTTGATTGTTTTGCATCATCATTATGTGACTTCCCTCATAGCTGGAAACATTTGCAGGGAACAATGAGTGGAAGATGAAGGTTTGCCCAAGCCCAAACCCATATTTCTGTTCATAAATATTTACATTTGCAACACTTGTGAACACTAAAAAAGCAGCAATTGAAGCTGTTTCTGAAAGTTCACAATCCCTCTTTATCCATTTATATTTTTATACCAATTTACAGTGACTTCTACAAATGAATAACTGAGTGTATCTGTAATCTGGCTGTTATTAATGTGGCTATCTGGCTATTAATTAGATTTATATTCAGAGTGTGATGGTTTTGAAATGTTTGCACAGAGAGGGTGTTATGGCAAGACCTGCAATATAAGTATAATTGTTAGGTTTATTAAAGAAACCAAAGGAGAGCATATCTTTTAACCTCATCTTGATCCCATCAGTAATATAACTGTTTCTTAACTGGGTAAGAATATCTGCTATGTCCTATATGGATCAAGATCCTGCCAAATGCTGTAATGCTTCATAATAGTGTATCACAAGCCAGGAAGACAACGGTGTTAGCACTAGGAAAGCAGTCAGAGGCAACCTACTATGCTTCTGTTACGTGTTTCTCACCTCCTAAATATTATTTGAAAATCTGCTTATGGAACAGGAAATTCTGTTATTCTTGAAAGTAGCTGCAGTATTTTTAGAAAATCACGGTTTTGTGTGTGTGACATGGAGGATGGGATTAACTTTTTGCTAAAAGTAAATATTAAGAAACATAGATCTATAATCTAGGCTAGTTTTTTAGATTCTGTCAGCAGTGAAAGCCATTTCCAGACAGATGTCTGACATGTACTGCCCATTTAAATTGGGCACGTTCCATTTCTTTATCAACCATGACTGTCACTGATACTGGCTTCCACATGCTTCTCCATACTTAATATGCATCTGCCAACAGTCTTTGGTAATAAGGGAGTCAACACAGCAAGAAGTGTATTCCAAACTCTATGGAATAAAGAGCCATTTGCTGCCAGTAATGATGTAACCCACACCCGGATCTGCATGTATGCTGATGTAAAAGGTGCTAAGTCTGATAAAAGAAAACATAAAAAGAGAGGGAAAAAATAGTAGAGAAGGAAAATGAGTACCGAGGGATTCCATAGATCTGTGCACAACTAGCACCACACCCAAGAGGATAAGATAGCTCAGCCTCTGACACTGAACTGACAGTTAATTTTCTTACTCTTTTGAAAGATAATATAGTTGACTTTGTATTTATTGTCCCTAGCTTTTAAACTCTCTAAAACAGTATTGTAAAGAACTTAACTTTTTATTTATCTCAGAAGGAAATAGTGAATGATCCCACACTCTGAAATTTCCCATGACTCTTTAGTCTCACTCTCCCTCCATTATAAGATTAATTTGGTTGATCTATAACTTAACTTTTAAGTTACACTTTTTTAAAAATTCCATTTAAAAATTAACAAATTTAACTTATTTTTTCTTAGGCTGTACAGAAACAGCCAGATAGAAAGATAAATGTCTGATCTTTAGGATGTAAGACATCATTATGAGCTGCATAATGTACACTGTAAAAATAACTACATCTTGCTACATTCAGATTTTTCAGTTTCCCATGCTCTGCCTGCAAGCAGGTGCACAAGAAGCTGGGAGGGAGCATAGCCAGGACAGCTGACCCGAACTAGCCGAAAGGATATTCCATACCATAGAACATCATGCTCAGTATATAAACTGGGGGGATTTGGCCGGGAGGGGCGGATCACTGCTCGGGCATCGGTCAGTGGGTGGTGAGCAATTGCATTGTGCATCACTTTTCCTGGGTTTTATTTCTCGCTATTTTTTTGTTATATTCCTTTTCATTACTATTATTATTATTATTTTATTATTGTTATTATTATATTTTATTTTACTTTAGTTATTAAACCGTTCTTAACGCCCAAGTTTTACTTTTTTTTTTTTTTTTATCTTCCTCCCCATCCCACTGGGAGGGGGGAGGAGTGAGCGAGCGGCTGCGTGGTGCTTAGTTGCTGGCTGGGGTTAAACCATGACAGTCCTTTTTGGCGAAAAAAAATGAGGTCGGGGTTTTTTGAAACATATTTAAAGATGTTTTCTTGTTGTCCTAGTTGTGTCTTTCTGTTTCAGCTTCTTCAGATCTATTGCTGATTTTATACCTACACAACTGATTGGAAGGAATGATAAAAAACTCCAAACATATGCGAACTACTCCTCTGGAAAATACCAAATACTGCAAGATAACCTCTAGCCCTGTACATGAACCTGAAAACATGAACAGGAGCTGAAAACTAAGAGCTTTCTCAAACGACAGATATCTCACCAAAGCCAGGGTATTCCCTAGTCAAAAGGGAGTCTGGAGAACAAACTGAAATTTTATTATCTGGACAGCAGTAATCATTTAGAAAATAGCAGCATTTAATTTCTAAAATAACTTGGGATTCAGAGACATTTTCTTTATGCCTGGCACTGTTTAAGTACATTTTCCTAACCTTACTCTTTCCATTATTTTAAACTTCCCTCCTCTGAGGACAGAATTTGGCATTTGTAAGTGAACCTGTGATTTCATAGGCACATCAAACAACTGTAATTTTCATTTAGGGTTTGATGTTAAAAGGCATGATTTTGTATGAGCCTTTAGTTTGTTAAGCATCAGACTTGTTAAAATTATGATCTGGTTTCACTCTCTCTTTGTAAAATCATTTTTATCATAACTTCTGGAACTAAGAAACCAAAACTTGATCTAGAGAGAACACGAACATGAGGGAGAAACAACTAGGACAGAGGAACAGCAGTGCAGAAGTAGTCTCAAATAAAAGCCAACCTTGGAGTGCAGTAACAACTATTGATTTTATAAATGAAGTTTACTCCGTCCTTGGTGAAAATATTTTCCTCGGTTTATTCCTTGATTTATTTCCTAAAGACTTAATAGGCATTACCACTGCAAAGTGTGTGTTTCTGCCCACAGAAACTATTGTACAGTATGTCTTATATGTCTGTGTAGGTATGAACCTGAATGCAGAGTTGGGGTTATGTAAAGATACAGGTAAGTGTAATACAAATACACTTGCTATTATTCTTGTGTTATATACTCACCTGTGGTAGACAAAAGCCATTGGCTATCATAAGGAAAACCTGATAGGCATAGGGATAGAAGTAAGGCACTGATGTATACGTCCAGATTGAGAAAGTAAAATTAGATGGAGAAGTTAAAATATGTTGGCCTCATGAAAAGGGAAGAACAGTCTATGGCTGCTCAAACGTGATATGACTATGCTATTCCTAATAGCATGTCAGGAACCATTTCTCCAAACAACGGTAAATGGAATGTAATGTAACCTGGGTAAAATATACATAGTTCCTTAACTGACCAAGACTTATACTAGTACTGAAGAGTTCGTCTGCTAAGCCATGTAGATACTGCCAAAAATTCAAAATAATGGCTATAAAATCACAGAAAAAGAAAGACAGAACATAACAGTATGACAAGGTATAGAGTTAGATGTGCCAGGCCACACTGAAGGATTGCAAGTATGGGAAAAAAAAAGAGGATTTCCTCTGAGGACCAGATAGGCTTGTTCTTGTTTCGGGGAAGCAAAAAACTAACAACGTAAAGAAAAATCACATAGTCTACTTCATTTCTATATCTCTTCTGCTATCCTTAAATATTTTCTTGGTACCCTCAGAACAATAACCTTAAAGGCAGAGGTGAGCTAAGGCTCAGGTCCCCAGCCCGATGGGCGGCCCAGATGAGAAAGAAAGGTGTGGAGGAAGCAATGTTGGTGCAGTGCCGTGCTCCCCTTGGTGTGCCTTTTCCAGCCCCAGTGTCCCTGGAGCTGTAGGCTTTGTGGCTCTCTGAACCTTAACCCTAACCCTAACTCCAATTGTCATTCTTCAGAGTATTATTAATGGTTATCCTTATCCACCTTTCCATTGTGTATTTCCAAAGTAATGGAACGAGTAATTTAGTTGTGACATTAGATCTGCTGACTTTTTGGTGATCTTTGATTTTTCCCTCAGTTTTGTTTTTTATTATTTGCAGCTAAAAAATGGGAAACAAGCATTGAACAAAATCATTCCAGACTCTTAATCCATACAACTCTTTTGAATAAGAAGAGATCCAAAAACTAGGAGGGTAGGCACTGATACTGGTCAACAGTATCTATTGCAAATAAAGGTGAAAGTTTTTTCCGTCTTTTGTTACCATCTCTCACACACTGTTTGGGAAGTTTGAGGGATTAGGACAGAGCTTCAAATCTTTTCTTTGACATGGAGAAGAATTAGAGGTACATAGAGGTAAGAGAAAAGTACATCTCAGGACTGTGGGCAACAGATTGTGAGAAGTAATAAACGAAAATTAAAGAAACACAGCAAAGCAATGAAAAAATCTAATCATTCTGCTGTCAAGGGAGATACTGTTTTTTCCTCAAGTCTAGATACCTTTGTTTTTTTCAGCCTTAGCATTCAAGGTAGCAAGGTGAGTTTTTACAGGAAAATATAGCAAGATTTTTTTGGCAATTGCTTAAAGATTTGATG
The DNA here is from genome assembly GCF_018139145.2 of Gymnogyps californianus. Classification (NCBI taxonomy): domain Eukaryota; kingdom Metazoa; phylum Chordata; class Aves; order Accipitriformes; family Cathartidae; genus Gymnogyps; species Gymnogyps californianus. The sequence continues at coordinate 138,615,979 of NC_059472.1, forward strand.
TTATGCCACACCCTAATGAAGATTAATGGACACAAGGAGTCATGGGGCATTTAAAAGTGCAAGAAGAGTATAATTTGTTCTATCAATCATCAGTTTATCTCAGTAAATATGTGTGACATATGGTGTAGATCTATAAATTTGTCACATTCTTTAACACCGTTGCTCATTCTTTTGACTAATCAGTAGTCATATTTCACTTACTTCTTGGTGATGCCAGCAACTACTTCTAAAAATTATTATCAAGTAGTGATAACTGAACCTCACATATTGAAGTTCCTTTAAACTACAAGGGTTTGATTCAGATGCTTATTACAGCTTTATGTCAGTGACTTCACCTTTCAGGTGCTCTTGCAAACATCTCTTGAATATCCTGATTCTATGTGCTCTGAAAGTGAGAAACTGTCAAGAATCAACTTTATAAAAGAATTTAAAAGTAGTACTGATTATTTTTATAGACTCAAAAGTATTAGCTTTAGGAAGAAACATAGAAAGTCATTCTTTCATTTCATGCATCTTTTCTGTTACCATTTTAAATGTCAGCTTTTGAATGAAACCAGGGTATAGCACTCAGATGTTGTCAGCAATCTATCACCACAGTGATCTAGTCAGGGAACATGGAGGATAAAGGCTGTTAAAAGAACTGGTTTTACAAGCAATCCAGAAAGGCAGGGATATACCCTTTTCTTAAGATGAGTCTACATATCCTCTTAGGATTCGTGTTCAGATGTCTGGGGACTCACTGGATGGTATTATTCATTGTATTATTTCACCATTAATATAGTTGTTTGTTTCTAAGTATAAACTCTACATTTGCGCAAAATGTAAAAGCGACCACAAGGAGGTTAAAAAGCTCTTTTTCTCTAATCGTGTGAATGGTTCTTTGGCCATTAAATGAGAATGCTGGCATTTAAATTTCAGTATTTAGTTTCTAGCATCTATTATATTTTCCTTTTTCTTTTTTTTCTCTTTGCTATAGAGTCAAACTATAACTAATGATGTGGATCCTAAGGTTGTCAACACAGTGATGAGCTGCTTCTACAAGGCGGGTGGGAAAGCTCCTGCTTTTGGTAAAACAGCAGGTGACTTAAGTGGTTACAGAAAATCCTGGGGTACTTTGCCTGGTGGCTGTTATGCTTGATTTAGACCATCCAGAGTGGATGACTGTAAAGCAAGTCAGTTTTAAATTCTTACATTTATTCCTTTGTGTGCTCTTTGCCAGGTTCATAACATGTTAATTGAACATGGAATTCAGCTCCTTTTGACTAACCCCTTTAAAAAGCTGCTAATTGTCAAGTCGTTTAGAAATATTTATTGATATGAGCATAGCAACAGTACAATAAAACTGTAAGAGAATGCTATTGAAATGAATGACTGTGCAGATTTGGACTGTCTAAACGTCTTGGATGAAAGCTACAGCCTGGCTGAGAAGGGTTCAGAGCCAATACAATAGTTTCCTCCAATCACTGCAACACCTGGAGCAATAAAGCCTCCTCCCCAGTTTGATCTGATAATTGTAAACATTATGAATTCATCAAGTTAACAAAAAAACCCTTTCCAATTAAAAAAAAACCAAACATTTTAATAGGTCATTACTTTCCCCCCCCCAAATATTCTAAAACCACATTCCTTCAGTGCACTGCTTTTCACGTGGTTACTTGAGTTATTATTTCAAAGGAGGTGGAGGAGTTTGATGTCTCCCTGTTGCAGACATGGATTAAGGCTGTATCAGTTTTTGAGTGAGCATTCGCTTGTTATTCTCTTTGCATTTGTCTATGTGTGGCCAACAATGTATCTGAATATGGCAAGGATATTGTTTCCTATTTTGTTTTCTCAACTGTGGAAGAACCAATGAGAATTTATAGGAAGAATAGTGTAAATATATGAACTTTCAGGTGATAACTTCACCTCCATCCTTACTAAGAGAGAAAGCACAGCTTGGCATTTGACCATATCCCCAAACGTACAAGTTACCCTTGATTTTGAGTACACATAGCTGCATATTTGAGGAAAGATCCTTCCAGTGTGAGAGGCTGAGCATGGACAAAAGGCTGTGATTCAGATGCCCTCAGTATAAAGGCTACCTTTAAAGCAAGACACTTCCTACCACTAAGTCATCTTGAGTTTTCTCCTTCTTTCCTTTTCACGTGTCTGTTGTCTCCTGTATATGTCATGCCCTTGCACATGCCAGGCAGGTCACTGTTTTATTCCAACTCTAACTTGACAGATCATCTTGGCATGTTTTGAAAAAATCAGAGTTCCCCACTCCTGCTTTTTCTAAGTTTCTTTGTCTTCCAGTCTTTCCATACCCCTCTCCAGCACACACAAATCAGAACTGCAGTTGTGGTTTGGTTTAGAGTATTGGGAATTTTTTTAGGCTTGTAATGCATAAACATAAGGAATTGACATTTTTGTGGACCATTCTACCTGTAGTATCAGATCAAAAAAGATAGTAAGGTCAGATTTCACTATAAGTTATATCCCCGGGAGTGTGGACATAAATATATCTGAAAAAAATTGTTTGGAATTGCCGCGCACTGAATTCCGTGGTTCAGGTTGCTATCTTCATTCTCCAGTCCTCTTAGTTCTTCATGACTAATACAATTTCTTTGCTGCTAGTGGTAGTGCCAACATTAAAACTATCTCTCTAATACCAGAAGTAAGAAAAATGCCTATGAGTCTTCACTGATCTTCTAATTTTCCATGATGTATGATCTGAGACATGGTCTGCGTGTGCATGAACATGTGCATGTGGGGAGAGGAAAGAGGAAGAACCACTTCTGCCCAGGATGGTCATATGCAGGACAACTCTAGTCTGGGAAATATCTGTGTACCTTAATATAGTTCTGATCCAATATGTTCTGTCTAGTTTTGAAGACTAGATCTAAGAGTTGAGATGAGGACTACTGCATGATCCATGACTGACTTAGGACTTCAGGCATCCATGGTATTGAGAAGGTCTTCAGACACAGAACCCCTCTGAGAGGACCCATTACCAGACCAGCTGTCACTGATGAGACGTTATGCTATGGTCAGATTGCTGCTCTATCTTATTCAGACACTCTTATATTGACTCACTGTATTTCCAAGGATCCTTTTGATCTTTTTAGCACAAACCACATATGCATATTCCGTTGTGCTTCTATTGTAAAAGCTATTTCTGTGTCGATTTTCTTTGCTCAAATGTTAACTCAATAAACAGATTTTTTCCCTGAAAAAAATGTATTTTAAAATGACTTGTGGGAAGTTTTAATGGAGTAAGCAAAAATGCATTTGAAATTTATGATTAGCTCATAGCTAAAAATTCACAGCTCATTTCCATCTTTTCTTTTTTTTTTTTTTTTTTTTTTGTGGTAGATAGAACAGAGGATTAGTATGCTTCTGTTTTTCCTTTCATTTATTTCAAGTTTATTATGAGTATAGATGTGTTATGAAAAATACTTAATACTTACAAAAATCAGTTTTAATGTTTATTTGGGTTTTGGGAGCCTACAGGCCATTCACAGTATGAAAAAATACAAATCTTCAACCTTCTACCAAACAGAAAATTTCCATATTTAAAAAGAAAAGAAAAGGTATAATTCACTTCCATCACATTTTTGGGTCCTAAACAGCTTTCTAATCTAAATATGTTCTTCTGTCTTTCTATCTTCTTCTTTTATCTTCTGTCTTCCATCATCTTCTAAATGTCTATCTATAAACCTAAGTCTGAAATGTTCAAGACCCATCCTTTTCACTTTTTCACTGTCAATGTTAACCACAGTATTAAGACCTTTCAAAATCATATACATCTTATCTTGTGCTAATATTCAGCTTCTCCACTTCTTTTTCATCACATATTTTTGCTCTAAAAATATGTTTTGCATTTTCACTTTTAGTAACTCCTTTCACTAAAACTGTAGTCTCTGTTGGTCTCATCACACCCACTACCCATTAGTCAAGCTTCCTACCCTCCAGCTTTGTCTTTGCTAGTAAATTAAACAGTACCAGGGGACATTCCTAGGCATGAGGACATTCTTGAGCACTGAAACTCTCTTTTGCTTATACATAAAATTTTTAGGATATTTCTTGACCAGACTCCATCCAGCCCAAATAGAACTTTATTAGGAAATTTCAGGGCACTGCTCTCATGTTAAGCTGAACCATAAACATAACATTAAGTCCACAGATTATTTTGGATGAGGCTACCCTGTTGTAGAAGGCAAGAAAATTCAATGGTATGGACACAGTCTGTTGGTCTCATTGCAATAGCTCAGTCCCAGACACATTTAATTTACTGGTGTATGTAGTCTCACATCTCTCCTCACTGCAGTTCATTCTGAAAACTGCCTATATAGTTCCTACCCATATAGTTCATCCTATCAAACCTACTAATTCTTCTATGTAGTTGTTCCCCCAGTATTTACATAAGCACTTACTTAGTTTTTCTTCTTCAGCCACGTAAATCTCTCATATATAAATTTCCCTTTCCTCTTTTTATACCTCTTCACATTGACAAGCTCCCCAGATTCTTCTTTTCCCAACGGCTCTGTTTTACCCTATTATAGAAGTGTACACTATCTGCTGATGTGAATAACCACTTACCCTGTGAGTGGAGTCAGGAAGGCACTTCTTTCCCAAAATGCTTTCATCATTTCACACATTGCTTCCTTATGGCCTATAATATCACTGATTCCAATTTTAGTATCCTATTTGGCTTTTTTTTTTTTCCTTGCCATGAACCTGTCAGCTCTTTGGTTGTAATTATTCAGGTGACATACATAGAATATGTCTACAGAGGCAACTGTATGCTATAGGGGTACTTCTGGTGTTTGCAGAGTGTCTATACTTGAAGTGATACAGTACAGATTTGAGTGTAATGCTGATATGCCTGAAATGTGGGTTTTTTCCTGACGGAATAGATGTGGTGTAAACCAGGGCAATGTGGACACGAGATCATCAAACAGCTAGTGCTCTGTGCACACATGCATGATGTGTGTGCCTAGGACGGGCAACTTTAGCCAGTCAAATTCATTGCTGGTAAAGACATCATAAGTATGGTTCTGGAACCATAAGTAATCACAGCAAGTCAAACCTTGGTCCCTCCTCCTGTGCATTGCACCCGTTTGTAATGTACTCAACTCATAGGTATCAACTCAGTAGCAGGAATCAGCTCAGGAGGTTTTGCATTCCAAGTAGAAAATGTAATTTTAATATCAATTATGAATTAATTAAAATTTATATGAGCCTATGCACACACAGTTTTGCTTCTTTATACATGATGTAACATGAGAACTAAAGAACTGCATTTTGGGATCAAATAAAGGTCCATTCTTACCTTGTTTCCAGCAGTGGATGCCGAGGCAAGAATATGTGAATACCATAAAGCGAGATCTCCCAGTTTCCAAAGTTTTGTGACTCAGGGTCTTCCTGAATCAGAGATGGTCTCTTGTGTTTAGCAGCCTGTGATAGAGTTTTCCCTCATAAATGCTTTCAGCCTCTTTTCAACTCATGCTTCCACAGCATTCTGTGGACAAAGCTTTTGCTAACTACCCAAAGGTGACCTGGGACTGTTCTTTAGACCTCCAGCCAAAGAGAGCCAAGCTATTGTGACTTTGAAAAAAACTCTGATGAAATCACAAGACTTAGAACCTGTAGTTTGTTTTTATTCAGTAGCATATCAAAACCCCATGTTCTGGTGCCAGACACAATACAGAAGAAACACACGTTGCAGGCTGAAGCCTAAAGCAAAAGCAGTCTGCCCTCACAGCCAAAAAGATTTCAGGGGGAGTGAGGGCCCACAGATGGAGAAATAATGTGTTAACATCAGGTAGAGAAAAGGGGAGAAAAATGAAAAGGATGGTGTACAAGCCTAGATTTTTTTAATCATCATTATTATTATTATATTTATAGATGTTTTACTATGTCAGCGAGCCATTTCTGGTTTAAACAAAAATGAGGCAAATGGGGAAAAGTTTCTGATTTAACTAGTGCATAGAAGTCTGGAGCAGGTAATTATGCCTAAAGGCATGATTAGGTATACCTAATTAGATAAGGCAAAAAAGGTATAGCACATAACGTCATAACATTGACATGAAAAATGTACAGCCTGGAAAGGAAAAACAAAAGTAGAAAATACTCTTTAAAAGTCCCCTGTTAGCTGTGAAGTGACACCACCATGTTAAGAGTCACCTGTGTAAGTGTGTGGTGCACTGCCACACTCTATTGGTTGTGGGACCTGTGGGAAGAGCTTGTGGCTCAAGCAGTGGAAAGAGTATCTGATGGTAGTGACTAGGAGGAGTAGCTAATGAAACGAGGCACACCAAGGAGTTGCTAGAAAAATAAGGAGCCGTGGAGAGAGGTTAGTGGTGGTTGCAGAGCAGAACAAGGAGCAGTCAGAAGAAGGAGAGGCTATGAGACGGAAAACAGGTCACACCACAGCAAGACCTGACAGTCCTGAACTGTGAGTGGCAGAGAAAGCAACTAGTTGTCCTAGCAACATGAGGCACTTACAGTTACACTGAAGAAACTAATGTAACGGGGGAAACATTCTATCATTCTAGACTGTTTTTTTCTTTTCCTCATTTAATAAAATATTTTTGTTAAACATACTGTTGAATGTTTATAGGTGGGAAGAACTGGTGTCTGAAACTCCAGCTAAATGTTGCCAAGTGTTTGGATAATAGCTCAAACCACTGTTTTAGCAGTGGCCTCTCAGCATTTCAACCGAGCCCTTGTTGCAACCAGTGATTTCCTCACAGAAGAGTTACGGCAGACCTACAAGTACCAGGGATATCTCTCTGGGGTGGAATATCCCCAAGCCCCATCACTGTAATTGCACCATGGAGGTCTTCCTTTTGAAAATCATTCATTTCTGTAACACTAACTGTAATAAGCTTGAAGGATTCACCATCATCTCTCCATTAGAAATAACCGATGTCGAAGCATTCATGCACATAGTGGATCATTACCCAGTGATAAAAACAGTCTCTGTTAACACCCAGGACTCATGCGTCATACAAATTGAATTATTTCTAAGGGTTAAACAGAACAAAGCAATGAAGCTCTGACCTGTGGATCGATAAGGAACTTACATCTCCAGCAATGTGCGGCTCTTAATCAAAACTGTGGCTGCTCATTTATACCAAAATAAAAGGTCATTGATGTGCTTTCAGAGAAAGGATTGACAACTTTCCAAAACACTTACATTCCCTGATCCTTAAAATCTTTTAATGAGCAAGAAATGTACAAGAGGAAGTTCTTCAGACTGAAAAATACATTAACAACTTAAATAAAAGAGAGCAGATATGAAACTGGAAATCAACCTTTCAGTCCACTGACTGACAAAGCTGACACTAACAGAAACTTTTGTATCCAAGTTCTCTTTAAGAGCAGTGACAGTCTGAACTCATCTTGTGACTCTACTAAATTTTAGTTCAACAGACATCTCATCCATCTTTAGGTAAAAACTATTAAAAAACACTTAACATTTAAAGTAATACTCCTCTGAATGAATGTTGTTGCTCTAGACAGTTTTAATGTGGTTTTGTATGAAACCAAGTTTTATTTTTCATGCTATCAGTAAATGTCTGAATAATAACCACAATATTTGTACGTTCTAGACGTAATGGCAACATCTGTAAGGTAAGTTTTTATGTAATAGTTATGCCAGCAATGTCAGTGATGAGTTTCAGATTTGTTCTGTTAGGAAGTTCGCAAAAAATAACCTGCCTTCATATAAACAATGGAACACATCATGAAGATCACATCTTATAGTTACTCAGTTTTAGTGTGAACACTTTGTCAAGCTAAGAGTTAAATGAAACTTCATTATTTATGCTGTAGAATTTAAAAATGGATACTAGGTCATTCAATCTCCCTAAGAACTGAACATGCAAAATATCACCATTAAAAGTAGTGTGTCATATTTTGACACAATAAAACATGCATGAACATATGACAGGATAATAGACCCTGTAACATATAAAATTTAATCTTTAGATTTTTTGTCTTTTGAGAAATAAAAGCATAGATTCTAAATAAGCACAGATTTCAGTGGCTCTGGAGGGGATACATTAGACAACAATAGCAACAAATCAAAATTTTTAAAAAAACAATAATGATGAAAAGGGAAAATATACAATAACAAAAGGACTAGAAAAAAAGTATCTCACAGCTCACTCAGGGATAGGGATCGGGTGGTTACCGCCTCATTTATGAGTTCTGCCTCTTCCTCCTCCTCTTCTTATGATGGCCCTGCTTTGGAGTAGCCTGCCTTGTCCACTTCTTCCTCTTTCCCCTTCTTAGTAGGAGTTTCTTCCCTTACTAAACAAGCTGACTTTTGCATCCAGTATTTCTTTTTGTGCATAGGGGTGTCCTGGTTTTGGCTGGGACAGAGTTAACTCTCTTCTTAGTAGCTGGTACAGTGCTGTGTTTTGGATTTAGTGTGAGAATGATGTTGATAACACTCTGATGTTTTAGTTGTTGCTAAGTAGCGCTTATCTTAAGCCAAGGACTTTTCAGTTTCCCATGCTCTGCCAGCAAGCAGCTGTGCAAGAAGCTGGGAGGGAGCAGAGCCAGGGCAGCTGACCTGAACTAGCCAAAGGGCTATTCCATACCATGGAACGTCATGCCCAGTATATAAACAGGGGGGAGCTGGCCATGAGTTGAGGATCGTGGCTCGGGAACTAACTGGGCATCGGTCAGCAGGTGGTGAGCAATTGCATTGTGCATCGCTGGTTTTTTTCTTCCCCCCCCCTTCCTTTTTTTGTTATATTCCTTTTCATTACTATTATTATTATTATTATTATTATATTTCATTATTACTATTGTTAGTATTATATTTTACTTTAGTTATTAAACTGTTCTTATCTCAACCCACGAGTTTTACTTTTTTTTTCCCTTTCCTCCTCCTCACCCCACTGGGTGCAGCTGCGTGGTGCTGAGTTGCTGACTGGGGTTAAACCACGACAAGGGGTAACTGATACCGGCATGAGTTGGTTCTCTGGTTCAGCTGCAGTGCCTGTCACAGGGGTTGGAGTAACCACAGTGCCTGTCACGGGGGCTGGATTAGCCACAGTGCCTGTCGTTTTGTCATCAGATCCAGAGACCTTCTCTTCCCCTTGAGGGTACTGAATAGTGTTGAACAGGGCTCGGTAGGCATGGGCCAGGCCCTAGCACGTTGCAGTGATTTGTGTGTCTCTGGAATTACCAGAGTGACAGCATACTTTTTCCAAATATTTTACTAGTTTTTCAGGATTCTGCACTTGTTCAGGGGTGAAGTTCCAAAACATTGGAGGTGCCCACTGTCCTAGGTACTTGCCCATACTATCCCACGCACCCTGCCACTCGTAACTATCCAGCCTCGGGGCAGATCTCTGGGTGGTAGTCCTAAATAGTTGTTTAAACTTAAACAAGACCTGAAACACATTCAGGAGACATAGCAATAGGAACATGCTGGTTTGAACATCCCAAGGATATTGAAAATTCTCAAGAGCTATTGTAACTAGCCTGGAGGAGAAGGGGAAGGTGAAGGAGAAAGGGAAGGTGAAGGAGTGGGGGAAAGTGTCCCCCCTTGTCTCCCCCATAGATTGGCTCTCCAAAGAGAAAAGGTAAAGGGTGTAATTATTAATAGTTTCCGAGAGATGGTTCCCAAAGTATGGAGATGATGGCAACGCTGAGTACAAATGCCAGATTAGTCTCACGACCAGTAATTTTATCATATCGTAAGCCAGTGTTACACAGTATATCAAAATGATAACCTTAATCCAGCCCCCAGAGGTGATAAACATCACAACAGGGAACATATACAGCAAGTAAGGTGTTACATAGCACAGCTCTGAGAACAAGCACAACAACTCTGAGAGCAAATAAATCAACATTGTGACCAGCGACTATTAAACTAATATAATGAATGCTTATAACAAATTTGTTTTAATACGTTCTGCTCAGATCTGTTGTTATTTCAATCCTTTGAGCCCCACATTGGGCGCTAAAAAGGACCGTCATGGTTTAACCCCAGCCAGCAACTAAGCACCACACAGCCGCTCACTCACTCCCCCCCCGGTGGGATGGGGGAGTGAATCGGAAGGGTAAAAGTAAGAAAACTCATGGGTTGAGATAAGAACAGTTTAATGATTTAAATAAAATATAATAATAATAATAATAATATTGTAATGAAAAGGAAAATAACAAAGAGAGAGAGAAATAAAAGCCAAGAAAAACAAGTGATGCAAACAAAAAACAATTGCTCACCATCAACCAACTGATGCCCAGCCTGTTCCTGAGCAGCAGCCCCCGGGCCAGCTTTCCCCCTAGTTTATATGCTGAGCATGACATCATATGGCATGGAATATTCCTTTGGCCAGTTTGGGTCAGCTGTCCCGGCTGTGTCCCCTCCCGGCTTCTTGTGCACCCCCAGCCTCCTTGCTGGCAGGGCAGCATGAGAAGGTGAAATGTCCTTGACTTAGTATAAGCACTGCTCAGCAACAACTAAAACACCAGTGTGTTATCAACATTATTCTCATCCTGCATCCAAAACACAGCACTATACCAGCTACTAGGAAGAAAATTAACTCTATCCCAGCCAAAATCAGGACAATGTGAAAGGAACATAATAGAAATGCCGTATGCTGATGCACGTAACATGAGGAACAGACAGGAGGAATTGGGAGTCTGTGTGCAGTTACAAGATTATGACCTCATCAGGATGACAGAGGAATGGTGAGATAGGTCACAAGACTGGAGTGCTGTAATGGATGAATACAGGCTCTTTAGGAAGGACAGGGCAGGAAGGCGAGGAGGTGGTGTTGCACTTTATGTGAGAGAGCAGCTAGAGTGCATGGAGCTCTGCCTTGGTGTTGTAGTTTAACCCCGGTGGACAGCTCAGCCCCACACAGCTGCTCGCTCACTCCCCCCCCCGGTGGAATGGGGGAGAATCAGAAGGGCAAAAGTGTGAAAAGTCGTGTGTTGAGATAAAGACAGTTTAATAGGCAAAGCAAAAGCTGCGTACACAAGAAAAGCAAAATAAGGAATTCATTCACCACTTGCCATCGGCAGGTGTTTAGCCATTTCCAGGAAAGCAGGGCTCCATCACGCGTAACGATTACTTGGGAAGGCAAACACCATCACTCTGAACATCCTCATCCTCTTTTGTTCCCCAGCTTGTATTGCTGAGCACAACATCATATGGTATGGGCTATTGCTTTGGTCAGTTGGGGTCAGCTGTCCCAGCTGTGTCCCTTCCCAGTTTCTTGTGCATCCCCAGCCTGCTCACTGGTGGGGCAGTGTGAGAAGCAGAAAAGGCCTTGATGCTGTGTGAGCACTGTTCAGCAATAACTAAGACATCCCTGTGTTATCAACACTGTTTTCATCTCAGATCCAAAACATAGCACCATACGAGCTACTATGAAGAAAATTAACTCCATCCCAGCCAAAACCAAGTACAGCTGGAAAAGGTCAGAAGTCAGTTGAGAGCCTATGGATGTTCTACTGGGTATCTCCTATAAACCTCCTGATCAGGAAGAACAGGTTGATGAGGCCTTTGTCAAACAACTAGAAGAAATCTCACATTCACAACCTAGGCCCACATGGGGGACTTGAACCACCCTGATATCTTCTGGAAGAACAACACAGCAAGACACAAACAATCTAGGAGATTCCTGGAGTGCATTGTCAACAACTTCGTGACATAGGTGATTGAGGAGCCAAAAAAGGGAAATGCTAAGTGCTGTATCTGGGGAGGTATAACCCCAGGCGTCAGAATAGGCAAGGGATGGACCTGCTGGCAAGCAGATCTGCAGAGGACCTTGGGGTCTTGGTGGACAGGAAGCTGACCATGAGCCAGCAGTGCACCCTCATGGCAAAGAAGGTCAGCAGCATTCTGGGCTGCATTGGGGAGAGCACTACCAGCAGGTCAAGGGAGGTGATCCTTCCTCTCTACTCAGCACTGGTAAGGACACACCTGGAGTAATGGATCCAGTTCTGGACTCCCCAGTACAAGAGAAATAATGCACTTATCGGAATGAGTTCAGTGAAGTATGCAGTAGAACTTGAGCCTCCTTAGTGAAAATACATCGCATACAAAGAATTTGATGCATCATCAGAAGGGACAGGAACACCGCAACAGGTACAGAAAAGGGTATCAGTAAGGAATCATTTTGTGATGAATGTTCACTTATGGCAGACAGTACATCAGGTGGGGAACAGGGAAGTATTGTGGCATGGGGAATTCAAAGAGGACAAGAGGAAAAGCTTCTTCTGTAGGTGAGTAGTAGAGCACTGAAGCAGGTTACATAGATGGGTCGTCAAAGTTTTTGGAGGTTTTCAAAACTGAGCCAGACACAGCCATGGCTGACCTGATCTGGTATTGATGTCAGCCCAGCTTAGAGTGGAAAGTTAGACTAGATGACCTACAAACATCCCTTCTAGCCAGTATTTCTGTGATTCTATGAATGCTCCATGATGAAGACAATAATTTTCAAACCAATAGGTCTGTAAACCTCCTTTTCTCCCTACTGCTAATTTGAAATACCAAAACCAATCCCTTAGGTGATATTCATGAGTCAGATAGCAATACCTAGACATGACATGTCATTTCACCTTTAGGGAATATAAAATAAACTCTTTTGCTAAGCTGATAAGAAATAAACTACAAGTAACATTGCAGCTCAGGAAAACATCCAGCTAAAACATCCTTTTTTTGCTTAAAAAAAACCCCAAAACCAAATAAACCAAGGCTTACAGCAACATTTTAAAAAATCATGTAGCTTTTGTAAAATTCTTTCAATGGGCTATAGAATTTCTAAGGAATTAAAAATCAAAATCAAAAATGTAACTGACATTTTCAAGGCACCTCTTTTGACTTTCTGTTTTTATTCAAAAAACATATTTCTTGTGGAAATTGCATTCTGATTCCTGTTAATTGTACATGTTAGTCACAATATTTTTATGTTTGAAAATGAAAAGTATGTTTAAATAAACATTATATTTCATTATATTTCATGTTAGATAAAAAGTTTTGCTCAACCTGGAACTCTTTCTTTTAAAAAATATTTTCCAGAATTTTAAAGAAATACAGTGGTTTCAGATACACTCCTTTTTTCAGGCTCTAGTTTATTAATTTTTTAATTTTATGCAAACTGGTAATTAATATAACTTCTTACCTACAGTCTGACCGATACAAAAACAAGTCATAAGGAGTTGTTGAATTTACATGACCTGTTGTAGTTAGCATAGGTATCAAGGTAATCCAGTGGCTTCTTCTGAATAAGTGGTGTGTGTACTCTAGTTTACAAGCTGCAATGATTTAAAAAAAAAAAAAAAAAAAAGAGAAAATTACCCTTACCCTGATCTGATTTGACTACACAGGATCATTTTCATCACAAACTAATCTTTACAGTGTTACACTCTTATTTTCTTATTGTTGTAAGGGTCACTAACCCTGCTGAACTGCTTTGGGTCTTTGCCTCCAAAGGCTGCAATACTTCATCGATGACAACTTAGAGTAGGTGTTAATAACTAGACACAAGAGAACATAAATCCATTCCCAGGGTGACCCTGACCCAAGTCCAGGGCTAGACCTGAACAATGCCCACTCAGAGGAGAAGTAGCCCTTGTTCCTTGTCTTCAGTCAGAGTAGAAAAGATTGTTGCTGCCATTTTTTTAAAATTCTTTTTAGCACTATTGACATCAACTCTTTTAGGCCAAAGGAAGACCATGTTCCTTTTATAATTTTGCTCTTTCATAGAGGCACTTTGTGGCCTGTGTCCTAGGGCAGGACAATATAGGATTCTGTCTTAGGGATGCTTCTGGAGCTTTCACCTGTTGTGAAGTTGGCTGAATTTCTCCTCTAATGCCAAAAAGCTCACCCAAAACGGAGCATGTCTGAGAAGTAGCAGGGAAGTTCAATTACTGTGATGTTGATGTGGCGACACTTTCAGTTCAATCTTTCAAACATATATATCTACATTCACATAATTCATACTTAGTAAGAGAGAATATTGGTAATATCAAGAGCTTCTATGAAAATTTCCTATTCATGAGATACTAAATGTTTCATAGTGAAAGGAAGGGGAAGAGAGGAGAGAAGACACTTCTCTGTCCAGCTGCAGCTGGACCAATATATAATGAAAATCATACAGTGGTAATGGGGAACAGTAGCAGACCATCTGTGAAAGAGAATGAATCTCTAGCTCAAGCAGCTGGGTCATTCATGTGGGATCTAGGCCTTGTACACAGAATCATGTTCCAATCTTTACATTGGTCAGTCAAAGGAAAAGAATTAAGAATATCTAGAGACTAATTTTTTTATTTTTATTTTTATTGTTGGAAAACCCAGGATGAGAAACAGATGTTTTATCAGTTTCATTAGCTGTGGCACCACTGTTAAATATAATGGAGAAATATTACTATTTAAGTTGGTGTATTAGGTCTGGCTGGGATGGAGTTAACCTTCATAGCAACCTATATAGTGTTATGTTTTGGATTTGTAACTAAAACAGTGTTGATAGCACACCAGTGTTTTGGCTGTGGCTGAACAGTGCTTGCAGTGTCAAGGCTTTCACTTTTTCTCACTCTGCCCCTGCCCCTGCCCCTGCAGTGAGTAGGCTGAGGGTAGGCAAGAATTTGGGAGGGGACACAGCTGGGACAGCTGACCCAAACTGGCCAAAGGGGTATTCAGTTGCATATGACGTTATGCTCAGCAGTAAAAACTTGTCTGGGTGGAGTGGGGGGATGTGGTATGTCCAAGATAGCCATTGCTCAGAGACTGGCTGGGCATTGGTCTGCTTGTGGGAGGGTGGTGAGTGATTATCTTTGCATCATTTGCAGATTTTTTTTACCTCTTTCCTTCACTTATTAAACTGTCTTTATCCCAACCCATGATTTTTTTTCTCTTTTGCTCTTCCTGTTCTCTTTCTCATCACACTAGGGAGAGGAGTGAGCAAGCAGCTGTGTGGGTGCTCAGCTGCTGGCCGGAATCAGCCCTCAGGAGTTGGGTAGGTAAGCAGTTCCATAGAAACCTCAAATCCCTTGTGATAAAAATAATGACAAAATGCTGTCATTTTCATCCAGTCCTGGTGTCTCATGTACTTCCAAAATTATTAGATTTTTATTGTGGAATATGCATTTTAAAGAGATAGAAATAAAATATACACACACTGTTAACAGAAACCGATTGGTCCTCTTTGAAGATCTTAGGTCTATGAATTGGTTGGTAAAATAGAAGTACATTAATTAAAATACCACAGGCAACCACATTAAGTAACACATATGCAAGAATGTTAGTTCCTTAGAAACTTTATGTAATTTTTTCTGGAGAAAAGGAATCCTATTTACATGCTATGAAGGAAATTCATTAAGATCACAATGTTTGGACACTTATAAGGGTGGCAAAAACCACATTGGCATCATTAGATAAACTGTGTTTTATACATATGTATACCAGTTTTCTGCTCAGCAGGACGCAAGTTTTTTTAAATGAAGAGTCTTATTGTTTTAT
Organism: Gymnogyps californianus; assembly: GCF_018139145.2. Lineage (NCBI taxonomy): Eukaryota > Metazoa > Chordata > Aves > Accipitriformes > Cathartidae > Gymnogyps > Gymnogyps californianus. The sequence continues at coordinate 138,631,454 of NC_059472.1, forward strand.
ACTCTGGAAGAAACACTGAAGAAAGGTCATGCAAGACATGCCACCAGACTCACATCTTAAAGGAGGTATCACAAATACTGAATTTTGGCCTGATAAGCCATACTTTGTCCAGACAGAATGCACCTCAAATAAACATTTTAGCTATTAAAAAAAATATGAGTGAATTTCCTTGGAAGTTGAATCCAGCAACTTCCAGAAAATCTGGAATGTAGCCCCATGAGTTCACAATATGTATTCTTAAGGAAGACATGTAGTTTATTCTCTTGGGACCAGTATGTTCAATGATAGGTCCTGTGAACTTTTTGTGGATAATTATTAGAATTGCGTTTCTGGTTTGAGCTTTACAATAAGACATTTCATAAAACTCATTAAAAATTCACTAGTTCATCTATTTTTTTTTTCAGTTGATCAGCTCACAAGAGCTTTCTCAGAACAGGAAACAAAATCAATCATTTACTTTCCTAAATGCTCTAACTTTCCACATGCAAAACAAGGTGTCCAGTTAAAAGGGGAAAAAATATTTGGTCCTATAAAATAAAAAGAAAATTAAAGCCAAGAATCATTCCACTGAAATCAGTCATAGCATCCCATGTAGCAGGACTGGCAGACCTTCTGTGTTTCAGTCCTCTCATTGCCACTTTAGTCATTATTTTCCCTCACTGCACCAACAAACTAGCCAATTGTATTTGTAGACATTTTCTTCATCATTTTATTTTGTTTTTCTACTTTCACACTTACCTCATGACATTTAAAACTGAACAGTAATAGGGATGTAAAATCCATCTCATAGGGCCACTGCAATTTTTGTGAGTTATGTAAATTCCAGATAGTTTAGATGCTAATAAATAAATTTTCAGTTGCTAATTTCATACCATTTCTGCAAAATACATATAGCACTCAGTTTGGTTCCCTGCATGCAGCTCAGTCATTGCTGTATAATACTCCATATTGCTTTGATGCTCATATAAAATGAGAACACAAGCTCAAAGGAAGCCTTGATGCACAATTAATTAGTAGAGTAAGCTATTTTGCTTTCAGTTTGTCCTTTTTAGTAAATTGTGATATGACACTTATTTTTCATTTACTTTACCAAAACTCTGCACAGCTGGTTTTCCTGAAAAGAAAGTTTTCTCCCAAATTAATTCTAGGAATGGCGTTACTGCAGGGCAAAAAAAAATCCTACAGTAAAGACCAAGGGCTTAAAATTTGTGTTCATATTCAAGTAATGTGTTCTGAGAGGTATGTTCAGTGTAAGTTTGTGTTCCATGGCTTCCTCACTGAAGAAAACAGAGACACCCCATAAAAGGCTATACTGTCATAGCCTGTATTTAAGCCTGCAGAGGGAATTGGTCTCTCACTGCTTCCTCTTGTCTACTTCTCAAGGAGTAACTCCAGCTCTGAAGGAGAGAAGAGAGGCAGTTTTCAGAACAGATTCCAGCTGTATTTGTGTAAAGCAGAAGAAAGGAAGAAACACAGCTCCACTCTTTTCTCATCAGGATGGTGAATGGGAAGGCAGTAAATACTAGATGGAAATTTTCTGTCATGCCTGATCCTTGAGCAGTGCAGGTACGTACCAGTGTCATGCAGACTCATTTTCAGAATACAAATTAGCTGCCAATATGATCTAATTCAATAGAGTAACCAAATCACTGAGATAAGAACTAGCTATGTGCATAATTCTTTATCCATTTTAATTAGTCCTATTAAACTCAGAAATTTACTTTTAATAGCAAAAAATGAAAACAGACTTTTGATGTCATCAGTAAAGCTCAGTTCTTTGACCTCAATACTTCATGTGAAACCAAAGTCTGAGCTGCCATATATATGGAGTTGGTGTTTGTTAGGGCTCAGTCTGTTTTGGAAAGGAACAGCCTGTAGATACTTCATCTGATATGGACAAGCCTCTCACACCTCTCATACCTGATAGTCCTTTATGGTAGATGCTAAGATAGTAGCATGATACAGACTACCATTAAGCTCTACTTCTGGCATAAATCTGAGTTCACTATATTACAGCCAAACCCTCACAGTCCAGAAAAATACTGAAGTTCCTTTAAAATTGTCTTTTACCCTCTTGTATCAGATCACCTTCTCGTTCTCTATCGTTGACTGTTTTAGCATTAGTAAGCCAGACTTTATGTGACAGTAAACAATCTGACAGTGTCTTAAATGACAATGTTCATACATCCATCAGTCTCTCTGTTCACTGCTGACATTCTGAGCATGTCTGCCATCCTCCAAGAAATCCAGGTCTGTTATCTTTATTTCATGTACTAATTTTCTGTAATACTTCACTATGTAGTACAACTCTCTGTGGCAAAGCAGCAATAACTATCCACAGTAATCCCTTTTGATTATTCTCGGGGTATGTATTTATGATTGCTTCTTTCAGCTGACAGAAAAGGATGGGCTTTCATTTAACATAGTTTAAATTAACTTGTAGATCAATTGTGTCACCAAAATCTACCCACAAACACATTGTTTACATTGCAGTATCATTCTTTTCTGTACAAAGAAGTTTGTTAAGGTCAGTTAATCAAGCCAAAAAAAGTAAAATATTAACAGAATAGGGAAGGCTACAATCTTTTATTTGTTCTTAAACATGTATGAAGAGATCATAAAACAAAGCAAGGCTATTAATGTCTCATACAATCATTTGGCAGGAAATTCTGTGAGCTCCTTAAAATATCGTCCTTGTGAATTATTTGTGGCATTTTTCAAAATGGTCCTTTTCTGTTCTCATTTTCTGCACCTATCAATTGACCGCTACAAGGAAAGGCATTTTTTATTACTGTACTCATCCAAGAAAAAGGGAAACAAAATTAGTGACAGACCATCAGAGAAATAGAAAGCAGCAATAGTTTGTGTCAGTCCATTTGAGAGCAGATGAATAAAAAGACAGTAAACCAAAGTTGGTAATATTGCCCAACTAATACATTATGCCAACCACAACTTTATTCAGGATTAGTTAATGTAGCTTTCACATAGCTTCTGGGAGTTTTAATGGAACCATTTTCCTTTCTCCTATAGAAGATGAATCAGCAAAATCTCTCTTAAGCTCCCACCATCAGTATGGTAAATTTTGGTGCAGTTTTCCCTTTAACAGTGAATCTAAATTCTAGACTAATAACAGCATTTTTAAGCTGTTATATTTTTTGCATAATAGTGCTGGTGCAATATGTCCAGAATATTGGGGCTCCTCTTTTCCCTACTTTTTTTTTCAATACTGCTTTAAAATACCAGCACATGTTTTCCCAGAGATGCCACCAGCTTGGCTGTCGGGCTGAGCTGTGAGTACTGTAATGGGTCCGTTGGAGCCAGCCAGAGCCAGCCAGAACCAGCTGTGTCTCGCACAGGACAGCCCCTGGCCTCTTCTCCCAGAGGCCGCCCCTCCAGCCCCCCCTGCTACCAACCCCTTGCCACCTACACTGGATACACCAGTATATGAAGAAAATTCAGCTAATCGTTCTGGCTGTGAGAGCTGGACTCAACAAAAGATTACTTTCATGTGGGATATTTAAAATAATGTTAAAGAGGAGTTTAAATACAAATTAAAACAACCCTTACAATAAAGAGGTGAAAAAGACAATAAATCAAAGGAAAGGAAAATTAATCCTGTTGCCCCAAGGCACATTCATTTCTTAGTGAAAAAATTCTCAAATGCATTGTAGCCTACAGGAAGTCAGGCCTGGCCGATTCTTAAAAGTTAGAAAAGTGCAGATTATTTTGCTGACAAGGAGCAAGTCTGGCTCATCAGACCTGATGGACTTGTCCAGAGGACTTATGTAGACCTGGCAAGTTGGACTTACTGCTCATTTACAGCTCAGTAAGGTACTATGTGAGTAGGAAGTCTGACATCCTTGAGCCTTGAGTCTACAGTGCTCTGACAGCTCGTGGCTAGGTTGTAAATCAAGTTAAACAAAACTAAACTAATCCAGCATCAAGAAAAGCATTGATTAACTTGGTAAGTAGTGCAGTCCTTCTGTTCTCTTTTGCTTACTGAGTTTGGATAAAACCTGAATCAGAACCTGGGCTACCTTTATGTAGAAGATATGCCATAAATCTTTGAAGAATTTAATATAAGCCTTTCATAGAATTGTGTAGCAAGGATGGAAGTGCACAGAAAAAGCTATTGATTAATGGCCGTGACAACGAGACCTATAATGGCTATTGACAACTCTCTGAAAGTACTTAATGTTGCACACAATGACAAAGTAAAACTGTGTTGATAAAGTAGTTGTTCTCAACAAAAAAAGGGGAGGACAGACAGAAAGATAAGGTATTAATTACCTCTAAGCCAAAGAAGACAAGTGTGAAAAAAATCTCTCTAAAAGTAATAGTTATTATTTAACAAGGTAAATTCATATCCAGACTTTATTGTGTGGCTTTTTAAACGATGGCCTGAGTGTTTTGGTTCTATACAAGCTGTATAGAATATATTTTTTTCCTTCATAAGTTGTAGAATATTGTTTTCCACTGGGGATTAAATGTGGTGATTTTTTGTCAAATGCGGTCATGGATAAACTTAATTCATCATAGCATCATATTATCAGTGAGGTTATACCTAAACAATAATTATTTTAAGACCAAACTTCTTCAAGAAGCTCTTCTGTCTTTCTTATACATACAGAACACTGCTAAACAATACTAAGAATGGACATTGTAAGTGAAACATATTGCTTACTCCTGAAAATAAATATTTCTTCTTAAAAATGAAATATCTTTCCTCCTTACAGTGGAAACATTGTACTGAACAGAAAAGGAGAGCAGAATACAAGACCTTATTTTATTCCCTTATACCTATGCAAATGCCCATTAGTGTCAATGGAAGAATTGCAAGTATAATGAATAGAGAATAAATCCTGTCATGAACAATTTAAAAATATTGGTTTGAGCTAATATAGTCTGGAAAGAGAAAATCCTGGCAGCCTTTCAAAAGTCCAAGAAACTGTAGTTATACCACTCCTGCTATGTTTCAGTTGCTTGACATGCCTTTTTACCATGCTTACCTGACTGTAATGTTCATAGCAAAAGTGGCAGGAACTCCACTAGATTGAAATTCACATCTCCAGGGCAGAAAAAACATCAACACTGTCAGTGCAAGTGCTATTTTCTTTGCCAGTTTGATGTGAAATCTAGGTAGACCACATCTCCTTAGGAGGCAGAAGGTAACATTGACAATGTGAACAGTATTAGGAAGCAGATGAGAACCACTATAATGTCTTTTACAGTTAAAAGAGACATCACTTACTACCAATGAATGTGGTAAGGAACCAAGTCTGCTCTGCCTGTTCAGTGCACAGACTGAGGCCAGGGCTAGTTGGAAACAAGGCTGTGACTAGCACAGGTACCACGAATATACGAGATAAGAAGTGACAGGTGCCCCATCCCTAGCTTCCAGCAGAAGTCCTGTCCCCTTCCCAGCAGCCTCAGGGGCCATTTGCCCTGGAAGTCACTCCCCTCTTCCAGTCACGTGGTCTGTTGTGATTGGCTGACAGGACCAGACATCCGCTACCAGTTTAGCAGGAAGTACATTAGACCTAGAGGGCCCTTCTCCTATATACACAGGGGACTGCCATTTTGTTTCGGCCATCATTTTAGGTCAAGGTGCCACCATTTTATGGCAGGCAGCTGTCACTTTGTTAAACATCGTACTGCTCTGTGATTGGCTGATGACCATTTCTTGACACCGTCATACCCACATGTTCTCAGGCAGCCCTGTGGTTGGCTGCCCACTTCCTTTGGACCAGGTAGTGCTCAGATATAAAAATATATACATCTATATACAATACATACAATATATACATATATAGTATATATTAAAGACTGTACAAATATGTATAAATATATATTGTATTTAATTATACACAGATACACTATTTACATATATATACACATCTATATATGTACAAATTTATGGTTATACATATACACATTTATCAAACTATAGAAATTAAATATATATGGCCATGAAAACATAGGTACAAAATAGCTAAAACAGTCTTAATAAGAGCTAATGGAATGAATAATTAAATATGAATAGAAAGTAATTAAACAAAAGTAAAAGACCAGTTCAGGGTCCCCACTTTACCAGGCTGCAGAACAAGCCATAGCATGTCTGAGGTGTGGGAACTTCACAGGGCGGACGAATGCCAAAGGGGGAGAGGGGACAGGGCACGAACAAGTTGGAACATGCCCAAGGACTATCGACCTCTTCTAGGAGGCCACCAAGGGGCCCCTGGTGCAAACTTGCAAAGAAGAGCCCAGTCCAGTGAGCTGGAGTGAGAGGCCCCTGCATCCTGCTCCAGCCCACCAGGATGACCATGCAGTATTACTGGGGCAGACCTGGGGCTTTGCACAGTGCTGCAAGACACAGGCAACGCTGTCTGTGAAAATGGAAAACCAGAACAAAATACCAACTTCAGAATACCATGTACGTGGGGACAATAAGGAAAAGACACAAAGGGAATCCCAAAAAAGACCACTTTCTTTTGCTTTCTTTTTCTGTTTGCACTGACGTGTACTTCAGGCTTAAAAATCTCATGTAGATGGCCTGGGTGGACCAGTGAAGAGATTCATCATCAAGCCGGTCTCCAGTGCCATAATAATAAATAAATTGTACACTCTGTGTTTACAATTCACTGCATAATCTTTTGTTTCCAAAAATTCTGGCTATGCAAACACAAACATGCATAAATAATCAAATGCACATTGTTTGCACTTGGATCAAAACTATCTGAATAAAACAACTTTTCTGTTTTTTTACGATGGCAATAAAATTTATCCAGAATGACTAGAGTTACAAGCTAGCTAATATATGTCTAGTTCAAAGAACAGAACAACATGATCTGAAGCAAATTTAGGGAGCCATTCAAGAATCCATGTGCCAAGATGTCAGCATACTCATATGAATACAATACCAATAAGTTCTTTCATTTCACAGCCTAACATCCTAGAACTGAGTGGGATCTTTCTTGGTTACATTTATACTACCTATAGTCCACCAGCGAAGACTCTTCCTTTTCATGATTGGAGAAGTCTTTTGTAAACTGAGAGTCCTACTCCTGCTTGATTTGCAATGGAGAGCATCTGGCTTATATCTGAAATAATAATTATCTTCTTCTGACACATTTATGAGTTTTCCCTTCATTAATTTTTATCTGGGAAATATTCACTGCTATGGTAGGGTAGTTTTAGAACAAACACCTGGTTTTTACAACTCTTATCAGAAATTTGCAAGGTTTCAGGCAGGGAACAGCTTAAACTTAATGAAGTGAAAAGCTTAACCCTTTGGGCCTTCTTTTGAAGTGTGTCAGTGATACCCTTTCCAGTAGCTTTGAAGGGTAATTTTTTCCTTTACTCCATATATGTTGTTCTCCCTCAGTGACTCGTAGCTCACAAGGTGCCATTACTTTCTGCAAACCAGAAGTATCAGGAAGTGTAGAACAGAAGTCATTGAAAGACCTGAAAGATCTGAAACCTTTACCAGGATTCAGAATTTATTCCCAATTCATTGTCTTTCTGAGTGCAAGCACAGAATGAATTTACTGTCTTTGCATCCCCCTGTGTCCAAACCTCTATACATTTCCCTGCATCCCTGTTAATAACCTCTTTCAAAGAAACCTTGAAATGTGCTGGTATTTATTTCTTTTTCAGATGCTTCACAACATCTGGCAGCAACCATTAAAGGTATTTGGCTACCTTCCTTACGTCAGTAAAAAGTACTGTGTGAAAAACGCAAAATAATTATTCTGTGAGCAGAACAGAATTTGACAAAATTGTTTATCAGCTCATAAAATATACAAAATAGCAGACAAATTTCTTTTGAAAGTGTAGTAGGAACAATCTGAAGCTGATTAGATAAAGTATTTTTTTACTTCAACCACCTTGTAAAATATACTGACTGCAATCCCTCCTAAAGAGAGAATCCTTAACCAATAAAACTACAGAACATATTAAATTGATGTAAGGTCTAATGCATACAGCCTTATAACAGCCAAATCATGATAGTATTCAGCATATGAATTACTTCCCATATTTATTACACACATAAATATATATATTGTTTCAGGCAAAAAAAAAAAAATTACAGAAAAAAGACTGTTGAGTTTTTTAAGTCAAACACTCATTGTCAGAGTTAAAGTATAAACCAGAAAAAAAACTTGGTATTTGAGGAAGGACTGAAAACTCAGTTTAACTGTCTTAGTGACAAAGGCTTTCATCCTCTCTGAGTCATGGTGCAGAGATCCCTCTGAGAGCTGGGAGAGATTTTGTGTATTCAGTTTTGATCAACTCAACCTATTTTTTGCTTCAAGTTATGTTTGGTTTGTATTTCTTAATGTATATAGCTGAAAGTTTTTGTTTTGACATTTTCAAATTACAAGTTTCAACTTCTGATTGCAAGATATTTCTTTCCAAAATTTAACTGTGAAAGTCTCATGAAAAAATAATGGCTGTCTTAACACACATGCACACTGCTTATGAATTTAGCTTGCACGAGGAACTGCAGCTCTGGCATCTGTTAACCTTTCTGTACTTAATTTTTATTTTACCTGAACATTTTAATTTTTAGAACACAATTTTCTATGCTTCCTAGGAAAAAAAAAATGAAAAGAAAAAGATAAGAAGAAAAGAACCTCCTTAATCTGTTGACACATGCACTACCAGCACGATAAAAAAACCCACTCCTCTATTCAGAAAGGATTCATGTAGTCCCATCCAAAGGTGCTGTGTGTCTTCCACAAAAAATTTTCCTTTGAGCCTCTAGATAATAAGGTTTGCCCCTTAGCTTTAAAAAGAATCTGCTGTTCCCTACTGTGACCTACTTGACTTTGTTTGCAAAAGAAAAAAACACACCTTTTACCTATTATGCATGAAATATACAATACAAGCACACAACTTTTAGGAATTAAAAAAATGAAAAAATCTTAATGTTTTATTAGTTCTTCAATTTAATACATAGGACATGTAAAACAGTTCATTTTTAAAAGCATACTACAATGAGAACAAAGCTTAGAACAGCTTGATGTCATAAATGTAAGTTCCTAGCTTCAACTGTGAACAGAAAAATTTCCTCTTAAGAGGTCAGATCTTTACACCAAAAATTGTAGAGCTGCATACTTTAAAAATCCACTTTTTTATCTGTCTCAGTTGCTACCACTGGACTTGCTTTTAATTGTCTTGCTTCACCTAAGTAAGTGCTCTGAATAGAAACACAATATCCTGCACAAGGTAACATCAGATAGCATTTATTAAGTTGCTTTTCTTAGGAAAAAAAGGGCTTATGTGATATTTAGTTTATCCCCATCTAATTATTTTTAAAGATGCTGTCTAATTTAACCAAATTTTGCACAGATCTTGAATACTTCAGGAACTATATAGGTTCTTATGGAAATTTGACTGTGCCATTTTAGTTTATTTATGTACATTTTATTAAATCTTTGACCTAATCATTTGGCCACTTGGAATTGAAACATAAGTTGATGATTTCATGCTACAACTCCACCTGCTTATTTTTTAATACCAGGAATTTAAAAAAAACCTCCCTTATGTTTGGACTCACTGTGAACTAGCTACTTTGTGTATTTGTCCTTAATGTAAAATGATGTACCATAAATTTTTAAAGAATTTCCACATATAGACTTCATTGTTTTGATCATATATGTTTATGTTTTGTAAGATGCTCATGCATAATTATGGAAATAACCATAATCAAATTTGCTCAAAAATTCAATTTTTACTCTGTTAGATTGTCTCATTTGTAGAAGCAAAGACAAAGATACATTTGTGACAATCAAAAAGTCTAAACATCAGAAAACACTAATTTCTACCTGAAATAGCAGTGTTCACAGCTTGATTAACTGAATGAGCTAGTATTATTCCATCATTTCATTGCTCTTTGCAAATCTTTGTTTATACATAAAACAATAACCTTCTCAAGTTAAGAAGATAGTCAAGCTCCATAAAGTAGTTTTAATAAAAATCAAACCACAAATGTTTGATTACTTCTCTTACTCTCTTTTATCTTTCACTTTTCATGATAATAGGTTGGAGACAGTTGTGCATATGTCTTCTCTGCTACATCAGGTGAAAAGACTGGAGGAGATAATTCAATTATCAGTTGACTGTGCCCTGTAACACAATACTGTTATGGAAGTTCAGACACCACACGTGGTACGTGAGCTTATACAAAGTGGTACTAACCATAATAAGTCAGCACTGAGACAGGTTTCAACCAAAGAACCTGTTCCCACGATACAGGTTAGACTTACAAAGCCCTCACCAAAGCTCATCATGCTCAGGCTATTAGTAGTTGACCTAACTAGATTAAGTCTAGCTTAGCTAAGTTTATGAACAAGCCAATGTTGCAGGCTGCACTGTAGTACAGGGAGACTCAAACTACTCTTAGAAAAGACAGCTGTGCAAGAGTTGCATTTCTTACAGATTAATATATGTAGCACAGCAGGTCACAACCAAAGACACAGACACTAGATCTCTATATGATACTTTCTTTAGGGTGGGATGAGAGGAGAATGCAGAGTAAATATGTTGGAGCTACCAATGTTTACCAAGAAGGACTACAGTAGCAAATGCAAAGGGAGACAAAAAGGCTAGAAAGTGCAGGGTGCAAGTTACAGGTTCAGAGATTTTTCCTGCCCAGGTGTCTTGGTAAGCTCTATTTATATTAAATTTTTACAGACTACCAAGAACATACAGACCACTAGAAACACATTTTTACACTTCTGTTGTTGTCATTATGTTATCATTAAGACAGAGGCAAGTATTACAAATCAAAATCTCGCTAAGATAATTAAGGAAGTGGGGTGTCACAACAACTGCATTTTATTCTTCTTTGAAGTAATATACAGTTTAGGAACTTTTGTGAATGTTAACAATTGCACTCCTGACAACTCAATAACCTTTTTCTGTTGATATGTTGACTCTACATCATCTTGGTCAATAAGAACTGAACAGTAGGTCTCCATTTCCACTTTAGTTACTGCATCTGAAAACCTCAGCGGTTTTCCTGTTGGACTTTTGTAGGAATGACAGATAACAAAAGCCTGAAGTGGTTTGTATCAAATGCTTCCTTAACCATCCTCTCAACATAGGTCAGCACAGTGACACTCAGCTGCACATAACTGAAGCTGCATATCAACAGAAATAAAAACATGTTCCAGAGCACAATTACTGAAATTATAAACTTTGTTTTAAACAGATCCACTCAATTTTGTTCATAAAATGCCTTTTGTTTTTTATTATACTGGTTTTGTCTCTTTTTTCTTTCATTTTTGTTGTGATTCACTACTTAACAGTTTAGAAACAAAATTCTCCTTTGTTCACACACCATCTGAAAAGTGAGATTTTTCAAAAGCACTGAGTGTTGACCCAACTGTGTCTATTCATGTCAATATGAGCCTTACCTCTGACTCTGATGAAGTGGAATTTTTTATATGTATTGTTTGCTTTTCCTTCTAATTGAAGTTCTTCCAAAAAAGGCAAAAAGTTTCTGTGTTGGAAACAAGGTTGGGAAGAATGAATTCAACCATGTCTGGGCATTTCAACACTGGCAGAAGTAAAGAATTAGCAGCTAGGACCAGTGGTAGTGCACATTCTCTGTGCCAAGAAATAGCATTACAAATAGTAAAGTGCAGTCTATCAAATATTACACTGATTTCCTGACCTGGTTTCTCTACCCTCTAGAGCCAGACACTCTGCCGGTGATTAGCTAGTCTTCTGTGTCTACTTTCCTGACCATCTTTTGCCTTTGCCATATAAAGAGTAACTTTCCAAACCCAGTATTCCTTTTGTACAGCAGTAAAGTGTCCCACACAATGCAAGTCTGGTTTCACTTTGAAACTTGTAGACACCACTATAATACAAATAAATAATATTAGGTGGCAAAAAACATAGACATGTTCAAAGGTCAGCAGAGGAAGTAATGGAAAAAAAGAAGTTGAGAAATTATAACAATTCTGTTGTTAATAATTTCCTTATTGATTTCCATGGAAAAAATACTTAGTGGGCAATTTGTGTTAAAGCTGATGAGGAAAACGTCACATGAAAGATTTTCTGAGAGAAAATGTATTTTTCTTGAAATTTTCTGGAAGATTTCATTTTGGGGGAAAAGTTATTTTCCATCTGAAAATGAAATTAAATATTACATTTTCAGTAAGTTCAATCTATAATTGGAATATTTTTCATTGCTGAAATGACCCAAAGGGTTCAATCTGAACCGGTTCAAAACCAATAAATTGTATCTCCCAACCACGTTGCTTTACAAGTATTAGGCTTTGGTTATGTATAGACTCCTCACCTTGAAGATTTACATGTCCCAGAGTACACTGGGATAGACACAATTAAAAGAAATACAGGCACTTGCATACCTTATAACAGTTCTGCTTAACCTGTTGTGTGCATACCTTTGCCTGGAGTTAAGAAAACTTAGATTCAAGTCTCTCCTCAGTCTGATTTGGAGAAACCTGGCATGAAAAATTGTAATGGGAATGAGGCTGAGCACAAACTTGTCCTGTATCTAGCACGTTCTTTCGCAGGGTCTCTGCCATTATGCTATCAGTGTGGTTTTGCTTTAAGACGATTCTGTTTTCTCACTTCTTTAAATATCTGGCTTTGTTCTAAGGAAGAATAAAACATTTTTTGGTGCCTTAAAATTTGCTTTGGAATAGAACTGTCATATTCCTTTCAATACTAATCACAATATGTTTTGAGCTAAGAAGAAAACTATATAACATTGGGAAATCCCTTAGCAATATTTACAAATAGGATAAAACTCCAGTTATATAAATCTTGCACATTGGATATTAATTTCAGTTGCAAATATTTAAAGCCTTTTTCACTGTTTTGAAAGGTTATATACTAATCAGATTATGCTTCTCAGATTTATTCTAATCAGAGTTATTGCATTATAATTCTTGATACTTACTTTAAACCCCAAAGAACTTGTATATCCTTTAAATTCCTTGAGAATTTTCTCATCCCTTATGAATGGAAAATATATCATTGGCAAAGAAAGCTGTTTCATAAAGTCCATGGGGTGTAGAATTACTAAAAAAATTCTGATATAGCTTATAAAGTATATTAAACCAAACAAAAATGTTAGACACATGAATGATGAGGAATAAGGCTGAAGAAGTGAGGCATACAAAGAGAATAGTGCATTGATATTAAATACAATTTGGTTATCTTTCTTATTTTTTTATGAAGACATCATGAGATGCCTAATAGGAATGAGTTTAAAGAAATAGAAATTCTCATCATCAGGTCAAAGAAAATTCAAAATGCTTAATATACTCAAGCATGGGCACAAGGTGATGACTATACTAGATTTCTGAAATAACTATCACATGAAATCAAAGATTCAGTAACAAGGGTTTAAAATGTTTGTCAGGTCAGCAACACTGTTTTATGACAACGGAATGACAATATAGTACCTGTATTTAAGAAACAGAATACGAGCCATCTGATTTCTATACCATACAAGATATTAGAATGTATTGTACAGCAAAGGTTCACATAGAATTAAGATAAATAGAAAAACAACATAAAATGTAATGCTGATTTTCTAGAGAGAGATCATGACAGACTGACTTGGTAGTTTTCTCTGAGCAAGTTACTAGCTTTCTACAGAGAGAAAATAGATGATGGCCGCAGATAACTTGGGTCTATCATTTGATACTGGCCATATGGGAAACAATTAAGAAGGCAAAAATGCTGATTAATACAAGAATAATAAGCTGAACAAGCAACCAGCTAAATGAAGAAGAGCTGTGGGGCTAAAAGAAGGTATTAATTAAACTATTAACCTTGTTAATGGTAAATAGGCTGGATGTATTTTCAGTACAGAAGAATGAAATACAGGAAAACCTGAGTAACCTTGATGAACCAAGTAACAGGAACAAGTTTTGAGTTTTCCTTCTATAAAATTCTGCTGCTCTGAATGCTTAAAGATTGATAGTGCCAAGCAGGCAAGTGCCATATGTCATGTCTAGATTCCATCAAGATTCTCACAATAACTATTGCCCTAACAGTTTTTCCTGCATTTCCAAACAGAGCAAAATTTTTTAGAACTGATTTACAGGATGAGGCCTCGTACAATAATGGAGAGTTTACTTTTCCCCTTTCACTGCATACCCAGTGGCTAAAACAATTAATAAGTGTATGAATAGCCAGTTCTGTTGAAGGAGATTTGAACTTGAATTCTTCATCTCCTGTGCAAGCATCCTTCTTTCCCATTTTAGGTTATTTTAGGTTACCACTTTTGATCTTTCTTAAATGATTATACCAGAGAGATTAGGACAAAAACTTTAGTCCACTCCACTGATATGGACAAGACTTCTGTCCTGTTTCCTTCTCCAGTACACTTTTTGCATTTCTTTCTCCTTGCTAGGTAACTTCAACTACAAGTAGAAAGTGTTATACTCCAGTATATTCTACTGTCCTCTGGAGGAGCATCATCCCGAGGAGAGCAATGTGGTCTAAATCTTATCTGGCTTAAGAGCACTCAGGTTTTGAATGAGTGTGTTCAATACCAGATTATTCTATACAAATGGTTGCTATGTGCTGCTCAAAAATATATTTTGTTTTCTTTTAGAAGCATGGTTTTATGTGCCTTTGAACGTTTTCTTTGGCAACCGACTTTCAGAAAAGTTCAAGAAGGCTGATAATGAGAAGATCAAGTTTACTTACAGGCAGTCTTAAGAGAGTGATTGTGATTAAAAATACAGTCCCATTCTCCTTGCTTGCTAGTTTTAGGCAACTACAAGCTAAGCTGATGTGAGCTGGCCCTTTCTACAGTGTGCTCCCATTTGGAGGTACCAAACATTCCCTGCATGCCGTTATTGGAGCCAACACATCACACTCAGATTCCCGGATCCCTTTCTGATGTCTCATACCTATTACTGTACTGAATCGAGATGACAATTCTTTTGGGACTGTAGCCTTAAGAGTGACTGAGACTCATCCTGAACTGAGGAGGGGATAAGCAAGAAAACTGATACGAACTTTTTACCAGTGGACCACAAGGCATGTACCAGGCATACAGTGCTTTCAAAATAAAGCAAGCCCCTCAATCTAGTCAAATGCCTTTTCTATATCTGTTGAGAGAATTATATGAATCCTACCAAAAAGTACCAAACTTTACTGGTACGTTGTGCCTTTACAGTCATCCTAACAAATGGCTACTGTCCCCATATAAACCCAATTAAATATTTATGAAGTAGGATAGGAGACTACCTTTCCTAGGTTAAGGGCAATAATGTCTCTATGCTTAGTGGGAGGGAGGGAAGAAATCTGTAGCTGGGACATTTGTCTCTTAAATAACCTTCTTGTAGGCATACTGTGATATACTGCTCCTATGTGGAAGAAAACTAAACAAATAAGTCATAAGAAGAATCGGGGGGGCCATGGCTTATAATGTACTGCTGAGAACCCATTCAAATTGGCAGCTTTATCTGATTTTTTTTCTTTCATTTTATTAACTACTTCTACTGTTATGTTCCTTTTTAAAGAGATAAATTGTTCTGAGGATAATTTGGGTAATTTGATATTTTTTAGATTTTTCAGGGTGGACTATTATTAGGATGCTGGAAGCTATGTAATCAGCTGTAATGGAAACAAAGTTTTAGTTAACATCCTCATTACTCTGTAGCATAATTAACTCACAGCTTTTTTAATGGTAGAAGACCAACACCTGTTTCACAATAAAAACCTATAGTGTATATCCTTTTGAATGATTCTGTTTACATCAGTGTATTCAGTTTAACGTTCAGCCCTGGCTTTACTTTCGTTTTCTTGCTTGTTCCTTATATTGTGTGGGTAAGCTACAGAGGAACCTCAGTTTGAGGAAGAAATTGTTTTCCTCACCTTTTGGCAAATTAGTTTGCTCCTCAGCTTTGTTCTTAAATAAGGAAAGCACTGCACTGTAATGGCATGCCATGTCCCTTTCCAGAAGAATCATAGATACTCACTTTTTTCCCATCTGTGAACACAAAATATTATGAGTATTAAAATTTGGTATGGTGACCATAACCTCTTTGTGGTTTACTGGAGAACTCCTGCCTAGTACCTTGCTCACTGTCCTTTTTAACTTCAAGAAAGTGTCCATAAAGATAATTTTTTATAATTTTTACATATGACCTGTAAAGCCCTATTCCCCTGAAACTGCTTGAACGGGGTTGATGATGATGATTCTCTACTACGATATACAATAGCAGCTTCACTCAGAGTAGTTTTTGCAATGAATGTGTTTATTTTACAGATGGACCCATGCATGCTGTGTAATGACAGGCAAGTGGTAAAAACCTCCTACTGAGCAATGCCCCTAAGCCAGAAGGTCTCCAGGATGTCTGATGAGTGATCTCCTGTTGCTTTATTTGGCTCTTGCTGGTACCCATTTCACTGCTGACTGGACAAATGCCATTCAACAATAAAATATTCTTGCCTGGAGGATTTGACACAGATGGGTCTGGTCAGATTGGTTCGTTAAGGGTAAGGAATCAAGCCCATGACCTTTTTTACTGATAATGGTGTTGTATGTCATACTTTTCACAGAACAGCTGCTCACTGTTTGAGTTTACATTGTACTTCTATTTAATTTTTATTTCTTTGGTTTTTTACCTGAGACTCAATATCATCATAGATAAATAGAATATGATCTATCAGTGTACTCAAGCCAAAGATAATACATTATTCTGCTATGCACAGTTATAAAAATAAAATACTTCCTTCCCCCTTTTTTTTGGATAAATACCACTTTTTATTAACGATTGACTAATCAGTATGAAGATTATTATATCCAATCCTTAAAAATATTTTTTTGGTGATTAGATATAAAATAATTACTAATCCTACCAGTTACTGGTACAAAATATACAGTTACAATTAATAAATTGCCACACAAAGAGATGGTAAAAACTGATACACCAAGCCAATTCTCCTTTCACAGTGGTATAAACCAAGAAATACTCCATTGAAGTCAGTAATCTGATTCAAGTGAAAGGAGAATAAATTCATAAGTATGCTACCATAGACCTTATCTATATAGTAATGTGGTGAATGACTAAACTCAGAAAGTTTCAGAAATTCTCAGAAAGTAGTTGTTATTGATTGTATTTACCATTTCATTTTTTATTCCTCTAATCATCTTTTTTTCTTTATTTGATTAAGCTTTCAAAAACAACTTTTATCATCACATATAAGTAAAACCAAATACATTCCTGTCTATGGTATCTAAAGAGATTTTTTTTTTTAAATCAGGTAAGACAATAAATGTGACTCTTTAAGGCCTCTTTCATAGTACATATACCTCTTTAAAATCATTTATCGAATCTTAACATTACAGAATACTATAGTTCATTGCCATGTTTTTTTATGTTACATCCCTCTGTTTAGCAACCAGAAATGGATGAAATGAACCCAAGTTTAACATTTCAACTGAATGTATCAGGACAGCCAAGCCACGACTGTTGGATTGTAAAACTCTCCATCACCTCCCATCTTAGGACTCTGGTGATCTGAATACCTGACTGCAGAAGGCAGTGATCCAGCAGCAGTAATTGAGGCAAATGTCATCATGTTATTCTCTGGTCCCAACCACAAGCCTAGACTAATCTCATCCTAGAGTAGAATGCTAGAATCACTGGGAATTTTTGGCGCATACCTCTGTGAATTGCTCCCAGGGTATCGGCAAGTGCCTGGGGTATACAGTAAGGATCTTGTGTCTCTTGGCTAAACAGAATAATTTGGTTCTTGGGCATGTGGCGCATAGGTCAGGAAAATAAGTCACCCCTGTAGTCAATTCTAAACATTTACCTCACAGAGCACTATACCAGAGCTTTGGTATGGCCATGTAGATTTACTTGTAAAGTAAGGTAAAATTTAACATGTGGATATCAGGATCTAGTTTAAGAAATTTCAAATGTGCATGTGTGTAGTTCACTAAAAAGGCAGAGTTTTTCAAATTACTTGCTCATTACGAAATGTTTATGCAGCTCTGATGATTCGTCATTGCTTGGCAGAATTTAATCTTCAGAAATACTAGAAATATTTTTATAAAGAAGCAGTACAAATAACTGGAATGTAAGTTGCCTCGCTTTAATGTCTGTACATTCTCAGGTCTCAATTGTTACTGTAAAGTTGTTTTGAATTAAAACTTGGAAGTTTAAATTGAAAACTGTCTTGTCTGTTGTAATCAGTTTTTGAAAAATGTAATCGTAGCACAGAATTCCATTTAAATAGTTATTTCCCATGGTGTAATTACCAGTGAAGAAGAATAGAGTGGCTAAACTACAGTGAGATTGAATTTACAGCTGCTAATGCAGCTCTACTTCAGAGTATGCTGTTGGCTGAAAGGCAGACGTGGGATCTCCCAAAGTTATGGGCTTTAAGTCTCAAAGCCTCCAGCAGATTAC
Organism: Gymnogyps californianus; assembly: GCF_018139145.2. Taxonomy (NCBI): domain Eukaryota; kingdom Metazoa; phylum Chordata; class Aves; order Accipitriformes; family Cathartidae; genus Gymnogyps; species Gymnogyps californianus. The sequence continues at coordinate 138,649,882 of NC_059472.1, forward strand.
TTCCTGCATAACCACACATTTCAAAGAGCTCAGAGGCTTGACTTTAAAACAGAAATAAGTATCCCTCAGAGAAGGCACCAGTACATGATACTTAAAAAATTTCAACATTAAAACCGTGATATAAGAATCAACATCTGTTCATAGAAAAATATTCCGAACTTTTTTCTACCCAAACATTTCCCATGTGAAAGGTATGTGAGTCTCCTGGTTCTTATGACTTTTAATAAAATTTCAAACTCAGATATGTATAGAGAAGGCTGGAGATACAGAGATAATCAGACATTTGTAGACGTGATGAGAGATATGTAGAGTTGTCTACGCATCTCTGATTATGTCTGTATCTTCAGACTTCTCTTACCCATTAATAGTAGTATGTTTTAATGCTATTTCAACAGTTCATTTTGACATAACAGCCTTATTGTTCCCTTCACTTAAGATCACATAGGCAATTTCTACAGTGATTTGTAAGATGATGAAGGGAACACTGTCTGCATTATGTTACACAGTTCTCTGCTCTATTGGTCATGATCAGAGTAGCTTCAAGGAACTATCAAGCAGACGGATGTCCTTTCACCTGTGGTTACCTTTTGCTTATAAAGGAACATATACACCTTCCTAAAAAAAAAGTCTCCATAAGCTTAAGAGAGAGTGCCTGTCAGATAAAAGCACTGCAGCTGCTGAATATGTTTTTATATATTAAAGCATTTTAAGATTGTGGGTGTATTGCAAGTAAATGATTTAACTACATTCAGCTGTCCTGTAAGTTGTTTGTAATTACTGATTTTGCTTTTCAGATGTGCATAATAAAGTTCTCTAGCTCTTTCAAATGCAGCAGCAATGCTGACTCTTCAGTACTCGATTCAGTTCAATCACACAGGATATCTTCGTATTCAAGTGAGGCAAAAAATAAAAAAGAAAGATAGAGGCAGCACAAGGTAATGCCTGGTATTATTAGTGCTCAAATTTGTTTGCTTTGCAATGATAGCTCCAGTCTTTGAAAAATTTTTATATTTTTAATCGTATCTCTCGCAGTAGTCACAGATTCAATATTTCAGTAAGTCCATAAAACGTTTCTTTCATACATTGATAAATTTTCCCACATAATCTAGAATAAATGTTTCTTTCTAGTCAAAACCGATATCAAAATGTCTTGTCCCAAACAAGCAAGATGTTCACACTACGTAAAAACAAAGCAAATTTTAAAAGTGTCAGAGAAAGTTGATTGGACACATACTCTGATCACCAGTAATCAGTCATTTGTACTACAGCCTGTCACAGTGATATTCAAGCACCTGGTTTTTCCCATTTTCCCCAATAAGGCAATTTTTTTTTTTCTTGGTTTCTTATAGAATCAAAGCATATGCATTCATGCCCTATATATGTCTAGCTGTTGATACCAGCAAAACATGTAATAATTTGTGGAGCCCTCCAATTATAATTAGTAATTAACACTTCATTTCATAAGAATTATAAGCAGATAGGCTAACACAAACCAAATTGAGATTCTGCCAATATATTCATCGTGAAACATAGATGTGGAAAACACGGTTTTATGAAGTACCAAGAAATTTTATAGATCAAAAGATGGGAATTAGAGTGGGACTGAGGCCCACCTAAGAAATCACAGCATTTCAGCTCAAGCTGAGAAAAGATCATCAAGAAGAGTTCATCCTGAACAGTATGTTTAGCTTTGAAGAATTATTTAACCTTTTTGGTTTTGGAACTTTCATTTAAATGAAGTTCCTGACAGATGATTTCATTTCAAAATGTCTGTTTCCGCTTCTTTTTTTGAAAATGAGGGTCTTCTGGTGGAACAACCTTATCACTACCTCTTTCTCACTCCCCTTCCACGTCCAGCTGTTCTACTCTTAAGATGTCAGTAGAAATGTTCCTCTTACAGTGATTGGGAAACACAAACTTTCACTCTGTTTGTAATGAAAATAAACTGTTTCAAACTTGAATTAGAATTTTACTTAAATCACCTCAGGATTTGGTCAACAAGTGAAGCCACTTTTCAATCTGCATTAATTTGATGCCAGAATGTACACATAATCTGAATTAATAAGCATTTTTTGTGCTTATGAAAAAGGCCAGATAGATACACAGATGAATGTCTTTCGTTTACCTACAGACCATGCAGCATTAAATGAGTTTGAAGAGTTAATTTGATGAGGATAAGAACTAAAATAGAAAGTAGGGCTAATAAATGCTTTTCAAAGTACTTTATTTTCATAGACTCTTCAAATTCTCTGCAAATACAAAGTAGCAATTATGAAGACTGTTTTGTACATAAAAGGCAAAGCTTTGTCTATCTTCCCCAAGCAAGTTCTGTGATCAGGTTTTAGCACAACATACCGTTTTCTTCAGAGAAAACTGTTTTTTTCAACTCTGCACTGTACAAAGAACTGGAAACCCCACTGTAGTGAAGTATGAAAAGATGAATACAGGAGTATTTGAACAGGTATCTTCCCTTCAGTGCACTGTATGATTTAATCCGTAGGTAAATAAATTTTAGAGAGATAAAACACAATGCCAAACTAGGGCAAGGATCAATAAATTGAACTCTAGTTGTTCAAGTTCTTAGCCTGCAAGAGTGTACCCTTGAGATAGAGAGTATTGATGTTTATGTTCTGATTCAAAGTCTTTGTGTAGTATCTGGCAAGCAGTGAGGGAGTTTCCTTTCTGTCTTAATCTTCTCTGGCCAGAGTTACTGCCTGAAAACTTGTTGTTAGGACAGATCACTGTGCTGTTTATGACTACTTCTGTTCAAGGACTGGTTTATATACTACACAATAGCTATTTATGTAGGGGATAAAACCAGACTGTGTGTCCTCAATAGGCAAACTATGGTCCATCATAAGCCACTGCTCATCAGAGAAGCAGAAGTCAGTTGAATCAAGCTATGCCTTGGAAACTGGCAGTGAGACTAACCATCTAAAATGACTATTAATGCTAACTACACTGAAGTTTCTGTTCAGTTCAGTATTGCCAGAACTTCATTCATATTCAGTGAACGAGTATAATCACAACATAGAAGATGGACCTAATCTAAGATGTGGCCTTAGACAACACTAGTCACTTTAACTGCTCTTCTTTGTCATGGAAGGCTTCCAGGTTCACACAATTACATTAAAAGGTAGGGTTTGTCTCACATAAATCGACTTGTTCAAAAGTTAAGCATCCAGGTGTTCTCTGTAGTGAGAGATGCCTCTGGAGAGCAACCATCCCATTCTAAGATAGGTATCTGAAATGGTTAGGCTACATCACACTTCTGAGATTCTACAACACCAAGCTGTGTGGTGTGGTTGACACGCTGGAGGGAAGGGATGACATCCAGAGGGACCTTGACAGGCTCGAGAGGTGGGCCTGTGTGAACCTCATGAAGTTCAACAAGGCCAAGTGCAAGGTCCTGCACATGGGTCGGGGCAATCCCAAACACAGATACAGGCTGGGCGATGAGTGGAGTGAGAGCAGCCCTGAGGAGAAGGACTTGGGGGTATTAGTGGATGAAAAACTGAATATGAGCCAGCAATGTGCACTCACAGCCCAGAAAGCCAACCGTATCCTGGCCTGCATCGAAAGAAGCGTGGCTGTGGCTAGCAGGTCAAGGGAGGTGATTCGCCCCCTCTACTCCGCTTTTGTGAGACCCCACCAAACTACTGCGTTCAGCTCTGGGGCCCCCAACATAAGAAGGACATGGACCTGTTGGAGCGAGTCCAGATGAGGGTCATGAAGATGATCAGAGGACTGGAGCACCTCTCCTATGAAGAAAGGCTGACAGAGTTGGGGTTGTTCAGCCTGGAGAAGAGAAGGCTCCGGGGAGACCTTAGAGAAGCCTTCCAGGACCTAAAGGGGGCCTACAAGAAAGCCGGAGAGGGACTCTTTATTAGGGAGTGTAGCGACAGGACAAAGGGTAATGGTTTTAAACTGAAAGAGTGTAGATTTAGATTAGATGTAAGGAAGAAATTCTTTACTGTGAGGGTGGTGAGGCACTGGAACAGGTTGCCCAGAGAGGCTGTGGGTGCCCCATCCCTGGAAGTGTTCAAGGTCAGGTTGGATGGGGCTTTGAGCAACCTGGTCTAGTGGAAGGTGTCCCTGCCCATGGCAGGGGGATTGGAACTAGTTGATCTTTAAGGTCCCTTCCAACCCAAACCGTTCCATGATTCTATTCTATTTTGTGTTTTGTTTTGTTTTGCTTTGCTTTGTTAATGTCCAGAGACTATTAAGAGAGCCAAAATGTTTAGCTTCAGCTGTGTATTAACCCTCTAGATGATTATGTTGACTGAAATGAAACTTTTCTGAGTCTATATGGTTTTCCCTTATTTTCATAGTTGTCTATCTCTCGTCCTCTCTTATTACTCACATCAACCTTTTGATCTCACTGTGCTGTTCTCTTCATTCTCCTAGTGGTTCTAGGTTGACAGCACTGGTCTGCTACTAAAAAAATCCTGGTACTGCCCTAGTGGGACTGAATGAATACTGGAGTTCTCATTTAACTGGTTTTTCTGATAAATCATGAAATATTTTTTTCTTTGGAAAAATACCCTGCCTTTTTCTGATTTTTATTCCTAACCAAAATACGTGTTAATTGACAACCTCACATGCAATATTGAATTATATTTCAAATTATTCAACTCTTTTAAGTCCATTTTTATTTGTGGATGAAAAGAACAACTTTCACTACAAAATGAAATACTAAACTGTTCAAGTTTTCAAAAAAGTTGTCAAAATCAACACGAAATATGTCAACATTTCTATAAATTGTGTCATATTGACAAGAGAGTAATCAATGGAACTCAAATTTAGGAATAGTTTCACTATGACTGCATTTACTGTTTGCTACATGGATATCAGCATTCAAACCCATGGTTGAGTTAGCACATCCTGAAACGTTACCATGGATCAGCTGAACTGTCATAGCTCCACGTAAGCACTCGATCTGTGGTGAACTACACCAAGGTAATTAGAATGAGCTTAAACTTAGTAAAATTACTTTGACTGTGACAAGCCTGAAGCTATTAGTGGTTAACACTGTAACTTGGTACAGAATGGTTACATGCTATTATAACTGAGTCCTCAGGTTAGTTATTCCTGTGAATTGTAATACTAACATTTTTTTAAAGTCTGTTCCACTGCCTTTTCCTATTCAGTTTTATTTAGAGGAGAGAAGGAAATTCTCAAAATGAAGGCTAATGTACAAGAATCATTTCTGAAAAAACAAGGAACAGCAGCTATTTAAAACAAATGAACATGTAACAAGCTTACAGCACTGTAACAGCAGGATACAGGAGAAAAAATGTAAAAATAGCCACTTCAAAAAATTGTTTATTAAAGCCCTCATCTCCACAGCAGGAAATAAAAAGAAAACTACTGAAACAGCCACCTTAAAAATGATTTATTAAAAAATGCATCACTGAAAATGTACAGAAAGAAAACAGTTTACCAACCATCTTAAAATAAATTTATTCAACTATGCCCCAGCAGGAAACCCTATAAAAAGTAAAATTTCCACTGTGTGAAAATAAATAAATAAAAATATTTTCAAACAAGGAAAAATAAAGAAGTCCTTTAAAAATAGTTTTATATAGCTTGTATTGCATTAGTGAAGTATAAAGACGGCTCTATTCACCAATGGCTTCATTCTTCATAATGTCGCATTCCCTGGCCCCATTCAACAAGCGTGTCCGTATGCATTTAAACAGAAGCGTGTGAGAGGTCCCTGCTACCTCCAGTTTAAACGTCAGTGAGCTCACCATCTTTCATAGCTGATCTCTTTAAATTATATTTTAGACTATATTATTTCTTGCAAGCCTGTTTTCAAGAGGATGATAGAGCTGTTCTATAAGTTTCCTTTCCAGCCCAGTCACAATTTTCACTGGGAATCCGTCATCTTGTGCAGTACGTTTCAGTTGTATTTGTGTATGAGGGTGGTACCCAAAGTTGCATGGAAGCACAGTATCTTCCACAGAAGCCAAGGATTGCCTAATGACCAGGTAGGAGCATGCCAGGGCCTCATTCTACTACGACATATTATGTCATTCCACTGGCCTCAGTGAGGTTGGTTCTGATACACAGTGGTGGAAGTGACAACAGAGTCAGTCCTTTCATTATCAACCTGGCTTTGCCATTGACTGTGTAAGCTTGGATATATTTGTTAGCCCCATAGCTCATGGTATACTTATTTTTACAAATAAACAACCACCAACTACTTTTGCCACACTAAGATGGAGCATTCAGGATCTTTGTTCCAGGCCATTGCTTCATATGCAAGTAAAAAGAACCTCATCTTTATAAATACTTAAGCTCTAAGTCTCTCACCAGGATTTTTGTCCCACCAGCGTGAGCTAGGTTTCTCAACCTGGAGAACTCCTTTACTATCTATATTGCCCAAAGCCTCCCCTGTGTTTAGGAACTGGCTTGGGGCAGCAAAGGATGCACTGATTCTGCTGTGTTCCAGCAGACCTAGATCCGTTATCTGCTTTATCCGTGCCAAGCCTTGGAAAGCCACTATGCCTACTGATGCTGTACAAAGAGAAAAGTCAGACTCCATGACTTCTCCCAGCAGTACTCATCTCTATTCCAACATGTCAGCTTTTCTGTGGTAGTAAGAACAGGAAAGCCTGACTCTCAGATGTGTTCCTCTAGTATTTATTCTAGATATCCCTGCCTTTCCCCACTGGGGCCAGGAGCAGTCAGGCCCTGGACTCTCATTTTTGATGTGGCTCAGACAATTTTGACCACACTGATAAAAAGCTCTGATCTGTTTGTGTGCAGAAAAAAAGACTGTGGAAAAAAATGACATAAAATATATTTAAGGTCTTAGCAATAATGATGAGCTGAGAAATGAGCCTTCTAAGTAGCATTACCGTAAAACCAGGGAAGATAAACTCACATTATACACAGTAAATACCTCTGTGAATGTAAATAGATATATGAGTGTGTATATATAATCATAGCAAAGTAACTAAAAGAAAGATGAATCTCAATTGAAGCCTACTATGTGACAATGTGGTTATTATAACGTATATGTCCATGAAATTAAAAAATTTCACTACTTTAGAGAAAGCTAAAATAAATATAGTGAACCTCTTAGGGATTGATTCTGCACACAAAATTCAAGCAAAGTTCCTATTTGCATGAATAAAGACTTCAGGATCGGGCCCAGTGCTTATTTATTTCTTCCTCCTGCTGTATAATTCAATAACTAGAACTGCGAGGTAAAAATGTATATAAAATGGAACCTATTGAGATGTGGCTGTGCACTTTGTCAAAAGAAGAAAATAGTGCAGTTGGGATATGTGAAATCAGACTTCAATATCTCTTTCTGATCTCAAAAAACCAGCACCAGAAATAAAGTTCATCTGCAGTAAAGTTGGTGTTGCTGCTTCAGCAAATCATTGTGTGAGTGGCAGTGATGATTACAGCCAAGGAAATAATTCCTAGCAAATTATTTATTCAATGAATTTCACCATTTCTTCTGTCCATGATTTGCCTGTGATCAGATGGTGATTCTCTCTGTGTTATTCTTCATTCAGAATTGTTAAGAGATGTCATCACTGAGTGTATCTTGATCCAAAAGACATTCACAAACAGCTATTCAAAGTCCACACCTGGCCTGAAGCCTGTGTTTGTCTCCAAGAGTTTGTAAGGTAGATTTGTCAATAGAGCCTTTTCTCACCAGCTTCTCACTAACCTTTGTAGAACATCTTGGAGAAAATTTATGTGACATCCTTTCAATAAAGGCTACCTTGCTGAAAATACAGTTCTTTATGCTAACTCTGGGAAACAGGCTTAATGTAAGTTATAGGGAGAAAGCTTAAAACCTCTAACAAAGCAGTTTTCTTGACCAATTTCTACTTGAAATCCAGTCACTTTGAGGCAGTGGAGAAAGCAAGCAACAGAGCTGATAGCTCCTCCTCAGAAATGCTATACAGTACTTTTCCCCTGGTATTTCCTAATTCACCTGTAGGGTGGCAAGGGAAGGAAGCTGGGATCTTGAGAGCATCAGATGGTCTCAATTACCATGGAATCATGTGAAGAAAGAAGCAAACTTTAAGGTGTAAATTGTCTTTAAAGTCCTCCCTTCCCCCTCCCTCCTTCCCCCCCGCTTCTTCTTGGTCAACCTGCTGTGCACACAGGCTTCAATAAATAGCAATTACAAGTTCATGGGCATCAGCTATGACTGAAAATTCTATTTTGCACATTTTCTGTTTTCAAATACTTTGTATCTACATGAAAATGTCAGTAGTGACATAGAACACTATGACTTAAAATGTTAGCCATGTTTTTTTTTTTTTCCCTCTACACTCATGTTAATACCCATATTCAGTACAGTAATGTTTACTAAGGGTACCAAGGATAGGTGGATTGAGCCAAAAAAGGCATCCTCATTTCTTCAGCAACTTCCTACTCGCTAATCTAATATATATCTGCCTATTTTACTATTGCAAGAGATAGCTAGCTGGCCAGTAAAGGAAAATTCTTATGGGATTTCATCTGCATGAAGCAGTAGGATCTGAGCCTTCAACACAAGGAAAATTTCATAATGTTTCAGGTATTTAAACCTTCATTTAGAATACTTCATATCTCACTGAGAATATTGGACATACCCTTTAGTTGTGTTGTGTATTTCCCCCACTGTGCACTACCGAATACTCTTTTCCCATAGTGATTTTGGAAAAGGAAAATATAATGTTTCATAATAGGTTTCTTATTATTTTTGAGGTTTTTAATAACAACATTCAGGAGATATTATTGTTCTCCTTTTATAGGAAAATTCTTTTCTGGTTGTATTAAAAATCATTCATCTAAGGAGTTTAGTAA